>NC_090375.1:181753798-182353798 GCF_036365525.1 Heterodontus francisci | reverse complement strand
CTGTTCCTTAGCTCTAACCAAATAGATTCTGTCCTCGACTCCTGTAGGATATCTTCTCTCCACAACACTGTAATATTATCCTTAATCAATACCATCACCTCTCCTTCTTTCTTTCCTTGCCTGACTAGATTAAATTAGTGGGAAAATACAAAGGCCACGCAAATGGGAACAAGCTACACTTATTACAACCCTTAGCTATAGCTTCAGGCTGCCAACAAAGCAGCGATACGTAACAGATTTTTAAAATTGCAAAACTTCAAGGGCCAAGGCCCACAGTTCAAGCAGACATCATTAAGGTTGAAAGGAATAAAAATGACAAAGTGAACCAGGAAATAGCGACTGGGTGAACAAAAAATTGTTTTAAAATGCTAAAGAATTCAGGAGTGAAGAAAAGCCAAGTAACAAAGTTTTGTTTACAAATCGTAGGAAAAGCGTTAACAGTAGGGATCGAAAGCCTTTTTGTGCTCTCCCTGCACCCCATAATCTCCAGCTTTTTTATTGTGGTTAAGAAAAAACATTTTTAGCTTTAGTCTGCATGGTATTTGATCAGTTTTATTTTGTAGGTGCATGCGATGGGAAGAAAACAAGCTTATATTATGAAATGAATGCCATTCACTACTGAAAATAGTCTTTGAGCTATTCAATCACTAATTAGTGTTAAGCTCACTCGAACATGCAATGACTGGAAGGGTTCTTTTCATGACTCATTACCACCTGCCAGAATTCTGAAATGGCTTTTTAGGCCAAATATAAAGCTGGCTTATGATGCCCACGTCATCATTAAAACACCTTTGGAGAAGCTGCTCATTAGGAGATTAAAATTACAACAAATCTACAGGGGATAAAATACATTTTTTTAAACTTATACCTTCAAGTGGTCATGTAAAAAATACCTCATTTGGGAACTTGCAATGGAATGGGAAGATCACTGACGAAATGAAACGGCTTCAATAATTCAGAAGTCATAGAACAATGAGCTTCAAAATTTGGTATCACTAAATCCTTAATGCCAGCGTCTATATTTTCCTATAATCTAGCCTTTATTTTTATATAAAGTATTTCTGATGGCATGCCGAAATAACTGATCTGCATGTAAACTGATTCTTTGAAGTGTGAAAGAAATGATGGGGAATGAAACAATTGTTTTATCCCCTTTTACTCTGGATGGTCCAGTGTTAGTCCTGTCCTGAGAGAAGGGAAATTATATTGAGCAATTTTATTATATGAATACTTAATCGTTTTACACGTTTTACAATTCCTTTGCCTGTTTAAAGAAGGGAGTTAACCCTTTAATATGTTACTGACGTTAAAATCACAGGAATTGTGAACGTATTAAGAATTCATACAATATTACATTGCGATTTTCAGATTGAAAAGTAGAAAGCAGACTATTTCCCAGCTCAATGTCAATCATGAGATATGCGAACATAGCCGCCAGGGATAGGAGCATCATCAGAAAGAGCTTCCAAATCTTCTCTATCTGACTGTGAGGAAGCACCTGATTTCTACTCTATAATTGTCTGATGGTTCTGCTCAGATCAGAAGCTCAGTGTTAATAATTTGAGTTGAACCTGCACCCAATCACTCCAAAATACAGTACACTGCAACAATAACTGTGCCACCTAAAATTATATTACAGAAGTAGAGAGAAAAAGTGACCAGGAAAGAGAAAGCTTTGATGTTCTTAATGTACCCTTGGCATATGTGTCGTACAGATCAGTGGCATGGAATATTTTCTCCAGGACCTCCTACAAGGACTGACAACAATTGTGTAGCAGTAAGAGTAATGCTCAGGCTGCAGTTCTCTCCATGAGCCCAATCGTCGATGTAAAAGTGTTTTAAATAGACGCTCTAACTAATCACCCCATTGTCTAAACTCCCTTTCCTCTCTAAGATTTGCAACAGCGTTGGCATCTTGCAGCTCTGCTCACATCTCAGTCAAAACTCTGTTTAAAACTCCTCCTGTCCAGCCTCCCTTCTGCTTGCAGCATTGAGATGGCCCTGGCCAAAATCACAAACATCGCTGTGATTGTGACACATCATTCATCCTTGACCTCGCTACAGCATACAGTGGCCAAATACACAATCTCCTCCATACTGCCAAACTGGCTGTCTGACATCAATTCATGCATGAGCCACAACTTCCTCCAACTGAACATCAGGATTACCAAAACAACTGCTTTTGCCCCAATATTTAACCACACCCACCTCCTCACTCTAGTACTCTTCAGTCCACTGATTATGGTCTTTTGTGTTCACTTCACCCCATCATTTGTCACTTCACCCCATCTTTGTCACTTTGGCCCCACTCTTTCCAACTCTTACCATAAACTGCACTTTACTCACCTCCTTTAAAAGCAATCTTAAGAACAATCTCCTCAAATGCCAGCTTGGGTCAACAGCAGTAGTCTCACCTGAGTAAGGCCATGGGTTCAAGCCCTAGTTCAGGACTTGAGCATAAAATGTATTATGACACTTTAGTGTCGAACTGAGGGATTGATGCATTGTTGCCTGTCTTTTCAAGTGGATTGTAAAAGTTCCCACAGCATTTCTTTTAAAAGATTTATTGTGAACCATTAACTCTCGTGCATTCAGAAATCAGATATATTAGTCATTCATCTCATTGTTGTTTGTGGGATTTGGCTGATGCATTTGCATACATAACAAGTGACTACACTTCAAAGGTAATTCATTTGCTCTGATGCATTTTTGGGAGATCACCGGACATGTAAGGCACTACAGAAATGCAAGTTCTTTTCGACCAGCCATTTAGTTACTCTTCCTAACCTTTCCTTCATATCTTAGTATCCATTTTCCTATCTATTTCAATTGTGAAAGACCTTGGGACTTCCTTCTAAACTTTAAAGACACTCTATAAATGCAAGTTGTAGTAATGTGCTGTTTAGTATTATCAAATCATTGTTAATCCCATTCCTCTGGGAGTAGTTATCGGGTGAGAAGAAAGTAATTCTGCCTCTGTTAGCCAGAATCAAATCACGAAACCAGTTTTTTGGTGAAATACATTTATTTTCAATTTTATTTTGAAGTGAAGTGGAGTTCCTACCAGTGCAGATAGATGGAAAATTCCAAAGAGTTTTGTGACAGCAGTAATTCAACATGTCCACCATCAACATTCTACCTTTCAACTTTATTCTTTTTAACAAGACCAACATTACTCATATCCACACTTTTCTCAAGTTGATCTGAGACAAGCAATTTCTTATTAAAAATGTTTTTAAAAGCCATACTGTTGGCAAGTCTTGTTAAAACCATCCATAAGGCAGATGGCCAAGTGTGCCTTTACAGGACCATAGGCAGGTTGGTGGCAGCCAAGTTAATTTGTTGCTGCCCTGCTTTCTTCCCTCCTGTTGGTCAAACTGGCCTGCGGTACATCACAGATCTGTTTCACTTTAGTGCCTTTGAGTATGGCTCTCAACACAGACAAGTGATGGAATACACCCTCAAATCCTGAAAGCAGCAGGATATTAATGGCTTTCTTATGAAGATGCCCAAGAGCAAGAACTGCACAGATAAAAAGGAAAAGATAAAACTCCCATGTCAGAGTTACTTCACCACATAATAGTTTTGTTCCTTTGCCCCACTTACTATAACATTCACTAGTTATAAGCAATATATATGGCTCATGCAAGGAGATAAGCCGGACAAGAAACCGATTTCCCAAACCAAAAGCATCAAAAGTAATGCATGTCTCATCAGTTATGAGAGACAGGAATGTCCATTTATCAGGACTTGAGCTGATTAGTTACAGGAAATCTACATAAATGATGCACGATTCAACACTATCAGGAATTGCTTTGCTTTCTGGTGCTACTGTAATGGTGCAATATTTCTTCCAGAACTCAAGCTTTTGAGCAGTTTTTTTTAACCAATAATCTATGGTTTCTGCAGTTATTCAGCTAACATATCAAAAAAACTGGGTAGCATGGATGCATTTTATAGATTTAGAATTACCACCATTGATGGTTCTTTCCCTGGTTACAATTCTTTTCTATCAAAAATTAGACAAATCAGGTCAGCACAGATATTGTAATAGTCTTGTACTGCACTATATTTGGCATCAGTGTGACCTGGCTTTTACATGACCCTGATCCATCTCCTCCAGTAAAACTTAGACATTTTGCAGAAATCAGTGCTACCGATCATGTTAACTAAGCAAAGGTGGTCTTGTACTGCTAGTGCCGTACATCATGACCACCTACCAAAGATATTCTTACAGAGCTTGTGTTGCACATCACAGCCCATTTTTTAAAAATGCAAGAGGACCACATCATTAGTCTTGAATTTCTAACTGCCTTAATGCAAGTTTTATTTCTCTCATTAGGTCACTGCCCATCAAAGGTAGTCAGCAACGT
The DNA here is from genome assembly GCF_036365525.1 of Heterodontus francisci. Taxonomy (NCBI): domain Eukaryota; kingdom Metazoa; phylum Chordata; class Chondrichthyes; order Heterodontiformes; family Heterodontidae; genus Heterodontus; species Heterodontus francisci. The sequence goes on along the minus strand of NC_090375.1, from coordinate 182,349,425 downwards.
GCAAGTGGACGCTATAACCACGGCTCCCTGCTAACATCACTATTTAAATGCTCCCCTGTTTAGCCCAATACTACTGAGGAAGCATTTCTGTCGTTAATGCGACAGTTAGCTTTGCATAGCACAAGGTCATCTTCATTTGTTGCTTGAAGATGGAGCCTAAGTGGCCTTTTTGTTATACATTTGAAACGTCTGTTTGGGTGTGGGCATTTTTTTTAAAAAAGCAAACCTTGGTGAATAGAAGGTTACAAAAGCACAACAAAGTACAAGATCTGTTTGCAGACTGACAACATTAAAGCAAATTTTGCTGCCGGCAGTTCTGCATCTGAGGAAACAGTACCTCACAAAACTGTTTGAAGTACCATTAAAAAAACTTGTGAGCATTTGAGAAATTTAATTGCAAACACATTTTAAGCCCATTTCTTTCTATTTTGGGCATTGTTTTCTGACTTTGTTTAATTAAAAAAAACAATTTGACCCTGAACACAAAAAAAACAAAGACAACAAATGTTTGATCAAGTATCCAAACGTGACAAACAGATGCTTTCAAGTCCTTCAGAGACTCAACAATTCATTCATCATAGCTAAAAGCTTTTTTTCTGCTCAATAATGAGCATCGTTAATGGCGTCAAACAATAATTAACCTTATTTAATATTGCTTTTTAGTATTTGACAGATCTGTCAATTATATGAACCGGAGGACTGAACTTCAGTATCTATGTAAATTCTTAAGACAATTGTGGATAATAGCCATGTAACATCTCGACAATATCTTATACATAGAAAGCCTTTTCTAAAGTAGCACAGTAGTTTAAATCAAGTAATATAAAACAAAACTTATGTGGTTAAAAAATTATATGTTTTTGCAGCCAATTCTTAGTTAATGGCAAATGGTTTCTTTTAAAGTGCAGGTTGGTTTTAAACAGCCTTCCTTTTTAGACCCCTGCCCCACCCCACCAAATTGATTCAGGCTTTAATCAATTCTTAACTAGAGTATAACTGATTACTTTAAATGTCAAAATTTAAAGCTACAAGAATCTTAAGTATACTCAACTTTTATCCACGAGTCAATCAAAAAAAACTAGTGTTTATCTTCAGTAGATTTGTCACCTGTATCACAAGCATTTATTTACAAGATCTACAAAGCTTGCCCCTGCTGTGTTGGTTCTGTTTGAGGGCTGCCCAAGTGTTACAAGCAAGCACCACAGAATAAAATTAAAAGTTCAACCAGGTCTTTTCCAAACATGACTGCAAGAAGCCTGAAGTAGCTATGGCAATATGTACATAAAGCAACAAATAGGAAAAGACCAGCATGTCTAGTGTAAAAGTACCAGCTATCTTAAGCATAGTAGTATCAACCAAGGATCTTTAAGCTAGGTATCAATCGAGTGGCCCTCCTCTGAACATTTTCATGGACCTCTCTATCACCCACCAAAACTAGACACAGTATTCCAATACAGATCTGTAGAAAGACAATTTAGTGATTATTGTTTTGTATTGGATTGCCCTGACTATACATCCTCATACTCTATTTGGTTTTGCTATAATGTCACAGCACTGGTTGGAAACTTTAAGGTTCATGTACTATGTATAGTTCTTTCTCCTGTCCAACAGCATTATGTACTCAATTGTGCAGTGTTATCCTGGCCCACATGCATAACACTACATTTGCATAGGTAGTTAGGTAGGAAGGAAGGAGAGAGATTTGCAATTACGTAGTGCCTTTCATAGCCTCAGACCCTCTGCCATCTACTGGGAGGCCACGTGAATCTGCCCCATGCCATACTTCAATGGCTCTATACAGTCCTTATGATTCACCTGACTCCTAACATAACTAAAAAGGATTTTATTACTTCTATCACAGTCATCAACTATCTTTTGCTCCAATGACATTTTGGCTGCTCGCATTGCATCTTTCAATGCCTTTAGTTGAAGCTCGATGTCTATCCTTGTTCTTCTGAGAATCATTGTCCTTAGGTCAGTAAATATATTTCTTTCAAGTTGGATTTGTCCTTTCACATGACCCTTAGCCAATTCGACTTTGTTTTACCATATGCCTTTCTAATCATTCCAGCAACATACATGCATTTCTTTTGCATTGTGTAAAACAATCAGTTATTACAAATCTCTCAGATATACTGCCTTCAATACCAGATCCATCAATATTGGACCACTGAATGCCTGGGAAATTAAATTTCCCTATTACACAACATCACTCACTCAACTGACTCAGTTAGTAAGTACAGTGTGGAACTTATGGAAACAGATTAGGAAGGCACAACCCATTCAGACTTAAATTGCTTGTGTTGCTGGGGCAGCAACACAATCACAACTGGTTTGTAGGCTGGACAATAAAAAGTTAGCCAAGGTTATCCAGACTCCTGCTGTATATTGTGTCAAGTTTGGGCAAGTTTAGAATTTGTCTTCAATACAATACTGTTATGACCGACCGCTTCAGTCAAAGCCCCCAATCAAAATATACGATTCTGATTGTGGTGGGTCAAACGCACGGTGTTAATTCAATCCCGTCCCTCCACAGATCGCCTAACATATCATTTAAAACTTTCCAAATTAAAGACTCAGCCAAATTGTACCGTCTATTAACCCCCAAACGAGGCTAACCAAACCACATGTCTTTAAATCAACAAATTAACTGTAATTAGAAAAACTAAATTCTTAAACACCAGGACATAAAACATTTAAAATAGAAAAAAATTAGACTCCTTGCAAATTTACAGTCCAACATTGCTTGAAGTCCTCACAGCCGTCTGATGGGGGAGAGAAAGGTTTTTCAACAGTAGAACAGTTCGTAGTCTAATTCCAGCAGTAAGTGATGCTTTCCTTCTCCAGCGATGAATGTCCACAATTAACGACTTGCAAACACTTTTTAAATGAATCAATTTGGTATTAGAATTTTGAGGCTTAAAAATACAGTCACAGTTTAAATTCTTCCTTCAGTTTTAATTATCAGATCCCTGTTTTGGCTTGACTTTTTCAGAATTTTGAGAGATAATAATAAACAAACAGACTAAATTCTCTTCCTTCAGTTTAAATGGTCTGTTTCTCCTTTCAGGTGCTAACACACAGTTGTCTCTCTCTGTCTCCAGCTAGAACAGTCTGTTTTCAATTAAAAAGCCGGTTCAAAAGATAATTGCAACACTGTATATCCGGTCCTTGGTCGCTGAATGGCCATTGCCTGGTAACCAGGATGCATTCTTTGATGCTGGTTGGTTCCCTCTCCGGATGCTTGGATCTAACAGCAACCAAAATGTACTCTCTAACTCCTAAGGCTGGTTGGTTCTTAAAGCTGTACGGCTCCTTTACAGTCTTAAAGACACACCACATATTTCCCGGAGAGAAATAAAAAGACGGGATCATGACAATACCAACAACTGATTAACTTGCCATTACTTACTAGCCTTGTAAATCATGAATGTCACTTGGGCATGGTATTCTTCTTCTTATCTTCTTTGGCCTCCATGTCTCGAGAGACAATAGGTAAGCGCCTGGAGGTGGTCAGTGGTTTGTGAGGCAGCGCCTGGAGTGGCTATAAAGGCCAATTCTACAATGATAGACTCTTCCACAGATGCTGCAGATAAAATTGGTTGTCGGGGCTATTACACACTTGGCTCTCCCCTTGCGCTTCTGTCTTTTTTTCCTGCCAACTGCTAAGTCTCTTCAACTTGCCACACTTTAGCCCCGCCTTTATGGCTGCCCGCCAGCTCTGGCGATCACTGGCAACTGACTTCCACGACTTGTGATCAATGTCACAGGACTTCATGTCGCGTTTGCAGACGTCTTAAAAGCAGAGACATGGACGGCTGGTGGGTCTGATACCAATGACGAGCTCGCTGTACAATTGGGGATCCTGCCATCTTCCATGTGGCTCACGTGGTCAAGCCATCCCAAGCGCCGCTGGCTCAGTAGGGTGTATATGCTGGGGATGTTGGCCGCCTCAAGGACTTCCGTGTTGGAGATACGGTCCTGCCACCTGATGCCAAGGATCCTCCGGAGGCAGCGAAGATGGAATGAATTGAGACGTCACTCTTGGCTGACATACGTTGTCCAGGTCTCGTTGCCGCAGAGCAAGGTACTGAGGACACAGGCTTAATACACTCGGACTTTTGTGTTCCGTGTCAGTGCGCCATTTTCCCACACTCTGTTGGCCAGTCTGGACATAGCAGTGGAAGCCTTGCCCATGCACTTGTTGATTTCTGCATCGAGAGACAGGTTACTGGTGATAGTTGAGCCTAGGTAGGTGAACTCTTGAACCACTTCCAGAGCGTGGTTGCCGATATTGATGAATGGAGCATTTCTCACATCCTGTCCCATGATGTTCGTTTTCTTGAGGCTGATAGTTATGCCAAATTCGTTGCAGGCAGCTGCAATCCTGTCGATGAGTCTCTGCAGACACTCTTCTGTGTGGGATGTTAATGCAGCATCGTCAGCAAAGAGGTGTGCCCTGATGAGGACTTTTGGTCTTTGCTCTTAGACAGGCAAGGTTGAACAACCTGCCATCTGATCTTGTGTGCAGGAAAATTCCTTCTTCTGAAGACTTGAACGCATGTGAGAGCAGCAGGGAGAAGATAATCCCAAACAGTGTAGGTGCGAGAACACAGCCCTGTTTCCCACCACTCAGGATAGGAAAGGGGTCTGATGAGGCGCCACTATGCTGAATTGTGCCTTTCATATTATCATGGAATGAGGTGATGATACTAAGTAGCTTTGGTGGACATCCGATCTTTTCTAGTAGTCTGAAGAGACCACGTCTGCTGACAAGGTCATAGGCTTTGGTGAGATCTCGCGGCATTTCTCCTGTAGCTGGCGAAGGGAGAACAGCATGTCAATGGTGGATCTCTCTGCTCGAACGCCACACTGTGCCTCAGGGTAGACATGCTCAGCCAGCTTCTGGAGCCTGTTTAAAGCGACCCGAGCGAAGACTTTCCCCACTATGCTGAGCAGGGAGATTCCACAGTAGTTGTTGCAGTCACCCTTGTTCTTACAGAGGGTGATGATATTGGCTTCGCGCATGTCCTGTGGTACTGCTCCTTCGTCCCAGCACAGGCAAAGCAGTTCGTAGAGTGCTGAAAGTATAGCAGGCTTGGCACTCTTGATTATTTCAGGGGTAATGCCATCCTTCCCAGGGGCTTTTCCACTGGCTAGAGAATCAATGGCATCACTGAGTTCCGATTTAGTTGGCTGTACGTCCAGCTCATCCATGACTAGCAGAGACTGGCTGCATTGAGGGCGGTCTCAGTGACAACATTCTCCCTGGAGTACAGTTCTAGGTAGTGCTCCACCCAGCCGTCCATTTGCTTGCGTTGGTCAGTGATTGTGTCCCCTGATTTAGATTTGAGGGGGGTCGATCTTCTTGATGGTTGGCCCAAAAGCTCTCTTAATGCCATCATACATCCCTCTGATATTTCCTGTGTCAGAGGCCAGCTGAATATGACTGCATTGGCATTGCCAGTAGTCATTTTCACAGTGCCTGGCTGTTCTTTGTGCAACGCTTCTGGCTGCTTTAAGTGCTACGGATGTTAACTCGCTGGGGGCTTTCTTGTAGTTCAACAGTGCAATGCGCTTTGCGGCTATGACAGGTTCCAGCTCTTCAAAGTGAGATTGAAACCAGCCTGCATTCTGCTTCACACGTTTGCCATAGGTGGTCATGGCTGACTCATAGATGGCATCTCTGATGTGGGCCCACCTGGTCTCTGCATCCCCTGTAGGAGTGTTTTAAAGGGCTTTTTCAAGTGAATTTAGAAACTTATGTAACAGCTGTGGATAAGAAATTCTGCTAGTGTAGATGCACGGGCGGCCCTTCTGCTTGGAGTGATGCAGCTTCTTTGGTTTGAGTCTAACCTTGCTGCACGCCAGGGAGTGGTCAGTGTCACAGTCCACACTGTGGAAGCTGCGTGTGATTTGAGAGAGTGTGTTTAGAGAGGCTCGCCTTGTGCCGATGAGGTCCAGCTGGTGCCAACGTGATCTTGGGTGCCTCCAAGAAACCTGGTGACGGGGGTTAGTATGAAAGAACGAGTTGGTGAAGCAGAGGTTATGATAGGTACACAACTCAAGCAGTCTCTGTCCATTCTCATTCATCCTTCCAATGCCATAGCGCCCAAGGCAGGAGGGCCATGAGTCATTGTTGGCCCCAACCCTGGCATTAAAGTCTCCCAGCAGGAACAGATGTTCGGTATTGGGGATGCTACTAATGATATTATGGAGTTTCTCATAGAACTGGTCTTTAGCTTCAGGTGGGGAGCACAGATGCTGAGTAGGTGTACTGGACCAGAGGCAGTGAGCAGTCGGATGGACAGTATGCGTTCCGAGCCATTTGAAGGTGGCTCTATCATGCTGAGCAAAGAGTTTCTGATGGCGAAGCCCACTCCATGCTGTCTTGGTTCTTCAGGATCCCTACCCTGCCAGAAGAAGGTGTAGTCTTGCTCTCTTAGAGATCCGCTCGCAGGGAGGCGTGTCCCCTGAAGTGCTGCAATGTCCACATTGAGTTTACTGAGCTCATTGTTAATGATGGCGGTCTTCTGAGAATCGTTGATTTGTGTAAGGTCTTCCGACAGGCCAGGACACATAGTTGACGTTCCAGTTTGCAAAATGAAGGGCTGGTACCTTCTTTCCTTTTTTTGTCGTGCTGTTTGGTGCGATGTTGCAGTCCACTTTTCGGGCAATCACCCTGAGCTCCAAGCACCCATTGAAGGTGAACTGTGGTGGGACAGAACCTTACTGACTGGGAGCTGCCCGGTTTGAGGCGGGCAGTAGCTATCCAGTGAGCTGCGATGACCTTTCCCACCAACAAAGGCAACCCGTGGCACCCAATCTCTACGCCAATTGAGCTGGACTTATAACCCGTAACTGCTGCCTTCTGTGTTGTTTTGGTCGCTGTGAGGCGACGATGGAGTGACCTCTCCATGGCGCATGCCTGGGCGGAGGTTGTGAGTTGCCCAAGCGTCAAAACCCCCTCTCGGTCTTCCTGGTGGGGTCCAAAGGAGTGCAGAGCATGACGATTGGCACCGGTATGGCTGCAGGAACTGCCGGAAACATGCCAAAGGTGACACATGACCGCCTTTGGGGTTCCGCTCCGGATTTTCTCTTAGGGTTTACTCCCTTAGCCTTGGTTTCTCCAGAGACGCCCAAAAGGCAGTGGGGTTTTTAGGGCCCCTGCTCAGGAACAGGGATAGGTGGATGCCGGTGGGAGGAGGTGGGGGGGAAGGGGTGCGAGGGGGAGGGGTGCGGTGGGAAGGGGGTGCGAGCGGGAGCTGGGAAAGGGGGGCGCGAGGGGAGAGCTGGGAAAGGGGGGCGCGATGGGAGAGCTGGGAAAGGGAGTAGAGCTGGGAAAGGGGACCGGGAGGGGGGAGCTGGGAAAGGGGACCGGGCGGGGGGAGCTGGGAAAGGGGACCGGGAGGGGGGAGCTGGGAAAGGGGACCGGGAGGGGGGAGCTGGGAAAGGGGACCGGGAGGGGAGAGGGTGGAGGAAGGGGGTGCAGGTAATAAAACATTTCATCAGCTCCCACCATTGTCCTCTAGTGATCTGAATGCTGGTGGGGTACCTTCATTAATTGGTTAGTAGTAATGCACTTAAAAAAGGATCTCATTAGGGTAATCGGGCTCTGGGTGAAACTGTTCGCTTCCATCTGCATCGTCTTCGTCAACAAGTGGATCACGACCCTAGCGAGCAGGCCAGCCCACAGCCTGCACAGCTTCCTCGATATCAGCGTCCCCCAGGCTGATGCTGCGCTCGTAGTCGCCATCCAGCCAGTCAGCCAAAGCAGTACAGCCATGTTTAAAGATCTCCTCCTTGCTTCTCTGCTCCAAGGAGAACAATCCCAGCTTCTCCACGTCAACTCTCAGTAGCATTTCACTCAAAGTCTCACCTTTCACCTTCTGACCCTCCTCCCGCAGCGGGGCCCGGACAGCCTCCTTCACTCTTTCCGTCCAACCCCCGACACCGGGCCGGTCCTGCTCTATCTCCGTCCACCCCAGGTCGGGTCTCCGATGACCCGCCGCCGCCTCCCAAAGCTCTAAGTTCCCTGTCACATCACTGACGAGCAATTCACTCAGCACCAAAACCATCACCAGCATCATGTCTGCAGTGAAGATCCTTTCCTCAAACCTCTCTCTCTCCCAGTTGTCTGATGTGGTATTAGATAACCAACATCCACACAAGTGGACCCGAGCATTAGTCAGTGTTTTCAGCAAGAGAAAGCTGAAGAAAATTAAAAGGACCATGTGCATTTTTTTTTGTTACCCACCATGCTCCTCCATTCCTCTGCCCTCCGACCTTCTGGAATGACCTTTGAACAACAAGGGAACCTGCTGTATAGTGTACCACCAGGACCCAAGCCAATTGCCACAGATCTGGAAAACCACACTGCTGTACACATTCAGCTGAAGCGGCCATATAAGTTAGCTATTTGAACTATAAAAGGCAGTTTTTAAATTTTGTTCTGTAATTTTTAACTTGCTGCCATCAGACCTAAAATTCTTAAATAATTTTTAAACGTACAATGATATCCCTTCTTGCAAAAGGGATGTCAGATGCTGAATACTATAAACTGGACTGAAGACTGAAAGGATTACTGTCAGATCCTCCAAAACAAATTTATTTATTTATTTTTATTTAGAGATACAGCACTGAAACAGTCCCTTCGGCCCACTGAGTCTGTGCCGACCATTAACCACCCATTTATACTAATCCTACACTAATCCCATATTCCTACCACATCCTCACCTGTCCCTATATTCCCTGACCACCTACCTATACTAGGGGCAATTTTATAATGGCCAATTTACCTATCAACCTGCAAGTCTTTTGGCTGTGGGAGGAAACAGGAGCACCCAGAGGAAACCCACGCAGACACAGGGAGAACTTGCAAACTCCACACAGGCAGTACCCAGAATTGAACCCGGGTCGCTGGAGCTGTGAGGCTGCGGTGCTAACCCCACTGCGCCACTGTGCCGCCCTAAGATGTCCTTAAGAATATTAGCTCCTGCTTGGGTTGTAGCTGAACTTCTTGCAATTGACCAAATTTATGTCCTTAAACTGTACTGAGGACTTGCACACATCCATGCTAGCAGACGTCCCGCAAGGGACTCTAATGAACTAATCACCCAGATATGAATATAATTCTAGATGATGCTAGTGCAGGACAGGTACTCTATGAAAATAAGAAATGCTGAGAAGTTGAACGAGAGTGCTTTGAAAATTTTGCTACTTGAAACCGAACTTGAAAAACTCATCAGTGTTGTTCGCATATGGTAACATGGAAGCATGTATCTTTAAGTCGATGACAACCAACCAATCCTGTACACGGGATAATCTGTGGTAGTACAACCATCTTTAAATTTTTGTTTGATAAATCAATTTTGCACCTTTAGATATAGCCCTTCTGCCTTGTTCAGACTACAAAATGTCCAAGTGGACATCTGCCCTCCCATATTGGAGTAAATCCTCCCCATTACTCCGATAGACAAATAACTATCAGTTGACAATGCAGCTGACCCAACACAATAGGTGAATGAACCTCAGACGTGGGCTTGCAGAATGAAGAGATACCCTCCCTGACAATTTCAATAACCCACGCACTGGTATTAATCTTTCCCTAAAATGTATGGTTTCCTTTTGTATAATTGCCCTGAAATGGTCAGGCCGATATATTTTCTGGATGTTCATCACTTTAGGATCCAGTGAAACCTAAATAGGAGAACAAGAACCCTGACAGACCACTTAGACAAGAGTATCAGTCAAATTTTGTACTAATAAGGGGTTAAATATAGTAGGGATAATTTTGCAGGATGGGGTGACTAGCACTCGCCAGGAGCAGATGAATGAAAAACTGGTGGAGGTCAACGTGCCTGATCTGTGCTGCTCCTAATTTTCCAGCCAGTAATTCTAATGACTGGAAAATTGAGCACGTTGACCTCTGCGGAAGATTCTTTGATCCAAGCTTCTGGTATGTTGGAGTCTACACTAGTAACCTCACATCATACAATCTGACCTGCTGTCTCAACATTGACAATAAGACATCTGACATGAGGAGCAAAAAAAACCATCAGCTGGAGATAAATGGACTGGCACAATGGCACTAATTCTATAGATTTTCTACCACACATCACATCACAACAGTATCCCCTCTGCTATTTCACACTGTGTGGAAAATACAGAATGAATTTTCATCCTTTATTTGAACTGTTGACAAGTGTGCTACTAATCAGTAATGTAACACATGCACATCAATATTAGGAACCTCACTCACTGTGCAATTGCACTTATGATTTATGACAACCATTAAGAGGTTCGCTGCATGGAGAGTTGCTTTGGAAAGAAGTTCCTTACTGAAGCTGAATTATGATCAGGAATTTGTTACAATAGGATTTCTGCACGTAGACATGGGGCCAATGAAGGGGTATCCAAAATAGCATCAGCAATGAAACCGGCAACTCTCTGAAGTGTGGGAAGATTTCAAAAACATTCTTTGTTGTCTTGTAAACTGAAATAAAACAAGATCAAATTTGCCTGTTTGGAAATTATTGCTAATGCTTGTGGGTGAAGCATTTTGTTTTCAAGAAATCTTGATACAGATGTTTGCTAGCTACTTAGCTGTACAGTAAGACTTGAGAACTGTTACTTTGTTATAATTCTCCTTCCCTGAAACAAAACCTTGAGATGCAACGCAATTTTACTGAAAACTTCAAGGATACACAATCTTTGATTTGTGAGTAAGCATAACAAAAGTGCAATATCATACAAGCTAAAGGACAGAAACAAGGTTTTTCAGAACTGAATTCTAGCTTGGGAGAGGATGGGTTTTTTAATCTCCAATCATTTATCCGACATTCAAATAACTTTTACAGTTGTATTAGAAGCTTTAATTAAAATCCTTGGATTTCACAATAACACTGCACCACATCTAAATGTCCACAGCATGACCATCAAATGACAGTTTAAAAAAGCAAGTTTTCTTTAAAAATAAATGTCCTGACAGGTTCCAATTTAGTTTGAATGCCAGAAAGATCAGCTACTGAAGAGTCAGTGCAGTGCACAATGTGTTTGTTTAATACTAAAATTAATTTTCTAGGCATTTAATTTCTGCTATTTTTTGATGACTTATTCCAAACTGCATAAAAAGTCACCAAACCTCACAATGACTTTAGGGATGGGGAAAGAGTGCAATTGAACATAGAACATAGAAGTTCTATATATATATACCATGAATGTACAGAACTTATGATAACACTCATGACATTTTGCCCTCTATACACAGAACTATGACAGTAAAAACACAAATGCAAAGCACTGCCTATGTATCAAAGACTAAATTAATCCTTTCAATATCCTGCAGCCAAGGAAAACATTTCCAAGCTATCATAATTATTTATTTTTTATGGAACGCTTGACTACTTCTTGGCACTTCCACAAGTGATGCAGCTAAGTGCAAAAACTCCATGATACTTAACATTCCTGATCCCAGATGTTGCTCTGCCCTTATAAGAAGTATTTCCTATATCCGACAGCCGTGGCTTATTTTCTGTAATTAATAAGTAATTTGCCCTTTTTGTTTGTGTCAAACTGGAGTGCATGGAAATGTATAAAAAGACACCAATATACATAAAAATACATATTTGTGTGTATTACAAATGTATATTGGTGGATTTTATGTGGGTTTTGACACTTCTGAAAAAATCTTGGTGCTATAAATTACTTTTGTAGGGTAGTTCCTTGAAATAAAGTTAAGAGCATTAAAATCCATTCCCATTTATTCATACTTGGTTCATTCTCCCCCCGCTCCTCTCTACCTCCTCCGATTTATCTCTGCAACAATGCACCTGGCCTCCACTGAACACTTCCCCATAGTAATGCAGTCAAGGTCATAAACTTGAAGTGAGGATCTGATAAAATGCAAGGTTTCTTTCTTTCTAAATTGACAACAGTATATATTTTCAAAAGCTGCTCACATGTCTCTGTCGAGGGATGTTACAAATTGTTTGCTCTTAAAATTGTCTTTCTGGAGGATGGTGCAATTAGTGCAACCTTCAGCTTCGTACAGCTCCTATTGAAGACTTGCAAATATGTAACAGAACCTTGGGACTTAAAAATCAAATTCCTATTTTCTACACATTTAACAGTTCAAAGTTTACTTTCTACCTATTAATAAAAATGATATTTCTATCAGGTGGTTACAGTGGGTGATTTTTCAGGTTCTTGCCATTTGGAGAATGATCTGACCATTAAAATTAACTACCAATTGCTGGAGTAGGGTTCTGATGCAGGCACCTGAGCATTGTACTTTTAACACATTTTTTCAAATCTTTCCTCGCTTTTAGCAATAACCATGTTGTGAACATCTATTCTTGTTACAGTTGTGACTGCCTGCAATCTATTACACCGCCGAAGCTGCATTAGGGAAAATACAGGTTTAAAGTCTAGCTGCTCTCGACTCTTTCCCACAAATTCTCTTAATCATGGATACAGCAGTACTGATCATAGAGATATCATTAAACAATTTGACTTCCCAAAAAAGACAGCAAATTTGGTCATTTATTATATCAGATCCTTTAAGAAAATTTACAACCACAATATAAGTTTATGGTCTATCTCTGCTTTATAAAACATACAAAGCACAATAAGTAATTTGGATGAATTTATTACATAATGTTCTTCCCAACAAACAAATACTATATAATAAGACACAACAACTACATACAGGGGATTCCAAGTTAGGAATGCTTCAAAATTACACGACAGCAAATACAAAACTGCAGCTGAGAACACCAACCAAAGTTCACATATGAAATCTAAACTATCAAAATGCAAATTAATCTAAAATACATGTACTGCTGAACCATCAAAAATGGTAATGACCTGGGATAGAAGGAAAGAGAAACGGAAAAGGGCAAGACAAAAGGGAAAGGGCAAAACAACAAAAGAAGAAATCTACCTCAAAATAAGCCAAAGCACAAAGTGGCGAACTGCACTGAAATGATGTAACCAAATACAGCAGCAAGCTTGAACACAGACACCAACATGTTGGGGGGGGTGGGGAGAGGAGAGAGAGAGAAAGAGAGACACAGGGGGAGCAGCTGTTGACTGTTGTTATACCCTCAGTTACGATCTGTCTGCTGTCTGTCACAAAACTTTTGTTCCCTCAGAGAAGAGCAGGCAGTCACATGGGTGTATCAATCCCTTGTTTCCAATGAGGTTTTTTTCTGGAATCTTCTAATGAAATTCAAGATGCTACATGCCCCAGGGTGTCCATCCACACTTGGAGGGGGTTGGCTCTTTCAATGTCAATGGGTGGGAATGGCCCTAACGGCCATGCTGATAGCGCCATTCTAGGTAATTCAATCACTTAGGGCAAGCCATTGTTCTGGTTGAGCTTCTGTTAGACTGTCTCCAGTCCAATCTCCTGGTGTTTCAAATGTAAATTGCAGTGGCCTTCTTGACTGCTATTTTTTTTTAAAAGTTAACTTGTAGGATTTTTTCCATTAAAAGTCTATGGTAAGTTTCCAACCGATTAAATTAATATGTCCCATTTGGCATATAGGGTTTTCCTGACAACAACACCTTTCACAACCCCAGGATGTTCCAAAAGCACCAGTCATTTCCCATCCCTCTACATTAGCCCAACATTCACATATCATCATTGCATACATTGAGACAGCTGTTCAGCCAAACCAGTGTACATCTCCATTTGCTGTCAGTCAATAACTTGCCAGGAATGCTCACATGATCTAGGAAAGCCACTACGGACTGTAGGAATAAAAGAATGACCAGAGTTAGATTAGGGCCAATCAAGGATAGTAGTGGGAAGTTGTGGGTGGAATCAGAGGAGATAGGGGAAGCGTTAAATGAATATTTTTCGTCAGTATTTACAGTAGAGAAAGAAAATGTTGTCGAGGAGAATACTGAGATACAGACTACTAGGCTAGATGGGAATGAGGTTCACAAGGAGGAGGTGTTAGCAATTTTGGAAAGTGTGAAAATAGATAAGTCCCCTGGGCCAGATGGGATTTATCCTAGGATTCTCTGGGAAGCCAGGGAGGAGATTGCAGAGCCTTTGTCCTTGATCTTCATGTCGTCATTGTCGACAGGAACAGTGCCGGAAGACTGGAGGACAGCAAATGTTGTCCCCTTGTTCAAGAAGGGGAGTAGAGACAGCCCTGGTAATTATAGACCTGTGAGCCTTACTTCGGTTGTGGGTAAAATGTTGGAAAAGGTTATAAGAGACAGGATTTATAATCATCTTGAAAAGAAGAAGTTCATTAGCGATAGTCAGCACGGTTTTGTGAAGGGTAGGTCGTGCCTCACAAACCTTATTGAGTTTTTTGAGAAGGTGACCAAACAGGTGGATGAGGGTAAAGCCGTGGATGTGGTGTATATGGATTTCAGTAAGGCGTTTGATAAGGTTCCCCACGGTAGGCTATTGCAGAAAATACGGAAGTATGGGATTGAAGGTGATTTAGTGCTTTGGATCAGAAATTGACTAGCTGAAAGAAGACAGAGGGTGGTGGTTGATGGCAAATGTTCATCCTGGAGTTTAGTTACTAGTGGTGTACCGCAAGGATCTGTTTTGGGGCCACTGCTGTTTGTCATTTTTATAAATGACCTGGATGAGAGTGTAGAAGGGTGGGTTAGTAAATTTGCGGATGACACGAAGGTCGGTGGAGTTGTGGATAGTGCCGAAGGATGTTGTAGGTTACAGAGGGACATAGATAGGCTGCAGAGCTGGGCTGAGAGATGGCAAATGGAGTTTAATGCGGAAAAGTGTGAGGTGATTCACTTTGGAAGGAGTAACAGGAATGCAGAGTACTGGGCTAATGGGAAGATTCTTGGTAGTGTAGATAAGCAGAGAGATCTTGGTGTCCAGGTACATAAATCCCTGAAAGTTGCCACCCAGGTTAATAGGGCTGTTAAGAAGGCATATGGTGTGTTAGCTTTTATTAGTAGGGGGATCGAGTTTCGGAGCCACGAGGTCATGCTGCAGCTGTACAAAACTCTGGTGTGGCCACACCTGGAGTATTGCGTGCAGTTCTGGTCACTGCATTATAGGAAGGATGTGGAAGCTTTGGAAAGGGTGCAGAGGAGATTTACTAGGATGTTGCCTGGTATGGAGGGAAGGTCTTACGAGGAAAGGCTGAGGGACTTGAGGTTGTTTTCGTTGGAGAGAAGGAGGAGGAGAGGTGACTTAATAGAGACATATAAGATAATCAGAGGGTTAGATAGGGTGGATAGTGAGAGTCTTTTTCCTCGGATGGTGATGGCAAACACGAGGGGACATAGCTTTAAGTTGAGGGGTGATAGATATAGGACAGATGTCAGAGGTAGTTTCTTTACTCAGAGAGTAGTAGGGGCGTGGAACGCCCTGCCTGCAACAGTAGTGGACTCGCCAACTTTAAGGGCATTTAAGTGGTCATTGGATAGACATATGGATGAAAATGGAATAGTTCAGGTCAGATGGTTTCACAGGTCAGCGCAACATCGAGGGCTGAAGGGCCTGTACTGCGCTGTAATGTTCTATTCTATCTATTCTATGTAATAAGGGTGTGGTATATCAATCAGGAGAATGAATAGCACTTGATATCGGCACAAATGCAGGACTATTAGTTGGGAGCCCATACTCCTGGGCACCATAATAGTTTGTACTTAGAATAAGTAAACACTCAACAATTATCTGCTTTACAGTGATCAGGTTACAAATGATGGGATTGAACAGTATATATGTAAAAACAAGGTTTCTAAATGATCCATAATTGTTTAAGATGGATACTTCCACCAAACAAGAGGTGCTCGACAGTGACCTATGATGCATAATAGAGTTACTCAAAGCAAATAGGAGGAGGTGGCTAAGCAGTCAAAGTGTACATGCAACTTAAAGTATGCAGGACATAAGGGTGTGACAGCAGGAAACCATTGCAATATTTCTCTTTTCATCCTCTAGCTGTGCCTGAGGAGAAACATGTAAGCCCCAGTACATCCAACCCTTACCAATATTCCACAGCATATGCCACTCACTTTATCCACTCTACTCACTGCAGGGCTTGAGCACAAAAAGCAAGGCTGACACTTCAGTGCAGCACTGAGGGAGCGCTGCACTGTTGGAGGTGTCGTCTTTTGGATGAGACGTTAAACCGAGACCCCATGTGCCTGCTTGGGTGGATGTAAAGGGTCCCATGGTGCTATTTCAAAGAGGAGCAGGGAAGTTACCCCCGGTGTCCTGGCCAATATTTATCTCTCAATCAACATCATTAAAACAGATTATCTGGTCATCATCACATTGCTGTTTGTGGAAGTTTGCTGTGAGCATACTGGTTGCTGTGTTTCCTGCATTAGAAAAGTGACTACATTTCAAAAAATACTTCACTGGCTGTAAAGCACTTTGTGACGTCCAGTGGTCGTGAAAGGGGCTATATAAATGCAAGTTTTTATGTAAACCCTTTCAAGAAATTGATTCGAGTAGTCCACCCCAGAGAATTAAAAGACTGAAACAGGAGGAAGCGCACGAGGTGATTCAAGAGTATGAGCGAACAAAGCAGGTAACTCGTGGCACAGCGCTGGCCAGAGGTTGTTCAGCCCCTTGACAAAATAGGCCAGGGATATGGATCTCATGGGTCCGGATTTTGTAAATTGATGCTTGTTGAACATCATGTGTTAGTGCAGGCATTGGGTGCCATCCTAAATAAAGTATGCAGATGGCAGCTTAGGTGGAGGAGTTTACTAGCAACATGGGCAATACATAAGGGGATGGCTTCACAACATTGTAATGTACCCTGAAGCCTCTGGCAACTACAGGGGCATCTGGTAATGGAAGTGTCCACTACAGAGGCCCCCATGTAGTGCTTCCCCCAAGAAAGTTTAGATTCCTACCACAGAGGCTTGCGTGCAAAACTGGGGAGGGTCCTCTTTTTCAATCAACAAAAGATCATGGTTAAATAGGAATTGGAATTGAATAGGGCTTTCCTGATCTCACTGGTACTATTACGCCCACTCTCCTGATCAGTGGCCATGCAGAGCCAGTGCCCAGTACCAGTCAAGGCAGAAAGATAATACTGCCATCTCAGATTGGTGGTATCCTCCAGCCAGTTCTCATGCCTGCCCACTTGAGAGAAAGAGTGCAGGGCCAGGCTGCTTATGCAGCAACACAAGAGGTGAAGCCCGCAGCAAGACCATCTCAGGACTTGGCTGCTTTTAGACAAATATCACTTTATTCCCATCTCGCAGCACCTAGACGAAGCACTGACTCAGGTTAAAAGTACAAATTTCTTGCTAATGGGACCAAGGAAGCAAAATGGCAAATTGCACTTGGTACGCGTAATGGTTCCATATTAAAATTAAGACTGCACTAAAGTCACTGCATGCAACCACTGTTCTGGGCTTGGAGCTTGCTTTCAGCAAGCAGCAAAAAATGGGAGCTTGGTAACTTCTGCCACTACAAAGCAATTCCAGTTTTAAAATGGCAGAAATGAAATAACTCAAAAGTCAGATCCCAACTTAACTCTGCTACAACAGTGCAAGACCTCCTTGGAGAGACCAACTAACTCCATTTGGTCTTGACACTGCAGGACTATATTCTAGTGTCATATCATGCCCTACAGGGTGCTTCTTGTAAACCTCAGTGCGCTTATTTTAAATGTTTTGATTATGTATTCTACTGCCCGAGTTCTCAAAATATTTAAGTACACATTTACAGAACTCTCTCTTGGTCCTGAGCACCTGATTTGCAACCAGGTTGCATAATTTACGCTCCGCCATAACAGAATTAATTCTGTAGCTAAGTGTTACGACCAGGTGAGAATGAGGTGTAAGGTTTCCTTTCAGCCTTCACCTGGTCGTACTGTAACAGGGCTTAATTTAAACACACTGTTTTTAGCTCCCCCTTGATGAATCCTTGTTCACCGCTTTCCAATTGTAAGGCAAAGAAACCAACACAAACAGGTTTTGTTAGGTTTAAAGAAAAGTTGAAATTTATTAAACAAACTCTAATTCGGTTGATGCCTACAGATACAGAACGCGCCCACGCTAGCATGCATACATGATACACAGATGCAAATAAATAGAGACAGAAAAGAGAAGAAAAATAAAGTGGAAAAATTTGAGGCAATATCTGAAGAATTTTTGTTGTGGTTCGTCGAGCTCACTGTAGAGCCCTTGATTGTAGGTACATCTTGCTTTTCATTGGGGCCCAGCAGTCTTCTTAAATCTTGTTCGCTGTAGAAGACTTTTCTCTCTTGGGATTCATGTGTCTTCAGTGGATTCAGAGGCTTGAGAGAAAGAGATGGAGGCAGACAGGAGAGATCTTCTCAGTCCAGGAGCAAACAGACACTCTCAGTTCAAACTGTTTGTACAATTCAGAAAAAACCCAGGTTGCCAAGCAGGTTAGTCATGTGACTAACTGGTCTGACCACATCTTGGATTGTATCACCTTAGCAGTCACTGGAATGCTCCTCTTGCACACAATCCCTGGTGATCAAAGTCTATTGTGGGTTGAATGTGTCACGGAATGGTCCTTTGTCCTTCCAATCACCATCTGTTAATATGCAAATGTCTTTTCCAGCCACGGCTGATCTGTTTAACAAGTCCTTTGTACACTCCAGTAACAGTTTAAAATCAATATTCATGACAAAATTAATGTGCTTCATTCTTGGCAGGTTGGGGCCTAGCATGACATTAGGTATAAATGCAATCAAAGAAAGCTACCTTAGTCCACCTTCATCGAGTACTATTATTATGCAAACATAAGATACAGATAGAACTCACGGCTCAAAACCCAATTATCAGGATTAAATTTAAACACAAAATACATAATTTGTAGAGTACAATGTTCAGATATTAATTCCTGACCTCATTTTTATAATTAAAAAAAAGTAAACCAAATTTCTTCCAGGGTGGCACAGTCAAAATTAACTCATATGTTTTGAGCAACTTCTGAAAGATTGAGATCAGAGTAATTTAAAAGTTCCGAAATACCATTGCTTGTAATGTTCTCTGGTTCATATACTTCAGTGACTTTGGATCATTAAGATAGCAAAACGTCTAAATAATGCTCCCTATATCCCGGAGCTGTGTGACTTAATCACCTGGAAAGAATTTGTGGAAGCTTATAAAATGAAAAACTGTTGCGCTAATGAGCCAACCATAAAAAACATTATTGCTATCATTGAATTAAGCTGGAAGTGCGCCATACTTTGTTTAGAAGAAAACTAAACGAACTTGCTTGTGGGAAAATAAATACTGCGGGCCTAAAATTCTGGGAGTCCTTTTCTGCAGCAGAAGTAAGGCCCCTATTTGTCCATGGACAACGATGCAGACCCTAGGATGGTGTCATTACCATAAATCGTGGTAGGTAGCCCGTGCTGTAAATATTGTTCCAGAGATGCCAGCACCACTCTGTTCACAGGGTAAATAAGAACAGCATGCCAACCAAATAACAGAGATCATGGCTCAAGGAGGACTTAAGTAAAGGATCAGTAATTTTGAGTCATCATGCGTTGAAGGACCAAAAATCTATTTTCTTTAAGATAATCAGTTCCCTGTGATTCCCTCCAACCACTGCTGGCACCCAACCTTGCCCCTCTCCCCTGCCTCCCCCACCAAGTGGAATTTAAGCCAGAATTTAAATGTGAAAAACCTGGTAGATCTAGTTTCTGACCCAAATTCCATCAGCCCAAAAGACAATCCAACCACATTCTGCCATCCTGCAATTTCAGTCGCTGCATTGCAGACACAACTTTTTTTATTTTAAAGAATATCACTGTTTAGTAGTGGAGAACAGGCACGAGGAAATGTCGGACTGAATTTTCCCACGGCCGTTGGGAACTTGACGTTGGGACCATTTCCGGGTCCCGAGCTTGTGTGTGCCGATAACACATCCAACAACTTAATTTTACGGGAAGTGGCCAATTTGGAGACTACATCTGCATTTGCCATACAATTAGGGATGGCGGGCGAGAGGGGCCAAAGGGACAGCTAGTCAGCAGAAACACTGGGAAAAACAAGAGCTGCTCAACAGATGGACAGCAAGAGGGCGCCACAAGATGGAGGCCCTCACCTTAAGGTCCAAACTGCATCCTATGAATAGCGATCAGAACCTTCTCGGGGATCAGCGTGCAAGGGAAACTGCTCCAAATGCCTGTGGTTGTGATTACAACCTTGCTAATTATTTTCATATGACTCTGCAACATCATATGATGGTGCTCCAACCCCCACTGTGAAGCCACCTCCAATGCGTTACAGGGCTCCTGGCAGAGTGGGAAGCCCATGGACCTTCAGTAAAATCTCGCTGCATTGCCAGTATAGGAGCTAACTGCCCTTTCAAATACCTCAACTGGCAACCCGCCACTCTTGGGAGCTCACCTCCAGGAAAATCACAGAGACGGGAATACATCGGGCAGCTGACTAAACGTACTGCTTTTTAAATTTCCACACAGAACAACCACCACCCTGCTCCCACCACACCACACCACCGTTCCAAAGAGCTGGTAAAATTCCGGTCATGAAATTGAATAGAAAAATAGGAACTCTAACATCTGGAAATGCATAGAAGGTTGATAAAAAGGAAATGCTGATTTTTAAATAGTGACAATTGCTGGTCATCTCCAAAAGGACTGTGGTCTTTTGTCATCTACTGATTATACTTGAGGCTTTAAGACTGCAACTACAGCGTTTGTTGCATTCTCTGGTGTTTTAGAGCAAAACTGTGAAAGCAGAAGGAATGTGACTTGACTAAATAAATCAAGAACACCATCGGTCCCTTCCGCAGTGCACACTAGCTGAGCCTCGAATACCTTGTGTAGTAAATGGATTTCAATATAATTTACTAAATAGCATCCTGAATTTGTGATGTCCATCTCCTGCCCTTTGCCCAGTAATGAGAGCCTATGTTTTATTTCTATGTCTTTAGTCAGACAGTATTGTCTAAAAGTACACCAGATAGTGTCTTTGTCACACCTTTTGTATTTAGGAACAATTTTTATTGTTTGTTTTGCTCTTTTCCAGAATCAAAATGACCACATTTATGTCAAAAAGAAAAATCCCCCACTAACATTTTTTAAATCTGAAACTGCATTGGCCATGTCTTATACTGCATTAGTCAAGATCAGGCTTCTCTGATATTGTGATAAACGATTCCCATAGTGACAAGTTTTATCCACCAATGACAAGTACATTACTGAGCACAAGTTCAAATGGTGGAAGACTGGGGAGTGGGGCATGACTTCATTTGAAGTTATACTAATTCCAATCCAGTTAAAAGAAAGCTGATGCAGAACTCTTCAACTTGCCCTGTCTGTTCTGAGAGAATGTTCGAAAAGTTGGTCCTCTATCAATGGATATCTCCCAGTTAATATTTACCAACCATAACACCTTTAACGTAATAAAACGTCCCAAGACGCT
Source organism: Heterodontus francisci (assembly GCF_036365525.1). Taxonomy (NCBI): domain Eukaryota; kingdom Metazoa; phylum Chordata; class Chondrichthyes; order Heterodontiformes; family Heterodontidae; genus Heterodontus; species Heterodontus francisci. Next base: position 182,328,032 of record NC_090375.1, on the reverse strand, counting down.
TCACAGGAGCATTATAAAACAAAACATAACATTGAGCCACATGAGGATATATAAGGTCAAATGACCAAAAGCTTGGTCAAAGAGGTAGGTTTTAAGGAGTGTATTAAAGGAGTAAAGAGAGGTAGAGAAGCAGAGGGAGGGAATTCCAGAGCTTAGGGCCTAGACAACTGAAGGCATAGCCACCAATGGTGGAGCGATTAAAATCAGGGATGCTCAAGAAGCCAGAATTAGATGAGCACTGATATCTCAGAGGACTGTGGGGCTAGGGGAAATTTGAAAACAATTGTGTGAGTATTTTAAAATCAAGGCATGCTTGACCAGGAGCTAATATAGGTCAGCGAGCACAGGGGTGATAGATGAACGGGACTTGGTGCGAGTTAGGACACAGGCAGCAGACTTCTGGATGAACTCAAGTTTACAGAGGTAGGGGAGTTTACAGAATGGGGGAGACCAGCAAGACATGCATTGGAATAGTCAGGTCTAGAGGTAACAAAGGCATGAGCAAGGATTTCAGCAGCAGATGAGATGTGGCTGGGCAAAGTCAGGCATTGTTACAGTGGTGGAAATAGGTGGTCTTAGTGATGGTGCAAGTATGTGGTCGGAAGCTGATCTCAGGGTCAAATATGACACCAAGGTTGTGAACAGTCTGGTTACCTATGCTGAAATGTCATGTTCTGGGTCATTCAGAATATATTTTCCAGTGAGCGCAGTTGTGCCTATGGCTCAATGAATGGCAGTTATACCTGTAAGCTGCCCTGATTGCAGTCTAATTATACATAACATTTTGTACATATCACGTCAAACAGAATTATCTGCAAATGGCACGTTAAACCCCTGTGCAGAAAGAAAAATAGTAACTGTTATATGCAGCTTCAACTAACCAGCTGAACAGATTCTGAATGGCTTGTATTCTTGTCAAGTCATGAAAAATTCTGCCGCTTTAAAAAAATATGACTTTTGGATCACACAAACAAAATACTGGAAACAGGGAGAAAAAGCTCTCTCTACGACTACCATCACAGTTTACCACTTTTAAAGTGCTTTTGAAGAGTTAAGCTTCTACTTTGCTCCTGAAATTTTATATTTTGTTACTGTCCTACTTCCTCTTAACTCCTGTCCCCTCCCGACCAGTGCTTGCAATGGAACCCTTCCAATCACAACTACACCAAGACAACCTATGAAAGATCAAATAGCTTATGCAAATTCTGATGATAGCGAGTGCATATTTATTATCTAAAGACCATGAGATATATATATATATAAAAATAAAATAGAAAAATAGAAAAACCAGAGCGCTGTTGTCTTTCATCAATAAATAATTGTTGCTATTTCTGGCTAATTGGCCAGAAGGATCCTATGTGAGAATAGTTTTAGCAGCCTTGGGCATGGGTCTAAAACACAAAACTAAATTTAGCAAAAATTGAATCTCAGAGGTAAAGGATGAATGATGTGGTTAAGTAGAAATATCACACTGGTATACTTGAGATCATGCAGGAGGTTGAAAATCATGATTATGTCAGAGCAGAGGGAGATCTCCTTTGCACTTATTCACGGTATGTTTGATTCACTAATGTCAGAAGTGAAATAAATGTTCCATTCTTTAACATTAATAATCCTCACCTTGATTAGTGCACCAAACACTTTAGGTGGAGGAAAATGAGATTGTACTTGATCATCTTTTTTTCCATTCCAGTCATCATACAACTCTTCCCCACTCTTTTGCTCATCATTTCATTCAACATCCATCAAGTTCTTTCTTAACATCCAGTCAGTGTACATAAACTCTAAACCTTACGCAATGCAATGGCTGAATCACCATATCTTGATGTTATTCCATGCCCTTCAATAGAATAGTCATTACGACCGAGGTGGGAGGAGTGCACTGCCTTTTTTAGTTCCACTTCTCCACAGGTCACAACATATATTTAAATGTTTACCCAGTTACCCATACGGTCAATCATAGACTCTACTCTTTATCCCAGAATAAAATACACCAACTGGGTTTCTGTAACAAACAAAATTATCAGTTTATTATAAAACAAGACATAACCTATGACGAAGCAGAGCATTAACATAGTGAAATATGAAAGTTCCTTTTACCATAGCCCCTCACACACACAGGTTAACTAAGAAAAAGAGATTTTCCTTTTAGAGTTCTGTTACAAAAAAACAACAAAAATCACATTGACCAAATACTTGCTAATACTCGAAGAAAAAAAAAATATGGAAAGATGTCAGTTGTCCCTTTTTTGGTTTGGCATCCCAAATACGCATAGATGGCTGTCACAGGGCTCTTTCTATAACAGTTCTTTTCAGGTGATGTTGAAAATCAGTTTGGCAGGTTTTCTGGGCAAAATGCAGCAGCAGGGGTTTCTGGCAGGCCTTTCTTGCGCTCGCTTCAAAGAGTTTCTCAAAGAGATGGAAAAGGCTGAACTGGGGTGACTGCTCCGCTTGGCTGGTTTTTTAGAACTCCTTTCAAAACACTCCACGCTCCAAATCACTGTCCAAAGCGAAAGCAAAAACACCACCTCAAGAGTCAAGCCTGACTCCTATAAACCTTGACCTGTCACTTTTCTGTAAACATCTTCCCCAGGTTATTTTATCCAAAAACAGGTGACTTCCAGCACTTCAGCCCTCAGCCTTCTCCTCCCTCCCAGAACCGCGACAGGGTTCCCCTTGTCTTCACTTTCCACCTCACCAGCCTCCACATCCAGAGGATCATCCTCCGCCATTTCCGCCACCTCCAGTGTGATGCCACCACCAAACGCATCTTCCCCTCCCAGCATTCCGAAGGGATCGTTCCCTCCGCGACACCCTGGTCACTCCTCCATTTCCCGACACCTTGTCCCCTTCCCATGCAATTGCAAGAGGTGTAATACCCGCCCTTTTACCTCCTCTCTCCTCACTATCCAAGGCCCCAAACACTCCTTTCAGGTGAAGCAGCGATTTACTTGTACTTCTTTCAATTTAGTATACTGCATTCGCTGCTCACAACGCGGTCTCCTCTACATTGGGGAGACCAAACGCAAATTGGGTAACCGCTTTGCTCAACACCTCCGCTCAGTCCGAAAACATGACCCCGAGCTTCCAGTTGCTTGCCATTTCAATACTCCCTCCAACTCTCACGTTAACATTCATGTCTTTGGCCCACTCCAGCATTCCAGTGAACATCAAAGCAAGCTCGAGGAGCCTTGCGGACTAAACATTGAATTCAATAACTTCAGAGCATGACTGGCCTTTTCTTAATATTTTATTTTTGAACCATGTGCCTGCTTTTCATGTAGTCAGAGCAGCTCATTATTCTGCTATTAACAGTCTCTCTGGATTAATGCTTTGTCTTTCACCACAAGCATTAACACACGCTTTGCCTTTGTCCCAGGACAGTTTTGTTATTTAATCTCTCCTGCCCTATCAAACACCTTCCCCTTTGTTCTCTCCCCCACCCGCCTCCCCTTCACTTGCTTAAAACCTAATTCTTTTCTAACTTTTGCCAGTTCTGATGAAAGGTCACAGACCTGAAACGTTAACTTTGCTTCTCTCACCACAGATGCTGCCAGACCTGCTGAGTATTTCCAGCACTTTCTGTTCTTGTTTCAGACTTCCAGCAAATGTTGTTTTCAAACAAGACCTCTCAGTGTCCCTTCAATGACTCCATCCAAAAACATCCGTGGAATCCTTTTCAGTTTTCCCAAATAAAACAATGTCCATAATTCAGAAGTACATGAATCCTCTACTTAACAAAAAATATAGAAGAACCATAACAGTAGAAATTTGGATTATTTCAATTCTTCAGATGCACAACTTGTTCACCTGTTGCAAGTCTAATGAACAACTGTCATCTCTTACCTGTGATGTCTCCACCCAAGTGACAGTTTTATATTTAGCGTTTCTGCGATTCTGGCAAGAGTGAAAATCAAGAGCTAAACCTTATTTTGTAGGGAGTCTTTGTAACAATCTAAATGCTGGGAGCTGGCACACAAAAATTGGCCTCTTGTGACATGAATTACAGAAGTGACCATGTGTAAGTACTCTCTGACATTAATTTATTAACATTCGTGACCATCTCCACTGACCTCCAATAGAATGCTCATCTATCTTCCATTGGTAAAGAAGCTGAGTTTCCCCTTCACCTCAAAGATTCATTTTTTTCGTAACAAATGTTGACAATATGAAGGGCCAAATCCACCCAACATGTAATTACTGCTTCCTTAACTGGAGAGCTATTTCTAACATCCTTGGACAGGACATATGAAAAGGCTTTTCTGATTTTTGTGATCCTTCTCTGAATTCTAACCACTCTCTCCATGACAACTTCCTTGGCTCTATTTATTACCATGTTCTGTGCTCCTTTGAACATTCCTCTTGTATTTGTTAAGCTGCAAATATGAAATCACTCACTTACATACAAACATTAGGAGTAGGCCATTCGGCCCTTCGAGCCTGCTCCGCCATTCAAAAAGTTCATGGCTGAACTGATTACTCCACATTCCCCCGATAACCTTCCACCCCCTCGCTTACCAAGAATCAATCTACCTCTGCCTTAAAAATATTCAAAGACTCTGCTTCCACCACCTTTTGAGGAAGAGAATTCCAAAGACTCACGATCCTCAGAGAAAAAAATTTCTCCTCATCTCTGTCTTAAATGGGCAACCCCTTATTTTTAAACAGTGACCCCTAGTTCTAGATTCTCCCACAAGGGGAAACATCATTTCCACATCCACCCTGTCAAGACCCCTCAGGATCTTATATGTTTCAATCAAGTTTTTCTCCTCCCTGTACTAAAATCAAGACTCCATAGAATCTGACACTAACTCATCCTCTATTCTATTCCACTAACCCCCAATATTTCAATACTGTTGAATGCTCTATCTCCCTCTGCAATCTGCAGGATTTCAAATCCAAGCTCTGTGCCAGCTTACCGTTTGAAAAGTGTAACTGGAGATGGTTTAATCTTTTTACATTTTAACTTTGACATGTTATGTTATGTTAGTGACCAGTACCAGTTTCTATAACTATGTCACCAGTATTACTAGAATTATACTGATGCCTATTATGTAAATCATGCTAAATATAAATGAATTGCAGGCCTTCCTGCATGTAGAAAATACTGCTCTACCAAACCATTCAGGTTGGATTCATAGCAACATAGGAAATAGGAGCAGCAGTCGGCCATTCAGCTCCTTAAGCCTGCTCCACCATTCATGGCTGATCTTCTATCTCAATGCCATTTTTTGCACTATCCGCATAGCCCTTTATATCTTTAATATCTAGAAATCTATCCATCTTTGTCTTGGTGCCATGGTGCAGTGCCATTGCACAAAGCCTGTTTAATTGCAGAAAGCAACAGGTCTCTTGCACCGAGGGCTCCCAAACAGAACTGACATTTTCCCACGCAGCAATACAATGTAAACATAAGCTTTTTCATCATTAGAATGGACCCCAGATGGCAACCGAATTTCATCCTTCAGTGTCATCACCAGGCAGTTTATACTGACCTTACCTTCTTGCTCTTCAAATTAAATATGCAAAACCACCAGCATGACACTGAATATATCATTATCTCTCTCAGCTCCTGCACTCCATTTTAAGAATGCAACATGACAGACATAGGTCTAATTAGCTGCTGTAGAAGGACGATTCATACTGGAATGGCATCATCAGACCTTAGACTACATCAATCACATTTAGCTACAACTGATTAGATAGCCATCTTGTTACAGGCCCATGTCACCCCATCCCAAAATGAGGTCTTGGGATATGGTAATAAGCAGGAAGTTGCTCGGGAAAAGGGTAAGGTAGGAAAAATGCAAAGGACATTCCCCATCTTTTTCATCACCTATTGCAGGTATATGCAAGGTCCAAATTCAATAGCATACATTGAAAATAACAAGATCATCGATGGATAAAATACTCAGAAGCATTTCTTTATCAGTGCAAATTTCTGCACCAGTTTTCCCTTCATCCCTTATTCCAGGAAATAAGAATTTCAAAAGCCAAATGCATATGAAAAGCTGGCAAATGGGTACTGAACATAAATACAAAACTAGTCTGCCTCATTAGTCATGTGCATTTGACATTTGGGCACTTAAGATGGAGGTCATCAAAAATAGGTCAAATGGGATTGATATAAACATCAGCATTAACTGTTAAGTACTCCAAATATTTCCCCAACAAAAATTTGAAACGTTTTGCAAATGTGATACCTATAGACAAACAAAATTCAACTGTATCGGAGGTCTGTGGTGCATGGTTTACAACAAATCTTACCCAATGTGACAGGCTCTGTTTAAGGCTGAAAAATTTCCCAACAGAGGATAAAAAAAACATAGAATGATTTGATCATTCTGACAGCCATGACAAATTATGTTATATTTGCCTGAAAGGCAGCCATGTTCATTTCACTGCAATTATTGGCACATTATTTGCAGCTAGGCAGAAGAATGCTCACAGTCATCCACGCAGCACAATCACATCTTGCATATAACTCTGGTCTCTTGCACTATATATATTTTTGTTTTGGTGAAACTATTGGACTTGACAGACTGCTCAAAAACAAATCTTACTGTTCACACTGCCTTTGTACTGTACAATTTCCAAAACACAATTGTTAAGCACAAAAGAATTCTCAAGTTCACTTTGGACGGCAAATGCATATAAAACAAAGTCTTCTGACCAGTGACATTACAGTTACACCATGAGGGCTCAACACAACTGATGCCTGCCCTCTCGAGAATCACTGACTCTGTTGAACACTTGATGGTGGCGCTACCTCTATAATGGCAAGTTAATTTTACCACAGTTCCAGATATATTCAGTTCTCCTTCTAGACCCAGAGGTGGTATTTACCCATAATCTTAAACCAAAACTGCCCTATCAACTTCAAGAAGAGTCATATCCGACTCGAAACGTCAACTCTGTTTCTCTCTCCACAGATGCTGCTAGACCTGTTGAGTATTTCCAGCAGTTACTCTTTTGATCTCATAGCATTTCTATTTTCCATTGCTTAAATCAAACCTTTCAAATAGCGAGCAATGTAATATCAAAATATTAAATTTGAAGAAAGAGTGCAAAGAAGAATTTAACGTTTACTGGGATTTAGCATGACCAAGTATGTCAATTATAGAATTATACAGCACAAAAGGAAGTTGTTCCACCCATCGTGCCTGTGCTGGCTCTTTGAAAGAGCTGCCTTGTTAGTCCCACTCCCCATCTCTTCGCACAATGCCCTACAAATTTTTGCTCTTAAAGTACTTATCTACTTTCCTTTTGTAAGTTACTACTGAATCCGCTTTCACTACCTTTGCAGGCAGTGTATTCCAGATCATAAGAACTGTGCGAGTCAAAAATTCTCATCTTCCCTCTGGTTCTTTTACCAATTATCTTATAACTGAACATACAGCGAAAGATCAATTCACCATGTTGCAATTAGCAGTATATTTGCTATTTCACATGACTTTCCACTGATAATCGGAGACCCGTGAGACTCGGGGAAGTTATTTATTTTTATATAATCCATCTCAGATGCACTCAGACAAGATCATCTGGAACTAAAATGGCTCACTTACACATTGATTTGCCAACTGCAAGTCATCCATGACTCTAGCCAAATGTGCTCCCCGACAACACCGCTCCTAGCTACACAGGAATATGGTATATGCACTCATTTCTAGAGATCCCGTTGACAAGAGTTCATAGCACTGATCTTGGGAGCTACTATCTTAAAAATCAAAACAGTGTCTGTTCAAACAGGCTGCAGGACTAATAAACAAAGCATGCATTGAAATTCGTATCATTAGCAGTATATTCAACAGATAGTCTGCTCAGCCCACAAAACCAGCAGGGTACCTTAGGCCACCTTTCTAGTCTATGGCTATTACAATGATTGCAGAAGCTTTTCATCAGCAGCCAGAGAGGTAAGAAACAAAGAGTTGCTAAAATAGTCATTCATCAGAACAGACTCCTATGAACACACACATCGGGCTGTGTTCTTCACATGATTAGCAGGCGTATGCTGTAGGTAGGTCCTGGGAATTGTAGCCCTTGGCAACAGAAACTGAATTCTGCACAGATTTATTTTGTTTCCTTCCCTTGCACCAGTACATCAAGCCTCCAAACATGGAGAACCAGCTAGCAGAGTGGATAATGAGGGGTGAAGGGTTTGAAGATGAGATTTTGCCAAAACTTAAGGATTTTCAGAGGATCATGTAGTGTTTCGCAGAGGGGAGAACAGAGTATATTGTTGCAGCCAAGTTTATGGCCAAGTTTGGTAAAATGCTTTTTCACATATTTTTAAGGGCTATATAATGCACTGAGTGACTGTTGCACATCACAATTATTTTTGGCATAATGTGATCATTTCTGTGACTTGCCATTCAAAACAACATGATGATATGATTGTTCTGTGGTTATATGGTTCTCTTATTTGATGGATTGAGGGACAGTGGTCTCTGGGATCTATCTGCACAGAGATTCTGCATAATTACAGCATTACATTTACACAGACAAATGTTAGTATTAGTGGGACTAAGGGGAACTAGCAAAACAAATTCAGATTGCAGGAGGCAGCAACACAAATAGGGATGTGAACAGGACTCGAGTGGAAGGCAGGAGATTGGAAGGTTCATTATTGCTTCTACGGGGAACAAAAAAACATGCTTGGGAGCAGGAGGCAGCACAGTTAGAATTGATGCTGCAGAAGAGGATCAGGGAGATATGTGGCTTTTGGCTACTGTGGAGTGGGAGGAGGAACAGTGAGATGCAAGGAGATTGATGCTTCTACCATATGGCCGCTGTGATCACATATTCTGTTTGCTTGCATTTTTTCAGATATTTTCTACATTAAAAGCCCCATATAAATGCAAGTTGTTCATTCTGCCAGATCATCCTTGCAGTACAACTGCGTTCACTGCATGTGTTGTGCTGGAGGCTGAGCCACATAAAAGCATGTGGGATTCTGTACTGCAATTGTCTGGTTATGAATGTCAGATCTCAGCTGCACATACTGCACTGACAAGTAGATGGTGTGTATCCATTCTTGGGTTCTCTGGACCATGTGGGGAGGAGAGAAGTGGAGGAACAGAATTGTTGGGGTGGAGTGATTGGAAATGGAATGGGTAATTTTTTTTTTCTTGAATTGCTGTATTTGTATCAAGTTCTATATTTCATTTTTGGGGATACTAGTGAGAAACTGTTATGGCAGAAGTTTTCGCTAAATTACTTTTGCTGAAGTGTGATCAAGAAGAATATTTAAACAGGGGAGACTGGATTGGTTAGTTCTCACTTTTGTTGCCAATAACTTGCAGACAAAAGAGAGATCTAAACACTTACCCAAAGAAAAAAGCTCCCAATGACTGACAGCTCGACACTCCAATGTCAGCACATAAAATTCTAACGATAAATACATGTTACATAGCAACTCTACACTTAAACCTGGCAATCTATAGGCTCCAAAAAGTACTGTTTTCCAACTCTCTGATGGGACAATGGATATAATCAATTCATAGTAGTCTTTAACCATATATAGCACCAAGAAATCAAGTTTGATCCCAGGTCCATTAGTTAATCTCAGCTGAGATGGGAATAGGGTTCTACAACTGGCCTTAGCAAGCCCACAGCTCTCTGGCCCCAATTACTAGACTGTAATCTTTGAAGTGTGCAATAGGAGATATACTGGTCTACAGCTGATTATATTTTAACAGAAAACGGCTATACATTTCAATTTGCACTGTTCATAAAAATATGTACGGGTGAGAGGAAAAAGTAAAAGAAATGGAACAGGTTTGAAAAAAAAACTGACCTTGTGTGTCAACCAGGAGAATTAATCTGTACAAAATTAATGTTTCATGCCTTTTTTATTCAAAACAAAATTAGACTCAATGGTTTTTGGTAGAACTGGAGATGGTGGGTGCAAGTAGGAAGAAAGGGGTGAAAGAATAAAAAATGGATGCTAGTAGCAGTAAACAGCAAGACCAGTACACACTGTGGCAGTATTTCACAGCTCAGGGTCAAAATACCAGCTTTTGATCTCAAAAATTTATTAAGAGAGGAATTGAAAATAAAAGTAAGGATGTTATGCTTCAGTTATACAGGGCATTGGTGAGACCACATCTCGAATACTGTGCACAGTTTTGGTCTCATTTAAGGAAGGATGTAAATGTGTTGGAGGCGGTTCAGCGGAGGTTTACTAGGTTGATACCCGGAATGAGCGGGTTTGTCTTTTGAGGAAAGGGTGGACAGACTGGGCTTGTTTTCACTGGAGTTTAGAAGAGTGAGGGGAGACTTGATTGGAGTATATAAGATCCTGAATGGTCTTGACAAGATGGATATGCAGAGGATGTTTCCTTTTGTGGGCGAGTCCAGAACTAGGGGACACTGTTTTAAAATTAGGGGTCGCCCTTTTAGAACAGAGATGAGGAGAAATATTTTCTCTGAGGGTTCTGCGACTTTGGAACTTTCTGCCTCAGAAGGTGGTGGAGGCGGGGTCATTGAATATTTTTAAGGGGGAGGTAGGTAGATTCTTGTTAGGCAAAGGAATCAAAGGTTATCGGGGGTAGATGGGAGTGTGGAATTCGAAACACAAACGGATCAACCATGATCTTACTGAATGGCGGAGCAGGCCAGAGGGGCCGAATGGCCTACTTCTGCTCCTAATTCGTATGTTCATAAGCAAATCAGTGCTACAATAACTTAAAATATCTTGGATAGAAGCAATTAATTGCAAAAAATAAAAACTTAAAGATAGCCTGAAACGGATAAAAATGCCCTTTAGATTTTTTTCCCCCCCAGTCGGTCTCTGAAGACTTGTGAGCATTTCGGAACCAGCCATCTCTCCAGTATGTAGGTCACACAATTAAACAAAGCATCTGACTACAAAGTACTACACCAGAGAGAGTGCAAATTAATGAAACAAAACTTCCTACTGCATCATGGTACAGTAATACTGTGTACACATTATACGAAAAGCTACTTGTATTAAACAAAAAGCATTTTAACTGTATTAAATACAAAACCAGAAGATAAATTTAATTTACCCCAAAAAACAAAAAATACTTTAAACAAGCCACACAGGATACAAGCATTTATAGCACATACCAAAAGTCTAAATTGAATGAAGTGATGATGTGAAGGATTTTCCCATTGCTTTGACAGACGAGTGCTCAGGAGATTGGCTGTTCACCATCTATGCTGGTGTCATCTCATATGTGAACTTAAACCAAATCTATGATTTGCAGATCCGATTGCAGGTATTACATATGAAATCACTGTTGGAGGGTTGGGTGAAGGCACTGGATTTGCTAGATGCTCGCTTGTCCTGTGGAGACCTGACTATTTTCTCTTCAAATGATGACATCGCGTGATGACAGAGACTACTCCATTTGGATCTGTCCATGGTTGTTTTTTTCCCCATGTAGTGGGGTCCAACTTTTAGACTTTGAGATTGGCTTTCAGAATGTCTTTGTATCTAAGTTTGAGACATCCTATGGTGCAGGTTCCCGTTCTCAGCTGACTGTAGAATATTGCCTTTGGTATGTGGGAACCACATGGCCAACCCAGTGAAGCTGAGCTCTGAATGTAGTATTACAACTGGAAAAAAACAGAACACTGCAGGTGCTGGAAATCTGAAGCAGAAACATGGAATCTTAGAGAAATATAAATCCGTCAGCACTTGTGGAGAGAACATATAAGTTTGCATTACGGGTGCAAACCTTTTTCCTGAACATGAAAAGTAAAGTTCCATTCTCTGCATAGATGCTGATTGACCTGCTGGTTGTTTCCTGCACTTGATGCTTTTTTTGTTGCAGTATATTGCTCCTTTCCAGACTTATCAATCATTATAACCCATCAAATGTATAACTGACATACTAGAATAACTGTAAAACTGAAGTATCAGCTCATGCAGTTCTTAAAAAGTATTCACTCAATCCACCAGTACCATTTAAACAAAATGTTTTCCTGTTAGTCTGAAAACACATATGGCTTGTTAAAATGCAATGTTAAAACTATTGTATATATGTATAGCAGTAATTCCAAACTACGCTCAAGGCAGCTCTCCCAATAGAGAGAAGAGGGGAAGCAGCTCCTTCATTATTCCTAGAGTTAATAAAATGCCTTTAAGGGCTGAAGACTTCAAAGTAGTCATTAACATACTGCAAATTATGGAGGTTCCCCCCCACCCCCCCACCCCCCCCCCACTAATCTCAATCTTAACAAATAAATTTATTTTCCTAAGAGAAGGAATGGTGAATCTCAATTTATACAAGCAACAACTGTGAATATTCAGAACAGGAAATTAAAATTTGCAGCAATCAAGTATTCACTTTAAGGATTAGTTAGGTTAATGACAGAAGACAACTAGCATCTGTCTGGTGTGGTATAGCAGTTCAATAGTCATTTTCATTTGGGTGGTTCTGTTAACAGTACCATTGCCTTCACAGGTCAAATGTAATGTCATCCACTTCATGCATCACCAGGTACTAATAAGATGCAATGACAGGTTACCAAGGTGATGCAGTATCTATTTGCTAAACCATCTTTCTAATGGCTTCAGATAGAATTAAAAAGGAAGACCCATTAAGCCCATATTCTAGCCTCTTAATAATTTTATTTGCACCCTATCACAGTATTTTTTTTTTAAACTGAGGGACCTAGTTCAGGACACTATGAAGGTTGAAAACAGGAGAGAAGGGTAAGTAAATCTGCAAGTAATGATTAGGTGATTTTATTAAAAAAAATTCATTCACAGGATGTGGGCATGTTTGGCAAGACCAACATTTATTGCCCATCCCGAACTGCCCTTGAGAAGGTGGTGGTGTTGAGCCACCTCCTTGAATTGATACAGTCCGTGTGGTGAAGGTACTCCCACACTGCTGTTAGGTAGCCAGGCAATGGCCATCTCAAACAAGAGAGAATCTAACCATCTCCCCTTGACATTCAATGGCATTACCATCACTGAATCCCCCACAATCAACATCCTGGGGGTTACCACTGACCAGAAACTGAATTGGACCAGCTATGTAAATATTGTGGCTACAAGGAGGTCAGAGGCTGGGAATTCTGAGGCAAATAAACCACCTCCAGACTCCCCAAAGCCTGTCCACCATCTACAAGACACAAATCAGGAGTGTGATGGAAGACTCTCTGCTTACCTGAAGAGTGCAGCTCCAACACTCAAGAAGCTCGGTTCCAACCAGGACAAAGAAGGCTGCTTGATTGGCATCCCATCCACCACCGATGCACAGTGGCAGAAGTGTGTACCACATACAAGATGCACTCAGCAACTCACCAAGGCTCCTTCGACAGAACCTTCCAAACCTGCAACCTCTACCACCTAAGGACAAGGGCAGCAGAAGCATGGGAACATGACCACCTGCAAGTTCCCTCCCAGTCACTCACCATCCTGACTTGAAACTATATTGCCATTCCTTCACTGTCGCTGGATCAAAATCCAGGAACTCCCTCCCTAACAGCACTGTGGGTGTACCCACACCAGATGGACTGCAGTGGTTCAAGAAGGCAACTCACCACAACATTCTCAAGGGCAATTCGGAACCAGCAACAAATCACAGAATTGTTACAGTACAGAAGGAGGCCATTCGGCCCATCGTGTCTGCACTAGCTCCCTCAAAGAGCAATTCCCTCAGTTTCATTCCCCCACCTTCTCCCCGGAACCCTGCACATTCTTCCCTCTCATATAACTGTCTAATTCCCTTTTGAATGCTTCAATTGAACTTGCCTCCAACACATTCTCAGGCAGTGCATTCCAGACCTTAACCACTCACTGCAAGAATAAGTTTTTCCTCGTCACTTTTGCTTCTCTTACCGAATACTTTAAATCTGTGCCCTCTCGTTCTCGATCCTTTCATGAGTGGGAACAGTTTCTCTCCATCTACTCTGTCCAGACCCCTCATGATTTTGAATACCTCTATCAAATCACCTCTCAGCCTTCTCTTCTCCAAGGCAAACAGTCCTAACTTCTCCAATCTATCTTCATAACTGAAGTTTCTCATCCCTGGAACCATTCTCGTGCATCTTTTCTGTGCTCTCTCCAATGCCCTCAAGTCTTTCCTAAAGTGCGGTGCCCAAAACTGGATGCAATATTCCAATTGAGGCTGAAATGGTGTCTTATACAAGTTCAACAGAACTTCCTTGCTCTTGTACTCTATGCCCCTATTAATAAAGGGCAGGATACTATATGCTTTATTAACCGCGCTCTCAATCTGTCCTGCCACCTTCAATGACTTATGCACATATATACCTAGGTCCCTCTGCTCTTGCACCCCCTTTATTTCATATTGTCTCGCCATGTTCTTCCTACCAAAATGAATCACTTCACATTTCTCTGCATTGAACTTCATCTACCCATGTCTGTCCATTCCACCAGCTTGTCTATTTTCTTTTGAAGTTCTACACTATCCTCCTCACAGTTCACAATACTTCCAAGTTACGTATCATCTGCAAACTTTGAAATTGTGCCCTGTACACCAAGGTCTAGGTCATTAATATATATCAAGAAAAGCAAGGGTCCCAACACTGATCACTGGGAAACTTCACTACGAACCTTCCTCCAGCCTGAAAACCATCCATTAACCAATACTCTTTGTTTCCTGTCACTCAACCAAGTTTGTCTCCACATTGCTACCATCCCTTTTATTCCATGAGCTACAAGTTTGCTCACAGGTCTGTTGCGTGGCACAGAATCAAATGCCTTTTGAAAGTCCATGTACACCACATCAGCAGCATTGCCCTCATCAACCCTCTTAGTTACCTCCTCAAAAAACTCCAGCATGTTAGTTAAACATGATTTTCCCTTATAAAATCCATGCTGGATTTCCTTAATTAACTCGCATTTATCCATGTGACTATTGATTTTGTCCCGAATTATTTTTTCTGGAAGGTTTCCCTCCACCACCAAAGTTAAACTGACTGGCCTGTAGTTGCTGGGCTTATCTTTACACCCTTTTGTGAACAAGGGTGTAACATTTGCAATTCTCCAGACCTCTGGCACCACCCCCAAGTCTAATGAAAACTGAAAAATTATGGCCACTGCCTCTGCGGTTTCCACCCTCACTTCCCTCAGTATGCTTGGATGCATCTTTTAGTTTTTTTTTTAAGAGATACAGCACTGAAACAGGCCCTCAACCACCCATTTATACTAATCCTACACTAATCCCATATTCCTACCACATCCCCACCTGTCCCTATATTTCCCTACCACCTACCTATACTAGGGGCAATTTATAATGGCCAATTAACCTATCAACCTGGTCCTGGTGCCTTATCCACTTTAAGTACAGACAGCCTATCTAATACTTCCTCTAACAATTTTAACCCCCTCCAGTGTCTGACTTACCTCCTCTTTCAATATTTGCCTGGGTTGCATCTTCTTCCTTGGTAAAGACAGATGCAAAGTATTCATTTAATACCTCAGCTATGCCTTCTGCCTCCATTTCTTGTCCCTAATCAGCCCCACTCCCCCTTTTACCACACTTTTACTATTTACATGCCTATAGAAATGCTGGCCTTGCCAGCGATGCCCACATCCCAGGAAAGAGTTTTTTTTTAAAGTTATTTGCCACTTATCAGCCCAAGCCTGAATGCTGTCCAGGTCTTGCTGCACGTGAGCACAGACTGCTTTATTATCTGAGAAGTTGTGAATGGAACTGAACACTGTGCAATCATCAGTGAACATCCCCACTTCTGACCTGATGATGGAAGGCTATAGATGAAGCAGCTGAAGATAGATGAGTCAAGGGACACTGCCCTGAGGAACTCCTGTAGCGATGTCCAGGGGTTGAGATGATTGGCCTCCAACAACCACAACCATCTTCCTTTGCACTATGACTCCAGCCAGTGGAGAGTTTTCTCCCAGATTCCTACTGACTTGAATTTTTCTAGGACTCCTCGATGCCACACTCGGTCAAATGCTGCCTTAACATCAAGGGCAGTCATTCTCACCTTACAGAAGAGCTGAATTCAAGGTATTTGTAACGAGGTCTGGAGCAAATTGGTCCTGGCAGAACCCAAACTGGGTGATTTCCATAAATAGTATACATTATGCCCGTTCCAGGATTGACTTCCTGTTTATGTCCCGTGCTGTCATGGTCAGATCCACAGACGTCAAGCCGGTGTTCTTCTTCGACCTTTCCCTCTTACTGGCTGACTGTCACTTACAGGACGACCAGCGGGTTGGTAGGGGGATATGGAATCTCAATGCTACACTGCTAACCCCAGAGAACGTTGAGGAACTCAAAAGGGATCACAAAGGTTGGAGGACCGTGAAACCCCTCTTTGAGTCTCCAGTTCACTGGTGGGAGGCGATCAAGGAGAACATCAAGAGGTTCTTCAAAGGTGTTCAGAGGGTGAGTGAGAGACAGAGAGAAATGTCCCGACTCCAGAAAAGTATGCAAAATCTGCTCCGGCTGCAGACGATGGGGGGCGAGGTCAAGGAGGACCTCCATGAGGTGAAGAGCCAGCAGGCCTCACTCTTTACCACGGAGGTCTCCAAGATCATCTTCCGGCCCAAAGTCCGCTCCATTGAGCAGGATGAGACGTGCTCGCGTTACTTCTTCCAAAAGGTACAGAGAGAGAGCTCTGTTATCAGCAGCCTGAAGGAAGAGGATGGCACGGTAACGTCTTCGCAGTCTAAAGACTAAGGATGAGCAAATCCTTTTTTGCAGGGCTGTATGGCGCGAAGCCCACAGACAGCAGAGCCTCCCAGTCCTTCCTGTCATCTATCACAGAGGTCTTAGATGACAGCATGAGGGAGAGACTGGACAAGCCGCTAACTCTGGACGAGCTGACAAAGGCCGTCAAGTCCTTCGAGACGAGTAAAACTCCCGGAAGCGATGGCTTACCGGTTGAGTTGTATTCGGCTCTATGGGACTGGGTCGGCCCGGACCTGCTGGAAGTATACGAGAGTATGCTCCTGGCCGGCAGCATGTCAGAATCCATGAGGAAAGGCATCATCACCCTCATCTACAAGCGGAAGGGGGAGAGGGCAGAAATCAGAAATTGGCGGCCCATCTCACTGCTTAATGCTGACTACAAGATTCTGTCAAAAGTCATAGCCAGTCGAGTCAAGTCTGCTCTGGAGTTGGTGATTCACCCTGATCAGACCTGTACAATACCCGGTAGGAAGATCTGTGATAGTCTCGCATACTCAGGGATACGATCGCCTATGTGCGGGACAGCAGGGTGGACACCTGCATCAGCCTGGATCAGGAGAAGGCTTTTGATAGGATATCGCACACCTACATGATGGATGTGCTTTCCAAAATGGGGTTTGGGGAGGGAATCTGCCATTGGATCAAACTGCTTTGCACAAACGTCAGTAGCACAGTCTCAATCAATGGGTGGGAATCAGAAAGCTTCCCGATCCAATCTGGAGTCAGACAGGGCTGTCCTCTCTCCCCTATCTTGTTTGTTTGCTGTACTGAACCCTTTGCTGAGTCTATTAGGAAGGATGCGAGCATAAGAAGGGTGACAATCCCAGACAGTGGAGGCACTCAGGTTAAATCCTCCCTGTACATGGATGACGTCGCCGTCTTCTGCTCGGGCCTGTGGTCTGTGCGCAGACTGATGAGCATCTGCGACCAGTTCGAATTGGCCTCGGGAGCCAAAGTTAACCACGGCAAGAGCGAGGCCATGTTCTTTGGGAACTGGGCTGACCGATCCTTTGTCCCTTTTACAGTCAGGTCAGACTACCTGAAGGTGCTGGGGAAATGGTTCGGAAGGGCCAGGGCATGCACCAAAACCTGGAAGGAGCGAGTAGGCAGGGTACAACACAAGCTGAGCATGTGGGAGCAGCGATCTCTCTCCATTATGGGCAAGAGCCTGGTCATCAGGTACGTGGCGCAGGTCTGGCCCATACCCCACTCCTGCGCTGTGGCAGTCACCTGAGCCATTTTCCGCTTTATCTGTGGATCCAAAATGGACCGGGTCCGGAGGGACACAATGTTCAAACCTCTGGATAAGGGTGGGAAAAATGTACCCAACATCACCCTCATCCTGATGACTACCTCCGTGTGCGGCTGCATCAAGCTTTGTGTGGACCTCCAGTACATAAACTCCAAGTGTCACTATGTGCTGAGGTTCTACCTGTCCCCAGTGTCGCGAAGGATGGGCCTGGTCACATTGCCGCGGAACGTTCCATCCAGTTGGACTGTGCCGTACCACCTATCCTTCGTGGAAAAGTTTCTGCGGGAAAACACCTTTGACCACCAATCCATCAGGCAGTGGTCTGCACGGAATGTCCTCAAGGCCCTACGGGAAAAGGAGATGGTGGATCCTGTCGGATGGTTCCCCGAGCAGACTGCCAAAGTCATTTGGCGGAATGCCTCATCACCAGAACTTTCAAACAAGCACCAAGATGTAGCTTGGCTGGTGGTGAGAAGAGCCCTCCCCATCAGATCCTTCCTGCACGCCCGAAGTCTCACCCCCTCCGCACAATGTCCTCGAGGTGGCTCTGGTGGGGATGAGATGGTCACCCACCTCCTTCTGGAATGTGTCTTTGCAAAGCAGGTGTGCAAAGAGATGCAGTGGTTTTTGTCGAGGTTCATCCCAAGCAGCTCTGTAACACAGGAGTCTGTGCTCTACGGGCTGTTCCCAGGGACGCACACAGAGATAAACATCAACTGCTGCTGGAGGACGATCAATTCAGTGAAAGACGCCTTTTGGTCTGCCCGAAACTTGCTCGTCTTCCAGCGCAAAGAGTTGTCCACGACCAAATGTTACAGACTGACACATTCCAAGGTCCAGGACTACGTGCTGAGGGACGCACTGAAGTTTGGGGCAGCCGCAGCAAAGGCTCAATGGGGAACAACCACTGTGTAAGGTCCCCCCCCCACCAAGATGAACTGAGGGGCTGGATCCATGGAAAACCCCTCGAACTGTATCCAGAAAATCTTTTGTTTGCTGTAAAATGTACATGGCATGAAAAATGAAATGGAAGGGTTGTGAGGCAACTCACTCCTGTATTGAAGGAAACTGATCTCCTTTGCACTGTTTGTATTTTTTGACTTGATGCTATTTGGAACTGTTCTGTAATTTTTTTTTTTTTAAACAGATTTTTATGAATAAAGTATATTTTGAAAATTAAAAAAAAGTATACACTATGTTATTTCCAGTTAATTGATTAGATTATTGAATTTCGCGCACATCTATTCAGAGTGTAAACAAATATTTGGGATCACTGATATTTTCTGTAAACGTTAGGGGGCCACAGTGGCGCAGTGGTTAGCACCGCAGCCTCACAGCTCCAGGGACCCGGGTTCGATTCCGGGTACTGCCTGTGTGGAGTTTGCAAGTTCTCCCTGTGTCTGCGTGGGTTTTCTCCGGGTGCTCCGGTTTCCTCCCACAAGCCAAAAGACTTGCAGGTTGATAGGTAAATTGGCCATTATAAATTGTCACTAGTATAGGTAGGTGGTAGGGAAATATAGGGACAGGTGGGGATGTTTGGTAGGAATATGGGATTAGTGTAGGATTAGTATAAATGGGTGGTTGATGTTCGGCACAGACTCGGTGGGCCGAAGGGCCTGTTTCAGTGCTGTATCTCTAATCATAATCATTCTTCTTCTCTTCTTTGGCCTCCTTATCTCGAGAGACAATGGGTAAGCGCCTGGAGGTCGTCAGTGGTGTGTGGAGCAGTGCCTGGAGTGGCTATAAAGGCCAATTCTAGAGTGACAGGCTCTTCCACAGGTGATGCAGAAAAATTTGTTTGTCGGGGCTGTTACACAGTTGGCTCTCCCCTTGCGCCTCTGTCTTTTTTCCTGGCAACTGCTAAGTCTCTTTGACTCGCCACACTTAAGCCCCGCCTTTATGGCCGCCCGCCAGCTCTGGCGAACGCTGGCAACTGACTCCCACGACTTGTGATCAATGTCGCAGGACGTCAAGTCGCGTTTGCAGACGTCTTTAAAGTGGAGACATGGACGGCCGGTGGGTCTGATACCAGTGGCGAGCTCGCTGTACAATGTGTCTTTGGGGATCCTGCCATCTTCCATGCGGCTCACATGGCCAAGCCATCTCACGAGCAAAAATGCTGTGTTGTGTGTTAAACTTAACCTTCCTCAATTGCTGTCCTATACAATTAACACAAAAACTCTACAATTTGTTTTCGCTGCAGCTCATTTACATATGAATGACTGTATTTAAATATTCTTCCTTTTTAAATAAAAGACCCTTCCAAAAGTAGTGTCTTCCTTTCTCACACTACTCGAGGGAAATAAAATGATTAGTTTGTGCAATTACTGCTCTCTCCTATTTCCGACCCTGCCCTCTGAACCACAGTAACACTATCGGCACTTTTACATTAACAGGATGCAGTCAATGGCAGGTCCACTGTATTCCTGCATTTGACAGTACTCAAACATAAAAGGAATCCAATTCCAGAGATGCAGATGCCAGACCTCCTCCTGGAATGTGCCTTTGCAAAGCAGGTGTGGAAAGAGATGCAGTGGTTTTTGGCAAGGTTCATCCCAAGCAGCTCTGTAACACAGGAGTCTGTGCTCTACGGGCTGTTCCCAGGGACGCACACCGAGACAAACATCAACTGCTGCTGGAGGACTATCAATTCGGTGAAAGACGCCCTTTGGTCTGCCCGAAACTTGCTGGTCTTCCAGCGCAAAGAGTTGTCCACCACCGAATGTTGTAGACTGGCACATTCCAAGGTTCAGGACTACGTGCTGAGGGACGCACTAAAGCTTGGGGCAGCCGCAGCAAAGGCTCAATGGGGAAAGACCACAGTGTAAGGTTCCCCCACCAAGCTGGACTGAGGGGCTGGATCCAGGGGAAACCCCTCGAACTGTATCGTTAATATTCTCAATTGCTGTAAATGTAAAACTGTAATTGACATGACAATTGTGAAAAGGAAGGGTTGGGAAGAAACTCATGACAGTATTGAAGGAAACTGATCTCCCTTGCAATGTTTGTATTTTTTGGTGCTGTTTGGAAACTGTCTGGCAATGTAATTTTTACAGATGTTTATGAATAAAGTATATTTTGGAAATAAAAAAAAAGATGCCAGACATTGACAATTTTACAGTTGCTGTAAATTGTCGGATTCCACGCTTCTGCTTCACGTAGTACTGATGCTATCTGATAAATTGGTTTATGTTTAAAGCTGGTTAATGTTCCAAGCTGCTAAATTACTAACATGCTAAATGTCAAATGTTTATAAGACAAGTATTGATGACACTTAAAATCACTATTTTCCAGTAGTTTGAGTGCTTGAACCAGAGGCATGTATTTAGGGAGAACATTTTTGACCAATGGGGAAACATATCTGCTATATAGTTATATATCTATTGTATACAATATTTTTTTTAAATCGCCAACAGAAGAAATTTAGCACTGTGTGTATTTCAAGAAAACTGAAACTGAGATTTTTGCTGCAAAATAGCTCCCTGGAAAAGTAGTTATGACATTTCCCTGTTCTCACATGCCAGTTAAATTGAGAAGCCATCTCCAACAAGCGTGACAGCAGTATTAACAAAATATGGGAGACTGCTGCCCGGAGGTTGTGAATATCTGAATGCAGCTCTTTAAACAACATTAAAGTGCTTTATAATAAAAGCAAAATACTGCAGATGCTGGAAATCTGAAATAAAAACAAGAAATGCTGGAAATGCTCAGCAGGTCTGGCAGCATCTGTGGAGAGAGAAGCAGAGTTAACATCTCAGGTCAGTGACCCTTCTTAAAGTGCTTGATGCTCCCTATGTTGACGAGCAGTAGTCTGGACATACAAAAGAAAAGTGCTGTATGGATAATAGTCTAAAAAGAAAAGATGCTATACTCCATCAATAATGTGCAGTACTTGTACTGCTGGGTTTAGAGCTCTAGTTAAGAGCAGATGGTTAATGATTTGCTCTTCAGATATGCTGGTTCCTGGGGTGCAGCACCTGTCTTCTGTGTGTGTGCAAATACCACTGTTCAACTATGCACCAATTTCACGGCACATATGAGAACTTTTTTTTAAATGACTGAAGATAAGGTCATGAAATGCATGTGGCACAGAGATATTTAGCTTCGGAATACTGTTCCATCAATATCATCTGAACTCCGGTTTCTCCTTACGTGTATGCTAATAACTTGGATAGAAATGCTACTGAAATGCAAACCAATGAACATAATACATTGCACATCATGCAGTGTACTCTTTATTGGACTAGGACAATTCTTAGTGTGAAGTAACAATATAGGTGCAACAGAATGGTCTAACCAAATCTGGCCTCAGCCTCCTTGGAAGGCAGTAACAAAACTGGCTAAATGTCCTTGCTCCTCCTGATATCTCTTTGGGCCTCCTTATCTCGAGAGACAATGGATACGCGCCTGGAGGTGGTCAGTGGTTTGTGAAGCAGCGCCTGGAGTGGCTATAAAGGCCAATTCTGGAGTGACAGGCTCTTCCACAGGTGCTGCAGAGAAATTTGTTTGTTGGGGCTCCTCCTGATAACTATCTAGCAATTCCTGCTAACACAATTGTGCATCTTGGCAGGGATTATTGAATGTGAAGTTAATTAAGTTTTAACCCGGCCTAGGTGAGAGAAGATGTCCTCTTTTTCAACCAGAATTAAAAGAAAGATCTGGACTTACAGCTCAGATAAAGTTAGTATGCATTAGGCAACAGTTGCATTACACTTTTGGAGCAGTCTCACATTGCTATTTTCATTAAACAGTTCCCAGAGTGCAGTTGGAGCCTTTAAAAATGATATTTTCAAGAGCCTTACCACAATTTACTACAGGGAGACAACTAGCCAGTATCTTTACTTTGTTGTTGGGAAACATGAGCGATAGGGTGCTGCGTGTATAGCTTGAGGGCATAAGCTGCCCACTAGATTTCCCATCTTTTCAGCGATGGCATTAGCTTGTAAAACACCTTCCTGAGGACAATCTGTTGCGAGACCTCTACCAATGCCACTCATGATCTGGCTGCTAGAAGGAAGCCACAAAACATCTGTCCAGTGGTAACTACTCACTTCTTTCCCCTACTGAATAGTGGGGCTGGAAAGAAGAGAAAAAAAATAAGGAATGGGTCTGCTGTCACAGGAGGCAACAGAGATTGCATTTCCCCATTGTCATCATGCCACAGGTTGATGCTCCATTGTGACGCTGTTTCAGTACTTTGACATTTCAGCAGCCCAACAATTTTACCTGGGCACCAAGTACAGATACATATAGTAGTTAATTACAGAAAACATGCAAGGTGCATAAAACATGGTTTAATGTTGCCATGGTGAGTAGCAAATCTTACTGATCTTTTAGCTTAAACAAAACAGAATCTGAGCCACTACTTCACCAGTATGATCAGTAAAATGGAGCTATAAATTAGCCTGTAGCTGTGTAATTGGTTTAGTCAATGACACAAATGTGAAATCCACCCTCTCTAGGAAGGAAGAAAATTACATTGAAACCTTGATTTCCGAATACTGCAAATTTATTTGTACTGGTTTTATCCATTCAAAAATACTGGACTTTATGAAATATAACATGCTGTAATATGCAGCAAAAATCTGAATCGACAAAAAAGTGGCCTGCTCTTGTGAATAATTACACTTCAAAAAAGGTACCTGATCAGCCTGTAGTTCTTGTAATTTCATTCTTTCACATGTGGAGAAATGTAGACATCATTCTCAAGCAGCCTGTTAATGCGCACTTCATTAAGACCAACAAGTCTTTCAATTACTTCAAAGTTCCAGCAATGTAGCCCATTTTACAGCTTTCAATTCTTGGAAAAACACTTGTCAGTTCAGTTTACCAATCTCCAAGAGGCACACGAACGACCAGGTCAGCTAAGAAAAGCCATTATTTGCACTCTTCAATTTATTTTCACATCTTTTTCCATGACCTGCAAGAACAATCTTAAAGATGCAACGTTGTGGCAGTAACTTGAATTATTTACATTCGTCTTAGATGAGGTTTTACACCATTATTTTTCAATTAGCAATATATTTTCATTCAGATAATCTATGACCTTCCACTTGCTTTACCCTGCCCCCCCCCCCCCCCAACTTATTCCATGAATCGAAGGGCCCTACTCCTAATTCTTGTGTACATATGTAATACACACATACACTGCCACCCATCTAAACTACCCTATTTCAGTAAGGTTCAAGCAAATCTTGCCCCTCTTTTTTTCCCCCAGATGAAGCAGAGTTTTATCAGCAAGAACACTGTTCCTTGAAATCGGTTTAAACTATTCCCCGATCTATTTCCAGTAATAGTCACACACCATCACAAAGTTCTGGTTTGTTGAAGTTGCTTGACAATAGTTTCCCTTTAGAAAATGGAAAGCATACTTCTAAACAAATCTGAAGAAAGTTTTGCGTCTGGCACTTATTTTGTTCATCATACTGCAAATACTAGACCTTGGTGGTCACAGTTTCTAAATTAAAATGATGCAGCAGTGACATGCTGATTGGATGAATTTTAGACTTCTGAATCTAAAATTACCAAGGGGAAAAAAAAATCGGAGACCCACCAAACAGAAGATTAACGCAGCAAATTATGCACAAATCCTACGAACAAGAAAGATAAATGACGAGCTAATCAGTCCTATCTCTGTAACCACCTCCAGTCCTACATCCCACCCAATTTTCATCACTCCACCATTGGGAGCCATGCCTTCAGCTGCCTAAGCCTTGGAATTCCCTACCTAGACCTCTCCCTCCTCCTTTAAGACGCTCCTTAAAATCTACCTTTCTGTCCAAGCGTTTGGTCACCTGTCCTAAGTTCCCCTTATGTGCTAGATGCCAAATTTCAATTGATAAGAATCCTGTGAAGCGCCTGAGAACGCTTTACGATGTATTATGCCCTTATATAAATGCAAGTTTTTTTGTTGTTATTTTGTGGTGCAGGTTGAGTGAGAGATCTTTAAATGTGGTCCTTCTTGGATGAACTCACACCACTGAGGGAATCCTTGCTGCTGAAAGGATTAAAGATGGCTTTGCAATCTTGTATGGGAATCATGGAATTGTGTGGAAATTCACATGAGCTCAGGCAATTTAAAAGCACTCAAGCTAACAGTTACAAAGTACTTAGCGATTTTTCTTAAAGCGTTTCAATGATTTCAACATTGAGAAATCAATGCATGATTTTACCTAAATGCTCATCCACTGATGCTTGCTGTCTTGAATCATCTTTGCGATACACCAAATGAGGTGTGATGTTGATATTCACTAATGGTTAAAAGACAGTAAACACCTGCAAAGATTGTTTGTCCAAGCAGAAACAATTTTGTCTATTAAAATTGAATACTGATATAGAGTGCATTTAGGCCAAAAATGCCATATCCCGATGGTATTTTTGGCCAGTGTTTTTGAAAGCAATTTTTTTTTATATAAGTAATTGGAGAGAGCAGTGGGAGCAGAGCAGAAATTTAAAAAGTGTGCCAGAAGCTTGGAGGTCGGAGAGAAAGCAGCGGGAGTGGATTGGAGATTTAAAAAATGCGCCAAAAGATTGGAGGCCGGAGAGAAAGCCAAGGGAGTGGAGCGCAGATTTAAAAAGCGCACCAAAAGATCAGACACTGCAGAGAGATCAGTGGGAGCGGAGCAGAGATTTAAAAAGCACGCCAAAAGATTAGAGGCCAGAGAGAAAGTCACAGGAGTGGAGTGGAGATTTAAAAAGTGCACCAAAAAGGTTGGGGGCCGGAGAGGGAGCAGTGGGAGCAGAAAAAAATGACATCAGAGTGATATCACAATCAACAGAGAGCAAGGGGCCACAGAAAGCCGACCCGGATGAGTATACCAGTAAGCTTTTAATTTAATCTAAATTAATCAAATATAAAATAAGATCTGATTGATTCATTACCATGAAAACTAAAAACTAAGGGGGATTCATAATTTATAATATATTATACACACACACATACAAGAGAGAGACCGAGACACCAGCGGGGAGGTATTAATTAAAATTGAAAGTTTAAAAAGGGTACTAGTTAGATTGTGAAAAAAGGGAATGGAGGATTTTTGATCACATCATGGATGGGCAGCTGCGACCTGCTGCTTGCAATTCCTGCACCTCTGGGAACGCCAGGTGCCCTGGGCAACCACGTGCGTAGGAAGTGTCTCCAGCTGCTTCAGCTTGAGCTCAGGATTTCTGAGCTTGGGGGCAGCAGGAATCACTGCGGAGCATCAGGGAGCAGGAGTGTTTCCTGGATCGTACATTCCAGGAGGTGGTCACCCCACAGGCAGTAGGAGCTCAGGATAGTAGGTGGCTGGCTATCTAGAAAAAGGAAAAAAGGCACAAAGTGCACCAGTGGCGCAGTGGTTAGCACCGCCGCCTCACAGCTCCAGCGACCCGGGTTCAATTCTGGGCGCTGCCTGTGTGGAGTTTGCAAGTTCTCCGTGTCTGCGTGGGTTTCCTCCGGGTGCTCCGGTTTCCTCCCACAAGCCAAAAGACTTGCAGGTTGGTAGGTAAATTGGCCATTATAAATTGCCCCTAGTATAGGTAGGTGGTAGGGAAATATAGGGACAGGTGGGGATGTGGTAGGAATATGGGATTAGTGTAGGATTAGTATAAATGGGTGGTTGATGGTCGGCACAGACTCGGTGGGCTGAAGGGCCTGTTTCAGTGCTGTATCTCTAAACTAAACTAAACGTTGGTACCAATGACATAGCAAGGGCAGGTATTGAGGTCCTACAGTCAGATTTTCAGGAGTTAGGGAGGAACTTCAAGTGTAGGACCTCGAAGGCAGTAATCTCTGGAATATGCCCAGTGCCATGTGCTAACGTGAGTAGAAATAGGAAGATAGGGAGGATCAAGGCATGGCTTGAAGCAAGGTACAGGAGGAAGGGCTTCAGATTCTTGCAGCATTGGGAACAGTTCTGGGGTGGGATGCACCTATTCAAAAGAGATGGATTGCACCTCAGAAGGAATGGGACCAATGTACTCGCAAGGAGATTCACTATTGTGGTCGGGGAGGGTTCAAACTAAATTGGCAGGGGGATGGGCACCAGCATATAGAAGTAGAAAAGAGAAATAAGGTGCATAATGAGAGAAAATGTTAGACAGTACTAGAGAAGGAAGTAGTTCTGTATGTGATGGGAGTGGACTGAGAAGGACTACTAGGAATGCAAAGACAGTATTACAATGCATATGCGTAAACGCACAAAGTGTGGTGAATAAGGTTGGTGTGCTACAAGTACCAAGAGCAGAATGGGAATATGTTGTAGTGGCAATAACAGAAACATGGCTTAAAATGGCAAGGACTGGACATTGCAGTTTTGGAAAGGGAGGATGTCCTTGAAGGGGCAAGGACAGTATCCAGTTCATTAGAACTGAGGAGCACAAAGAGTATGATCACGTTACAAAGGGCATTCTATAGGCCTCCAAATAGTGAAAGAGAGATAGAGGAGCAAATCTGCAGGGAAATCACAGAGATATGCAAGAACTATACAGTGGTGATATTGGAGGACTTCAATTACCCAAATATCCATTGGGATGATTTTAGAGTAAAGGGAAAGCAAGGGGAAGAATTTTTGAATCATGTTCAGAACTTCCTTGATTAGTATGTTCTCAGTCCAACGAGAATGGAGGCATTGCCGGATCCAGTGCTGGGAAATGAGGGGGGCCAAGTGGACCAAGTATCTATGGGAGAGCACTTTGGTAATTTTTTTTTATTCATTCATGGGATGTGGGCGTCACTGGCTATGCCATCATTTATTGCCCATCCCTAAATACCCTTGAGAAGGTGGTGGTGAGCTGCCTTCTTGAACCTCTGCAGTCCATGTGAGGTAGGTAGACCCACAGTGTTGTTAGGAAGGGAGTTCCAGGATTTTGACCCAGCGACAGTGAAGGAACGGCGATATAATTCCAAGTCAAGTTGGTGTGTGACTTGGATGGGAACTTGCAGGTGGTGATGTTCCCATGCATCTGCTGCTCTTGTCCTTCAAGGTGGTAGAGGTTGCGGGTTTGGAAGGTGCTGTCTGAAGAGCCTTGGTGCATTGCTGCAGTGCATTTTGTCGATGGTACACACTGCTGCCACTGTGAATGTTTGTGGATGGTGTGCCAATCAAGCAGGCTGCTTTGTCCTGGATGTTGTCGAGCTTCTTGAGTGTTGTTGGAGCTGCACCCATCCAGGCAAGTGGAGGGTATTCCATCACACTCCTGACTTGTGCCTTGTAGCTGGTGGACAGGCTTTGGGGAGTCAGGAGGTGAGTTTCTCGCCACAGGATTCCTAGCCTCTGACCTGCTCTTGTAGCCACGGTATTTATATGGCTACTCCAGTTCAGTTTCTGGTCAATGGTAGCCCCTAGGATGTTGATAGTGGGGGATTCAGCAATGGTAATGCCACTGAATGTCAAGGGGAGATGGTTAGATTCTCTCTTGTTGGAGATGGTCATTGCCTGGCACTTGTGTGGCGCAAATGTTACTTGCCACTTATCAGCCCAAGCCTGGATATTGTCCAGGTCTTGCTGCATTTCCACACGGACTGCTTCAGTATTTGAGTCGTCGCGAATGGTGCCGAACATTGTGCAATCATCAGCAAACATCCCCACTTCTGACCTTATGATTGAAGGAAGGTCATTGATGAAGCAGCTGAAGATTGTTGGGCCTAGGACACTACGCTGAGGAACTCCTGCAGTGATGTCCTGGAGCAGAAATGATTGACCTCCAACAACCACAGCCATCTTCCTTTGCGCTAGGTATGACCCTAACCAGCAGAGCATTTTCCCCCGATTCCCATTGACTCCAGTTTTGCTAGGGCTCCTTGATGCCATACTCAGTCAAATGCTGCCTTGATGTCTAGGGCAGTCACTCTCACTTCACCTCTTGAGTTCAGCTCTTTTGTCCATGTTTGAACCAAGGCTGTAATGAGGTCAGACACGGAGTGGCCCTGTCGGAACCCAAACTGGGTATCACTGAGCAGGTTATTGCTAAGCAAGTGCTGCTTGATGGCACTGTTGATGACACCTTCCATCACTTTGCTGATGATTGAGAGTAGACTGATGGGGCGGTAATTGGCCGGGTTGGACTTGTCCTGCTTTTTGTGTACAGGACAGACCTGGGCAATTTTCCATATTGCCGGGTAGATGCCAGTGTAGTAGCTATACTGGAACAGCTTGGCTAGGGGTGCGGCAAGTTCTGGAGCACAGGTCTTCAGTACTATTGCCGGAATATCGTCAGGACCCATAGCCTTAGCAGTATCCAGTGCCTTCAGTCGTTTCTTGATATCACGCGTAGTGAATCAAATTGGCTGAAGACTGGCATTTGTGATGCTGGGGACTTCAGGAGGGGGCAGAGATGGATCAACAACCCGGCACTTCTGGCGGAAGATTGTTGCAAATGCTTCTGCCTTATCTTTCGCACTGATGTGCTGGGCTCCCCCATCATTGAGGATGGGGATATTTGTGGAGCCACAACCTCCAGTTAGTTGTTTTATTGTCCACCACCATTCACGGCTGGATGTGGCAGGACTGCAGAGCTTAGATCTGATCCAATGGTTATGGGATCGCTTAGCTCTGTCTATTGCATGTTGCTTATGCAGTTTGGCATGCAAGTAGTCCTGTGTTGTAGCTTCACCAGGTTGACACCTCATTTTGAGGTATGCCTGGTGCTGCGCCTGGCATGCCCTCCTGCACTCTTCATTGAACCAAGGTTGGTCTCCTGGCTTGATGGTATTGGTAGAGTGGGGGATATGCCAGGCCATGAGGTTACAGATTGTGGTTGAGTACAATTCTGCTGCTACTGATGGCCCACAGCACCTCATAGATGCCCAGTTTTGCATTGCTATATCACATCAAAATTCAGACTAGTACTGCAGAAAAGCAAGGAACAACATAAGGTAGAATATTTGGATGGGAAGAGGGCTAATTTCAATGTGATGAGAAGAGTTCTATTCTGGGTTGAATGGAACCAAATACTGACAGGAAGAGCTGTTTTGGAACAATGGGTTATCTTTAAGGAAGAGATGCTTCAGGTAGAGGCTAGGAATATTCCAACCAAGGGCAAAAGGTAGGGTAAGCAAGAACAGGGCTTCTTGGATGACGAAGGAGATAGAGATTATGAAGAAACAAAGAGGTGTATGATGCATGTCATGTGAATTCTTCAAGTGAGAACCAGGCCATATACAATAAGTTGAGAGGGGAAGTGAAGAGGAAAATAAGACTGGCAAAGACAGAATATGAGAATAGAATGGCAGTCAACATAAAAGGGAGCCCAAAGATCTTCAGTGAGTGCTAAGAGGAGGACTGTGGCCTATTAGGGACAAAGAGGGTAATGTATGCTTGGAGGTACAAGGCAAGGCTAATATACTTAACGAGCACTTTGTATCAGTGTTCACTAAGGAAATGAAATCTGACTAAATACCAGTGGAAGCGGAGAGAATAGAGGCAATGGGTAGGGTAAAAATTGAGAGGGGGGAGGTACTAAAAGCATTGGCTCTGCTTAGGGTAGATAAGTCACCTGGGTCGATGGTTTGCATCTCAGGTTGCTAAAGGAAGTGGGGACAGAGATAGCAGAAGGGCTTGCCATAATGCAATCTTACCTGCATATGGGGGA
Organism: Heterodontus francisci; assembly: GCF_036365525.1. Lineage (NCBI taxonomy): Eukaryota > Metazoa > Chordata > Chondrichthyes > Heterodontiformes > Heterodontidae > Heterodontus > Heterodontus francisci. The sequence continues at coordinate 182,297,543 of NC_090375.1, read as the reverse complement.
AGTGTCAGAGGTTTGGAGAGTGGCAAATTTGACATCCTTATTCAAGAAAGGGTGTAAGGACAGTCCTAGCAACTACAGACCTGTTAGTTTATCAGTAGTGGGTAAGATTTTAGAAACTATAATCAGGGAAAATATCAGACACTTAGAGAGGTTCAAGTTAGTTAAGGTTAGCCAACATGGATTTGTAAAAGGCACATCATACTTGACTAACCTAATTGAGTTTTTTGATGAAGTAACAGAGAAGGTTGATGAAGGGAATGTGATGGATGTTGTTTATATGAATTTTAAGAAAGCCATTTGATAAGGCATCACATAAAAGACTGGTTAACAAAATTGAGGCTCATGGAATAGGAGGGTCAGTGTCCAATTGGATAAAAAAAATTGGCTTCTGGACAGAAAAACAGCAAGCCGTAGTAAATGGTTATTTTTCAGACTGGAGGATGGTAAACAGTGGTGTTCCCCAAGGGTCAGTGTTCGGACCACTGCTTCTTTTTTTGCTATTGTTATGAATGCTTCCTTTTTTTCTGTTAAATTTTGATGATTTGTGGTTTGGGGCGGCAGAGTGGCGCAGTGGTTAGCACTGCAGCCTCACAGCTCCAGCGACCTGGGTTCAATTCTGGGTACTGCCTGTGCGGAGTTTGCAAGTTCTCCCTGTGTCTGCGTGGGTTTCCTCCGGGTGCTCCGGTTTCCTCCCATAGCCAAAAGACTTGCAGGTTGATAGGTAAATTGGCCATTATAAATTACCCCTAGTATAGGTAGGTGGTAGGGGAATATAGGGACAGGTGAGGATGTGGTTGGGATTAGTGTAGGATTAGTATAAATGGGTGGTTAATGGTCGGCACAGACTCGGTGGGCCGAAGGGCCTGTTTCAGTGCTGTATCTCTAAATCTAAATCAAAACCAAAACTGAAAAGGAGTCAAGGATTTTTTTTTAATACAAGGGTCACTGAGGGGTTTGGTCTGTAAACAGTTACTGGAAGGCACCTGTCTTCAAATAATTACCCAGCAGGGGTTGTTTCTGACTTGAGAAAGATGCTTACAGGGAAGTGACAGGTCAACATTTACCGAGATGTTTTGGGTTTTGCTTTGGATAGGCAGTTGGGATATGGACAATGGGCTGAAAAGACAGTTGGAGAAAACTTGCCAAGGGCGCAACACCCAGCTGACTCTGTTCCAGCTCTTGGAAAAAGTAAGGAGGTTATGCTTCAGCTATACAGGGCATTGGTGTGACCACATCTGGAGTACTGTGTACAGTATTGGTCTCATTATTTAAGGAAGGATGTAAATGCATTGGAGGCGGAACAGTGAAGGTTTACTAGACTAATACCGGGAATGGGCAGGCTGTCTTACGAGGAAAGATTGGACATGCTAGGCGTGTATTGGCTGGAATTTAGAAGAGTAAGAGGCAACATGATTGAAACATATAAGATCCTGAGGGGTCTCGACAGGGTGGATGTGGGAAGGATCGTTTCCCTTGTTGGAGAAGCTAGAACTAGTATGCTGTAGCTGTATAAAATGCTAGTTAGGCCACAGCTGGAGTACTGTATACAGTTCTGGTCACCACACTAGAGGAAGGATGTGATTGCACTGGAGAGGGTGCAGAGGAGATTCACCAGGATGTTGCCTGGGCTGGAGCATTTCAGCTATGAAGAGAGACTGGATAGGCGAGGATTGTTTTCCTCAGAGCAGAGAAGGCTGAGGGGGGGCCTGATTGAAGTATACAAAATTATGAGGGGGAAAGATAGGGTAGATAGGAAGAAACTTTTCCCCTTAGCAGAGGGGTCCCCTATGCCAGGGGGCATAGATTTAAGGTAAGGGGCAGGAAGTTTAGAGGGGATTTGAGGAAACATGTTTTCACCCAGAGGGTGGTTGGAATCTGGAACACACTGCCTGAATGGGTGCAAGAAACAGCAACCCTCACAACATTTAAGTATTTAAATGAGCACTTGAAACGCCATAGCATACAAGGTTACGGGCCAAGTGCTGGAAAATGGGATTAGAATAGATAGGCTTAATGGCCAGCTTGAACATGGTGGGCCGAAGTGCCTGTTTCTGAGCTGTATAACTCTGACTCTAGGGGTCACTGCTTAAAAATAAGGGGTTGCCCATTTAAGACAGAGATGAGGAGATTTACGACAATGGGGCAGGAATGGGGGATTTTACTTACAAGATTAGCTTAGAAAAACTGGGTTTGTTCTCCTGAGAACAAAAGGAGACTGAGGGAAGATTTAATAGAATTGTACAAGATTATGACAGGTTTAGTTAAGTTTACCAAGGAAAAACTGTTCTAGTTAACAAATGGTCCAAGGACTAGGGGATACAGATTGAAACTTTTGGGCGAAAGATGTAGGGGGAATATGAGGAAGCACTATTTGTTAAACGCAGCGGGTGATAATGACCTGGAACTCACTGCCCAAAGGGGTTGTGGAAGGAAAGTCAATCAATGACTTCAAGAGGAAGTTGGATGGCCACTTGAGAGAAATAGCCTTGCAGGGCTGGGGATCGAGCAGGGGAGTGGGACTGACAGGACAGCTCCATGAAGAGCTGGCATGGACTCGATGCGCCGAATGGCCTCCTTCTGTGCCGTAGATGACTATGATCGCTACACTTAAGCTTAGATTTGGAAGGCTGTATAAAGATTACAACATGGTTACAATGTTAGACCAAGGCAGGAGTAATGAACTGTTAATTCAGTCCCACTACTCCACAGGTCACAGCATATTAGTAAAGTTTCCCACCTACCAGAAAGTAGACAAATTAAACACTATTTGTCCCCGAGGAATAAATCACACCAAACCAGGTTTCTTTAAACAACAACAAAATTAACTATTTATTAATAAACTAAGTCTTAAACAATAATGAGATAAATCTAGATGTGAAAGGATTCTTTTCAAACTTCTTATTCTTCCGAACCCACATGCACACACATACACATTTAAAAAACGGTTAACTGGTTTTAAAAGGATGTTTTGATTACAACTGTTTCTTCACAATAATAAAATAATTAGGTTATCACGTTCTGGTCGGATATTTCGAAGTCAGTGAGGTGTCCCAGAGTCGAATAGTTGTACAATTAACTTATTACAAACTGTCTTCAGTGTGATATGACCAAGATGGGAGGAGTGCACTGTTCATTCTAGTCACACTTCTCCACAGGTCACACATATATTTAAATTTTCCCCACTTAACCGGTACGGTCAATCAGATACTCAATTTTTCCCAGAATAAAACACACTAATAAGGTTTCTTTACAAAGCAACAAAATTATCAGATTATAAAACAAGTCTTAACCAAGTAATGAAGTAAAGCATAAACACACAGATTGAAATATTAAAGTTCCCTTTTTTACCATAGCACCCCCCCACCCACCCCCCCCCACACACACACACTAACCGGAAAAATAAAAGGGACTTTTGCTTACAGCTCTGTTACAAAAAAAAAAGACAAAAAAAAAACACTTAGGCTGAATACTTGCTCCTTCTTGAAGAAACAGCAGATGAAATATGTTTTGTTCCAAAACTGGCATACAGCCAGGCCTCCGAGTACACGCAGTTCGGTCACTGGGATCTTTCAGAACAGTTCTTTTCAGACGGCACTGAGAATTAATTAAGCAGGCTTTTTTTCAAAGACAAGAGACGAGATGAGTTGATACAGTGGGCTTCTCAGGGTCTTTTAGAGGGGTGCTGGAAAGCGGAGCTGGATTATGGTCTTATCTCCTTCCTTGGGAACTCTCTAATTCTGCAGGCTTTTTTAAGAGATGGAACAGGCTGAGCTGAGGGTTCTGTCCTTCAGTTTTTTTTTAAACTCCAACTCCTTTTAAACAGTTCATTCCCAACTCCAAACAATTCAATAGTGCAACTGGAAACAGAAAATCCACCTTCTGACCTGTCACTTCTCTGCACACATCTTCACCAGTTACCAGGGTTTCTGTTCTATTTTTAACTTGAGTCATGTGGCAACCAGTAAATGCTGTTGTCAAACAAGTCCTCTTGATGACCCTCTTGAAAAAAAGAACTGGTCCAACATTTCTTCAGTTTGACTATTAATTCCTCAACATATATTTAATAAAAAACAGAAGCACTTTCATAACAAGTAGAACAAACTTTTTCCATGAATATTATTTATATCGTACAGAAAGAAAACGTTAAGTGGTTTTGGAAATCATGACAGAATATCAAATGTGATATGAAAACAGAGAAGAAAATATTATTCCAAAAATGAAGTTCTCTTTTAAACTGTTGAATAAATTTTCAATTGTTTTTAGGCAATACGTTTTCATGGCCGACATAACCCAAGGTAGTTTGACTAACATAGTCTGACTACCACTGCCCAGGTTGATGAAGAAGGTTGAAAGAAATTAGTTTAAGACATGTCTTACACTAGTACACAAACATGTAAAAATTACTGTAAATCTAAGGCTCTCATTTCTCAATGAACTGGCAACAGCATAATTGTGTTTCAACAGAACACATTTCAGGTTTTTATGTATATACAGTAGCACACCTTTATTGCATAGATGCTAATTGTTGATTTTAAGCATATTTAGCAAATTAAATCAAAAAAATGAATGCATCCACTGTCCTCACCTAGCAACTTGAAAGAGTTACTTTGTAAAGTTCTGTGCAAATCTGAACGTCCCTAATCTTAGTAGGAGACTAAATAGCACAATACGTTAGCAGACAGTTCATTAACATCTGGGGAAAGGGTTTAAACCCAGTTCAGACTACAAGTTCTCCTTTATGACTGTTTAGACAGTCTCAATACAATTCCCAGAGGGCAAGACTCTCCAGATATTCATAATTGAGCACCAAATGCAAAATCTAACCCACGAGTAGGGAGTGAGAGTGATTAGTATCTGGGGCCACACCACTCAATTGTTAAGGCTTGACTCAGTGGTACCACACTCGTCTCAGTCAGAAGGTTGTGGGTTCAAACCCACTCCAGGAATCTGAGCATGTACTCTAGGCTGGCACTTTTGTGTAGTACCGAGCGGGTGCTCCACTATCGGAGATGCCATCTTTCAGATGAAATGTTCAACCGAGAGCCCGCATGCCCTTACAGGTAGCGTCATGGATCCGACTGCACTATTTCGAAGAGCAGGGGAGTTCTCCCAGTGCCCCTCAACTAACATATAACAGAATATGATCCTTTATTTCATTACTGTTTGTGGGATCCTGATGTACCCAAATAGAAACATAGAAAATAGGAACAGGAGTAGGCCAGTCATTATGATCATGGCTGATCATCCAACTCAGTAGCCTGTTCCCGCTTTCGCCCCATACCCTTTGATCCCTTTAGACCCAAGAGCGATATCTAATTCCTTTTGGAAAACATATAATGTTTTGGCTTCAACTGCTTTCGGTGGTAGCGAATTCCACAGGCTCACCACTCTCTGGGTGAACAAATTTCTCCTTATCTCAGTCCTTAAAGGTTTACCCCATATCCTTAGTCTATGTCCCCTGGTTCTGGACACCCCCACCATCGGGAACATCCTTCCTGCATCTACCCTGTGAAGTCCTGTTAGAATTTTATAGGTTTCTACGAGATTCCCCCCTCACTCTTCAGAATTCCAGCGAATATAATCCTAACCGACTCAATCTCTCCACATACGTCAGTCCCGCCATCCCAGGAATCCGTTTGGTAAACCTTCGCTGCACTCCCTCGATAGCAAGCACATCCTTCCTCAGATAAGGAGACCAAAACTGCACACAATATTCCAGATGTGGCCTCACCAAGGCCTTGTATAATTGCAGCAAGATATCCCTGCTTCTGTACTCCAATCCTCTCGCTATGAAGGCCAACATACCATTTGCCTTTTTTACCACCTGTTGCCACTGCATGCTTACCTTCAGCGACTGGTGTATGAGAACACCCAGGTCTCATTGCATATTCCCCTCTCTCAGTTTATAGCCATTCAGATAATAAGCTGCCTTCCTGTTTTTGCTACCAAGGTGGATAACCTCACATTTATCCACATTATGCTGCATCTGCCATGCATTAGCCCACTCACTCAACTTGTTCAAATCACCCTGAAGCCTCTCTGTATCCTCCTCACAACTCACCCTCCCACCCAGTTTTGTGTCATCTGCAAATTTGGAGATGTTACATTTAGCTCCCTCATCTAAATCATTAATGTATATTGTGAATAGCTGGGGTACTAGCACCAACCCCTGTGGTACCCCACTAGTCACTGCCTGCCATTCGGAAAAAGACCCATTTATCCCTACTCTTTGTTTCCTGTCTGCCAACCAATTTTCTATCCATCATAATAGACTACCCCCAATCCCATGCGCTTTAATTTTACATGCTAATCTCTTATGTGGGACTTTGTCGAAAGCCTTCTGAAAGTCCAAATAAACCACATCCACTGGATCCCCTTCATCAACTCTACTAATCACATTCTTGAAGAATTCTAGTAGATTTGTCAAGCATGATTTCCCTTTCGTAAATCCATGCTGACTCTGCCCGATTCTATCACTGTTCTCCAAGTGCTCTGCTATAAAATCTTTGAGAATGGGCTCTAGAATTTTCCCCACTACCGACGTCAAGCTGACTGGTCTATAATTCCCTGCTTTCTCTCTAACTTCCTTTTTAAATAGTGGGGTTACATTCCTCCAATCTGTAGGAACTGTTCCAGAGTCTATAGAATCTTGGAAGATGACCACTAATGCAGCCAATATTTCTAGGGCCACTTCCTTAAGTACTCTGGGATGCATACCATCAGGTCCTGGGGATTTATCGGCCTTCAATCCCATCAATTTCCCCAACAGCATCTCTCTACTAATACTGATTTCTTTCAGTTCCTCTCTCTCACTAACCCTGTGTTCCCCAACATTTCTGGTATGATATTTGTGTCCTCCTTTGTGAAGACAGAACCAAAGTATGCATTTAGTTGGTCAGCCATTTCTTTATTCCCAATAATAAATTTCCCTGTTTCTGACTGTAAGGGACCTATATTTGTCTTCACCAATCTTTTTCTCTTCACATACCTATAGAAACTTGTACAGTCAGTTTTTATGTTCCCCGCAAGCTTGCTCTCGTACTCTATTTTCCCCTTCTTAAATCAATCCCTTGGTCCTCCTTTGCTTAATTCTAAACTGCTCCCAATCCTCAGGTCTGTTGTTTTTCCTGGCAAATTTATATGCCTCTTCCTTGGACCTAATGCTATCTCTAATTTCCCTTGTAAGCCATAGTTTGGCTACCTTTCCCGTTTTACTTTTGCACCTGACAGGCATAAACAATTGTTGCAGTTCATCCATACATTCTTTAAATGTTTGCCATTGCCTATCCACTGTCATCCCTTTAAGTAACGTTTCTCAATCCGTCATGACCAACTCACACCTCATACCTTTGTAGTTTCCTTTACTAAGATTCAGGACCCTCGTCTCAGAATAAACTACGTCACTCTCCATCTTGATGAAGAATTCTACCATATTATGATCGCTCGTCCCCAAGGGGTCTTGCACCACTAGATTGTCAATTATTCCTCTCTCATTACACAATACCCAGTCTAGGAGGGCCTGTTCTCTAGTTGGTTCCTCAATGTATTTGTCCAGAAAACCATCCCATATACACTCCAAGAATTCGTCCTCTACGGTATTGTGACTAATTTGATTTGCCGAATCTATATGCAGATTAAGGTCACCCATAATTACAGATGTTCCTTTATCGCATGCATCTCTAATTTCCTGTTCAATGCCATTCCCAACATCACCACTACAGTTTGGGGGTCTATATACAACCCCCACTAACGTTTTTTGCCCTTTAGTGTTTCTCAGCTCTACCCATACAGATTCCACATCGTCAGAGCTAATATCTTTCCTCACTATTGCGTTAATTTCCTCTTTAACCAGCAATGCAACTCCACCGCCTTTTGTTTTTTGTCTGTCCTTCATAAATACTGAATATCCCTGGATGTTCATTTCCCATCCCTGGTCACTTTGCAGCCATGTCTCCGTAATCCCGACTATATCATACCCGTTTACATCTATTTGCACGATTAATTCATCCACTTTACTGCAAATGCTCCACGCATTAAGGCACAAAGCCTTAAGGCTTGTCTTTTTAACATTACTTGTCCTCTTCCCACTCTTATTCACAGTGGCCCTGTTTGATTCTGGCCCTTGATTTCTCTGCCTATCACTTTTCCTATTCCCCTTACCGTCTTTTGTTCTTGTCTTTGATCCCCTCTCCTCTGACTCCTTGGAAAGGTTCCCATCGCCCTGCCATTTTAGTTTAAACCGTCCCCAACCACTCTAGCAAATTCTCCCCCTAGGACATCAGTCCCTGTCCTGCCCAGGTGTAACCCGTCCAGTTTGTACTGGTTCCACCTCCCCCAGAACCAGTCCCAATGCCCCAGGAATCTAAAAGCCTCCCCCTCATACCATCTCCACAGCCACATATTCATCTGATATATCCTGCTATTTCTACTCTGACTAGCACGTGGCACTGGTAGTAATCCTGAGATCACTACCTTTGAGGTCTTACTTTTCAACTTACTTCCTAGCTCCCTATATTCTGATTTTAGGACCTCATCCTTTTTTTTTTTACCTATGTCGTTTGTACCAAAGTGTACCACGACCACTGGCTGTTCACCCTCTCCCTTCAGAATGTCCTGTAACCGCTCTGAGACATCCTTGACCCTAGCACCAGGGAGGCAACATACCATCCTGGAGTCTCTTTTGCGGCCACAGAAACGCCTATCTACTCCCCTTACAATTGAATCCCCTATAACTATTGCATTCCACGTTTCCTACATTACATCAGTGAGAACATTTCAAAAATACCTCATTGGCTGGGAAGTGCTTTGGGATTCTCTTAGATCATGAAAGCTGTTATATAAACGCAAGTCTTTATTTTCATATGCTTTTACAACCTTTGTTAGAAAATTGATATCTCTAGGTGAAAGACCAAGGCCAGTGGGATGGATTTCGCATTTATTGCAATTTGGAGGTTGGCGGTACTGAATGTTCTTCTGAGGTTGCTTCCTCATAATTGCACAACCTAGTGCTGTAATAAGCCACAAGTGCTCAATACAGACACAGGACCTCCCCTAAAGCTTTAAGTTTATCAAATGATTAGCTAAGCCATCCAGAAGATCTGAAGGTGCATTCCCCAGGATTATTTCAGTTTTTAATCTCTGCCATGATTCTTTCAGCATCTTTGATTACTTTGGAGCTGGAATGGGTTTTCAGATCATGCATGGGATTAATTTAATATTTCATTTGACCTATCTCATGTTGCATACATATAAAGAAATTGATAGGTTAAGCTTTCAGTTCAGGGCAAGGAAGTACAAATGCCAAAATTTTAGAATACAAGCAATATCAAAAACAAGGAAAACCATCTAGGCCAGATGACTCATCTAAAAAATTGGCAGATCTAGTCAGTTACATGCATTGGTCACTACCATGACAGATGGCTGAAAGGAAATTTGTACTGGATTTACCCTAAAAATTGGAAATAAAATGTAACAATGTTCCAATTTTACAACATCACTTGTCACGGTGGAACGACAGTTACTCTTGGATACTTTTTACTTATGATGCCTCAACCTGTTCAGTGTCTTGTTTTGGTGAGCTTCCCAAAACTACCTCCATTCCTATAACGCAGGCTGAATCCAAACTTCCATTCATCACAATACGCTCCCACTGCTCCATTGTCATCATTATGAATGGTTTTGTATTACGGACCTGCCCCCAGATGTGAAATTGCCCACTCATTTTCCACAAGACATTAGTTCCTTCAGATTTGTATGGATTTAAATTCAGGTCCCAAAAGCAAATGGATGTTGCCCTCTACACTGCCCAATTTTTGCAGTATACATAATAAAATTAATAAATGAGCTGCCTTTTGAACAAGACCTTACTTTAGATTTCTAAATTCAAGTTCATATAATATAGGATTACAAATTAGAAAACAGCGCACACATAATTCATTTATTGAATTCTTGCTAAGGAAGATGCCACAATCTTTCTTCTATATGTTTACTTTATGCTGCTTGCTTCAACTATAACCAGTTTTCATCTCTTTTGAAAAAAAAGTCAGTTATATTTTCAGTTTCTTTTTCCCATTGACTACAGCACCATTTTTAGCATGTGTTATTACAAGGAACAGGAGAATCTAAAAACACGACATGGCCAACTCAAGTCAAATTTTGTTTCTAAATAGCACGGTCACATCTCATTAACAGGAAAAAAAGCACAAGTGCCTTAACTGCTATCTCATGTAGTCACAGTATAGTTGGCAAGAAAGATTGATAAGGACACTTCGCTTTGAATGGAATTACAAAGTATAATAAACTCAAAGTAATTTGAATAATTTTATGGAATAGTACTTACATTTTTCTCCTCTCCCCTTAAACTCCACTATGTAATCCTTAAGAGCAGTAAAAGAATGTTCCATCAGAGCATGAAAAACCAGCCTCCCCTAATGTTTCTTGGACAAATTTGTTATTGTAGGTGAAATTTGAACCATACAGATAGAGGAGCCCGCAGGCTCAACTGGCAGTCTGCATTGTTAGGCGATCAACAGCTGTTGGTCTGCTACAATTGGTCTCAATGCCCCAGGGCTATGAAAGAAGCAATCTATGCAGAAATTACAGCACAGAAGGCAGCAGTTAGCCATTTCTGCTGGCATGGTATCCAGGCTCATTTTCATCTGTAAACCCATCTTGAACCGGGCAGGGCGGCAGGGTGAACAAGGAAAGAATTTGGGCTGGTTCAGGTTTTCCACCCCAGTCAGCCATCTGATCTCCCTGCTTACCAAAAAAAGGCTCCAATAATCTCAGGGACTGCAGGGAGAAGTATGATGCAAGTGCCTGAGATAGTGGTACCACATTCCAGAATACTTCTCCAAAAAAGAGGCGATACGCGTGGAACTGTATGACTCCATTCAGGGGAAAACGGTAAACTCTAAGAGCACTCCACAATTTTTACCTTTTTAAAAAAATAAACATTGCATCATAACATGGTACAGATCAGTCAACACCAAAAAAAAATATCAGTAACTCCCCCAGGTTTCAATGGGTACATGCACAAAATGTGTAAGAAAGTCAAATATTTTAAATTATAATTGAATTAGCCTATCTCAACTAAATGTAGACAGCAATATATAATGAACTATGAATAACATTGTGGTCAATAAACATAAGCAGCATACTTGGACCAGGCTTCATATATTTTTGATTCAAGGAGTTGAGGAAGTGAGTGAGTTTCTGATTAATATTCTAGGAGTTACATAAAAACAAGAGCTGTACCAGAGTATTATTCCAAATACCAAAACTGAGTAAGGCATTAGCCTAGGTATTACAGACACTGGAAACACAGGCAGTAGGCAAAATGGTGAAGACCAGTTTATGAATCAGAGAATGGAATGGTCACAACACACAAGGTGGCCATTTGGCCCATCAAACCCATGCTGGCTCTCTGAAAGAGCAATCTAGCTAGCCCCACTCACCCACTCTTTCCCCATAACCCTGCAATTTTATCCCTTCATGTACCTATCTAATTCTGCTCAGAAAGCCTCGATAAAATCCATCGCCACCTCCCTTTCAGGCACTGCATTCGAGATCATAACTACTCGCTGCGTTAGAACATTTTTCCTCATGTTGCCTTTGGTTCTTTTGCCAATCACCTTAAATCGGTGTCCTCTGGTTCTCGATCCTGAGATGCGGTCAGTGTTCATTGAAGAATGCAGGCTATGAAGAATAGCTGGTATGAATTTAGAAGCAAGTCAATGCTTCAGAAATCTAGAGCAATTCTTTGAGAACAAGCTAAAGTGGTTGAGGGTAGTCCATTTCAGAACTTTTTCACCATTTGTCCACTGACAGGATTAAAAGTATTCTCACCCAAAGATTGGTTCACATGCTAAATGGGAAACGTTTTCCCCACATGCGAAGAAATTTGTTAGCTTGTCTAGGTAATTGATGCATGTTCCACACCCATTTCTTGGAAAGCCCTTTGATCAGTGTCTGGAGAGAGTTGTTTTCTATTCATTCATGAGATGGCTAGACCAGCATTTATTGCCCATTCCTAACTCACCTTGAGAAGGTGGTGGTGAGCTGCCATCTTGAACTGCTGCAGTCTTCGAGTGCGAGAAAGAGAGTCATCAAAGGGAGACAGCTTGTAACAAGAAAGCTGGTTTTTAAAATAGAGCTGCAAAAGCTTTAGGCAGATTCAGAAAGTTGGAAATACTTTCGAACCAGTTAGAAGACATCTTGTCTAAGTCAAGAAAAATGATTCTCTGATGCAGGAACTGTGGCGTGTTCTTTATTTTGTATTACACAAAGATAGATTGTATTTTTTGAATTAATTGAGCTGATAATCATCATTCTGCGTGATCACCTTTCCTTGAAATAAAGCAGCTTACTGATTTGCATCAGGCCTCATCTCACCAAGTGTTTATTCAGTGCACATTTGCAGAGACTGAAAAAGTGCCTGTGTGAAAGCCACCCAGTTAAGGCTACAAGGGGTTATTATATATAGAAGTTGCAATACTGAAACAGGCAATTCCACCCATTCCATCTTTGCTGGTGTTTTCCCTCCAAGTGAGCAAATAAATATACTCACATTTACCCACCCGTTCCCGTATCTTTTCAACCCCTTTTCCTTCATCCACCTATCACAGTTTCTCCTTCATCCACAACTCATACAAGCAGAAATAGAGCATTGCAAGATAACTCTAAAAGTAGAAAGATCAGACTGCTGGTGCCACTGAAAGAGTTATAGTATCTACCTGCCTTTGTAACAGTAATCTACAAAAGCCTTACAAAAGGTGTTCAAAAGCAATTAAAGCAACTAAAAGCAATTTAAGCCACAGGATGAAAGATTCAGTCGATCAGCATGACAAACATAAAAGGCTCTGGTGGGGCAGGTGGAAAGCGTAGATAGCAACGTGGAATTCTTCAGAAATATGCTCTAGGTCTCCTTGTTAATGCTGTTAACGACATGGACAAAATTTCTTCCACTATTACAAGTATCTGCTGATGACACCAAACTACATATGCAAAAGGTCACACGAGACCCTGGCAAAGTTGAGGACTAACTTTTATGGACACACAACAGAAGACACAAGATAGCAATCAGGCACAGGAAACCAGGCCCAATTTTCCTCTCTTCCAGGGGCTCCAAAGCAGTTTGTAGTACCTCAAATGCTACTCCAGCTTTTATGGCACAAACCTGGGACTTCTGGTCTCTTTGAATTAATTTTCTATCAGGACATTGGGGAATGCATAACAAATCCTTGATCATTATCACTTCAGATACAGACTGCAACTTTCTCTAGAAATATACAGCTACCCAATATTTACCAACTGAAAACAGATAACTGCTCAGATACTATCACTTCGGTGATGCATTGGAGAGTAAAGAACTATATTCGTGCTAGGAATCAACCCCTCAGGAATGGGGAAAAAAAATAATAAAAAGGTGGAAAAATCTTCAAGGCCAACATTAAAAAAAATGTATGTTGATTTGATGGCTGCAGCACACCGACATAAACCATCTTGTGGAGTCCTCTAAACTACTGATACAAGGAGGTTTAAGGAGACAATAGCCAGGAACCCCACCATAGCCATTCGAACAACACCCCCAGTTCCATTTATCGGCGCTTGGGCAATTAAGTGACGGACACCGGGATCCCCATCCCTTTAAAGATGGGAATCCCATCTCCAAGAGTTGCTGGCCCGCCACTGGAAACAGTTGCCACTGCTGGTACTACACCAGGCCTGGGAACATGCCCAGCGCTAGACACCTGGAGCTCAGGGGGGGTGGCCTATGAGTGCAGTTGGGGGGGAGAGGGTGGGGGGGGGGGGGGGGGGGGAGGAGAGAAAGGGTGCAAAGATGTTCAGGGAGGAGGAAAGTCCACAGAGGGGGCCTTCCTCCTCCTTTCCTTCCTCCCCACCCCCCACTTCACCCCCAAGCCTGCAGGGAGGTTGCCTCGTTTTACTGGATGACCACCCCGAGTGGCAGAGCAGCCCCCGCCCCCCCCACCCCGCTGGCTTAATTCTAGTGGCAGCAAGAAGAGGCCCGTAAGTGGCTAATAATAGGCCTCAAGGGTTACATTTGGCCTCTGGACAGGAAGACCACTGGCCTTTCCCGCCCTGACTTAACTGCGGTGCAACGGAAAGGCGAGGGACATTCCACCCTCAACTTCTCACTGCAATTCAATGGGCCACCTCAGCCCCTAGCCCATCTCTAGGTAACCGAACAGGGTTTTCAGAGGGGGGGGGCGGTGGGGGGAGCCACACTACTTTTAATAAACTAATCAACCATGGATGACGATGATTGATTGAGATGATGAGTGTGGCACTAGACATCTAACAAACATACAAACATCCAGGGAGTAGGCTGGAGAAGGCTGGCAGAGGCCTGGTACCAAACCCAATGCAGGTTCAACCTGCTTTCATGCCATAGCTATAGATAGATCTGGCACTATAAGTCAGATAAAGAGAACCATGTCAATGGAGTGTTGCTAGCAATGCAACAAATTAGAAATTTTTGGTGCAACGCGCTCCGCTTGAATTGTCACAAGCAAAAGTGCGCTTACTTTAAATTGAAGCAGGGCAACAGCTGACAGTGGGCAGAGAAATGCAGCTGTCGTGAGTTGGTTCAGAGCTGAGTCTACTGAAATGTTGTACAGGAACATATCAGATGTGTATGTATCCATTGTCTCTAGAGATAAAGAGGCCCAAAAAGAAAAAAAAGAATGACTTACATCAGTATTGATCCAGAGTGAGTACTAGCTCAAGGATGCTGCTTTTGCATTGCAACTGTGACCATTTCCCCCAGAAATGTTGCATGACTTGGTAATAAATAGGATGGTTTTCGATCCAGAAAATGTTCTAAATATAGGATGAAATCTACACAACTGGAACATTATTAGGCTGAATCAGACTGTTCACCACCTCAGTATCCTATTCAATACAGTCCCAGTAAATGTACTGCTTACAATGCCTTTGCCACCACAAGATTTGGTTACTTCAATGCTCACCTGGCTGGCTTCCCATCACTCATCTTATCAAAAACTTCAGCTCATCCAAACTCTGCTATCACCATACTATTTTGTACTAAGTCCCACATACCCTTTGGGCCTGTCATCACTGAACTACATTGGCTCCTGGTTTCCTCAATACCTCAAGTTAAAAATGTTCATCCTTGTGTTTAAGTCTCTTTATGGTCCTACCCCTACCCATCTCTGCAAGTTCATTAATCCTTAAGCATCACACCACCTGCCCCCCACCCTCCAAGAACTCTAATCTTCCAATTCTGTTTTACATCTCCCCCACTACCCACTTGCAGGAACAAGCTTGCTGCCATCCTACAAGATACAAGCCACTATGGGAAAAGTAGTGAGCAACAGCAGAAAGATATTGGGGGAAATGGGAAGAGAGAACAGAGAAAAGTACGCCACAACTCATGGAACAAGCATCTTGGTAAAGAGACATTTTCACTTTCATGGACGTCAATGGTTTGTTGGAATTGCTATTTCCAGATTGAACACATTTTAAGTCCCACCACTAAATGAAACAAGTTGGTTCAGTACAAGCTTCTGTGATGTAAATTAGTCTTGTAATGCAAGTAGTTCTGCATCAGTTCCCAGACTTCTTGTATGCATCATGATGTGATGCTCCCTGCTACAGCCTCAACTTCAACTAGCTTAGCCTGAATTAGCATTGGATTGATGCAACTGCCAGTAGTCCTCAGCAACCTGGGATACTCTGCACATCTAGTAATCTAGTATCATGGGATACTCTGCGCATCATAGTAATTGGTTGCTTTTCAGACAGGAGGATGGTAGACAATAGTGTTCCCCAAGGGATAGTGCTGGGACCACTGCTTTTTTGATTTATGTCAGCACCCAGAGGGTGGCGATGGTCTGGAACTCACTGCCTAAAAGGGTTGTTGAGGCAGAGATCCTCAATATATTCAAAAGGAGTCTGGATATGCACCTCAAGTGCTGCAAGCTGCAGGACTACGGACCAAATACTGGAAGGTGGGATTAGGCACAGACAGGATGGGCCAAGTGGCCTCTCTCTGTGCCTATACTTTTTATGATTCTATGTGTATGTATGTATATATATTAAAAAAGGACTTGGATCTTGAAATACAGTGTAGAATCACAAAATTTGCTGACGATGCCAAACTTGGAGGTGTGGCAAACAGTGAGGACAATATGAACTGCCTGCAACAGGACATAGATAGGCTAGCAGAGAAGTGGCAGATGGAAATTAATACTTACAAGTGTGAGGTGATGCATTTTGGAAGAAGGAATAGGAAGAGGCAATATATACTTAATGTCACAGTTCTAAAGAGTGTGCAGGAAGAGGGATCTGGGGGTGCAGCATCTTTGAAGGTGATGGGACATATTGAGAGAATGATTAGTAAAGCATATGGATCTTGGGATTCATAAATAGAGGCATTGAGTACAAAATCAGGGAAGTTATGCTGAACTTTTATAAAGCTCTGGTCAGGCCCCAAATGGAGTATTGCATCCAGTTCTGGTCACCACACTTTAGGAAAGATGTGAGGGTCCTTGAGAGGGTGCAGAGGAGATTTACTACAATGGTTACAGGGATGGGGGATTTTAGTTACAAGGTTAGGTTGGAAAAACTGGGATGTTTCTCCTTAGAACAAAGGAGATTGAGGGGAGATTTAATATAAGTGTACAAGATTATGACAGGCTTAGGTAAGTTAGACAAGGAAATGCTGTTCCCAATAACAAATGGTACAAGTACTCAGGGGCATAGATTGAAAGTTCTGGGCAAAGGATGCAGGGAGAATACGAGGAAGCACTTTATTTTAATGCAGCCGGTGGTAATAACCTGGAACCCGCTGCCCAAGGGTGCTGAAACTGAAGACGATCAATGACTTCAACAGGAAGTTGGATGGCCACCTGAGAGAAATAGACGTACAGGGCTACAGGGATCGCGCGGAGGAGTGGGACTGACCACATAGATCTGTGGAGTGCCAACATGGACTCAATGGGCCAAATGGCCTCCTTCTGTGCCATAAAATGACTCTCTGTTCAAGAACATGTCTCTGTTTTTCAAATCAGGCTCTGAACAGGCATCAGGGCAAGTGGTATCTGATGCTCATGCATTAAAAAAATGCACAGAGATCACTCCAACATTGCTTTTCTAACTTCACTTCTCTGTGTACAAGGGGAAAAGAAAAACGCAGAAGTAGAAACAAATCTGCATTAACTTACTAATTTACACTGGCTCTAATTTCCAAGCTAAACAAGCGCCAGTCATCCGTGCACTCGCTCCCTGTATTACATGCTAAAAATGGATCCATTATGCTGGGTGCAGAATCAAAAGTGCGTCTGGAGTTCAATTTGATGTGTGTGGGGTTGAAGGAAGATGGAGCAGTAAACTTAAAAAACCATCAAATAAAAAGAAAGCAAAAAGAGTAAATAGAGGTCCATAAGTTCCAGTAAAAATACTTGGTCTGTACTAACTAGTTGGGAGTGTTATAAATTGGTCAGAGCAAGTGAGAAAATGTTGCGGGTGGGATGGGAGGAGTATGGAAGAAAATACTACTACATGACAACAGTGATCATAGTTCAAAAGTAATTCATTGGATATGAAGCACTGTCAGACAGTGCTGAGAATACAATAAGGCACTATATAAATACAAGTTCTTCGCTTTTCTCAAAAATACAATTGGACAAAAAGGTTTTATAGACAGAGCAACTTCTTCACTGCAGGTGTCAAACAGGTCACATATTGAAAAGGATCCCAGAAGATTCACAGAAGAAACATGCTCAAGATTATTCAAAAATCCATAGGACAAGCTCATTGCTGTGTTCTGTTCACTGCAATGCACATGGAACTTGATTATTTAAATGAAAAACAATTTAAAAAAACTTCTGCAACATTATTTATTGCTTTAACCACTACTGATGCATTAGCACAGCACACCATGAAGTGGCACAATAGATGAACACTAAAAATTCCTCAAATAGAGTTCCTGACCTATTTTGTTTAGTAGTGACTGAAAAAAGATTTTACTAGTTAGGTACAAAAGACAGAGAAACCTGGGATCAAGTTGTTTGTCTGCCATTCAACCAGGAACCAGTGCAGATCCAAAAGGGGAGTGGTGCGCAGAAGAAAGAAAATTGTGAGTATTTGTTTTGTAGGAAGGGGAAAAGAAGTTTTAAACCAGTAATTCCTTTTATGATTTTGTAGACTTCGACAACTCAAAAATAATAAGCAATAACATGTCAATTTGATTTGAACAGTTTCCACCAACTCTAATATTAAACTGTCCGAGCTAGATCTTTTATCACAACACCAAATCAATCAACAAACCAAAAGACCCTACACAGCTCTACTCAGCCCCATAACAAGTTTGAACACTGAATGGAAATACACCATAGCCCTGCCAATTCATCTCTATGGGTCATTACATGGTGTTCTTTGCAATATATAAGGTTATAGACAAAGAACTCTTTTTTTAAACAAATATAAATATAGAAAAAGGGTTCCATAAAGTTACAGATTCTTTTAATGAATAAAAAAGGTCACTTCCTCATATAGCAGAAGTATTGTTTCAAATGAAGGTCAATTACAAATGTCTTTGCAGTTACATAGCTCAACCAGGAAGCTCCCAGGTTGAACCCTTGTATGCATTGAATTAGCTGGTCATGGCAGAGGTGTTCAAATTTGCCTCAGCGCACCTCAAGTGAGAGGGGGTGGGGATAACCTGACTATTCCCCAACACTACTGCTGGAAATGGACCATTTTGGATGTTGGATGGGGATGTAATCAAGTTCAGCTGTGATGGCTTGAATAACCTATCAATATATACTGTTCACAAAGAATGGTCGTTTGGGTAAAATATCAGAGCACAATCTCCAATGTGGACCCCAATCTTAGCCAGGTGTCCATGCCTTCAGCAACAGGAGGGGAGAAAAAAATTCCCAGGAATAAAAGAAAATCAACAGCATATGAAGTTTACAATCCATCGTAGAAACTTAAAGCAGATGTGTGCTGATCCCTCTCATTCTCTTAATTTTCAAATCAATTCATAGTGACATTATAAATAGCAAAGACAGACAAGGAAGGCCCTTCGGACCATTTTCAATCACCCATCCAGAAAGAGCCTCAAGTATCCCTGCCTCCCCGCTGTTGCGGCTAACCATCATTTCTGAAGTGATTCCAAGGTTTTTGCTTCTACTCTAACCTAAATTAATTCCATATATTGAAAGGACTTTTAGCAGCAGTCATAAATTTTCATTTTACCAGTTTCAGCCTGTGCCCCTTGTCTCACTCTTAATTTTAAATAATTTACCTGAAATACCTTTTGCATACCATTTACCATCTCATATACTCTACCCTTTTGGCTGTATAGTTCAATGTTCTATTAGTTTTGTTGATTACAGCCCTGCATTTGATTTGACATGAGCTTGGTGTATGCCAAGACTCATAGGTTAATCTGAACTTCATCCCCTCTCTTGCCTCTTTGAACAAGAGCTTGCAGCAACAAGTGCAGTTTAAATTCACCTAACGGAAAGAACTCACAAAAGCTTGTATGGTTAAGCAAACCACTTTAATTCAGATGGTGATTTACCCCCAACTGCACAATGCATTGCTGCTACTGAACACGCATAATAATCCAAGGTTTGCACTTGCTGCTGTTCAATATTCAGTGTATTAACACCTAATCTGTACTAATGCTTTGTCTTTCAACACACCATTAACATATTGTTTGCCTTTGCTCCGTGACCTTTTGGTCAGCTATGTGGCCTGGTCCAATCTAGACCTCCTTTGTTATGTCTTGCCCCACCCCCACCTCACTTGCTTATAACCTGTGACTTTTCTAATATTTGTCAGTTCCGAAGAAGAGTCACTGACCCGAAACGTTAACTCTGCTTTTCTTTCCACAGATGCTGCCAGACCTGCTGAGTGGTTCCAGCATTTCTTGTTTTTATTTTTAATAATCCTACCTGCCTGCTTCTTTCCTTCCCCAGAAAATGCAACTGTAATTGTACAAGCCCCTTCCCCTATGTGTTAGAGTCGTGCACACCAGGAAAGTTTGAGGTTTAATCCTGGTCTGTGCTGAGCTTGCTGATCTCAGTGACAAGCTGACTGCGATGAGGTTATAGATGAGAAGGGGAAAAGTTAAAATTCCTGCTCTTAATTAAATGCAGTGACCCTTGTTGCAAAGTGTGCATGTGTTAACTGTAGTTAGGGATAATAATCAGACTGATGCGTGCAGTACCCACAGCTGAATAGCCTGCCAAAACACACAGTTTAGGTTCACATATATAAAGAACAGCCATTTGAGTGAAACACTGAGGTGCTGCTGGCACCTGCGAATTATACTTCAGCACAAGAAAACCAGAAGCAAAACTGGTCAATTCCTTTCTCTTTGCCAATTCACTGAATTCTACAGGCAAGAGTTTCACCTACTCTGATGCACTATTCTAAAACTGAAAACAAGCTTCCATATTTAAAAGGAGAGTGTAATATGTTAAAAGAATTAATGGTAAGGAATGGAAATGCAAAGTGGGCAAGAAAGGGAAAAAGTTACTATTTACATGGAACATCGACGTGTTTAAATCCAAGTTTTACGTAAATAAAGTTAACAAAGTTGAAGATTTACAGATGCAAACACCAGAAAGTTTATACTTCACCAAGAAAATCAATATGAATTGGGTAAATCAAGGACAGATATTAAAAAAGTGCTTGCTGAAGGAGAATCCACATTAGTTAATTGGTAGTGTCTATCAATAGACACCTCTTTCATGCTGTTTAAACACACCATTTAGTATCAAATCTTTCGCAAGTAGACAGAGAAGAATGTGATAAAGCCTTCCACCAAAGCATCTGCCACAAGTTTGAAAAATTAAGTTAGGCAGATGATCTTTTTGGATCTTATAATCTACATTTGTAGGCACATTTGTGCTGCAAATAATGTGGTACATAAGCAATTTTGACAGTCATATCTCAATGGTAACCTTTTATATTAATAAATACAGCTACAGCATGAAACATGTAATGCACAACCTTGAGCCTAAGCTTTGTGCTATGTGATTAGCCTTGGATAATTCTGCTGTCATATACTGTTTTATCAGTAATGTGTGTTCCCAGGTAAACAGATTAGGAATGGGATAGCAGGTTAAAGATAACAATATTCAAATTAAAAGGTGAATTTTGGAGTATTGCTCAATTTCCTTGGTGTGGGAATGGAAAAACAATGAAAGTACTTTGAAGAGCCTTCCAATAAGAGGTTGCGCCATGACTGGAGAATTTCCCAAGTTTTTCCCCCACTCTTCGGGTCATATGCCTCCTGTATCAGCATTAAAAAGGGGTCTCCCATGAAAGACAGAGATGGTCCTGAGTCTGTGGAACTCTCTTCCCCGGAGAGTGGTGGAGGCAGGGTCACTGAATATTTTTAAGGCAGAGATAGACAGATTTTTGACAAACAAGCAAGTCAAAGGGTATCAGGGATAGGCAGGAAAGTGGAGTTGCGTCCACAAACAGATCAGTCATGATCTTTTAGAATGGGGGAGCAGGCTCAAGGGGCCGAATAGCCTACTCCTGCTCCTAGTTCGTATGTTCATATGCTATGAAGGCTGGTTGATTTCAATTTTGGAGGCAGATCAGGATGTTCAATTAACTTTTCTGTCACTCATGCAATCTGCTGCAGGGTGACATTTGGATAACTAGCTCCCCAAATAGTGCGTAGTCCCAGTGATCCTCTCTGAACTAGTCCCACCTTCCAGGCCCATTTTGTTTTCTAGACTAGCTGCATGTCTGCAACAATTTTAAAAAAGTGCAATGAACAAGGAAGTTTATAACTCCCATTCATCCATGATGAGAATGCCCTCAAATTTTGTGAGGGGCCTAGTTTACCATTGCAAGCTTGTTACCTGCAATCCAAAGCACACTCTAAATCTCGTCAACTCGATTGCCAAATTATGGAGTACAAGATCCCAACAATGAGATTCCGGCATCAACATAACCGGAGTTAACAATAACAGATTGCATATGAGAGCATCTTTGACTGTCGTATCTGTAAATACATTGTGCTTTTATATTAACAGTTATACCAGCAGCATGCAATACAGGATGCATAGGCTTGAAAGAACGTCAAGCAACACAGCTATATATATATATTTTTATTATGACAGTTATTCTTGCACAAAATGTCTGACAATGCAATGATTACTTCAGCTGAAGAGTCCATGATTGAGTTAATGTTGACTGTGAGCATCTGAATATGGTGGTGTTGTCATAACAGGATGACTGTTCGAACAGCTGTTTAATTATGATGTCCTCCCAGTATCTCGTATTATTTCCTGCAATGTGACAATTTTCTTTTTTACTGCTCCAACACTGGAAAAAGAGCTGCTGCAAAGAAATGTGGAGGAACTAATTTCACAGCCAATATTTATATTAAATCAACACATACCCAAACACACAACTACTTATGAACTGGCTTAAAAAGTACAAAACTGGTTTTATAGTGTTGAATGAAAAACAGCATTCCCGCTGCTCCAATAGTTGCTATTGAGTAATTTAATAACACGTTGGAAGAATTGCATGGGGAAAAAAATTATAAAAAAAGGGTGAACAAATGAATGGAGAGAGGAACACTAACATGCTCAAAAACATGCTACAAGGCCAATGGCCAAGTTTAAATATCAGGGCTTCATTCAAATCTGGAATAGCAAATTATGCTCTAGTAGGTACAACATATTTACCCACCTTAAGCTTTTTACTAGCACAGTTTAGTCATTATTTAAAAAAATGAGTCTTTGTCTGAATTTGGTCAATGCCACTCATGTCTTGTGTTACCACCTCCCTTAGACTGCATTTGTACATAACAAAAGGAAAAATAAAGTGTTGCACTCTTCCACACAACTCAAATTGAAACATTTAGACAATGTCCAAATACAAGATTGAAGCTTCAGCAGTTGATGAAGATTGTCTAAACTCTGATCCGGTGGGAAACTTTTCAAAGTTTAAGTCACTAGTTACTTCATGTAATGCTCAAGGCTTATACAGTTTATTTTCTTTATTGGTCTGTGCTGCTCCTTACATATTCCACTTTTATAGTCCCAATGGCGGGTCTCTTCTAACAGTAAGAGGGTAGCAAGTAGAGGGATGGGGCTGATTAGAGACCAAAGAGGGGATCTACGAAGGCAGAGGACATGGCTGAGGTACTAAATGAGTACTTTGCTCTGTCTTTACCAAGGAAGATGCTGCCGAAGACATAGTAAAAGGAGGTTGTTGAAGCACTGGATGGGGTAAAAATTGATAGAAAGGAGTGATTAGAAAGGCTGGCTGTACTTAAAGTTGATAAGTCACCAGGACTGGATGGGATGCATTCAAGCATAGGGATGGAAGGGTGGAAACTGTGGAGGCACTGGCCATCATCTTCCAATTTTCCTTAGATACAGGGGTGATGCCAGAGGACTGGAGAATTGCAAATGTTACACCCTTGTTCAAAAAAATAAATGTAAGGATAAAGCCAACAACTATAGGCCAGTCAGTTTAACCTCAGTGGTGGGAAAGCTTTTAGCAATGACATTCCAACACAAAAGTAACAGTCACCTGGAAAAGTGTTGATTAATTAAGGAAAGCCAGCACGGACCTGTTAAAGGGAATTGTGTTTAAATAAATTGATTGAGTTTTTTTTGATGGGGAAATGCAGTTGATGTGGTGCACAGGAACTTCCAAAAGGCATCCGATAAAGTGCCATATAATAGACTTGCCTTCAAAGTTGAAGTCCGTGGCATAAAAGGGACAGGTTTTTTTTGGACTGGAGAAAGGTACGGAGTGTGGTTCCACAGGGGCAGTACCAGGACCACTGCTTTTCTTGATCTATATTAATGACCTAGACTTGGGGGTGCAGGGTACAATTTTAAAATTTGTAGATGACAAAACTTGGAAGTATTGTGAACTGTGAGGAGGATAGTGATAAACTTCAACAGAACAGACAGTCTGGTAGAATGGGCGGAGACATGGCAGGTAAAATTTAATGCAGAGAAGTGTGAAGTAATCCATTTTGGAAGGAAGAACAAGGAGAAGCAATATAAAAGAAAGGGTACAATTCTAAAGGGAGCGCAGGAACAGAAAGACCTGGGGGTATATATGCACACATCATTGAAGGTGCCAGGGCAGGTTGAGAAAGCTTAAAAAGTCATATGGGATCCTGGGCTTTATAAACAGGCACAGAGTACAAAAACAAAGAAGTTATGATGAACCTCTACAGAACACTGGTTTAGAGTATTGTGTCTAATTCTGGGCGTCACACTTTAGGAAGGATGTGGCGGCTTTAGAGAGGGTGTAGAAAAGACTGACAAGAATGGTTCCAGGGATGAGGGACTTCACTTGCATGGATAATTTGTAGAAGCTGGGATCGTTCTCCTTAAAGAGAAAATTGAGAGGAGATTTATGAGAGGTGTTTAAAATCATGAAAGGGCTAGACAGAATATGGAGAGAAAAATTATTCCCAGTGGCACAAGGGTTGAGAACCAAAGGACACTAATTTAACCAACAGCAACATGAGGAAAAAACATTTTTACGCTTAAGTGCTAAATGTGTTTTAAAATATTCCAAAAATATCTAATGGTCTGGTATTTGACAGATTTTTATTTTACTGAGCATAACCCTAATAATAATGGAAGATAGGGGAGAAGATATTGGCAATTTGAGCTGGCCCAATTACTTTAAGGGAGCCAAGACTCCACTATGCACCAGAGATAGATAGGAAGTGACATTTCTCCTCATTAAGAAAGTGCTGTGACTACTTCAGAATTTGCAACCTCATCAATTTTTTAAAAAACCATTAGAATTATGCTTTGATTCAAATAAAGAGATATGCAAAAGGAAACTCATTCCCTCTAAGTTGGAATGTGGGAAGAGTTGAGTTTTAATGCATTAATGCAGAATTTCATTATGTCCATGTGCTCATGTTGTAACACGAACAGTCCATTCAGAGAACTGTAAATTCCATCAACTGTTAAAAAACAACCCACATGTTATGACTACAATTCTTACCATCAAGGAAGCTATCTTGCATCCACATAACTGCCTGACAACACGATATCTGCCTGTTTCATTTACACCTCTTTCACCATACAGCTTAACTTAAGTGGAGCATTTAGTTCCTATTCATAAAAGTCACGCAATGTATTGAGACCAAAAAGTGCTCAGCTGGCAAAATCTAGCAAGATAGTTTAATAGTCCAGGACGAGAGGCAAAGTTACCAGTAAAGTAGAACTATTCAACAATGATAAACTTGCAACAGAAGAGAAGATTGTAAACTTTTTGAGAAATAGTATCGATATTTCAACTGAAATCCATCACCTATCATGGCACCCTCCTAATTTTCTATGTTTTTAATCAAATGTTTTATATTTTAGGATGATTTTTGTAAACTAGATATGTTTCTTCTTTTTACTGCATTGTAGTAAAATTCTCAGGTCTGCATGCCCTAGTCAAATTACCCCACCAGCTCACCCTACTTCACCTCAAAATTATACTTCATTTTGTCCCTATTGTGCAACACCATGGTAAAAAAAAAAGCAAGTGTTAAATCTATTTCCCAGTGACTAAAATACCCATACTAAGTCATGGACTTAATACAACAAATCATCTTATAGCACTGTGCTGTAAGGACACTACTTCCCGATAGATGCTTCAGAAATAGATCAATTCATTAGCAACTTTGAAAAATTCAAGACTCACCTCGAAGTACCCAAATCAATAACCCCCAATGGACAGCGAGATAGCTAACTAGCAGTACCTTGCAGCCTGCAGTTGTTCCGACTGCAGGCTAATGTCCTATCGCAGTAACACTTCAAAAGAATACATATCTGTACAGCAATTCTTAATACCTGACCAAAATCTTTCATATTCTGTACCTAATTTTAATTTTCAGTAATGCACAGAATCAGCCAAGAGTACAAATGTGAGATTACATTTATCATATGCACAGTTCACCCTGCACATCCCAACCAGATCACAGCATAGTTATGGTAATTTTTGACTTTGCAAAGGAATAATCTACAGTAATTGCATCTGTGTGCTAGGTGGCCCATTATTTGCTAGCATCCAGTGACAATTACAATAGCTTGTAAAGCAAGTTAAGCACATGATCTCAGCAGCGTCAAGTTTTTTTTATATAAAAGAAAACACATCTAGTTCTGTTCCAGGCACTATAGAACTGTGTACCTCTACTTGAATATTAAACCTATCCTTTTCGTAAAATAAAACACAAACTAAATGTACAGTTTAGTGAGTTTAGTAAATTGTCATAATTTTGAAGTTCTATTTACAAACATGCAATACACCAATACTGTCTGCATCACACTAATCTGTGAAAATGCCAGCAACTCTCAAACTACTGTTGATTGTATATATCACCATGCAATACAATAGTGAAAACCTTAATAGTTAATTATGACATTTGAAACTTTGAGAGCTGAAAGATTTAACCGTGCATTGTAGATGAAATTAACCTTTCTTGGGGTGGGATGGGGGTGGGGTAGAGAATGGGTTTACTAGCTCATTGGTAAACTCTTATTTTAATACATAAAATACATATTTGATGTATAACCCAACTGAACTCAAAATCAAATAATCTGATAAGTAATTCTCAGTACTAAATTTCAATTTGTTATATTTATATCGCTTAATTCTATGCAACAATTTGCAGGAAAGGCTATTCCATCTGAGTTTAAAGTAAATGTAATATGAACAGATTATTTTATGGGTAGATTGTCACAAGTAATACATTCACTGAATTATTGAGAAGTTAAAACAAAAAGCTTCAGAAATAAATACCACGATCATTTAAAGAGATTAGCCTTTAGTTATCACAGGTGCAATCAAATTTTTATGTAGGTATGTGCTCTTGCATGCCAGTGAACCATATATTCTTTTGAAAGTTTGTTTGGACTACAACTGTTGAAGTACAATATATTTGTTAAGTGTTGTAAAGCTTGAGAAAAAACTTCAAGTAAATCTCATCTCCAAACTAGACTGGAGATGTAGAAATTTTGCTCTAAATAGTCATTCATGAGCCTTTTCTCTTCCACCACACCACACCTTCCCCCACCACCCCGAAATGGTTTTTCATAACAGCCATTCTCGCAGGAAAATCAAATTTCTTTCTTCCACTCCATTCAACCTTTCAGATGTTGCGATCTACGGCAATGAACAAGCATCACTAATGTTAAATCAAAATTAGTGGCAAAAACAATGAAACTATGAACTCTGCTTTGGCTAGTGACGAATTCAACTGTTGCTATACTTAATCTAAACTAGACATCTGATAACAGCTTCCCCTATAAATCCTTCCAACTAAATACCATAAACGGCCATTTCAGCATGGTGTCACCTGAATAAGCCACAAAGGTTCCAGTAAGTCAGTTAACTATGACGGCTTTTTAAAAATTTTCTTGTTTCAGTCACTAAAAGTTTAACAAAACAGCTATCTAAGGAGAGGTACTTCACATCTAACATTTTCTTCAACAATTTGGTTTGTCCGATTGCGGGTGTGGACAAAATCAATTTTCTGTATAACCATCTTACACATTGGAATGATGCCCACCTGCACATGCCCTACACAGGAAACACTGAACTTTTAACCACTCAAGTCCAATCAAATTTTGAACATACTAACTATACATGACACATACAAACACACTCTGCAGACATTACAATTTTAACACCCATTTTTCTTTACTTAGAACAAAGAACAAAGAACAAAGATAATTACAGCACAGGAACAGGCCCTTCGGCCCTCCAAGCCTGCGCCGATCCAGATCCTCTCTCTAAACATGTCGCCTATTTTCTAAGGTTCTGTATCTCTTTTCTTCCTGCCCATTCATCTATCTGTCTAGATACATCTTAAAAGACTCCATCGTGCCCGTATCTACCACCTCCGCTGGCAATGCGTTCCAGGTGCCCACCACCCTCTGCGTAAAGAACTTTCCACGCATATCCCCCCTAAACTTTTCCCCTTTCACTTTGAACTCGTGTCCTCTAGTAATTGAAACCCCCACTCTGGGAAAAAGCCTCTTGCTATCCACCCTGTCTATACCTCTCATGATTTTGTACACCTCAATCAGGTCCCCCCTCAACCTCCGTCTTTCTAATGAAAATAATCCTAATCTGCTCAACCTCTCTTCATAGCTA
The DNA here is from genome assembly GCF_036365525.1 of Heterodontus francisci. NCBI lineage: Eukaryota > Metazoa > Chordata > Chondrichthyes > Heterodontiformes > Heterodontidae > Heterodontus > Heterodontus francisci. Next base: position 182,269,385 of record NC_090375.1, on the reverse strand, counting down.
GCGCCCTCCATACCAGGCAACATCCTGGTAAACCTCCTCTGCACCCTCTCCAAAGCATCCACATCCTTTTGATAATGTGGCGACCAGAACTGTACGCAGTATTCCAAATGTGGCCGAACCAAAGTCCTATACAACTGTAACATGACCTGCCAACTCTTGTACTCAATGCCCCGTCCGATGAAGGAAAGCATGCCGTATGCCTTCTTGACCACTCTATTTACCTGCGTTGCCACCTTCAGGGAACAGTGGACCTGAACACCCAAATCTCTCTGGACATCAATTTTCCCCAGGACTTTTCCATTTACTGTATAGTTCACTCTTGAATTGGATCTTCCAAAATGCATCACCTCGCATTTGCCCTGATTGAACTCCATCTGCCATTTCTCTGCCCAACTCTCCAATCTATCTATATTCTGCTGTATTCTCTGACAGTCCCCTTCACTATCTGCTACTCCACCAATCTTAGTGTCGTCTGCAAACTTGCTAATCAGTCCACCTATACTTTCCTCCAAATCATTAATGTATATCACAAACAACAGTGGTCCCAGCACGGATCCCTGTGGAACACCACTGGTCACACATCTCCATTTTGAGAAACTCCCTTCTACTGCTACTCTCTGTCTCCTGTTGCCCAGCCAGTTCTTTATCCATCTAGCTAGTACACCTTGGACCCCAAGCGCCTTCACTTTCTCCATCAGCCTGCCATGGGGAACCTTATCAAACGCCTTACTGAAGTCCATGTATATGACATCGACAGCCCTTCCCTCATCAATCAACTTTGTCACTTCCTCAAAGAATTCTATTAAGTTGGTAAGACATGACCTTCCCTGCACAAAACCATGTTGCCTATCACTGATGAGCCCATTTTCTTCCAAATGGGAATAGATCCTATCCCTCAGTATCTTCTCCAGCAGCTTCCCTACCACTGACGTCAGGCTCACCGGTCTATAATTACCTGGATTATCCCTGCTACCCTTCTTAAACAAGGGGACAACATTAGCAATTCTCCAGTCCTCCGGGACCTCACCCGTGTCTAAGGATGCTGCAAAGATATCTGTTAAGGCCCCAGCTATTTCCTCTCTCGCTTCCCTCAGTAACCTGGGATAGATCCCATCCGGACCTGGGGACTTGTCCACCTTAATGCCCTTTAGAATACCCAACACTTCCTCCCTCCTTATGCCGACTTGACCTAGAGTAATCAAACATCTGTTCCTAACCTCAACATCCGTCATGTCCCTCTCCTCGGTGAATACCGATGCAAAGTACTCGTTTAGAATCTCACCCATTTTCTCTGAGTCCAAGCATAACATTCCTCCTTTGTCCTTTAGTGGGCCAATCCTTTCTCTAGTTACCCTCTTTCTCCTTATATATGAATAAAAGGCTTTGGGATTTTCCTTAACCCTGTTTGCTAAAGATATTTCATGACCCCTTTTAGCCCTCTTAATTCCTCGTTTCAGATTGGTCCTACATTCCCGATATTCTTTCAAAGCTTCGTCTTTCATCAGCCGCCTAGACCTTATGTATGCTTCCTTTTTCCTCTTAGCTAGTCTCACAATTTCACCTGTCATCCATGGTTCCCTAATCTTGCCATTTCTATCCCTCATTTTCACAGGAACATGTCTCTCCTGCACGCTAATCAACCTCTCTTTAAAAGCCTCCCACATATCACATGTGGATTTACCTTCAAACAGCTGCTCCCAATCTACATTTCCCAGCTCCTGCCGAATTTTGGTATAGTTGGCCTTCCCCCAATTTAGCACTCTTCCTTTAGGACCACTCTCGTCTTTGTCCATGAGTATTTTAAAGCTTACGGAATTGTGATCACTATTCCCAAAGTAGTCCCCTACTGAAACTTCAACAACCTGGCCGGGCTCATTCCCCAACACCAGGTCCAGTATGGCCCCTTCCCGAGTTGGACTATTTACATACTGCTCTAGAAAACCCTCCTGGATGCTCCTTACAAATCCTGCTCCATCTGGACCTCTAACACTAAGCGAATCCCAGTCAATGTTGGGAAAATTAAAATCTCCTATCACCACCACCCTGTTGCTCCTACATCTTTCCATAATCTGTTTACATATTTGTACCTCTATCTCACGCTCGCTGTTGGGAGGCCTGTAGTACAGCCCCAACATTGTTACCGCACCCTTCCTATTTCTGAGTTCTGTCCATATTGCCTCACTGCTCGAGTCCTCCATAGTGCCCTCCTTCAGCACAGCTGTGATATCCTCTTTGACCAATAATGCAACTCCTCCACCCCTTTTACCTCCCTCTCTATCCCGCCTGAAGCATCGATATCCTGGGATATTTAGTTGCCAATCATGCCCTTCCCTCAACCAAGTCTCAGTAATAGCAATAACATCATACTCCCAGGTACTAATCCAAGCCCTAAGTTCATCTGCCTTACCTACTACACTTCTTGCATTAAAACAAATGCACCTCAGACCACCAGTCCCTTTATATTCATCATCTGCTCCCTGCCTGCTCTTCCCCTTAGTCACACTGACTTCATTATCTAGTTCCTTACAGGCTTTTGTTACTACCTCCTTACTGTCAACTGACCTCAATTGGTTCCCATCCCCCTGCCACATTAGTTTAAACCCTCCCCAACAGCGTTAGCAAAAGCACCTCCAAGGACATTGGTTCCAGTCCGGCCCAGGTGTAGACCGTCCAATTTGTAATAGTCCCACCTCCCACAGAACCGGTCCCAATGTCCCAAAAATCTGAACCCCTCCTTCCTGCACCATCTCTCAAGCCACGCATTCATCCTGACTATTCTTTCATTTTTACTCTGACTATCACGTGGCACTGGTAGTAATCCTGAGATTACTACCTCTGAGGTCCTACTTTTTAACTTGGCTCCTAACTCCCTAAACTCTGCTTGTAGGACCTCATCCCGTTTTTTACCTGTATCATTAGTGCCTATGTGCACAATGACAACTGGCTGTTCACCCTCCCCCTTTAGAATGTTCTGCAGCCAATCTGAGACGTCCCTGACCCGTGCACCTGGGAGGCAACATACCATTCGGGAGCCTCGTTTTCGACCACAGAACCGCCTATCTACTCCCCTTACAATCGAATCCCCTACGACTATAGCCCTTCCACTCTTTTTCCCGCCCTTCTGAACAGCAGAGCCAGCCACGGTGCCATGGACCTGGCTACTGCTGCCTTCCCCTGGTGAGCCATCTCCCTCAACAGTATCCAAAACGGTATACTTGTTTTGGAGGGAGATGACCGCAGGGGACTCCTGCGCTGCCTTCCTGCTCTTTCTCTGCCTTTTGGTCACCCATTCCCTTTCTCCCTCAGCAATCCTAATCTGCGGTGTGACCAATTCACTAAACGTGCTATCCACGACCTCCTCAGCATCGCGCATGCTCCAAAGTGAGTCCATCCGCAGCTCGAGAGCCGTCATGCGGTCTAACAAGAGCTGCAGCTGGACACACTTCCTGCACGTGAAGGAGTCAGGGTCATCAGCCATGTCCCTGAGCTCCCACATTGAGCAAGAGGAGCATGATACGGGTCTGAGATCTCCTGCCATTTTTAATCTTAAGTTTAAACTTAGTTAAATGAAAAGGGAACGAAAAGTTTTTACCAATCACAATAAAACCAGAGAAATCGAAAAAGCCTTACCTTATAAACACCCCACCGAGTCCTTTTTTTTTGGTTAGAGGAGGAGGGCGGGTGGGAGACACTACAAGTGTGGTGTCTCGGGTTCAGAAACCGCCCAAATATATAGTGTTTTACTTACCCAGCAGCCCCCTGGGCTCCGCCGAAAAACAAAAGGAAATTAAATTTACTTTCAAACTGACCTTCCCAGCTGCTCACTCGCTCACACTCTGGCATTACTATTGGCATGCGTGCCATTTCCCTTTGAATCAATGCAGAACACTAAGGCGGCATAATTTCTTGATCAGTTCAGAACTTTGGAATCAAACAAATACACTGAGTTCAGGTCAGAATGACCAAAATTGATCCAAGTGCAACAAGATTTCTACAGAGGTCTGCTCACTCAAAATTTGGTAAAATTACCAGTGCATTAAACTCAACATTTACAATTGGTCAATTCCACAGTTCATATGAAGACGACTTCACAGCAAAACATGCAGTTGGGCATTTATACCTCAGTGCTCCACTGGAGCCAACAATAACAAGTACCTTGTACTTGGAAGAGCATCTGTTACAATTTTACACAAAATACTTCACTATATTGGGGTTTTTTTTTCTTTTTAATCTATTATGACAGATCTCCAAGTAAATATGACAATATCCTGACAAGTTAGAACATCTAAAAGGAAAGTTAGATAACTGGGGTCTCTCTCACAAACTGCCTAAGACTCTTACACAATAATTGGTTTTACAGAAGTAAAGTTTTGGAACAGTGCTCATATAGAAATATTATAATAAAACATTCCTGTTGTACTATACAGCAGAATGGCTAAGAAAATTTCCGCCCAATAAATTACTTGTCCAAATTATTTGAGACTGAGTGGGGCAGAAGGATGAGGAAGGGAGGATAATTTGCCCAATATGAATAATTTATAGAGTCAGAGTAAGACAGCACAGAAACAGACCCTTCAGCTCATCGTGTCTATGCTGGCCATCAAGTGCTTAACTATTCTAATCCCATTTTCCAGCACTTGGCCAGTAGCCTTGCATGCTATGGCGTTTCAAGTGCTCAATTAAATACTTCTTAAATGTTGAGGGGTCCTGCCTCTACCATCTCTTCAGGCAGTGCATTCCAGATTCCAACTACCCTCTGGGTGAAAAACATTTTCCTCAAATCCCCTCTAAACCTCCAGCTCCTTACCTTAAATCTATGCTCCCTGGTTATTGAACCCTCGGCTAAGGGAAAAAGTTTCTTCCTAGCTAATCTATCAATGCCCCTCATAATTTTGATTACCTCAATCATATCTCCCCTCAGCCTTCTCTGCTCTAAGGAAAACAACCCTAGGCTTTTCAGTCTCTCTTCATAGCTGAAATGCTCCAGCCCAGGCAACATCCTGGTGAATCTCCTCTGCACCCTCTCCAGTGCAATCACATCCTTCCTATAGTGTGGTGCCCAGAAAAGTACACAGTACTCCAGCTATGGCCTAACTAGCGTTTTATACAGCTCCATCATAACCTCCCTGCTCTAATATTCTATGCCTCGGCTAATAAAGGCAAATATCCCGTATGCCTTCCCAACCACCTTATCTACCTGTGCTGCTGCCTTCAGTGGTCTATGGACAAGTACACCAAGGTCCCTCTGACTCTCTGTACTTCCTAGGGTCCTCCCATCCATTGTATATACCCTTGCCTTGTTAGTCCTCCTAAAATGCATCACCTCACACTTCTCAGGATTAAATTACATTTGCCACTGCTCCGCCCAGCTTACCAGCCCATCTATATCGTCCTCTAATCTAAAGCTTTCCTTCTCACTATTTACGACACCACCAATTTTCATGCCATCTGCGAACTTACTGATCATACCTCCTATATTCACGTCTAAATCATTAATGTACACTACAGACAGCAAGGGACCCAGCACCTATCCCTGTGCTACACCACTGGTCGCAGGCTTCTACTCGCAAAAACAACCTCGACCATTGCCCTCTGCCTCCTGCCGCTAAGCCAATTTTGGATTCTATTTGCCAAATTGCCCTGGATCCCATGGGCTCTTACCTTCTTAACCAATCTTCCATGCGGGACCTTATCAAAAGCCTTACTGAAGTCCATGTAGACTACATCAACTGCTTTACCCTCATGTACACATCTAGTGACAGCCTCAAAACATTCACTCAAGTTAGACACAATCTCCCCCTAACAAAGCCATGCTGACTATCCCGGATTAATCCCTGCCTCTCCAAGTGGAGATTAATCCTGCCCCTCAGAATTTTTTTTACAATAGTTTCCCTACCACTGATGTTAGACTCACCGGCCTGTAATTACCTGGTTTATCCCTGCTACCCTTCTTGAATAGCGGTACCGCATTCGTTGTCCTCCAATCCTCTGGTACCTTTCCTGTGGCCAGAGAGGATTTGAAAATTTGTGTCAGAGCCCCTGCAATCTCCTCCTTTACCTCACATAACAGCCTGGGATACATCTCATCTGGGCCTGGGGATTTATCCACTTTTAAGCCCGCTAAAACAGCTAATACCTCCGGCCTTTCAATGCTAATATGTTCAAGTATATCACAATCCTTCTCCCTGATCTCTATACCTACATCAACCTTCTCCAGTGTGAATACAGAATAAAGATAATCATTTAAAACCTCACCTATGTCCTCCGGCTCCACAAGCACATGGCCACTTTGGTCCCTAATGGGCCCTACTCTTTCCCTGGTTATCCTCTTGCCCTTAATATTTATAAAACGCCTTAGGATTTTCCTTTATCTTGTCCGCCAGTGTTTTTTCATGTCCCCTCTTCGCTCTCCTAATTACTTTTTTAAGTACCCCTCCCTACACCCCTCTAGTGCCTCCGCTGCCTGGACTTGTTGGTCCTACCCTTCACTTAACGGGTACGTGTTGGCTCTGAACTCTCACTATTTCCTCTTTGAATGACTCCCACTGGTCTGATGTAGACTTTCCTACAAATAGCTGCTCCCAGTCCACTTTAACCAGATCCTGTTTTATCATATTGAAATCAGCCTTCCCCCAATTCAGTACCTTTATTTCCGGTCCATCTTTGTCCTTTTCCATAACCACCTTAAATCTTGCAGTTATGGTCACTATCCCTAAAATGCTCCCCCACTGACACTTCTACCACTTATAGGTATGAACCCATATCAATGTATAGCTTTGGATCAGTGAATTGATACAACCTACTGCTACAGAAAGGGAATTAACAATAATTTATTATTTTGACAGGGATTTCAATGTTTCAAACAATCTAACCATTAAAATAAAAACCCCCACACAAAGTGAATATGTCTTGCAATTATCTCACAAGCAGATTGTCTTGTTCTGCCAGGTGAGACTAACTAAATATTTATATAGAGAAAAAAGCCCCCTCCAACCCCAATTTAAAAAAGGTTGTTTTAAACTGAATAAAAGCCAACACTGTACATAGAAGTTAGATTTCAAAAGGGGAAAGAGGCAAAAGCAAAAATGGATTCTTTTAAGTATGTGCATGTCCATTGTTCATTGGAGCTCATAGAGGCATATTTTCTTCTTCTTTGGCCTCCTTGGCTCGAGACAATGGGTAAGCGCCTGGAGGTGGTCAGTGGTTTGTGAAGCAGCACCTGGAGTGGCTATAAAGGCCAGTTCTAGAGTGACAGACTCTTACACAGGCGCTGCAGATAAAATTGGTCGTCGGGGCTGTTACACAGTTGGATCTCTCCTTGCGCTTCTGTCTTTTTTCCTGCCAACAGCTAAGTCTCTTCGACTCGCCACGCTTTAGCCCCGCCTTTATGTCTGTCCGCCAGCTCTGGCGATCACTGGCAACTCACTCCCACGACTTGTGGTCAATGTCACAGGACTTCATGTTGTATTTGCAGATGCCTTTAAAGCGGAGACATGGACGGCCGGTGGGTCTGATACCACTGACGAGCTCACTGTACAATGTGTCTTGGGGATCCTGCCATCTTCCATGCGGTCCACATGGTCAAGCCATCTCAAGTGCCGCTGGCTCAGTAGGGTGTATATGCTGAGGATGTTGGCCACCTCGAGGACTTCTGCATTGGAGATACGGTCCTGCCACCTGATGCCAAGGATTCTCCAGAGGCAGCGAAAATGGAATAAATGGAGACGTCGCTCGCGGCTGACATACATTGTCCAGACCTCGCTGCCGTAGAGCAAGGTACTGAGGACACAGGCTTGAAACACTCGGACTTTTGTGCTCCGTGTCAGTGCGCCATTTTCCCACACTCTCTTGGCCTGGACATAGCTGCGGACGCCTTTCTCATGCGCTTGTTGATTTCTGCATCGAGAGACAGGTTACTGGTGATAGTTGAGCCTTGGTAGGTGAACTCTTGAACCACTTCCAGAGCATGGTTGCCGATATTGATGGACGGAGAATTTCTGACGTCCTGTCCCATGATGTTTGTTTTCTTGAGGCTGATGGTTCGGCCAAATTCATTGCAGGCAGCCACAATCCTGTCGATGAGTCTCTGCAGACACTCTTCTGTGTGGGATGTTAATGTAGCATCGTCAGCAAAGAGGAGTTCCCTGATCAGGACTTTCCGTACTTTGGTCTTCGCTCTAAGACGGGCAAGGTTGAGCAACCTGCCCCCTGATCTTGTGTGGAGCAAAATTCCTTCTTCTGAAGACTTGAACGCATGAGAGCGCAGCAGGGAGATGATCCCAAACACTGCAGGTGTGAGAACACAGCCCTGTTTCACGCCACTCACGATAGGAAAGGGGTCTGATGAGGCACCGCTATGCTGAATTGTGCCTTTCATATTGTCATGGACTGAGGTGATGATACTTAGTAGCTTTGGCGGACATCCGATCTTTGCTAGTAGTCTAAAGAGACCGTGTCTGCTGACGAGGTCAAAGGCTTTGGTGAGATCTACGAAAGCATTGTAGAGGGGTATATGTTGTTCGTGGCATTTCTCCTGTGGCTGGCGAAGGGAGAACAGCATGTCAATGGTGGATCTCTGCTCAAAAGCCACACTGTGCCTCAGGGTAGACACGCTCAGCCAGCTTCTGGAGTCTGTTTAAAACGACTTGAGCGAAGACTTTCCCCACTATACTGAGCAGGGAGATTCCACGGTAGTTGTTGCAGTCACCGCGGTCACCCTTGTTCTTATAGAGGGTGATGATATTGGCATCGCGCATGCCCTGTGGTACTGCTGCCTCGTCCCAGCACAGGCAAAGCAGTTCATGGAGTGCTGAGAGTATAGCAGGCTTGGCATTCTTGATTATTTCAGGGGTAATGCCATCTTTCCCAGCGACTTTTCCACTGGCTAGATAATCAATGGCATCACTGAGTTCCGATTTTGTTAGCTGTTTGTCCAGCTCATCCAGGACTGGCAGAGACTGGGCTGCATTGAGGGCGGTCTCAGTGACATTTTCCCCGGAGTACAGTTCTAGGTAGTGCTCCACCCAGCAGTCCATTTGCTTGCACTGGTCAGTGATCGTGTCTCCTGATTTAGACTTGAGGGGAGGGGTGGGGAGGCGATCTTTTTGATGGTTGGCCCAAAAGCTTTCTTAATGCTATCATGCATATTTTAAAATGTTTATTTCATGCTAGTTCTTCTTTCCTCTGCTGAATGCATTGATTCCCTGCTGGGGTATGGTTCCCTGGATGTCCTTCACCTTCCAATATCTTGCTCAAGTGGTCACTACTTATGCATAAGTCTGAGCTATTTGCTGTGCAAGACATCACAGTTGAGGCTAACTTCGTTCTCACTTGACTTCCAAGCACTCGGACCTATGGATGAGTGCAAATCCTGGATGATTTTTTAACCCATTCCCTAACCAAGGGCATGGAGATTACTTATGCAGCAAAGATTAGCCAAGGGCAGCAACTATCCATTGAACCTAGGACCTCCTTAGTTTGTGTGGCTCAAATAACATTTCAAAATAAATTCCATATTATGTACAAAGTATTAACATGTTTAAAGAACATTTCAAAATAAATCAAAATAAATTCCATATTGGGTACAAAGTATTACATTGTGAGATGCCCCTCCCCTAGCATCCCTTACAATTTCTTTGTACTAGCATTTCAATTTGTGAAACAAGCTGATGACTTGCATCTACCCATTTAAGTTTGGAGATTTCCTTTCTCTCCAGCATTTATTTCAATCCAGCAAGGTCAATACATAGTCTTTTCTCACTCACACTTTTTGTAGAGTGTACATTGTCCCACAAAGAACGATTATCTACATAACATTCACTGGGTATCCTAGTTTCAGTACGTCCCTTATTCAGAATTTCACCCAAAATATTTGACAAATAGAGCCCCCATATCCACTGCCTCCACAAGACCCAGTGTTTCCACAGCTAAAGTGCTTTTAATGGCCCATTTTATTTGTTTGCCTCCCAAGCTAAAGGACATTTCCCATTTTCACCCATCAGAAATATTATGAAACCAGCTGCACCCAAATATGCATCAGCAAGGCATTTAAGGGGATATTTTGGACTACGCAGAATAGATACATTTCAACGAGAAAGAAAAATTCCAAGAGTGGGACCCGCCATCCATGGTTAACTAAAACAGTTACAGGGTATTATCAAACTTAAAGAAAAAGCATATAATCGCGCAAAGATGGGAGACAGATCAGAAGATTGGACAGAATATGTTGGATAAAGAAAGTCCCAAAGCCATGCTGGGGAAGATGAAAGAATCTTACAAATATTTTTCATGAATTTTTGGATTTCAACACTGAGCGATTCCAATCACCTTATTACAAAACACTTCCAGGCTCCAGGTGTTAGTTTGCATTTTGCTATCACAAGTTCAATCTATGCCAAAATTCCAAAGACATTTCTCTATACCCACAGCAGATGGTACTCATTGGCTTGGAAAGACAGCTGTCCATTCAGCATTTACTCTCCTTTTCTATTTACGGGACAAATCTGACACATGTTTAGTTATACGTAGCGAGCTGGCTGTTCTTAATTTATTGTTACGACCAGGTGAGTAAGGGGTCCAGGGCTCCCCCTCTCAGCTTCTTCCTGGTTTAGCTGTAACAGGATTTAACTTTTAAAACACTGTTTTAGCTTCCCTCTTGGTGAGTCCTTGCTCACTGCTCTCTAATTGTAATGGCAAAGAAATAGACCAGACAGGTTTTCTCAGATTTAAAAAAGGTGTAAGTTTATTAACCTTAAAACTCTTAATTCAGTGAAAACTACTAAAAATAAGCGACGCGATCACGATAGTATGCATACACGATAAACACACGCAAATAGAGATAGAGGAGGAAAATGAAGTTTGAAGTAATAGCTGCAGTTCAGTTACAGGCTTTGGTTTGATCTAAAGTCTTTGATTGAAGTTAAATCCTGCGGTTCTTGTTCGGGCCCAGTGCACACTTTCAAACTTGTTTCACTGGCCTTTCTTGAGGCTGAAGTTACTTCTGTGGTCCCGGGAACTTGGCTTGTGAGCGGCAGAGAGGGGGGGGGGGGGGGGTTGCGGAGAGAGAGGGCGGGGGGGGGGGGGAGGGAGAGGGAGAGGGCGGCGGGGGGGAGGGAGAGAGAGAGCGGGGGGGGGGGAGGGAGAGACAGAGCGGGGGGGGAGGGAGAGAGAGAGCGGGGGGGGGGAGGGAGAGAGAGAGCGGGGGGGGGGAGGGAGAGAGAGAGCGGGGGGGGGAGGGAGAGAGAGAGCGGGGGGGGGGAGGGAGAGAGAGAGCGGGGGGGGGGAGGGAGAGAGAGAGAGCGGGGGGGGGGAGGGAGAGAGAGAGAGCGGGGGGGGGGGAGGGGGAGAGAGAGAGCGGGGGGGAGGGGGAGAGAGAGCGGGGGGGGGAGGGGGAGAGAGAGCGGGGGGGGAGGGGGAGAGAGAGAGCGGGGGGGAGGGGGAGAGCGAGCGGGAGGGGAGGGGGAGCGAGCGGGGGGGGAGGGGGAGCGAGCGGGGGGGAGGGAGAGCGAGCGGGGGGGAGGGAGAGCGAGCGGGGGGAGGGAGAGCGAGCGGGGGGGAGGGAGAGCGAGCGGGGGGGAGGGAGAGCGAGCGGGGGGGAGGGAGAGCGAGCGGGGGGGAGGGAGAGCGAGCGGGGGGAGGGAGAGCGAGCGGGGGGGAGGGAGAGCGAGCGGGGGGGAGGGAGAGCGAGCGGGGGGGAGGGAGAGCGAGCGGGGGGGAGGGAGAGCGAGCGGGGGGGAGGGAGAGCGAGCGGGGGGGAGGGAGAGCGAGCGGGGGGGAGGGAGAGCGAGCGGGGGGGAGGGAGAGCGAGCGCGGGGGAGGGAGAGCGAGCGGGGGGGAGGGAGAGCGAGCGGGGGGGGGGAGGGGGAGAGCGAGCGGGGGGGAGGGAGAGCGAGCGGGGGGGAGGGAGAGCGAGCGGGGGGGAGGGAGAGCGAGCGGGGGGGAGGGAGAGCGAGCGGGGGGGAGGGAGAGCGAGCGGGGGGGAGGGAGAGCGAGCGGGGGGGAGGGAGAGCGAGCGCGGGGGAGGGAGAGCGAGCGCGGGGGAGGGAGAGCGAGCGCGGGGGAGGGAGAGCGAGCGCGGGGGAGGGAGAGCGAGCGCGGGGGAGGGAGAGCGAGCGCGGGGGAGGGAGAGCGAGCGCGGGGGAGGGAGAGCGAGCGCGGGGGAGGGAGAGCGAGCGCGGGGGAGGGAGTGTGTCTCATTTTTGCAGGTGTGGTTTTCATCACATTATATTGCAAGTCAAAGATGAACAAGTAACAACATAGATACCATCTCGTATGTTACACTTGCCCTCCCAATTAAGACAGGTTTGAAGATGGTGAACTTAGCGCAGTTTCACTGTACACCTCAATATATCAATTGATACATTTACTTTATTAAACACCAAAGCACGCAATGTGTCGGTATTTAATTCCAAATACCTCATTTATAGCTGCTGAACTATACTCCAAAGTCAAGGCCTGCTACCTGATGGGACCCGACGACATGTGTTGGGTGCGGGTCAGGTAGCTCTTCCGGGTCCAGCTTTCGGGCTCGGGTCGGGTTGGACAGAGTCCCACAGTATTACCTTTTGTTCTGCTGGGAAGTCGAGTTTAGTAGGTGTCAAAAGTTGAAAAGCCTGCCTGTGCTGGGGGTCCGTGACGTCAAGGAGAGAGACTCTGAGTCTGTGCAGTGAGTCACTCTTCTGTTGCTTATCTGCACAAACTGAAAATGTGAAAAACGGATTCGGAATCGGAAGGTAGGTAAAGTGAACATGCTGGTGGTCGGGTCGGGCTCGGGAAAAAATGTGGTTCTGGTTGGGTTTTTTTCCTGACCTGAGCGGTCTTTACTCCTAAGTGAAGCAGAAGATGGATAGGATTCTGATAATGTACCAAGAACCAGAATTATATTTCAGGGCATGACAATCCCACTTGAAAGTCCAAATAAAAAGTTGGCTCTTACCAACACTCCCATTCATTATTTAACAGAAAAATAAACAGTCAGTGATATTCAGTAAAGATATAGCAGTGTCAAGAAACTGTTACACAAACAAATAGTCTTAAACATTGAACCACATTTGAAGCCAATAAAATGAATGAGGTGCAGTCCAACTAAAGTGTAACTGGTCAGGAGTCAGTCTTGGCTCACTGGTAGCATATTGCCAATGTGGAATCAAGCCCCAATCAGGTACTTAATCGCATAATTAAAAAAAGACTTAGGAACATAGGAGCAGGAGTAGGCCATTCAGCCCATCGTGATCCTGTCCCATCATTCAATATGAGCATGGCTGATCATCCACTTCAATGCCTTTTTCCCACACTATCCTTCTATCCCCTTATGTCATTTGTATCTAGAAATTGCATTTATATGCGCTTTACTTGGCCACAAGACATTTCAAAGCACTTTACAGCCTATGCGGCAGTCTTCTCAAAGGCATAGCTCCAAGTGTGTCAAAACTAATCAAACAGAGGCGGCTTCGTTGGATCGGACACATCCGCAGGATGGAAGATGGGTGCATACTTCCGCCTGGTGAGGTAGCCGGGGCCTGACCACCAGTTGGGTGCCCAAAGCTCTGCTTCAAGGATGCTTGCAAGCATGTCAAGAAGGCCCCAAGTGTCAACTATAGCACTTGGGAGTCACTAGCTGGCGAAAAGTGGAAATAGCGACATATCCTGTGGTCTGGTGTACACTACCACGATGACCAGTTGCTACAGCAGCTTGGCAACAGACACCAATGTCAAAAACAACAACTCACAGCGTCACTTAGCAGTTTCACATGCAGCACTTGTGGCAGAACCTGCCTTTCAAGGACTGGCCTTCACAGCCATCAACAAAGGTGCATCATGAGAAGACACCCCACCTAAATGGATTGTTTGCCGCGAGATGCCTAGATGGAAAGATGCCAACCAACCAACTGCTCAGATGAAAGTCAGATTTAGAAGTCTAACCACCAGGAACCAGCCAATGGAGTCCTAGAATCTGATTAAAGCAGTTACAGTATACAACACTTCAAGCTTGGCACCTACTTATTGAAGGTAATAAAACGAATATGCCCATACAGAATGTTTACATAGATACATACTAATTTTGCCCAATAAGATTTTTTTTTATTCATTCATGGGTTGTGGGCGGCGCTGGCTCGGCCAGCATTTGTTGCCCGAACCTAATTGCCCTTGAGAAGGTGGTGGTGAGCTGCCTTCTTGAACCACTGCAGTCCATGTGGGGTAGGAACACCCACAGTGCTGTTAGGAAGGGAGTTCCAGGATTTTGACCCAGTGACAGTGAAGGAATGGCAATATAGTTCCAAGTCAGGATGATGTGTGGCTTGGAGGGCAACTTGCAGGTGGTGATGTTCCCAACCATTTGCTGCCCTTGTCCTTCTAAGTGGTAGAGATGTGCAATCAGTTGCTGGAACATGTGTGTTTAACATGATAAAGGGTCTTTTAATCAATAATTACAATGTGGGCAGCCATAAAGGCGGGGCTAAAGTGTAGCGAGTCGAAGAGACTTAGCAGTTGGCAGGAAAAAAGACAAAAGCGCAAGGGGAGAGCCAACTGTGTAACAGCTCCGACAAACAAATTTTTCTGCAGCACCTGTGGAAGAGCCTGTCACTCTAGAATTGGCCTTTATAGCCAATCCAGGCTCTGCTCCACACACCACTGACCACCTCCAGGTGCTTACCCATTGTCTCTCGAGATAAGGAGGCCAAAGAAAGAAGAACAATGTGACAATGGCAGGCTTTATTTGCCATTGGGCTAGTTTGGGACAAACAGGTTTTCAGCTATGGGCCAAAACCCAACATGAGCTTTTTAGAACTGCAGGAACGCTACAGAATACACATCTGCCTAGATACAGTGTGCAAATTAGAGACTACATGCAAATGACAACATTTCACATAACAAAATTAGTTTGAGGTCACACCATTACCTTTTATTCTAAACTAAAATATTAAATAAGGAAAACAATGGAAGTCAGTGTATTCCTTCTATGCACAAATGTGGATCTTCTCTTTTAAATCTTATCAGTTTCTTCCACACACATGGAACTGTGCTGTTCCATGGCAGCAAACAGAAGAGGTATTAATTAGTGAAACTAACTTAGTTGCCTCTGTCACATGAAACATAGTAGTAAGACATCCCAATAACTAAATGAATTTATCACCAGACACATTGGTAGGTTAATTAAACCAAAATGCAAACCAGGGATCAATGCCTACAACATTACAAATGAAGGAAAGCATTTCACCATCAGAGGCATCAAGTAGCTTTCACCAATGCTTTCTTTAGCCTTTGTGGAACTACTCGTTAAATATAACTCTCTTAATCCCTGATGTTTTAGACATGCTCCCAAACTAAGTGACTTGAATTCACATAAGCTTCTTTTAAGTTGTGCTATTGCAGTCAGTTCCTGAAGCTTAAGTCTTGCGCAGCCAGTGGCAACATTGAAGTAAAACTGCCAGAGATTCCAAGCCGTGTGTTATTCTTAAATCGGCTCTACAAATTTCCTTTGGTGTTATTGTCACTGAATGTGATCCACAGATTGGGCGCCAGCAGTTCTAACAAGAGAAACTGTCCGTTGGCTAGGCAAACTTGCCAGGAAGGAAGCGAAAGGCAGCTGCAGAGATCGAGGTGAAATGAATGCTGATGAAATAAATACACTCATATTTAGAACTATGTAGCTATTTTGAAGCTCTAAAATACATCTTAATAAGCAACACATTAATATCCTACTTATATCTCAGTTCTGCCTCCATATCTGCCTTTCTAGCAAGATACTCAGTCAACACAATGGAAGCTACTCAGATTATATACTGCAAATGTGGCACAAATCCTTTGTGAGTAAAACATTAATATTTTTGGACACTTAAGGGAATGAAGAGATGCAGGGACAGGGAAGGAAAGTAGATTTGAGGTAGAAGATCAGCCATGACCTTACAGAATGAGGAACAGGTTCGAGGGTCCATGTGACCTACACTGCTTACGGAGAACTTTCATAGGTCTAAAAACTCTTACACTTTCAGTGTGGATCGAAGCTTCTAAAAATAATATTGGAATGCTTAACTTTTTCGCTTTCCAACAGGTTTACAGTGGGTCCACATTAAATGGACAACTGAGTCTTACTCAAACCCTCAGGCATGAGCACATAAGGTAAGCAAACTGTGCAATTATGGAGTACTACTTTGTTGCAAGTGACACCCTTTGGTTAAGACATTAAATTAAAGCCCGTTTTAGCAAATATCGCACAACACGACTTCAGACAAAACAGACTTGCTATTCATCTCAGTTCTGATGAAAGGTCACTGACCTGAAATGTTAACTCTACTTCTCTCTCTACAGATGCTGTCAGACCTGCTGAGTATTTCCAGCACGTTTGTTTTTATTTGCTATTCATCTCACTCTGGTTAGTGGAATCTTGCTACGTACAAAATACTTACCACATTTGCCTATATAACAGTCACTAAACTTCAAATTAATTCATTCCAGAGATTTGAGTTGTTTCTGAAAGATGCAGTAAGGAGCTATAAGGGCAAGTCATTCCACCCCCTCCCCACAACTCTGAAGATTCAGCAGATGACAAATCTGCCTTACCACCAATCATAAAAAAAAAATCTGACAAAATTACAGTGGCGTGACTGCCAGCTGTGGGAGATGTGTACTGAAGGAGCCACTGAAGAAGTGCAACATGCAATGTCTCAGAAGTCAACGCATACCCCTTAACTAATAGCAGCACAAAAGAAACATGGAAAATTATCAGTCCATTTTTCCGGGGAGCATATCAATTATCTTAGTGATGGGAAAAAATTATTCACCAAGAACAAACATTGCTAGTTCTGGACATTTTCTTTTCCACCAAGATAAGCAATGCCAATGGTGCAGGATGAAACACTTTCCTACTTTCTAAACCAGTATTCATCAGCATCAGGTCATCAAAAATCAAATAAAACAGAGTTATCTGCAGAGTAATGTTCCGTCTAATTTTTCCTCCAGCCCAAACTAACAAAATCATCTAATTTTGAGCATTCAAAATAATAATTTGTTTTCAGCTTGTAATTGGGAAGTTGATGCATAGATTACTCTGACTTAGACACAAAGTCCCTTAGATTTCAAAATGCAGATGCTCAATAACTATTAAGAAATTAAAAGCATTACAAGTTATTCTGCACTATCCCTGAACAGACACTTTGTGCACTTATTTGTGGACATGCATTGAATCCACCATTAACAAAAAGAACCCAAAAAAAATTGGAAAAAGCAAGTCCCACAGCAACATAACAATCTGGCACATGATCATGTTCCCATAGTAACCAAGGTCCTTAGGTCCCACTGCACACGTATTGAACATTCTCAGCACTATGTCTGGCAGGCTATCAGCTCCAACAAACCACTGCAGAATATGGAAGATTTTTCAGCTTGTGCAAATATCAAGCTATTTCTGATGCGGCCATTCAGTTAAGATTTGCTCTATTCATGCACTGCAATACAATGCATCAGGCCAATATAGGCCTGCACTACATAAACTTGGTTCAAAATCACAACTCAATGTGATTGTGTGCCTTCCAACTGGTCGCAGAATTGGCAGGCTCACTGTCTCCCACTGAAACACATGCCTGGTTTTGCACCCTGTTGACATTTGACTCTATCAAATCATCAGGAAAGGAGACAATCAGGATGCTGGCAACAACAGACAGCCAGTGTGCAGCTGCAATACTCTATTTGCCTCCTTGTTTTTTTTTAATAAATGACTCTCAGCACACTGGGTTTTGGTGATAAGTATCTAGCCCAGCAGGATCGGGCGAATCGAAAAACTACTAGATGGGAGCTTTTCTCCCCTAAGTCAGGATCCCCAGGGCTCACGAAGTTCTATAAAGCCTAGAATTACCTTCAATTGTCAATATTCGTATCTCAATTTTGGATAATAGCTGAAATAAAACTTCACTAGCTCATCTATGAAATCCCTTAATATTGCTCATCTTACCTATCACCTCCTGTACGACAAATTAATGTTTGCAAAAAAACTTTTAGCTTTTGCAGCTTCCCCCGTTGCTAACTCCCTCGTCACAGCACAGCACTTGCACAAGGGAAATCTTTTTTTTTTAAATCTGGTGGCAAAAAAAAAAGCTCCCACTACCACCCTGACCAATTCTAGCACCTGCTTCAACCACAACATAAGCAGTTTTCAGGAGGAATTAGCTAACTGTAATTCCTAATGACAGGAAATGGCACTCAAAAATAAATTTAAAAGCTTTAAAAAAAATTGCTCACAAATCAACAGCTGCAAAACTAGGTCCAGCTGACAAGTTATTTAGAGGAAAAATTGAGATAATATTTCACTCAATGAGGTCTATACTGCACACAACTCAAAAGACACTTCAACTGCAATACATACAGAACAAACATTATTAGATTGTTTTGCTTGTTGCAGTGGACTTTGCTTTGATCACCATTTTATGTTTCTTTTTGTAACCAGTTAAAAGGGTTCTCCAGCATCATAAAAAATATAGGGCAAACAAGGGGCAAATCATCCTAGTTTTATTATTTAGTTTCTAATCACCAACAAGACATTTGACTTCCGCCCTTGACTGGATCCCCTCTCCTGTGCTACTGTAACACTCTCCAAAATCAATTAATCTCCTAACCTGCAAATGCCATATAAACTTTTTTATATTTTAATTCTTGGGATGTGAACAATGCTGTCAAAGCTACATTCCAGCTGCCCATCCCCAGTTGCTGAGTAGGTGGTGTTGGACCTTCTCCTTGAACTGTTACAGTTCTTTTGTAGTCAAAATTTTCAAGAGAGAGACAACTGAAACAAACACAATCTTCGCAATGTATGGCTATTGTAGAAGGCTAAGCTACAATGGTGGGGCGTTAGGATGGTGAGTGATTTGGAGGCGATTGTGCTCCCAGGATATTGTTGTTCTTTTCTGTCTTGGTGGTAGAGGACACCAGCTGGAAGATGCTGTTAAGTAAGCTTGGTGAGTTACTAACTAGTACACCTACTCCAGACACAATGTGCCATTGGCAGAGGGGCTACATAGGCTCCAATGGCAAGGTCGCTTATCAAGTAGACAGAGCTTGAGCTTCTCGCAGGTATACCCATCCAGACAAGTCACAAGTATTTCATCACACTCTTGACTTAAGCATATTGTCACAAAAGGCTTTATTGTTGTTATGACCAGGTGAGAAAGAGGTCTAGGGTTCCCTTTCAGCCTTCACCTGGTCTTACTGTAACTGGGTTTAATTTTAAACACACCATCATGTTTTTAGCTTTCCCTTGGTGAATCCTTCTTCACCACTTTCCAATTATAAGGCAAAGAAACCAGCATAAACAAGTTTTCTTAGGTTTAAAGAAGATTGAAATTTATTAAACTCTAATTCGGTTGACACCTACAGACACATGACAAGCCCACACTAGCATACATACATGATATATACATGCAAATAGAGACAGAAAAGAGAAGAAAAAATAAAGTGGAAAGTTTGAGGCAATATCTGAAGAGTTTTTGTTCCAGTTCTTCGAGCTCACTGTAGAGTCCTTGATTGTTGGTAGATCTTGCTTTTTGTTGGGGCCCAGTATTCTTCTTAAACCTTGTTCGCTGTAGGAGACTTTTCCCTGTTCGGCTTCATGTGTCTTCAGTGGATTCAGAGGCTTGTGAGAAAGAGATGGGAGCAGACAGGAGAGAGATCTTCTCAGTCCAGGAGCAAACAGACACTCTCAGTTCAAACGGTTAGTCCAATTCAGAAAAACCCAGGTTGCCAAGCAGGTTAGTCATGTGACTAACTGGTCTGACCACGTCTTGGATTGTATCACCTTAGCAGTCTCTGGGATGCTCCTCTTACACACAATCCCTGGTCATCAAGGTCCACTGTGGGTTGAATGTGTCAGGGAATGGCCCTTTGTCCTTCTAATCACCATCTGTTAAGATGCAAATGTCTTTTCCAGTCACAGCTGATCTGTTTAACAAGTCCTTTCTTCACTCCAGTAACAGTTTAAAATCAATGTTCATAACAAAATTAATGTGCCTCATTCTTGGCAGGTGGGGGCCAAGCATGATATTGTTGTACTAAAATCTTGGACTTCTATGCATTTCAAACAAAAACTGAAAAAATAATTTTGCTCAGCGAAAGACACCTGCAAAAATAATTGGAATTCCCGCAATGTTTTGAAAGGAAGTTCAGAACAAGGGTTGAACTTTATGGGTGTTTTGAACGGAAGTTAAACTTGTAAAAGGGCAGGAAGGTCAGCAGTTTCACGGAAATCACAGGGGTTTGACCTTTCTTCAGAGCAGCTTTTGAACCGGGAGAGACACTGTGTTTGGACATGCGACTATGTTCAGGAAGGTTCTTTTTTCACTTTGGAACACTTAAAAAAAGCCTGTGAATTGGACAAAAGGAGGCATTTGAAATCGTTGCTCGACATGCCTGGAGCAAGAGAGAAAAGACCCAGTAAATTATTACCTCCCTCTGTAAAAGAGACTTGCACCTCTTGAAAAGAAATCCTGCATTTGAAAGGTGGCAGATTCCTGTTGCCTCCGGTCTCTGAAGAATTTCTGCATCCAGTGAGATTCCTGCTGCCTCCTGTATGCTAAGAAATTTTGAAATCTGAAGAATTTTTCCACTTCGAGACTGCTGCCTCAAACCCCAAGCAGATCTGTTGCTGCAGCCCTGACGGGAGACCTGTGTGCCGCCTGCTGCAGTTAGATTGCCATGAACACCTACCCATCACAGACTGTTCATCAACCTTGCCTGGAGAGACTTCGAGTGGCATCCAACTATTTAACTCTGAGACACCTTACTGTACTGAAAACATCCTACCAGAACGTGAACCTAATTTTTTTTTATTATTCCTTCTATTCCTAAGAAACAGCTGTATTGCAAAACACCCTGTTTTGAAACCGGTTAACCATTTCTATTTGAATGTATGTTTGTGTGCAAGAGGGTTAAGGGAATAAGGGTTTTTCAAATATATAGATTTATCGCGCTAGTAGTTAAGACCTATTATTTCTTTTCTAATAAATAGTTATTGTTGCTGTTTAAAGAAACCTGGCTTGGTGTGCTTTATTCTGGGGGGGGGGGGGGGGGGGAATAGAGTGTTTAATTTGGCTAGTCATCAGCAGGTGGGAGACTTTATTTGATATGCTATCACCTGTGCAGCAGTGGGACTGAATTAACAGTGCATTCTTCCCGCCTTGGTCTTAACAATATGGATGGTGAAAAAGCTTTGGGGAGTTAGGAGACAACAACTTATCGCAGATAATTCACCTCTGTAGCCAAACTGTTGAAATAGCTGATCCCATAAAAATTCTGGTCAATGATGTCTACATGACATTAGTGTTGCATTGAAAAGCAGATTAGGATTGTTGTGCATTTACTTATTGGAGAAAACACTTATAGCATGTATGTTGCTGCCACTCGTCAGCCCAAACCTGAATGCAATCCAGGTCCTGTTGCATCTTCGCATAAGCCGTTTCATCATTAGAGGATTTTTAACTGGAGTTTACCGGTGGAATTAGCAGCAAACAGAAACATTGCTAAAGCAGCTGAAGAATGCTTCCCTGATGAACTCTCACAGGAATGCCCTGGGGCTATGATGATTGGCCTTTGATAACACAATCATCTTCCCTTACTTCAGTTAAGACTACAGACAACAGAGTGTTTTCCCCTTGATGCCCCCAAACCCACCACTGTCTCTGTTGATCTTACTTTTGCTAGGGCTCCTTGGTGCCTTAATTTGTCAAATGCTGCCTTTATGTTGATGGCAGCTATTCTCACCTTTGCTCTGACATTCTGCTCTTGCGACCACATCTGGATCAAGGCTGCGATGAGATCGAAGCAAAGCATTTCTGGTGAAATCCGTATTTAGTGTCAGTAAACAAGTTATTGGCAGGTAGCTGTGATTCAATGGTGCAGTTTGAATCATTTCCATCACTTTCCTCTTGATTGGGCAATGGTATGGGACTGCTTTGCTTAGACAATAGCCTGCTGGTAACCCAGTGTTGCAGATTAATTAGGATGGTGCCTCAACCTTAGGTATAACTGCAACCAATATTTATTCTCTCCCTCAAAATCCTGTCTACTGGACTTTTAAACAGCAGACTAATTGACATGTACCCCTTGCATGTACCACATGGAAAATAAAAAGGCTGGACAGTCTTACAAATTTGGAGCAGAACTAATAGGTTCTAGCACCAAGTAAAAATGTCCAACATTGTGCCAAGGCCTAATGTGCGCCAAATTTTAATAATCTGCACTCCTCTCCAAAGAATTTATCAAATTTTCTCCTTCCAAATTCATATCTTACATACAACCAAAGTATCTACTGTTCAACGCAACAGAATAAGTAAGATTTACTGAAAGAGATGACATCCCCTCAAAACTACTGGAGCAATTTTAGCAAAAAATATATCAGCATTTTCTCAAGATCATCGTTGTGCTATTGGCTCTTAACACAAACATGCCAAACACAACAACAATGATCGGTAAACTAAACAAAGGGCTTTTTATTTTAGAGTAACAGGATTCTAGGAGAGCTCTTCAATACACATGCTACCTAACAGTGCTCCACTACTGTATCACATTAACTTTCATCACTTTGTGATGTACACTAAACTAATTACATATTCAGTATTATAGCAATGAAAGCAACATCACAACAATCGTCACCACCTTTAACATATGTTATAAAATAGTCTGGCATCTAATTTGGCCAAAATTAAATGCAAGTTGTTAAGAAATGCAAAACGAGTTGAAATTCAAAACAAGTTGATAATTATGCAAGCAGCAGCCTGTGCCTCTTTAGATCATACCAATACTCATAAAAGCAGATATACAAGTCAAAAACAAATTATTGATATTTTACCATTAGAAAGCCTAATTAAGGGCTTGTCGACATCTTGGATGCAGCAATTCTCTCAGCACACCAAACATTATGATTTGACTTATTGAAAAGACCAATGTCTAATGTACAAGAGACTTGTACAACTTAAGCAACATTGAGCCGTCCCTCAAGAGCATAGTTTTACAATGTCCAACAACTGTATTCAATAGCCAACATGCAGCTTGCCAGAAGCCCAAAAAAAACCCACACAAAAGGAAAGGCACGGGATTTTTAACAAAACTACTATTTGTAACACAGATGCACCTATTTCCTGAAAGCTAGTGTCGTCAATAAATCACTGTGAGCAGCAGCTGTTGAAAATAACTTCAACAACCTCAAACTGGCCCTGCTAGAAAAAAGTTATATTAAGATTGTAGCCACTTTAATGTCTCTAACCCCAACATTACAAAATAAATCTAACACCTGCAGTGATAAGTACTTTTATCAGCTATAAATCTCAGGTTTCAAAAAATCTTCCTAATTCCAGCAGCCATATGAGAATGAGGAACCCAGGTTGATGTGTGGACAGTTTCCTTTAGGCCAATGCAAGTTAACTATACCTTTAAAGCAAAAGAAAAAAACTTGAGATTGAAATGAGGAAATGTTACTGACATTTACTTGGTACTATTTCAGGAACAAGGCCCTTCAGAAGCAACTCATCAGTATCATAACTAAATTGTGCAACATGACCAGTCAAAATCCTTTAATAAAAGTAAAATACTGCCGAAGCTGGAAATCTGAAATAAAAACAGAAAGTGCTACAAATACTCAGCAGGTTAGGCAGCATCTGTGGAGAGAGAAAGAAGCAGAGATAACGTTTCAGGTCTGTGACCTTTCATCAGAACTGGCAAAGGTAAGAAAAGTAATAGGTTTTAAGCAAGTGGGTGTGGTGTTTGGGGGGGTCGGGTAATGGGGAAGACAACAAAAAGGAGGTTTGTGATAGGGCAGAGGGCAGGAGAGATTAAATAATTAAATAACAATGATGTCATGGAACAAAGGCAAAGAGCGTGTTCATGGTTGTGGTGAAAGACAAGACATTAGTCCAGAGGGCGCTCATAGCAAAATAATGCGCAGCTCTGTCCAAAAGAACAATGTGAAAAACAGGCACATGGTTAAAAAATAAAATCATTAAAAAAAAATAAAAATAAAAAAGGCCAGTCATGCTCTGAAATTGTTGAACTCAATGTTGAGTCCACAAGGCTGTAGAATGCCTAATCGAAACGTGAGGTGCTCTTCCTCGAGCTTGTGTTGATGTTCACTGGCACACTGCAACAGGTCAAGGACAGAAATGTGGGCATGAAAGCAGGGTGGTGTATTGAAATGGCAAGCAATCCGAAGCTCGGGGTCATGCTTTCGGACTGAGCGGAGGTGTTCCACAAAGCGATCACCCAATCTATGTTTGGTCTCCCTAATGTAGCGGTGACTGCATTGTGAGCAGCGAATGCAGTATACTAAATTGAAGGAAGTATAAGTAAATCACTGCTTCACCTGGAAAGAGCGTTTGGGGCTTTGGATGGTGAGGAGGAGGGAAAAGGGCAGGTATTACACCTCCTGCGATTGCGTGGGAAAGTGCCGTGGGAAGAGGACAAAGTGTCGGGGGGTGATGGAGGAGTGGACCAGGGTGTCGTGGAGGGAACAATCCCTGCGGAATGCTGAAAGGGGAGGGGAAGGGAAGATGCGATTGGTAGTGGCATCACACTTGAGGTGGCAAAACTGGCAGAGGATGATCCTTTGGATATGGAGGCTGGTGGGGTGGAAAGTGAGGACAAGGGGAACCCTGTCGCGGCACTGGGAGGGAGGGGAAGGGGTGAGGGCAGAGGTGCAGGAAATGAGTTGGACATGGTTAGGGGCTCTGTCAACTACAGTGGGGGGGAATTCTGGGTTGAGGAAAAAGGAACACGTCAGGAGCGCTGTTGTGGAAGGTTGCATCATCAGAACAGATGCGTCGGTGTGGTGAAAACCGCACAGGCTAAATGGAAAATATTAATTTCATCGTGTGGAGCTTTGCCTAAGGCTTTTACTGGAAATTGTTACAAATAACTTTTAAAAACAGAACACCTCCGCTCAGTCTGAAAGCATGACCCTGAGCTTTGGATTGCTTGCCATTTCAGTACACCACCCTGCTTTCATGCCCACATTTCTGTCCTTGACCTGCTGCAGTGTGCCAGTGAACATCAACACAAGCTCAAGGAGCAGCACCTCATCTTTCGATTAGGCACTCTACAGCCTTACAGACTCAACATTGAGTTCAACAATTTCAGAGCATGACTGGCTTTTTTATTTATTTACTTATTTATTTTTTTAATTATTTTAGTTTTTAACCATGTGCCTGTTTTTCATGTGCTTTTGGACAGAGCTGCTCATTATCCTGCCATTAACACTCTCTATGGACTAATGCTTTGTCTTTCAACAAAACTATTAACATGTGCTTTGCCTTTGTCCCATGGCATCTTTGTTATTTAATCTCTCCTGCCCTCTGCCCTAGCATGCACCTTCCCTTTTGTTGTCTTCCCACCACTACCCCATCCCATTTCACTTGTTTAAAACCTAATACTTCTCCTACCTTTGCCGGTTCTGATGAATGATCACAGACCTGAAACTTTCACTCTGCTTCTCTCTCCACAGAAGCTGCCTGACCTGCTGAGTATTTCCAGCTTTTTGTTTTTATCTCAGATTTCCAGCATCTGCAGTATTTTGCTTTTACTCGATAAGGGATTGTTCAGGTTACATTTGAACAGTTTTCAATATCCTTCAACGAGCTTCCAAATATACAAATGCACAAGAGACATCAAGGTCTCAAGATCGTCTAGTAGGTAAACATAAGGAGGAACATAGGAACAAGAGTAAGCATTCAGCCACTCGAGCCTATTCCACTACAAAATTAGATATTGGCCATTAATATTAGCCTAACATTTGTCATTGGGAAAATGCTAGAATCCATTATTAAGGAACTAGTAGCAAGTAATTTGGAAAATCATAATAAAACCATGTTGACTCTGCCTGATTGTATGAAAGGGAAATCATGTTTGACAAATTTATTAAGAGCTTTGAGGATCTAACAAGCAGGGTGGATAAAGGGAAACCAGTAGATGTAGTGAATTTGGATTTCCAAACGGTGCCACATGAAAGGTTACTACACAAGATAAGAGCGCATCATGTTGGGGGTAATATATTAGTATGGATAGAGGATTGGCTAACTAACAGGAAACAGAGAGTCAGGATAAATGGTGCAGTTTCAGGCTGGCAAACTTTAACTGGTGGAATGCCACAGGGATCAGTGCTGGTGCCTGAACTAGTTACAATCTATAATAATGACTTGGATGAAGGGACCAAGTGCATTGTAGCCAAATTTGTGGACGATACAAAGATACATAGGAAAGCAAGTTGTGAGGAAGACACAAAGGGCTGGATATTACCAGTCCCCCAACATTGGGGGTTGTGGCGGGGGAGCCTGGAAAATACTTCCGGTTGAGGCCGGCCACAGGCCTCAACGGCGGGAAGGCTCTGCCCCATTTTACCAGCAGCGGTGAGGCCTCGGGGAGGCCACCCGCCGCACCCCCCCCCCCCCACCCACCCCCCACCAACTGCTCAGCGGCGGAGACTTGATTTAAATATTTAAATAAATGTTAATGCATGCATCAACACCTACCTTGTCCTGACGGCCGTCCCACGCTGATATTCCGGCCAGTGGCCGGAAATCCTGCACCTTCGGATCTCCATTCAGAGATCCGAGGCGTGACTCTGGAGGGGAGGAGTGAAATTTTCATGGTGGGGGGGGGGGGTGCGGGGAAACCTCCTACGATTGGCTGAGGGGATGGTGGGAAAGAGTTGAGGGTCAAAGGTAACTAAGTTCAGGGGGGAAGTTCTGCATCAGAATACAAGTTTGTTTTGGGGGAGATAGGGTTATTTATATATTGAGTACTCAGTGGGGGGGGGGGGGGGGGGGAGAGGGGATTCAAAGTGACGTTAAAATTTTATTCCAATTTTTAGAGCAACAGGATCTTTAAAAGTTTTAATTAAACTGAAGGGTTTGAAGCCCTTGAAAAATGGCGCCAGAAGCTGTTGCTGGGGAAGAAGCGCCACCCTATGTCACCGAGAATGGCAGCCAGCTATTAAAATTCTGCCCAAAGTGTCTGCAAAGAGATGTAGATAGGTTAAGTGAGTGGGCAAAAAATTGGCAGTTGGAGTATTATGTGGGAGAATGTTAGGCTGTCCACTCTGGCAGGAAGAATAAAAAAGCAGATTATTTACATGGAGAGACTGCAGAATTCTGTAGTACAGATGGATCCGGGTGTCCTTTTACAGGAATCACAAAGTTAGCATGCAGGTTCAGCAAGTAATTAGGAAGACAAATGGAATGTTGGCATTTATTGCAAGGGGGATGGAGTATAAAAGTAGGGAAGCCTTGCTACAACTGTACAGGGCATCGGTGAGACCGCACCTGGAGCACTGCGTACAATTTTGGTCTCCTTACTTAAGGAAGGGTATACCTGCATTGGAAGCAGTTCAGAGAAGTTTCACTAGGCTGATTCCCGGGATGAAGGCATTGTCTTATAAAGAAAGGTTGAGCGGGTTTGGCCTATACTAATTGGAGTTTAGAACAATGATGGATGGTCTTATTGAAACATATATGATTCTGAAGGGGCTTGACAGGGTAGATGCTAAGATGTTCCCCCTCATGAGGGAATCTCGAACTAGGGGGCACAGTTTCAAAATAACAGGTTGCCCGTTTAAAACGGAGATGAGGAGGAATTTCTTCTCTCAGAGGTTCATTAATCTTTGGAATTCTCTTCCCCAGAGAGCAGTGGAGGCTGGATCATTGAGTACATTCAAGGCTGAGTTAGATTTTTGACCTACAAAGAAATCAAGGGTTATAGGGGCAAGCAGGGAAATGGAGTTAAGGCCACAATCAAATCAGGCTTGATCTTATTGAATGGCGAGCAGGGTCAATGGGCCAAATGGTCTACTCCTATTTCTTAAATTTTTATAAAAGCAAAATACTGCGGATGCTGGAAATCTGAAACAAAAACAAGAAATGCTGGATTCACTGCTGAGTGAATCCAGCATTTCTTGTTTTTGTCTTAAATTTTTATGTTCTATCACAGCTGATTGGAACCTTTACTCCAAATCGCTTCCTAAAAATTCCATCCACTATGCTATTAAGTTATACATGCAAGGAAACCCCAGTTTTATTTTTGGTTTGTGCTCAATTATTTGATCCAAGCCAGAACAGAGAGAGATGTCATAGGCCTCACCATCCCTGGACCAGGGAGATGAAAAAGTAAAATTGTCCTGAATATCTTCTCCCAATTGCTGTTGTGAGGCCCCTACCAAATTATGTCAACTGAGAACAGGACTAATCTTCAATGTTATGCATTCAGTGGCCAAGTAGTAATACATACTACCAAGCCTCACACTTGAGCAACTTCCACTGGGGTGAGGTACAGAGGTACTGCTGACATCATGAAACCATACCCCAGAGTCAACTGGAACAAACAAAATCATCTCGATGCATGGCTAACAGATTTATCACCTGTCTATTGTAGAAGGATAAGCTACACTGGTGATACAGAAGCAAATACCATTAAAAAAAAATTTGCTCTCAGGACCTGGTCGACACTGGCAAAACCACAGTTATTGCTCCTCTCTAACTGCCTCAAGGCAGTGATGGGCCATCCCCTTGAACTGCTGCAGTCCTTGTGGTCACATGTCCTCGATATGGTGTCAGATAAGAAATTCGAGAACAATGACCAAGCAACAATTAATGAACAGGAATATGTCACGCCAAGATGGTGCACAACTTGGAGGGGAACTTTCAGGTTTCTATGACATTGATCTTCTCGACCTTCTCGGTGGTAAAGATTGCAGGAAATGTGTTGTTAAAGTTAGCTTGGTGAATTATAGCAATGCATTCTGTAAATAGTACATACTGGAGATACAGTGCACTAGTAGTGGAGGGGGTATTGGCTCTGGGCCGATGAAGTGAACTGTTTTATCCTGGATGATGCCAAGCTTGAGAACTGTTGAAACTGCACTCATCCAGGTGAGCGCTGAGTATTCCATCACACTCCTCAGTTGAGCCTTGCAGATGAAGAAGCAGCTTTGAGGAGTCATGAGGTGAGCCACTCATTGCAGAGTATCCAGCCTGTTCCCTACTCTTGTAGCCACTGTGTTGATATGGTTGGTTGAGTCAAGCCTCTGGTCACTAGTGACTCCCAAGATGAAGGGGGAAGACTCAGCATCAATGATCTCATTGAAGGTCGGGGGGAAGGCTGGGCTTTCTGATGCATCTTAGGTAACTACCAGGCACTTATGTAATGGAAATGCTATGTGGCACAAATGTTACCAGCCACTTCTCTGCCCAAACCTGGCTGCTCTCTTGTAGTCTAACATGGGCTGCTTCATTATTGGAGCAGTTGTGAATGGAACTGAATTCTGTAGAATTATCAGCAAACAGCTCCACTCCTGAACTTGTAACAGAGGGTACACCACTGATGAAGCAGCTGAAAATAACTGAACTAAGAACACTTCCCTGAGAAAGCTCTGCAGTGATGTTCTGGGGCTCCAATGAATAGTTCCAGACAACGACAATCATCTTCCTTTGGGAAGCCACCAGAGAGTCGTTCCTTTGACATCCATTGTGTTCAGTTTTGCTAGGACTCCTTGATACCATAATTCAGTTGAATGTTACCTTGATGTTGAGTGTAGCTACTCTCATCAGGCATTCAGCTCTTGCATCCATATACAGATCAAGGCTGTGATGAGGTCTGCAGCTGACTGATGCTGGCAGAACCCAAACTGATGGCCAGTGAGCAGAATATTGGTGTGTAGATAATGATTGACGCCACTATGACAATTCCAACACTTTACGGATCATCAGGAGAAAGCTACTGGTATGATAATTTAGCTGGCTTAGATTAATCCTGTCTTTTGTGAATGGGACATAACTGGGCTATCTTACACACTGACAGACAGATGCCAGTATAACATCTCGGCAGCAACAGTTTGGCTGGAGATTGACTAGCTGTTACAGTAATCTTTGACACTACACCTGGGATATTATCAGGGCCAACAGCTGTTGTGGCCAGTGCAGTCACTTCTTAATAATGTGTGGAATGAATCTAATTGACTGGACATTGCTAACTCTAACAGTGGTTACTTTGAGGAGCTGCCTAGTAGGATCATCCACTCATTTGTCTCTCACAGGTATCGTAGGCAAACAAATAAACTTCAACATAAACCCCTTCTATCTTCAACATAGATCTAGATAATTTCCAAATCTTTTTTAATCCAAGAAATAGCCTACCAAATTGGATTTTGGTTTTGTAATTTTCAAATGATATGATTCTAAATTTCCTAAAGTCCTAGGCTAAATTAAAACAACACACTGGTCCAAGAGTCAGTCTGTAAAACTATCTGTACAAGCAATTTACCACAAAGTGCCTCCAAATGACTGACAGCATTAATTACGCTCACATTTTCTACACCAACACAAAGGAATATGCTCAAGTTGTCCCTGTGCCAATATCATCCATTGCTCATACATTGTACCCTTCAGTCTATAAGAGAACAGGAAGGACCTGGAAATAAATTTTGGTTAAAATATATTATGCACAACACGAGGTCTAATTTTGTGAAAAAAATGATTTTGAATTCTAAAATGAACGTGCCCCAGTTTCTAAATTAAAACACAGTCAATAATATTAATCCTTATTAAGCAAACTCAGGTATTGAAATACCAGTTTTCTTTTAACAAAATTATTCCAAAACAAGGTCAAATAGCATATTAGTCTATTTGAACCATAATCTCAACCATACCACAGCCTTCCTACAACATATTCTGTACATTTCTTGGAGCAGGTAAGAAAATAATCTGTGCTGCAGTTGCAGTATTTAAGCAGAGCAGAAAATCAACTTGCATGGAAGAACAGAATATCAAATTCTTATACTAGTTGGCCTTTAAGTTTCAAATTTAAAGGTTGAAATATCGCAGTACCCAACCATTAAATTCATAGGTTACGCATTGAAAGTATTATACAAATGCAGCCTGGCTAGAAATCAAGTCAGTTCAAGTCTGGTAGGAGCCACGAAACATAGGACTACTTACCACGTGTATTTGTAGCCATGTCTGCTACTTTCTGAAAGGCATCCAAAAAGGCAGCAGCAGCCATCACTGTTGTCCTGGAACAGAAATAAAAACCGTGAGCACTGCTTTTTGACCTAATAAATAAAGCCTCCCTGAAATGTATTTGTTTTATTCTTTTTGAAAAAAAATAGTTCCACATCATCAGTGGACATTAGGGGTTAGTTTTTCCTTTTCACTGCTGGGGCACAAGTGTTTGGCAAAATCAATTAAACGGAATGGATGAAAAATCAAATACGTGTACCCAATTTTGGGATAAGTGCTTCTGCCTTGCCAAGCTCTTCCCTCCAGTAGTGAAGAGGAACATTTCATCTAGTTTTAAGAGAGTTGCCAGTTTGGGAAATGCTGGAAGATCACTGCTACTAAATGCAATATTCACTCTTTGCTTTGCAGTTCAATGTCCACATACACAAATAGAGATACCAAGTATCTTCATTCGGAAAGCAACGTGAGACATCTATCTCTAAAAATTTCATACACTAGCTGTGATTTTGCTAACAAAATTAAATTTTAATTTTCCAAGAACCCTTCTCATCAAGGAAGATCTCCCTTCACATACAGGATCATCAGATTGCTATAGCAAGAGTAAAAGGCACTCAATTTCCCTGGCTGTATTCCTTAGCTGGAAAACATCAAGATATGCATACCATTGTCCAACTCACAAATCACTACTTAACAACTAGGTTTATTAAGAATTGTGCGAACTGCATTCTTCCTAGATAATAGTGGACCTCTGGAACAGGCTGTCTGTTCTTAAGGTGAAAGCTGATTCAATTAATTCCTTCAAGCAAGAGCTAAACCCATTTCTGATTGAGGCGGAGATCACCTCGTACAGTGGTGTGACATCGTACACCGTTAGTCAGAGCTAGAGTGGTCACTCAGACTAACTTCGATCACCTAAGGGGGTCAGAGAGGAACTTTCTAGACTTCTTTTCCCTAATTGGCCTGGGTTTTTAAAATCATTTTTTCTCACCTCTTCCCAGAAAATGACACAGCTTTTGGATGGGGTGGAGAATGTATGCATTGTGATGCATATGCCATCACAACTGTATGGGACAGGCTGGGTCTTTTCCTGTCAATTACTGTTCATATGTTCAACAAGTTAATACGTCTTTTCGGAAGGTTTGTGAGGTGGTAGCTTAAGCTTCAATACAGTAATTGCCCAAAACAAACCATTTCAAATACAAGTAACTATTATTAAAATAAAAACAGAAAATGCTGGAAACGCTCAGCAGGTCAGGCAGCATTGTTCCAGTGTTTTCTGTTTTTATTTCAGATTTCCAGCACCCGCAGTATTTTGTTTTTGAACTACTTTCAAAATTTGGCTTGCACTATTGTCTGCATGCCAAAGATAAGTAGTATCTCTAATACGTACAGAAATGAGTGCAGACCAACTGACTGTTTTAAGTATAAATTTCACAAGAAAACAGAATTAAACAGTTCTGGCATTCATTTACTCAGACTAAGATTCAAATTCTAGGTGTCTTTTTTATAATTTCCAAATACCCTTCAGAATCATCAACAGAGTGGTCTCCAACTGAATCCCCTGCCAAAAGAGGGTCAAGAGTTCCTGATTCAGTTATTTCCACTTAAGTGAACTAGTTAGCCACTCCTGAAGAATAAGATCTGAAAACACTTTATAATACTTAAGACACTGCATACTGAGGGGTATACTTGTGATCTTGATGTCAATAGAAAAGTGCATTTAGTTTACCATTTTACACCTTTGCAATTTAAACCTTGTGCAACAATTTGACAGTTGTGAATTGCAGAGGCAGGTAAACCCATTTGGCCAGGCTAATTCCTTCAAAAACTGAGACTCTACAGCTGACAGAGTGGTACAGACATCTCCTACCCTACAGTATGGAATGCTGGTGGTAGCAGCAGTTCTGTGCACCTGTCACATATTGGCATACTATATAGAAGTGGCGCATAAATGGAACAGATTTTTAAGCTGGCCCTACTTCCTCCCTAGTATATACAAAACAGTACCAGACACTGGTGTAATGAAATGCGCAAAGCAAACTTGCTTCTTGAATGGTAACAAATCGACCATTTTATGGTAAGCCCAATTCCTCATGTGTTGAAACTGAGTCCCTAAGCTTTCAGTCCATACTCCCTCCATAAGTGCAACCCATTTAGTGAAGAGGTGCCGGTTACTGCAGAAAGGGCACACAAATACTGCCATTTAAGAATGGCTACAGATAGGAATGTGAGCCCACCTCCTTAACCTGAGTGATCTAGGCGTAATGTTAAATCTTGAACTTGCCTTTCACTACAAAGGAATGCAGAATTTTTGAGCATTATATGTATATTGCTTTGTCGTCCGAGAAAGACTGGAAAGTTACAAAAGGAATAGGAACTGGAGTATCCCCGATCTCTGTGGTGGGCAAAAAGCAGAAATATCTGCACATATATTGAGTCAAGGGCTCTTTGGGTTGAGCACTTTGATGCTCCGAAGAAAGTCGCTTCAAAATTGTGAGCAGTGAGAATCTCTCTGAAGAGGAGGATAGCGCCTTCTCCCAATTCCACATATTTCCAATGAAACAAGGTCCGCCCATCTAGCTGAAGTTCCCAACAGAATTTGTACGGTCTCGCAATGATCAGAATTCAGAGGTGGAAGAGATAGAGAAGGCAGCTTCTTCTGCCTAGATTTTCACTATCCTCCCCTCTCAAAACTGGCAGACTCTGCTATCCTGAAATGTCTTTGTTTCCCTTTTCCAACCTTACCCCCAACCTCCACAACTTTTTGAAAGGCAGAAGGACTAAAGCATGGCTCAGTTTAGAAGCCATCCCTGGGAGAACTTTAATCTCTACTGCTGTACTGCGAACCTTTGAAATGATCTACTTGGTTGTCAAAAACGTAGGTGTATGTAAATAAGCAAACTTGGATAGTTTATTTCCTAGTTCCGTTGGAACATCTGACAATTGTAGTCATGGCATCGCCAAAGTACTGAAGAAAGCTCCCACAGAGTATAATTAAAGCAAAGGCTCAGTAGTCATTAAAACTTTGCACATTCTGCTTTTAAAAAAATCAATAAGGGACTGGGTCCAAACATAGCTGTATATGTCGAAATTGAAGGGAGGGGTAAAGAAAAAGGACAGACAAAAAACAATTCAGGAAATATTATACACAGGGAATGGGAAAAACTTTTTTTTTTAAAAAAAAAGTATCTGATGCAATCACACTGTTCATACAGATTCTATCCCGGTGTTTCCTGCCCACAGGATGACAGCAATTTCCTATTTGTATGGAGTTGAACAAATAAGTATGGCTAACCTTTCCTACTTTTTGTGATTCAGCATCAAACACTCCATGATGCGGAGTATAAACCTTCTTCCATTTTGTACACAAATAGACCCTATACCAGATCAGTTTGAACATTTCTATCTCCTATACATTACCAAAATCACTCTGCAGCCACAACAGGTAATTTAGTGTGAATTATGAGTAGGTTTAGGCTCATTACAAATCCAAAATACAGTATCCAAACTCATTTTATTTAGAAAATAGCCTGTGCAGAAAGACTTGGATTCCAGCAATTTAGGTTTAGAGCGAAAACAGCGTGGAACGAGCAAAACCAGTGAGGAGTTTAAAAGAGCGGCTATGGCAGGAAGGAGCGAGAGAGAGCACGAGACCACCGGAGAGCATAAAAGAGCAGCGGCAGTGGGAAGGAGCGAGGAGTTTAAAAGAGCGAAAGTTGCGGCGGGAAGGAGCAAGACCAGTGAGGAGTTTAAAAGAACTGCGGCAGCAAGGACTGAGAGACTGCAAGACCAGTGAGGAGTTTAAAAGAACTGCGGCAGCAAGGAGCGAGAGAGTGCAAGACCAGTGAGGAGTTTAAAAGAACTGCGGCAGCAAGGAGTGAGAGAGTGCAAGACCAGTGAGGAGTTTAAAAGAACTGCGGCAGCAAGGAGCGAGAGAGTGCAAGACCAGTGAGGAGTTTAAAAGAACTGCGGCAGCAAGGAGCGAGAGAGTGCAAGACCAGTGAGGAGTTTAAAAGAACTGCGGCAGCAAGGAGTGAGAGAGTGCAAGACCAGTGAGGAGTTTAAAAGAACTGCGGCAGCAAGGAGCGAGAGAGTGCAAGACCAGTGAGGAGTTTAAAAGAACTGCGGCAGCAAGGAGTGAGAGAGTGCAAGATCAGTGAGGAGTTTAAAAGAGTAGCAGTGGCGGAAAGGAGCGAGAGTGAGCAAGACTAACTGAGAGCATAAATGAGCGGTGGGAAGGAGCGAGAGCAAGCAAGACCAGCGAGGAATTTAAAAGAGCAGCGGCGGCAGCTGGAAGCTGCGAGAAAGAGAGAGAGACCAGCGAGGAGTTTAAAAGAACGGCAGTGGGAAGAAGTGAGACCAGCAGGAAGTTTAAAAGAGCTATTCTAGCCAGTCTAGTCCAGTCTGTAGCTCCAGAGCGGACCAACTACATTGTGAGTGAGAAAAAAAAATCAAAGTGTGCGTCACAGGAAAACAGGTTGTTGATTGGTTGGTGAATATTTTTCTCATTTATCTTTCAAAACTTGGGTAATTTTAATAATTGTAAGGTTTTATTAGCAGTAGTAATGTTGATTAATAGTAGTAAAACTTATTAGATTGGCTGGGAGTATTTCCTAATTATTACTATTGTTATGACCAAGGTTGGAGGAGTACACGGTCTTTCTCTAGTTCCCCTGCTCCATGGGCCACAACATACATTGAAATGTTTTACTCGGTTACCGATATGGCCAATCATAGACATTATTTTCAAAATAAAAATCCACCAACCAGGTTTCTTTAATGAACAAAATTTTGATTTATTATAAAAAAACTTTTAAAATGTATTATTACAAAACGTATTCAATAAAGATGCAAAGCTTATTAATACACAGTTTGAAATATGTAAGTATAAACAGCCACCCTTCTAAAATAACCTGACAGACACACGCGCGTTCGCACACACAAAGAAATAATTGAAGAAAAATGAAAAAACTGGCTCTGAAGAGATCCACTTTTTAAAAAAAACTTTGGCCAAGATATTGTCAATTCTTGAAGAAAAAGGATAAGATATGGAATGTTCCAGAAGGCCTTTGGTCTGGCGTCCAGGTAAGCGTAGACGGCTGTCACTGGGATCTTTCTGGAGCAGTTCTGTTCAGGACATTGAGGAGTAGTCTTGCAGACTTTTCAGGAGAATTACTGCATCAGTTGTTTCACCTATCATACTGGATTCTCAGAAAATTCTTCAAAACAGGTGGAAAAGGGATGAGTCAGGTGGCTTCTCTCTTAACAGGCCATACCCCAAATGAACATTCAAACAGTCCAAGCCCCAAGTCAGAAAGCCAAAAACTCCTCACAACCTAAACATAGGCATGTGACTTCACTGTAAACAACTCCAACAGCCAGCAAGGATCCTTATGTTTACTTAGCCTTCATTGTCTCTTCCAGTAAGTGTGTTTTTTTAAAAATCCAAAGTGTCCTTCCAGTAACCTTTATCAAAATAAAAAGCAAATCCAGGCAGGCATCTCATCAGTCTTTCAAATGTTTTCACAATCTTTTAAACACAAGTCGTCCAAAAATAATATTGGAAGCACCTTCATGACACGATTACTATTGGTAAGGTGTATTACTATTGGTAATGTTCTAGTATTGCTAGGGTGCAGAAATAGTGGTAAGGTAGATTAGTATTGATTAAGTTTATTATTAGCAGTAGTAAGGTTATTACTATTATTGGTATGGTTTATTCCGA
The DNA here is from genome assembly GCF_036365525.1 of Heterodontus francisci. NCBI lineage: Eukaryota > Metazoa > Chordata > Chondrichthyes > Heterodontiformes > Heterodontidae > Heterodontus > Heterodontus francisci. The sequence goes on along the minus strand of NC_090375.1, from coordinate 182,232,683 downwards.
TTGGTAAGGTTATTAGGAGCAGAGTTTATTAGTAACAGGGTTAAGTTGTAGTACCGAGGTTTATTATCTAATAGATAGGGAAATGGCAGGGCTGCTCCAACCTCTGCAGTGCACATCCTGTGTTATGTGGGAACTCCAGGATCCTGGATAACCATGTGTGTGGGAAATGTCATCAGTTGCAGCAGCTTGACCTCTAAGATTCAGAACCTGAGCAGCAGCTGGAGTCACTGCGGTGCATCCATGAGGTGTAAGTGTATACAGGCCAAAAGGGAATGGGTGACTGCCACAGTCAAAAAGAAGCAGGCAGGTAGAGCAGGAGGCCGCTGAGTGCATCGCACTCTCCAGGCAGTATTCACTTCTGAATACTGAGGAAAGTGATGGTTCATCTGGGGAGTGCAACCAGAGCCAAGGCCATGGTACCACAGGTGGCTCAGCTCTTCACAGGGATACAAGGAAGACTGGAAGAGCAATAGTGATAGGAGATTCAATAGTCAGGGCAATAAACAGGCATTTCTGTGGCCACAGACGTGAATCCACGATGGTGTGTTGCCTTGCTGGGTCCAGGGCCAAGGATGTCACCGAATGGCTGCAGAGCACCCTAAGGGTAAAGGGTGACCACATTGGTACCAACGACATAGGTAAAAAAAGGGATGTGGTCCTGCAGAAAGGGTTTAGTGAGCTAGGTATGAAATTAGCAAGCAGGACCTCAAAAGCTGTAATCTCCGGATTATTCCCAGTACCACTCGCAAGTGAGTATAGAAATAGGATAGTGCAGATGAATGCGTGGCTGGAAATATGGTGCAGGAGGGAGGGTTTTAGATTCCTGGGTCACTGGGACCAGCACAGGCCAGACAGCTTGCATCTTAACAAAGCTGGGACAAATTTCTTTGCGAGGCAATTTACTAGTGCTATTGGGGAGGGTTTAAACTAACTTGGCAGGGGTGTGGGAACCAGGAGATAATACAAAAGAGAAACACCAAGGTACAAAAAGATTTGGAAGAGACAGATAGCACTAGAGTAGGAAACAGCAAAGTATTAGGTGGGGTCAGTGAGAGTGATAGACAGTACTAGAGAAGGGGGTAGTTCCATATTAGATGGGAGTGGACTGGGAAGGACTATGAGGAATGCAAAGACAGGATTACAATGCATGCGTGTAAACACAAAAGTGTGATAAATAAGGTTGGTGAGCTACAAGCAGAAATAGCAGTATGGGAAGATGATGTAGTGGCAATAACGGAAACGTGGCTTAAAAATGGTGAGGACTAGGTGCTTAATACACAAGGATATAAAATGTTCAGAAAAGATAGAGAAGGATAAAAATGGGGTGGGGTGGCAGTCCTGATTAGGAAAAGCATTCAGTGACTGGGTATTGTGTAATGAGAAAGGATTAGTTAACAATCTTGTTGTGCGGGGTCCCTTGGGGAAGAGCGACCATAACATGATAGAATTCTTCATTAAGATGGAGAGTGAGAGAGTTGATTTCGAGACTAGGGTCCTGAATCTAAATAAAGGAAAATATGAAGGTATGAGGCGCGAGTTGGCAAATATAGATTGGGGGACGTTACTTAAAGGATTTACAGTGGATAGGCAATGGCTAGTATTTAAAGAGCGCATGGATGAAGTACAACAATTGTTCATTCCTGTCTAGCGCAAAAATAAAACAAGAAGGGTGGCTCAACCGTGGCTTACAAAAGAAATTAGGGATAGTATTAGATCCAAGGAAGAGAAATATAAAATGGCCAGAACAAGCAGCAAACCTTGTTGGGAGCAGTTCAGAATTCTGCAAAGGAGGACCAAGGGATTGATTACGAATGGGAAGATAGAATAGGAGAGTAAGTTTGCAGAGAACATAAAAACTGACTGTAAAAGCTTCTATAGACATGTGAAAAGAAAAAGATTATTGAAGACAAATGTGGGTCCCTTACAGTCAGAAACAGGGGAATTTATAATGGGGAACAAAGAAATGGCAGACCAATTAAATGCATACTTTGGTTCTGTCCTCACAAAGGAGGACACAAATTACCTCCCAGAAATGTTGGGGAACATAGGATCTAGTGAGAAGGAGGAACTGTATGAAATCAGTATTGTTAGGGAAATTGATGGGATTGCAGGCCGATAAATCCCCAGCGCCTGATGATCTACATCCCAGAGTACTTAAGGAAGTGGCCCTAGAAACAGTAGATGCATTGCTGGTCATTTTTCTAAATTCTATAGACTCTGAACAGTTCCAATGGATTGGAGGGTAGCTAATATAACCCCACTATTTAACAAAGGAGGTAGAGAGAAAACAGGGAATTACAGACCGGTTAGCCTGACATCAGTAGTGGGGAAAACGCTAGAGTCCATTATAAAAGATGTAATTGCAGAGCACTTGGAAAACAATGACAGGATCGGACAAAGTCAACATGGATTTACGAAAGGGAAATCATGCTTGACAAATCTACTGGAATTTTTTGAGGATGTAACTCGTAGAATAGATAAGGAAGAACCAGTGGATGTGGTGTATTTGGACTTTCAGAAGGCTTACAATAAGGTCCCACATAAGAGATTAGCATGCAAAATTAAAGCATATGGAATTGGGGGTAAAGTACTGACATGGATAGAGAGAGAACTGGTTGGCAGACAGGAAACAAAGTAGAAATAAACAGGTCTTTTTCCAAGTGGCAGGCAGTGACTAGTGTGGTACCGCAGGGATCAGTGCTAGGACCCCAGCTATTCACAATATATATTAATGATATAGATGAGGGAATTAAATGTAATATATCCAAGTTTGCAGACGACACAAAGCTGGGTAGGAGGGTGAGCTGTGAGGAGGTTGCAGAGAAGCTCCACTGTGATTTGGACAGGTTGAGCGAGTGGGCAAATACACGGCAGACGCAGTATAATGTGGATAAATGTGAGGTTATCCACTTTGGTGGCAAAAACAGAAAGGCAGATTATCTGAATGGCAATAGATTGGGACAGGGGGAGATACAGTGAGACCTGGGTGGCCTTGTGCACCAGTCGCTGCAAGTAAGCATGCAGGTGCAGCAGGCAGTTGAGAAGGCAAATGGTATGTTGGCCTTCATAGCAAGAGGATTCGAGTATAGGAGCAAGGATGTCTTGCTGCAATTATACAAGGCCTTGGTGGGACCACATCTGGAGCATTGTGTGCAGTTTTGGTCTCCTTATCTGAGGACGGATGTTCTTGCTATGGAAGGAGTGCAGTGAAGGTTCACCAGACTGATTCCTGGGATGGCAGGACTGATGTATGAAGAGAGATTGGGTCGATTAGGCTTGTATTCGCTAGTGTTTAGAAGAATGAGGGGATCTCATTGAAACCTACAAAATTCTAACAGGACAGGACAGATTAGATACAGGAAGGAAGTTCCCGATGGCGGGTGAGTCCAGGATCAGGGGTCACAGTCTAAGGATAAGGGGTAAGCCATTTAGAACTGAGATGAGGAGGAATTTCTTCACCCAGAGAGTGGTGAACCTGTGAAATTCTCTACCACAGAAAGCAGTTGAGGCCAAATCATTAAATATATTCAACAAAGAGTTAGATATAGTTCTTAGGGCTCAAGGGATCAAGGGATACAGGGAGAAAGCGAGTTTGAATGATCAGCCATGATCGTATTGAATGGTGGAGCGGTGTGAAGGGCCGAATGGCCTACTCCTGCTCCTATTTTTCTATGTTTCTAAAAGGAGGATGTCTTTGAAGGGTCAAGGACAGAATCCATTTGATCAGAGTTGAGGAGCAAAAACGGTGTGATCACACTACCCAGGGGTATTCTATAGACCTCTAAACAGTGAGAGAGAGAGATAGAGAAGCAAATCTGCAGGGAAATCACAGAGATGTGCGTGAACTATAGAGTGGTGATATTGGGGGACTTCAATTACCCAAATATTGATTGGGATAATTTTAGAGTAAAGGATAAGGAGGGGGGAGGAATTTCCAAAATGTATCCAGGAGAACTCCCTTGATCAGTATGTTCTCAGACCAACTAGAAAAGAGGCATTGCTGGATCTGGTGCTGGGAAATGAGGTGGGCCAAGTGGACCAAGTATCTGTGGGGGAGCACTTCAGTAAGAGTGATCATCGTTTCATAAGGTTTAGACTAGTAATGCAGAAAAGCAAGGAACAAAATAAGGTAGAATGTCTAGATTGGAAGAGGGCTAATTTCAATGTGATGAGAAGGGATCTAGACAGGGTAGAATGGAACCAAAGACTGGCCGGAAGAGCTATATCGGAACAATTAGTTATCTTTAAGGAAGAGATGCTTCAAGGTATAGGCGAGGAACATTGCAATAAGGGTGAAAGGTAGGGAACCAAGAACAGGGCTCCTTGGTTGACGCGGAGATAGAGATGATGATGAAACAAAAAAAGAGGGTGGATGATGCATGTCAGGTGAACTCATCAGGTGAGAACCAGACCATATACAATAGGTTGAGAGGGGAGGTGAAGAGGAAAATAAGACCGGCAAAGAGAGAATATGAAAATAGAATGGCAGTCAACATAAAAGGGAACTGGAAGATATTCATCCGCATGTAAATAGTAAGCGAGTCGTTAGAGGAGGATTGGGGCCTATTTGGGACTGAGCGGGTGCTTAGAGTCGCAGGGCAAGGCTAACATACTTCATGAGTACTTTGCGTCAGTGCTCACTAAGGAAGTGGAAGCTGACAAAATATCAGTAGAAGTAGAAAAGGTTAAGGCAATGGATACGATAAAAATTGAGAGGGGGAGGTACTAAAAAGATTGGCTATGCTTAGGGGAGATAAGTCATCTGATCCAGATGGGGATGTGGGGATGGAGATAGCGGGAGGGCTTGCCATAATCTTGCCTGGATACGGGGGAGGCTCCAGAGAATTAGAGTGGCAAATTTGAAACCCTTATTCAAGAAAGGGTGTAAGGACAGTCCTAGCAACTACAAGCCTGTTAGTTTAACATCAATGATGTCTAAGGTTTTAGAAGTTATAATCAGGGAAAATCAGGGTGACACAGTGGCGCAGTGGTTAGCACCGCAGCCTCACAGCTCCAGCAACCCAGGCTCGGTTCTGGGTACTGCCTGTGTGGAGTTTGCAAGTTCTCCCTGTGACCACGTGGATTTCCGCTGGGTGCTCCGGTTTCCTCCCACAGCCAAAGACTTGCAGGTTGATAGGTAAATTGGCCATTGTAAATTGCCCCTAATGTAGGTAGGTGGTAGGAGAATGGTGGGGATGTGGTAGGGAATATGGGATTAATGTAGGATTAGTATAAATGGGTGGTTGTTGGTCGGCACAGACTCGGTGGGCCGAAGGGCCTGTTTCAGTGCTGTATCTCTCTACGTCTGTGTCTAAAATATCAATGGACACTCAGAGAGGTTCTAGATAATTAAGGATAGCCAGCACAGATTGCTAAAAGGCAGATCATGCTTGACAAATCTAATTGAATTTTTTTGATGAAGTAGCAGAGAAGGTTGATGAAAGGAATGCAGTGGATGTTTTTCATATGGATTTTAAGAAAGCATTTGATGAGGCACCACATATAAGGCTGGTTAATAAAATTGAAGCTCATGGAATAGGAGGGTCAGTGTCAAATTGGATAAAAAAAATTGGCTTATGGACAGAAAACAGCAAGTCATAGTAAATGGTTGCTTTTCAGACTGGAGGATGTTAGACAGTAATGTTCCCCAAGGGTCAGTGCTGGGACCACTGCTTTTTCGATATATACACAAATGACCTGGATCTTGGAGTACAGAGTAGAATCTCAAAATTTGCTGACAACACCAAACATGGAGGTGTGACAAACAATGAAGATAATATGAACCGCCTACAACAGGACATAGATAGGCTAGCAGAATGGGCAAAGAGGTGGCAGATGCAATTTAATACTGACAAATGTGAGGTGATTCATTTTGGCAGAAAGAGTGGAGAGGCAATATATACTTAATGGCACAGTTCTGAAGAGTGTGCAGGAACAGACGAACCTGGGGATGCATGGGCATCGAACCTGAAGGTGGCAGGACATATTGAGAGTGGTTAGTGAAGCATATTGCATCTTAGGATTCATAAATAGAGGCATTGAGTACAAAAGCAGGGAAGTTTTGCTGACTTTTATAAAGCTCTGGTTAGGCCCCAACTGGAGTATTGCATCCAGTTCTGGTCACCACACTTCAGGAAGGATGTGACGATCCTTGAGAGGGTGCAGAGGAGATTTACCAGAATGATTCTAAGGATGCAGGATTTTAGTTACAAGGTTAAGTTGAAAAAGCTGGGTTTGTTCTCCTGAGAACAACAGAGATTGAGGGGAGATTTAATAGAAGTGTACAAGATTATGACAGGGTTAGATAAGTTAGACAAGGAAAAGCTGTTCCCAATAACAAATGGTACAAGGACTGGCAGACACAGATGGAAGGTTTTGGGCAAAAGATGCAGGGGGAATATGAAGAAGCACTTTTTTTTTTATAAGGCAGCAGATGGTAATGATCTGGATGCCCACAACGGTGGAGGAAGTGGAGACAATCACTGACTTCTAGAGGAAGTTGGATGGCCACTTAAGAGAAATAGACTTGCAGGGTTATGGGGTTCAAGCCAAGGAGTGGAACTGACAGCATAGGCTGAATGGCCTCCTCCTGTGCCATAAATGACTCCAGTACTCTATGCAAAACATTGGTAACGCAAGTGAATGGACAGAATGTCAAACCATGACTGTCTTCAATCAAGCCTTCGGTTTTAACTTCTTTTTTAAAAAAAGAACTGATATTAAACAATACTGAGTAAACCAAATCAATGGAACTAATTTTATTTTAGTTTTGCATCACTCCATCACTACTTAAATAAATTGGCAGATTTTGACACATGTAAATCTTAATTTCATGTTGTTAAAATTTTTTTTTAAAGAAATCAGTCACTGTCCCTTTAATTCAGTTAGATCAGAAATAAGACTTTAAAAAACCCAACAACATTTAGAGCATTTCTTCCTTTATTAACCTACTATAATACCGTCAAATTTTTTGCCATGGGACTTGTTGCAATTATGATTTTAATCCATTTTCCGTGGTACACTGAAATTTTAAGGGAAAAAACTATCTGCCTTCTTGGCTACAGTTTGCCCCTTTAACCTTTCTGATCATCATTCACATGCTGCAGAGTTGGGCCAGACCAGTTCCAAATCCCAATGCAATCCTTTGCTACAAGTTCAAAGTTCCTGACCTTTGCTATCATCCTGACAATATGAAGCCCTTCGAGGATATCCCAGTAACATTTAGACTATGAATAGCTTTTTTTCTACATTTTATAGTACGAGTTTTCCTTTTTCCCCTCCCTCAAATGTCTTTTAATTCAAAGTTGAAGCATTACCTTCAAGCTACTAATCTTAAAAATTCGTACAGAAACAGGAAGAGTTTTTAAAAAAATATGTCAACTTACCTGAGTTGGGACTGCAGCTTACCCGCTTTGTTAATAAAATCTTCCCAGATTGGGTAACTCCCCTATGGAAAAAAAGAAAACACTGTAAAGCACAGCATTTTATAATACCTGCTAATTTTAATGTCACATTTAACCAATGAAGTATTCTTCTGCCACACATGACGCATCAGGTTGATGATTTTTCTATATCTTCCACCTAGATGTGCTTTTCGTGCTGTCAGATTACCTTGACCTAGAAATTAAGCAAGCGTCAAGGGAAGTGCAAGGTAAAACATTAGCCAAAAAGAGGTCAGCCTGCCTGAGGCCCAAGAAAAAGTCTGTCCTGATCACTAAATCAACCATTTTGCTTTCCCTCCAAAAGCATGTGCACCAACTGATTTATTGTGTAACAATGCTAACTGAAGACAAGATTGGTGTTATAATACAACAAAAACAAGAAATGCTGGATTCACTCAGCAGGTCTGGCAGCATCTGTGGAAAGAGAAGCAGAGTTAACGTTTCGGGTCAGTGACCCTTCTTCGGAACTGACAAATATTAGAAAAGTCACAGATTATAAACAAGTGAGGTGGGGGTTGGGCAAGAGATAACAAAGGAGAAGGTGCAGATTGGACCAGGCCACATAGCTGACCAAAAGGTCACGGAGCAAAGGCAAACAATATGTTAATGGTGTTTTGAAAGACAAAGCATTAGTACAGATTAGGTGTGAATATACTGAATATAGAACATCAGCAAGTGCAAACCTGAAGAAAAACAACCTGAAAAAAACAGTGGGTAAGCAAACTGAACAAATTAAGATGAAATGAAATAAATGCAAAAAATGTAAAAAGGAATGCAAAAAAAAGGAAGACAAAATAACTAAAAATGACTAAAAATGAAAGTAAAGTGGGGGGCTGTCATGCTCTGAAATTATTGAACTCAATGTTCAGTCCGGCAGGCTGTAGTGTGCCTAATCGGTAGATGAGATGCTGTTCCTCGAGCTTGCGTTGATGTTCACTGGAACACTGCAGCAATCCCAGGACAGAGATGTGAGCATGAGAGCAGGGGGGAGTGTTGAAATGACAAGCAACCGGAAGCTCAGGGTCCTGCTTGCGGACTGAGCGGAGATGTTCCGCAAAGCGGTCACCCAGTCTGCGCTTGGTCTCCCCAATGTAGAGGAGACCACACTGTGAGCAGCGAATACAGTATACTACATTGAAAGAAGTACAAGTAAATTGCTGCTTCACCTGAAAGGAGTGTTTGGGGCCTGGGATACTGAGGAGAGAGGAGGTAAATGGGCAGGTATTACACCTCCTGCGATTGCAAGGGAAGGTGCCCTGGGACGGGGACGAGGTGGTGGGGGTAATGGAGGAGTGGACCAGGGTGTCGCGGAGGGAACGATCCCTTCGGAATGCTGACAGGGGAAGGGAGGGGAAGATGCGACTGGTAGTGGCATCACGCTGGAGGTGGCGAAAATGGCGGAGGATGATCCTTTGGATATGGAGGCTGGTGGGATGAAAAGTGAGGACAAGGGGAACCCTGTCACGGTTCTGGGAGGGAGGGGAAGGGGTGAGGGTAGAGGTGCGGGGAATGGGTCGGACACGGTTGAGGGCCCTGTCAACCACAGTGGGGGGAAATCCTCGGTTGAGGAAAAAGGAGGTCATATCAGAAGCACCGTCATGGAAGGTAGCATCATCAGAGCAGATGCGTCGGAGACGGAGAAACTGGGAGAATGGAATGGAGTCCTTACAGGAGGTAGGGTGTGAAGAAGTGTAGTCGAGGTAGCTGTGGGAGTCAGTGGGCTTATAATGGATATTGGTAGACAACCTATCCCCAGAGATGGAGACAGAGAAGTCGAGGAAGGGAAGGGAAGTGTCAGAGATGGACCATGTAAAGGTGAGAGAAGGGTGGAAATTGGAAGCAAAGTTGATAAAGTTTTCTAGTTCGGGGCGGGAGCAGGAAACGGCACCGATACAGTCATCAATGTACCGGAAAAAGAGTTGGGGGAGGGGGCCTGAGTAGGACTGGAACAAAGAATGCTCGACATATCCCACAAAAAGACAGGCATAACTAGGACCCATGCGGGTACCCATAGCGACACCTTTTACTTGAAGGAAGTGCGTGGAGTTGAAGGAGAAGTTGTTCAATGTGAGAACAAGTTCAGCCAGGCGGAGGAGGGTGGTGGTGGATGGGGACTGGTTGGGCCTCTGTTCCAGGAAGAAGCGGAGAGCCCTCAAACCATCCTGGTGGGGGATGGAGGTGTAGAGCGATTGGACGTCCATAGTGAAGAGGAGGCGGCTGGGACCAGGAAACTGGAAATTGTCAAAATGACGTAGGGCGTCAGAAGAGTCACGGATGTAGGTGGGAAGAGACTGGACCAGCGGAGAAAAGATAGAGTCTAGATAGGAAGAAATAAGTTCAGTTGGGCAGGAGCAGGCTGCCCAACTGAACTTATTTCTTCCTATCTAGACTCTATCTTTTCTCCGCTGGTCCAGTCTCTTCCCACCTACATCCGTGACTCTTCTGACGCCCTACGTCATTTTGACAATTTCCAGTTTCCTGGTCCCAGCCGCCTCCTCTTCACTATGGACGTCCAATCGCTCTACACCTCCATCCCCCACCAGGATGGTTTGAGGGCTCTCCGCTTCTTCCTGGAACAGAGGCCCAACCAGTCCCCATCCACCACCACCCTCCTCCGCCTGGCTGAACTTGTTCTCACATTGAACAACTTCTCCTTCAACTCCACGCACTTCCTTCAAGTAAAAGGTGTCGCTATGGGTACCCGCATGGGTCCTAGTTATGCCTGTCTTTTTGTGGGATATGTCGAGCATTCTTTGTTCCAGTCCTACTCAGGCCCCCTCCCCCAACTCTTTTTCCGGTACATTGATGACTGTATCGGTGCCGTTTCCTGCTCCCGCCCCGAACTAGAAAACTTTATCAACTTTGCTTCCAATTTCCACCCTTCTCTCACCTTTACATGGTCCATCTCTGACACTTCCCTTCCCTTCCTCGACTTCTCTGTCTCCATCTCTGGGGATAGGTTGTCTACCAATATCCATTATAAGCCCACTGACTCCCACAGCTACCTCGACTACACTTCTTCACACCCTACCTCCTGTAAGGACTCCATTCCATTCTCCCAGTTTCTCCGTCTCCGACGCATCTGCTCTGATGATGCTACCTTCCATGACGGTGCTTCTGATATGACCTCCTTTTTCCTCAACCGAGGATTTCCCCCCACTGTGGTTGACAGGGCCCTCAACCGTGTCCGACCCATTCCCCGCACCTCTACCCTCACCCCTTCCCCTCCCTCCCAGAACCGTGACAGGGTTCCCCTTGTCCTCACTTTTCATCCCACCAGCCTCCATATCCAAAGGATCATCCTCCGCCATTTTCGCCACCTCCAGCGTGATGCCACTACCAGTCGCATCTTCCCCTCCCTTCCCCTGTCAGCATTCCGAAGGGATCGTTCCCTCCGCGACACCCTGGTCCACTCCTCCATTACCCCCACCACCTCGTCCCCGTCCCAGGGCACCTTCCCTTGCAATCGCAGGAGGTGTAATACCTGCCCATTTACCTCCTCTCTCCTCAGTATCCCAGGCCCCAAACACTCCTTTCAGGTGAAGCAGCAATTTACTTGTACTTCTTTCAATGTAGTATACTGTATTCGCTGCTCACAGTGTGGTCTCCTCTACATTGGGGAGACCAAGCGCAGACTGGGTGACCGCTTTGCGGAACATCTCCGCTCAGTCCGCAAGCAGGACCCTGAGCTTCCGGTTGCTTGTCATTTCAACACTCCCCCCTGCTCTCATGCTCACATCTCTGTCCTGGGATTGCTGCAGTGTTCCAGTGAACATCAACGCAAGCTCGAGGAACAGCATCTCATCTACCGATTAGGCACACTACAGCCTGCCGGACTGAACATTGAGTTCAATAATTTCAGAGCATGACAGCCCCCCACTTTACTTTCATTTTTAGTCATTTTTAGTTATTTTGTCTTCCTTTTTTTTGCATTCCTTTTTACATTTTTTGCATTTATTTCATTTCATCTTAATTTGTTCAGTTTGCTTACCCACTGTTTTTTTCAGGTTGTTTTTCTTCAGGTTTGCACTTGCTGATGTTCTATATTCAGTATATTCACACCTAATCTGTACTAATGCTTTGTCTTTCAAAACACCATTAACATATTGTTTGCCTTTGCTCCGTGACCTTTTGGTCAGCTATGTGGCCTGGTCCAATCTGCACCTTCTCCTTTGTTATCTCTTGCCCAACCCCCACCTCACTTGTTTATAATCTGTGACTTTTCTAATATTTGTCAGTTCCGAAGAAGGGTCACTGACCCGAAACGTTAACTCTGCTTCTCTTTCCACAGATGCTGCCAGACCTGCTGAGTGAATCCAGCATTTCTTGTTTTTGTTTCAGATTTCCAGCATCCGCAGTATTTTGCTTTTATTTTGGTGTTATAATACATTTTTTCACTAAGCAGATTTGGCCTGTATAATTCCTGACCTGGGAGTATTCAGTACACTTTCGATACCTAGTGTAAATGTGTGTTCTTCATCAACATCATCTATCCTCTCACGAGCACAAAATAAGCACAATTTCTCCCACTTTTTGGTAGGACCTGGGGTGGAGGGGTGAAGGAGTGAAAGAAAGCCTGTCCTTGCAACACAAAAATGAAACAACAGAAATAAACTGGAAATTTTAACAATAATCAGTGATCCTTAATTAAAACTGTATTTCTTATTGGACATGCAGAATCTTGTTTTTTTGGGATTTAGAGATGGTTATTATTGTTGCTATGCAATGAACAGATCTTCAATACTGGTATGGCAGTCATTTTAATGCAATGTCCTTACTATACCCACGATCCTGAATTAGCACTGGGTCCTGGCAACAAATGCATCAACAGATTGACCAATTACACTAATCTGCTAGACAGCATCCTGCGTCATACATCGTGTGTTCACATAAGCAGTTCCACTTTTATTTAAAACGTCAATTCCTCAATGTTTTGATTAAAAAGCTTGAAACTGTGGAGGATAAGAGAACTTTAGGGGCCCATGTAATGACTACATATTAGTGGACAGGTAGAAAAAAATAATTAAAAAGGCTCATGGAATATTCACCATTAATCTCAAGGGGGCTGGAATACAAAGGGTTGGATGTTGAAGGAAATAAATCTCTAGTTAGATCCCATTTGGAGTACTGAGTTCAGTCCTGGGCACTGCACCTCAGGAAAGATATACTGGTCTTGGAGGGGAATCAGAACAAATTCACCAGAGTACCAGCACTAAAAGGGTTAAATTATTAGGACAGGTTGCATTCCCAAGATTGCATTCCCTTGAGGAGAAAAGATTATGGAGTGATGTAATTGGGGTGTTGAGATGATTAAAGGATTTGATAGGGTAAAAACAGAGAAACTATGTCCTCTGCTGCAGAAGTTCTTAACAAGGGGGCATAACCTTAAGATCAGGAAGCAGTTCTTAATAAAAAGTAGTAGAAATCTGGAACTCTCCCACAAAAAGCTAAGTCAATTGAAAATTTCAAAATTGAGACTGATATATTTTGTGTTTGGTAAGTATATTATGGAGTACAGAACCAAGGCAGGTAAATGGAGTTAAGATATACATCGGGCATGATTTAATTGAATGGCAGAACAAGCTCAAGGAGCTAAACGGTCTACTTCTGTTGCAACACTCCTTGATTAATCCACTCGCGTTGCTTTCTGCCTATAGTCTAGTTTTAGTTTTTACAAGTCTAGGAACTGTGGAGGAGCAGAGAGCTTTAGGGGTCCATGTACAGAAATCACTACAAGCTAATGGGCAGGTAATATAAAAAGGCAAATGGAATGTTGGCCTTTATTCTCAAGGGCTGAAATACAAGGCAGTTGAACTTATGTCTCAGTTGTATAAAGTTCTGGTTAGACCCCATGTTCCATTTATATACACAAGTCTAACACAATGTTCAAGAGAGTCTTCAAAACAAACTACTGAGAAATCGAGAGATAGTAAACATTCTCCACCTGCAGGAACACACTTCCATTAATCAAGCCAAGAGTACTTAGGTACAGGCTGGCAGGAACCAAGGCTAAGCAATGTGGACAAGGGCGTTTAACCAAGTTTTACCAATACAGAGCACTAGCAAATTCCCAACCAGTTGCCAAGCTGGGTACATTGGATACTAGTTTGTCGAGTTAGCTGGTGCTTAGTTTGCAGAATTACCAGGAGCTAGGTGGGAAGTATCCCAGTCCCAAATGACAGGTCAACCCCTCCAGCTTCCACTGAATAACTGTTCTGGCGTACTGAAGCCTGGTTCGAGTATAGATTACCAAATTTCTCTCAAAGGGTTCACTCAGTTTCAATCTTTCACTGTTGGACATTCTTCTTGAATCAACTAGATTCCAAAGAAGGCCCACTAAGCTCTTTTGCCCCAATCCCCGAAGAATCTCAGTCTTTTCCTGATTATTCAAACATGTTTCCTATTCATAAAAAAATTATCCAAAAATTTGAGCTTAGCAATATGAACAGAAAGTGACAATGTCGTGTTAAAAATGTAATTGATTAGATAATTTGAATTAAGCAACTTTTAATTCAGAAGGGTAGGCTGTATTCACTGGTTAGTTATTAAACGCCCAACAAGCAGTCATTTAAGTTGTCAGTAGGTGGATGGCAGATACCAGATATACCCATTAGAAGCAAAATCACCATAAAACATGCCTACTTTTGTAACGTGCAGATCAGCATTCACCACTGATGCTATACAGCATTTTTGCTACACTGAGGCTTAATAAGTTTCATTGTTCATAATAGTCGTTAATGCACATTTTAATCTAGTGCATTAGTACAGTCATTGCACAGTGGATTGAATGTGTAGGATTTCTTTATGGGATGCTACACTCAATGTGAGGTTTGCAAGCTCACAATTATACTTAATTCTTAATACCAGATTTAAGCAGAACTCAACTGCTCATTTGATACTAAATTCAAGCACAAGGGCTCAAAAAGATGGCAGTGTTACCTTAGCAGTATTAAAAATGGCAGGGAAACAATACGCAGCCCTCTATTTCATACCATCATTTTTCTCCATATTAAAGCACTTAGGCAGCATAAAACTCATCATACTGGTATCCTAGCACCTCAGTTACCACAGCAACAAAGATGCTGCCAAGAAACCTTTGCTCTCCTTTGAAATAGGAAACCCGTTATGGATATAATGTAAAACAGAAGTTTGATCTTAGGGAGATTGACAGATTTTTGTTAGGTAAGGATATCAAGAAATATGGAGCAAAGGCAGGTAAAATGGAGCCAAGGTGCAGATTAGTCATGATCTAACTCAATGGTATAACAGGTTTGAGGGGCTGAATGACCTATTCCTGTTCTTAAGGAATCACTCCAGTGGTAATTTATCCACAATTTTTCTTCCTTTGTCAAGATCACCAAGAAGGAACCGTCTGGCCTCTGTTCAACACCACTTGATACCACACCCAAGTTTAAGAACTGACTGCTTCAGGAATTCCTGACATATTCCTGCATTCTGTAACACAGTCGCAACACAATGGATGTCAGAAGTATTTAAGGGTATTACTCCTTTATACTTTTACTTCAGAGATCCAAGAACATAAGAAATAGCAGCAGAAGCAGACCATATGGCCCATCGAGCCTGCTCCTCCACTCAGTAAGATCATGGTTGCTCTTCAACCTCAACCCTACTTTCCCACCTAATCCTCATTTCCCTCAATTCTCTTAAGAGTCCAAAAATCTATCGATTTCAGCCTTGAATATACTCCATGACTGAGCATCAGCAGCCTTCTGGGGTAGAGAATTCCAAAGATTCACAACCATTGAGTACAAAAACAGGGAAGTTATGCTGAACCTTTATAAAGCTCTGGTTAGGCCCCAACTGGAGTATTGTGTCCAGTTCTGGTCACCATATTTCAGGAAGGATGTGAGGGTCCTTGAGAGGGCGCAGAGGAGATTTACCAGAATGGTTCCAGGGATGGGGATTTTAGATACAAGGTTAAGTTGGAAAGTCTGGGTTTGTTCTCCTTAGAACAAAGGAGATTGAGGGGAGATTTAATAGAAGTGTACAAGATTATGACAGCCTTAGATAAATTAGACAAGAAAAA
The DNA here is from genome assembly GCF_036365525.1 of Heterodontus francisci. Classification (NCBI taxonomy): domain Eukaryota; kingdom Metazoa; phylum Chordata; class Chondrichthyes; order Heterodontiformes; family Heterodontidae; genus Heterodontus; species Heterodontus francisci. The sequence continues at coordinate 182,217,194 of NC_090375.1, read as the reverse complement.
CCTGCTCCCATTAACTAATGGTACAAGGACTAGGGAGCACAGATTGAAAATCAGGCAAAAAATGCAGGGGAAATAGGAGGAAACACTTTTTTTTAATGCAGTGGGTGGTAATGACATGGACCTGGCTACCCACGAGGGTGGTGGAAGCAGAGACAATTAATAACTTCAAGATGAGGTTGGATGGCCACTTGAGAGAAATAGACCTGCAGGGCTACGGGGATTGAGCAGGGGAGTGGGACTGACTGGATAGCTCCGTGGAGAGCTGGCATGGTGTTGATGGGCTGAATGGCCTCCTTCTCTGCCATAAATGACCCTATGACCCCTTTGAGCGAAGAAATTTCTCATCTCAGTCCTAGTTAGAGAAACTCCAGCCAGGAAAACAGCCTCTCAGTATCTACAGCCAAGCCCTCTCAGAATCTTATACATTTCATTGAGATCACATCTCATTCTTCGAAGCTCCAAAGGAGTATAGGTCCATTCTACTTAATCCCCCTCATAGGACAACCCTCTCATCTCAGGAATCAATCTAGCAAACTTGCGTTGCACTCCCTCCGAGGCAAGTATACATCCTTCCTAAGATATGGAGACCAAAACTATACGCAGTAAACCAGTTGTTGTCTCACCAAAACCCTGTGCAATTACAGCAAGACTTATCATCATAGAGTCATACAGCACTGAAACAGGCCCTTCGGCCCGAGTCTGTGCTGACCATCAACCACCCATTTATACTAATCCTACATTAGTCCCATATTCCCTACCACATCCCCTCCTACATTAATCCCATATTCCCTATCATTCTTTACTTTTGTACTCCAATCCCCTTTCAATAAAGGCTAACGTACCACAAGCCCTTATCTTGTGCAACAAGCTTTCATGCACCACATTATCAAACATCTTTTGAAAGTCCAAATATATCGCATCCACTGGTTCCCCTTTATCTACCCTGCTACTTACATCCTCAAGATTTGTGAAACACAATTTGACTTTCATAGGTCTAACAGAAATAGGTTATCACACTGAAGACAAACCGTTTTGGTTGTTTAGACATGCTGCTGTTTTCTACAGCTTTCTTATACTATGTTTTTACTGTAGGAACTTCCCAATATCAGGGTGGATCAAAGCAGTATATGGGTCACAGGTCTGTCAATTAGAGACCCTTCAATGCAACAAGATTGTTTTTAGCAATTTCTCATATCAAGAGAGAGAAAATTTCATCAACCTACTGTCTAACCATACTATGATTTCCTAAATGCCCTGTTACCATATTCTTAATTATAGATTCCAGGGGCTTCCTGACATCTGATGTCAGACTAACTGGCCTGTGGTTCCCTGTTTTTTCTTTCCCTCCCTTCTTGGAGTAGCAGTTTTATATTTGCTACCTTTGAAACCACTGGGACCATGCCACAAACTCAATTTTTTAAAGATTAAAGCTAATGCATCCACTATCTCCGCAGCGACCTCTTTTAGAACCCTTGGATGTAGGCCATCAAGACCAGAGGATTTGTCAGCTTTTGGTCCCTTTAATTTCTCAAGTACTTTTTCTTTACTCATATTAATTTACTTTAATATTAATTATTCTTCACTCTCATCAAACCCCTGGTTCCTCATTATTTCTGAAATGTTTTTTGTGTTTCCTCCCATGAAGAGGGACACAAAATATTTAACATCTCTGCCATTTCCTTAACCCCATTATAATTTCTCCTGCCTTAGCTGGTCAAGGACCTACATTTACTTTTGCTATTCTCTTCCTTTTTACATACTTGCTGAAGCTCTTATAACATGTTTTTATATTTCTTACTAATTTACTCACATTCTATTTTCTCCCTCGATCAATTTTTTGGTCATCCTTTGCTGGTTTCTAAAACTCTTCCAATCCTCAGGCTTACTACACTCCTTGGCAGTATTATAAGCCTCTTTTAATCAAATACTATCCTTAAATTCTTTAGTTCGCCATGAATAGATCACTTTTCCTATTGATTTTTTGTTTCTCAATGGCATTCATATTCAGAATTATGAAATATTTCTGTTTGCCATTGCTCATCCACTGTCATAACTTTAAATTAATTTCCCAATCTACCTTTGTCAACTCACTCCTCATATCTATGTTGAGGTTTTATTTAAGTTTAGACTCTAGTTTCAAACTTATGTATGTCACTCTCAAACTCAATGTAAAATTCTATCATATCTGATCAGAGGATCCCTTACAATGAGATTACTAATTAATCCTGTCTCACTACACAAGACAAGATCTAAAATAGCCTGTTTTGCAAAGAAATAGTGAACTCATCTCCCCAATCACAAGAAAAAATGATTCTTGCCATCATATAAATTTGCAATAACATTGTCAACAAGCTTTATTAAGCTACTCTATGTGCGGAAGATTTAAAAAACCAATATCTATGTTGTGAAATACACTGAATTAATGCTTAAACCAATATCTATGTTGTGAAATACACTGAATTAATCACCTCACATTGTTCTGACCACTACCGTCAAGTGAGAGACAAGCAACAATTGCTGAAATTTCCCTCGACGGTTATAACCAAAGTTTCATAAGGGATATTCTATAATTGCATTGTTTGGTGTCTTCACAGTGGATATAGCACAGAAACTCCACATGCTCTTAACACTTCCCTGAAATCCTAACAACAACTCTGCATACTACTGAAATTTGAATGTTCTTACTATACATGAGTGTAACAGAAATAGGTCACCACACTGAAGACAAATCCTTTTGGTTTTTTAGAAATGCTGCTCTTTTCTACAGCTTTATTCTTCTATGTTTTCACTGTAGGAACTCCCCAACATTTTTCTTCTTTTTTCTTTTGGGCCTCCTTATCTCGAGAGACAATGGATACGCGCCTGGAGGTGGTCAGTGGTTTGTGAAGCAGCGCCTGGAGTGGCTATAAAGGCCAATTCTGGAGTGACAGGCTCTTCCACAGGTGCTGCAGAGAAATTTGTTTGTTGGGGCTGTTGCACAGTTGGCTCTCCCCTTGTGCCTCTGTCTTTTTTCCTGCCAACTACTAAGTCTCTTCGACTCGCCACAATTTAGCCCTGTCTTTATGGCTGCCCGCCAGCTCTGGCGAATGCTGGCAACTGACTCCCACGACTTGTGATCCCCAACATCAGGGTGGATCAAAGCAGTATATGGGTCACAGGTCTGTCAATTAGAGACTCTTCAATGCAACCAGATTGTTTTTAGCAATTTCTCATATCCAGAGACAGAAATTTTCATCAACCCATTGTGCTCAGTAACAGTCTCACTCTGAAACTGAATAACACATCCAAAAAACCCACAGGGTGTTAAATAATCAAAGCTGGATTCAAAACACACAACTTGAGAGGTGTGGTGACACAGCATGTTGGTCTGTTGCAGACTTATTGAATTCAGCCTTGGACCTAGAATTCCCCACAAACCTGACAGAGGCTATTCAACTCGTCTGTGTTCCGATTTTGCAAGCTATTTTCAACAACTTCTGCAGCAAAGATAATCCCACAACAGACAAAATATGCATGCTGCCAGTCTTCCTTTTGGTTTAGTGGCCTGAATGTAATAGATGCAACATCAAACAAGTTGATCTGAATTAGATTGGCATATATTTCAAGAATAATAAAAAAATCACAGAATAGCAGCATAGAAGGAGGCTATTCAGCCTCTAGAGTCTGTGCCAAATCCTTCAATGAGCAATTCCAGGTGGTTCCACTTCCTTGCTCTTTCTCCACAGCCATACAATTTTATCACCTTCAAGTATTTATCCAATTTACAAGTGAAACTCTTTACGTCAATTACAGTTGAACTAAAATGGAAGAAAACAAAATAAAGGTGCCAAACAAAACAGCATTCCACTAAGTGAAGGCATTTTTACGATTGCATCCCATGGGCTTAAAGATGGAGTCAAAATTCTCCCAAAACAATACCTTATATAAGAATTACTATGATTTAGAACTTCAAAAGAAATGCTGTAACAAGCGAATACTTCTCAAAGTTACAGCTGTAGAATGAGTAAAAGGCATCTTAAGTAGATATAATTCTGCAACCTCCTTTAAATCTTCACTTTCTGACATTAGAATGGAATATATTTTTAAGTGAAGCTGAAGTATCAAGAAATATTGTGCCAGTTTGAACAAAAAAGTCAATGAATTACTTGCTACTTTAGCAGAATATTAATGTTGCAACTTTGCAAACTACTTTATAAAAAATCAATACATTTCACATTGGACAGTAACTGATAATTCTTATATTGGTTTACCCACAGCAGCATAAAGAAAGCTGCACTTTTAAACAAAAAAGTATAATTCACTGACTAAGAAAAACTCCATGAAAGGTAATGAAAACTGAAGATGCAACAATTCAAAAGAAATGCAGTTTGAAGCTAGAGTCCTATTTTTGTATTATTACAACCTTTTCCCATAATTCTTAAGTGAGACTTCCATTTGGCTCTCAAGAACTGCAAGCAATTCAAAAGTTTCTTTTGCAAATAGAGTCCCATTAAAATTCAGGTCAACTTTAGACGTCATTGCTCTCCTTATTTGCAGGTCAAGGAATGATAGTCCTTCACAGTCAAATTACAACAAATACAGCACGACACAACTCAGCAATGATTCTTTGCCTTTAATCTGAGTTGATTTTGCATCCATTTAAGTCAGTTTCACTTCAGAACACAAATGAAAGGTCAGGCTTCAAAATTAAGCCAAATCCAAAACAGACTGCTCCTTGCAGCGTCTATACATGCCTTCATCTCTCGCTTACCCAAATTCCACTTGAGATTTTCTCTAAGTTTCTGATACTCAACAACAGACAGCCTGTTCTGAGGCCTCCCTAGCTAGTTACGAGAAAGTATGCAAGTGGCAGCCCTATTGCCCCAATTACACTCGCCTGCTGTGCAGTCACCCAATATCCATTCAGCACCTCCTGTTAAGTTTCAGAATCTCACATATGTGAATCCATCAGCCACTCAGTAACTGCAGAGAGCAATATACCATGCCACCAAACCACCCATGCACAGATATACTTTAATTTTAATTAGCAGCCAATGCAGATTAACACTGGAGTGATACACCACTCTCGGCAAATTCAAACCAGTGTGAGTCATGCTCCTGGAAGCAGCATCACAGCTTTATTGCGCTCTTTAGCATCCTGAGTCACAGCCATCTTTGTGCTGATACTCATCCACAATGACTTTGCATCGAAGTAAAAATGACAGTATTAATGAAAGCTTATAAATAAACTAACTTTCTGCAGGATTCCGAAGTGCAACGCTCATGCAGATCAGGATGCAGATTCCGGCTTGCTACCTGCAACACAAATAAGCTTCTAATCTTGGAATTTGGTTAGATGGGCATGGGAGGGGGGGGGGGGCGGTGAATTTAATCATCCTGACTGCACTCATCTCAGATGACTTATCCCTATCTGGTGAATTAACAGTGACATTAACGGCTGTTTGGGAGCAAGAAGGTTTCCCTCTCTGTTGGTATACGATCTGGAGACCAGTAGATTTTAAAAAAAGGAACGTCACAGAAAGATATATTTATGTTATTCAATGTCCTTGTGTATTAGATACAAATTAATGTTTCAGAAGGAACACAGTGGTATCATTGGCAGTAGAATCTTCACATTCCTATGTTATTCAGTCTAACCCAGGGCAATAACAGCAGCCAACTACTCCAGGATTCCATCTCCATCACTCAAAACTAACTGCGAGAAAATTCATAAAGCAGAGCCAAGTGAATAAAATTCCTCCATTTCAATTCAAGGGACAACATTTATGTGGAAGCACTAATTAATTCTGTGGGTGACAATGAGCATACATTTGTACTGCACCACTTCATGAAACTCCATATTGATACTCTATGACAATCTGCAATCACATCACATCTGCTGGTGCCTTTCTTGATCTGCCCACAAGCAAGTGTTGCAGCAGTACAAATAGATTCAATTCTTCACACCTTTCCATCTTTTTGTCTTCAGTGTTTCATAAAACAAAGGAACCAAGAGTAGGACCTTGTCAACCAAGAAAGGCTTCACAGAACAGTATTGTCAACTCAAATTGTACTGAATTAAAATTGACAGAATGATGCTCAGATGGCTGCAGATTCAATTTACAGATCGTACAAAGTTAAATCTGAGCTGGGGGTCAGGGGGTTGGTGGGGGTGAGGGGAGGAAGGTGATAGTAGAGGTGCTACCGTGAGTCTCAACATCCCTGAGCAAGTGGAAGTAAATTCCATCAAGGTTCCCACTTGATTGCTATCCAGTGACTCCTCTTGAAATGTGCATTTCAGATGAAGACAGGATTTGGGGCAGTTGCAATGTCTCAATTGGTGAAATTGTCAGTTCGCACTTAATATCTGACACATGAAGAGTTAAAGAGTGCCTTCTGGATCTGTATCCAACAGCAGTAAACACCAAGTGAGGAGGCAGACAGCAAATTGACAAAAGAAAGCTTACATTTTTAACAAAAAAGTACTTGGGAATTTGCTATACATTAAAAAGATAGCAGTCCTTCTAATGGTTCAAATGCTAAAGATGCCTTGTAGCTGTTCCATATGGACATGGTTCCAGATTAAATTCTCACTCTGTGCTACTAGTTGTTCTGAACTACGGCAGAAATAGGGGTGATAGAATTGGCCTCTGCACTCCTCGCTTAGGGGAGCAGAGCGCAACCAGCACCCACACATCCACCCACCACACCCCCTCCTCCCCTGAACTGGACTTGCTCAAGATGCCTCCAGTGACTAAATAAAAGAATGATCTAGGCTCAAAAGGATAGCAATGTACTAGAGGTCAACCAGCACATACGTAACCTAACAGGAGTCAATATCTTTAAGGAAGAAAGCAAAAAAAAACAAAAAAAATGAAATTAGCTAATTTACACAGTTTGTGTGAGAGTGAAACTAATTATATTGCACTGGAGTTGAATCTTGTTAGTCACTTGAACAGCCAGCAAAAGAAATTGCACGATTCACATGGTGTTCAATCAGTCACAATAAAATCTGTATAGATTCAATGACTAATGGTGCATTTTGATGGGAACTGACACAATGTTAATGGGAAAATTATACAAGTACACATACCCGGGTGAAATAATAATGGATTAAAACTTAAAACAGCTTAAAGCATGTATTGGAGAGAAACGTCACAAAAAGCAAGTTGTTAAACCAGATTTTACAAAAATGCATACATTTAACAAGCAGATTTCAACAAAGCATACAGCCTGTTTAAAATCATTTAGGCAATAACGCTGCATAAAGCCATTTGAATTAAAACAAGTTTTGATTTAGGGGCTACAAGAGATTAACTGAAAATATGCAAAAGCTTTGTATTAAAATACCGACTTCATGCAAGTCGAAGTATCAGATTTCTAAATATGAATACTGACAACAATGTAAAAAATGTTTGTCAATTCAGCAGAGACAATTTCACATCCCTCAACTCTACCACTTTGAGATTCATTTGCAGAATCGTAGTTTATAAGTTCATTGCAAATCGAACAGCTCTCACATTTGAAGAAAAATAAACAATTCGTGAACTGCCTAGATGTGTGGACGCAAAAATCCAACCGTAGCAAGGAAACCCAATAGCGCATAATTATATTACTAGAAACTGACAGGTGCAGTTTGCAAACTGGTTATTATTAGTCTTCAAAACGGCTAATGTTGAAAAGCATTTACAACCAGATCAGCGAATTCAGAGGGATAGTTATTTAACTTAGTTTTTATTTAAAACATTTATTTAGTTCCTCGAAACCCTGTAAAGGACAAGCCGCTGTCTCCATCACAACAGCCCAATGCTCTACAATTAACTTTCTGTATATTCTGGCCAGCGCCACGACCCCTTATTACGGAATAAGAACAAACTTCTGCAAAAATGTAAATAGCACTTTTTGCTTAATTTATTCCATGCAGTGATAATTGGGATTTTCTTTAGAAAAGGTCACTAACCTTCATGTCGCCGATGATGGTCTGAAACAGTCCACCCAGCGCACTGCATTCCTTCTCTATAACAGCCTCCATTTTCCGAATAACGTTACAAAAAAAAAAGGAGCTTGATCTCCACAAACGAAGAGGATAAAATATCTTGACAGGCTCTTCAAAAGAGAAGCGCGAAACAATTCCCCAACAACCTACCCAACAGTTGCGTTCGTCCACCTGATTAATATAAAAACCTTCCTATCTGGAATAAAGAAGGGGGTGGGTAATTGCTGGTGATGATGATGGAAATCAATTCCACTTGAAGTGCTTGCTGGATGATTGTAAAAAAAAAATATGCGATCTTATTCCCTACAGTCAGCGCTTATCCCCGAAAAGTGAGACCCGCTGCTCTTTTCGCAATGCCGAGAATAGCCATTGTTCTCTGCACGGATCATGTCGACATTATGCGGCAGGGTGTAAAAAAAAAAGAAAAGAAACACACTGAAGGGGAGGGAGAAAAAGGACAGCCTGCTTTCTGCAGCGGCTCGGAACACCAAATGACAAAAGAAAACACCCACCACCAACCAACCGGGGAGGAATAAAAGAAAGCGCCCTACATAAAGAAACAACCACAACCAACCCGAGCGATCGGGCTCGGCTAATTAAATGGCACTCGGCTTCAGCGGCCCCGCGCGCTCGCGCGTCAGCCGACGTCAACAGCGGCCGCTGCTCTCGGCCTCTCCGTGAGGCGCGCGCTCCCCCGGGCTGTTTGTCCGTCGGGTTGGCGTGCGTCTGCGGGAGCGCGCGACGACGATGACCCGCCTCCGTCCGCGCGACAGAGTAACCGTTGAGCGGGCGCCGCGCGGGGCCGGAGTGGCGCAGCACAGGTGCAGGTTGAGCGTCTCTTTCATGGGGAAAACTGATGGAGCTCCAACTGGAATCGACGCATTCGCTCGCAAACCAAACGCGCGTTATGTTATCAACTGTTGAAATATTTGCATTGAACTGCATAGAATTTACCGTGTTCGGTCCAACGGCGGTGTTTATTCTCAATTCAAACCTCCGCCCACCTTAACTTCATTCTAACCTCGCCAACATGTCTTTCTATTCCTTTCTCCCACATGTTTACCGAGCTATGCCTTAAATGCTCCTTGCATGTGTATTATGTATGCATATATATATATATAATCTTGATTTTATTTTTGGTGGTGGACTTGTTAAATTTCTATGCGTTGAAAGAATGTCAGTGGTGGTGGTGGAAAGCAGAACAAACACTATTATTTGATGGCTTCCAAGAAGCAAACAGTCATATAAAAGAAGGGAAAAGAGGAAAACCAGCTGTCCATTGGTGGATGTCCCGGCAGTTCTGCCTGCAACCTATTTGTATTACCTGCACTTACTGGGCAATGAAATGAGACACTATAATATGAAGCAGGTTACTGAAATATCAGAGTTTATATATTGTAAATGAGAAAAATAATGCTCCTGTTTTATTTAATTCTATTACAATCAGTGTTCTACAGTTTGTTTTGGTTGCCTCTAACTGAATTACAGGACAATAATCCAATGAAGGGGTTCAAGTGACAGTAAATACTGCGGAGTCATCTGATGCCACACGATTACGTTAATGCTTCAAGTTCATTTAGAGGCTTCATTATTAATGATTTGAATATCCATTTTTGTGTGTGAACATTTTTATGTATATTCTTTGGGGGAAAATAAATCAATTGACGCCTCCTGTTTAATGAGAAAGGTTCACGATGCTGTTTGAAAATAAAATTATTGACCTGCGTTAAAGGATATCATCAAGTCTATTATATAAGATTCTGATTAATATATTTATGACAAAAGACCTGATCATCGAATTTAGTAAGAGGATGTGAAGTATCAGTAGATACTGTTGAATGGAAAATTATTGGAAATGTCAGTTTTACAAATATTCTGTTCAAAACTGAGTTTTTCTTGTGTAGGTCATGACAATACTGCAAACCCTACATCACAGATTCAATGTACCTATGAGTCCGATAACATTGACCTGTTTCTTCAGGTTCTAAATGTTCATAATGTCAATTAAATATAATAATTATAAAGAAACTTCTTTTGAGGCTCAATGGATGGCTGAGTAAGTTCGTCCTTCGATCAGCTTAGCATATAGCCCAGGAAGGTCCCAAGTTCAGTTCCTCGTTTGAACGGAGTTACTTTTGTTTCAGCTCTGGTGGCAGTCGACGCATTCAATTGACCTAATGAGCTTGGGTTAAGGAGGCCAAAATTGCTCAGGATTCTTTCTCTTGATCGCTATCTAGCAACTGCTACTGAAAATATAGAGACATAGAAAATAGGAGCAGGAATAGGCCATTCGGCCCTTCGAGCCTGCTCTGCCATTCATTATGATAGGCTGATCATCCAACTCAGTAACCTGTTCCCGCTTTCGACCCATACCCTTTGATCCTTTTAGACCCAAGAGCTATATCTAACTCCTTCTTGAAAACATACAATGTTTTGGCCTCAACTACTTTCTGTGGTAGTGAATTCCACAGGTTCACCACTCTCTGGGTGAAGAAATTTCTCCTCATCTCAGTCCTGAAAGATTTACCCCATATCCTTAGACCATGACTCCCTCACCATCAGGAACATCAATATGAACATTGGTTGAGGGCCAATCAAGCTCAGCTTTGATGTTTATCACAAATAGCCTGCCGAAGCTTGCTTTTTCTTCTTCATCTTAATCGCTATCTCTTTCGTCATCTGGCTCTGGATTTGTTTGCCCTGCCTTGCCCCTTTGTAGGAATATACCTTGACTGTTCAGTTACTGTTTTGCATGCAGTCCTTTGATTCCAATTTAACTGGCCCAGATCCATTCTTATCCCATTGAAGTTGACTTTCCCCAGTTAATTATTCTTACTCTGAATTGTTCCTTGTCCTTTTCCATAGCCAACCTAAACCTTATGATACAACGATCACTATCCCCTAGATGTTCCCCAACTGACACTTGATCAATTTGGCCCACCTCATTCCCAAGAACCAGGTCCAGCAGTGCCTCCTTTCCCATTGGACTGGAAACATGCAGCTGGAGAAAATGTTCCTGAACACACTCAAGGAACTCTTGCCCCTCTCTGCTCTTTACACTACTACTATCCCCATCTTTATTTGGATAATTTAAGTCCCTCATTATAACTTCATTATAATTCTTGCACCTCTCTGTAATTTCCTTGCAAATTTCTTCCCCTACATCTTTCCCACCAGTTGGTGGCTTATAGACAACATAGAGTCATACAGCACAGAAACAAGCCCTTCAGCCCATCGTGTCTTTGCCGGCCATCAACCACCTACCTATTCTAATCCCATTTTCCTGCACTTGGCCCAGAGCCTTGTATGCTGTGGCATTTCAAGGGCTCATCTAAATACTTCTTAAATGGTGTGATGGTTCCTGCCTCTACCACCTCTTCAGGCAGTGCATTTCAGATTCCAACTACCCTCTGGGTGAAATCATTTTTCCTCAAATCCCCTCTAAACCTCCTGAAATCTATGTCCCCTGGTTATTGACCCCTCTGCTAAGGGAAAAAGTTTCTTCCTATCTAATCTATCAATGCCCCTCATAATTTTGTATACCTCAATCATGTCTCCCACCCCCCACCCCCCTCCCCCCCCCCCCCCCCCCCTCAGCATTCTCAGCTCTAAGGAAAACAACCCTAGCCTTTTCAGTCTCTCTTCATAGCTGAAATGCTCCAGCCCAGGCAACATCCTGGTGAATCTCCTCTGCACCCTCTCCAGTGCAGTCACATCCTTCCTATAGTGTGGTGCCCAGAACTGTACACAGTACTCCAGCTGTGGCCTAACTAGCATTTTATACAGTTCCATCATAACCTCCCTGCTCTTATATTCTATGCCTCAGCTAATCAAGGCAAGTATCCCATATGCCTTCCTAACCACCTTATCTACCTATGCTGCTGCCTTCAGTGATCTATGGACCAGTACACCAAGGTCCCTCTGACCTTCTGTACTTCCTAAGGTCCTACCATCCATTGTATATTCCCTTGACTTGTTAGTCCTCCCAAAATGCACTACCTCACACCTCAGGATTAAATTCCATTTGTCACTGCTCCGACCATCTTACCAGCCCATCTATATCATCCTGTAATCTAAGGCTTTCCTCCTCACTATTTACGACACCACTAATTTCCGTGTCATCTGCGAACTTACTAATCGTACCTCCTATATTCACGTCTAAATCGTTAATGTACACTACAAACAGCAAGGGTCCCAGCACCGATCCCTGTGGTACACCACTGGTCACAGGCTTCCACTCGCAGAAACAACCCTCGACCATCACCCTCTGCCTCCTGCCACGAAGCCAATTTTGGATCCAATTTGCCAGATTGCCCTGGATCCCATGGGCTCTTACCTTCTTAACCAATCTCCCATGTATCAAAAGCCTTACTGAAGTCCATGTAGACTACATAAACTTCTTTACCCTCATCTACACATCTAGTCACCTCCTCGAAAAATTCAATCATGTTAGTTAGACATGATCTCCCCCTGACAAAGCCATGCTGACTATTCCTGATTAATCCCTGCCTCTCCAAGTGGAGATTAATCCTGTCCCTCAGAATTTTTTCCAATCGTTTCCCTACCACTGATGTTAGATTCACTGGCCTGTAATTACCTGGTTTATCCTTGCTACCCTTCTTGAATAATGTTACCACATTCACGATCCTCCAGTCCTCTGGTACCTCTCCTGTGGCCAGAGAGCATTTGAAAATTTGTGTCAGAGCCCCTGCAATCTCCTCCCTTGCCTCACATAACAGCCTGGGATACATCTCATCTGGGCCTGGGAATTGATCATCTTTTAAGCCCTCTAAAACAGCTAATACTTCTTCCCTTGCAATACTAATATGTTCAAGTATATCACAATCCCTGTCCATGATCTCTACACCATAGTCAACACAGATGAAAAGTAATCATTTAACACCGAGCAATGTAATTGCACCATTTTTGTTCCTTGGCTCCAGCAAAATAGATTCAGTCCTTGACCCCTCTCAGACATCCTCTCTCTCCAGCACTGCTGTGTTCTTCTTAATACTGCCACCCCTTCCCTCTTCCTTCCTTTCCTATCCTTCCTAAACACCTTGTATCCAGGAATAATTAATACCCAGTCCTGAACTTCTTTGAGCTAGGAATAATTAATACCCAGTCCTGAACTGTTATCGCCACAACATCATATTTCCACATGGCAATCTGCACCTGTACCTCACCAATCTTACTTACCACACTCCATGTATTCACAGACATGCACAGTAACCCCAATTTAGACTTTATTACTTTCCCCCTTACTCTGAACCTTCCTGCCCCACACCCCTGCCAAGTTTATTTAATCCTCCCCAATAGTTCTAGCAAATCGTCCTGCAAGGAAATTGGTCCTGGCTCGGTTTAGGTGCAAACCATCCCAATGTCCCAGGAATCTAAAGCAATGCAGCATCATCTTTCCAGCCATGAATTCATCTGCTTTATCATTCTATTTCTATACTCACTTGCACGTGGTACTGGGAGTAATCTGGAGATTGCTACTTTTGAGGTCCTGCTTGCTAATTTCCTACCGAGCTCCCTAAGTTCTGACTGCAGGACCACATCCCTCTTTCTGCCTATGTTATTGGTACCAATGTGGACCACCACTGCTGGCTGTTCACTCCCTGCCCCCACTCAGGGTGCTCCCCAGCTGTTCAGTGACATCCTTGATCCTGGCACCAGGGAGGCAACACACCATCCTGGATTCATGTCTGTGTCAGTGCGCCATTTTCCCACACTCTCTTGGCCAGTCTGGACATAGCAGTGGAATACTTTCCCATGCGCTTGTTGATTTCGGCAGCAAGAGACAGGTTACTGGTGATAGTTGAGCCGAGGTAGGTGAACTCTTAAACCACTTCCAGAGTGTGGTCGCCGATATTTATGGATGGGGCATTTCTGACGTCCTGTCCCATGATGTTCGTTTTCTTGAGGCTGATGGTTAGGCCAAATTCGGTGCAGGCAGCCGCAAACCTGTCGATGAGTCTCTGCAGACACTCTTCAGTGTGAGATGTTAATGCAGCATCGTCAGCAAAGAGGAGTTCCCTGATGAGGACTTTCCGTACTTTGGTCTTCGCTCTTAGATGGGCAAGGTTGAACAACCTGCCACCTGATCTTGTGTGGATGAAAATTCCTTCTTCTGAAGACTTGAATGCATGAGAGAGCAGCAGGGAGAAGAAGATCCCAAACAGTGTAGGTGCAAGAACATAGCCCTGTTTCACGCCACTCAGGATAGGAAAGGGGTCTGATGAGGCACCGCTATGCTGAATTGTGCCTTTCATATTGTCATGGAATGAGGTGATGATACTTAGTAGCTTTGGTGGGCATCCAATCTTTTCTAGTAGTCTGAAGAGACCATGTCTGCTGACAAGGTCAAAGGCTTTGGTGAGATCAATGAAAGCAACGTAGAGGGGCATCTGTTGTTCACGGCATTTCTCCTGTAGCTGTCGAAGGGAGAACAGCATGTCAATGGTGGATCTCTCTGCTCGAAAGCCACACTGTGCCTCGGTAGACACGCTCAGCCAGCTTATGGAGCCTGTTTAAAGTGACTCGAGCGAAGACTTTCCCCACAATGCTGAGCAGGGAGATTCCACGGTAGTTGTTGTAGTCACCGCGGTCACCCTTGTTCTTATAGAGGGTGATGATATTGGCATCGCGCATGTCCTGTGGTACTGCTCCCTCGTCCCAGCACAGGCAAAGTAGTTCATACAGTGCTGTAAGTATAGCAGGCTTGGCACTCTTGATGATTTCAGTGGTAATGCCGTCCTTCCCAGGGGTTTTTCCGCTGGCTAGAGAATCGATGGCATCACTGAGTTCCGATTTTGTTGGCTGTACGTCCAGCTCATCCATGACTGGCAGAGACTGGGCTGCATTGAGGGCGGTCTCAGTGACAACATTTTCCCTGGAGTACAGTTCTAGAAAAAGCCCTTCAAAACACTCCCACAAGGGATGCAGAGACCAAGTGGGCCCACATCAGAGACGCCATCTATGACTCAGCAATGACCACCTATGGCAAACGTGTGAAGCGGAATGCAGACTGGTTTCAATCTCACATTGAAGAGCTGGAACCTGTCATAGCCACTAAGCGCATTGCACTGCTGAACTACAAGAAAGCCCCCAGCGAGTTAACATCCGTCGCACTTAAAGCAGCCAGAAGCGCTGCACAAAGAACAGCCAGGCACTGCGCAGATGACTACTGGCAACACCTATGCAGTCATATTCAGCTGGCCTCTGACACAGGAAATATCAGAGGGATGTATGATGGCATTAAGAGGGCTTTTGGGCCAACCATCATGAAGATTGCCCCCCATCAAATCTAAATCAGGGGACACAATCACTGACCAACGCAAGCAAATGGACCGCTGGGTGGAACACTACCTAGAACTGTACTCCAGGGAGAATGTTGTCACTGAGACCGCCTTTCACGAGTGGGAACAATTTATCCAAAACTACTCTGTCCAGACCCCTCATGATTTTGAATACGTCTATCAAATCTCCTCTCAACATTCTCTTCTCCAAGGAAAACAGTCCCAACTTCTCCAATTTATCTTCATAACTGAAGTTCCTCATCCCTGGAACCATTCTTATGAATCTGCACTCTCTTCAATGCCTTTACATCTTTCCTTAAATACGGTGCCCAGAACTGGATGCAATACTTCAGCTGAAGCTGAACTTGTGTCTTATACAAATTCAACATGACCTCCTTGCTTTTGTACTTTATGCCCCATTAATAAAGTCTAGGATCTTTCTTTTTTCTTTCTTTTGGGCCTCCTTATCTCGAGAGACAATGGATACGCGCCTGGAGGTGGTCAGTGGTTTGTGAAGCAGCGCCTGGAGTGGCTATAAAGGCCAATTCTGGAGTGACAGGCTCTTCCACAGGTGCTGCAGAGAAATTTGTTTGTTGGGGCTGTTGCACAGTTGGCTCTCCCCTTGCGCCTCTGTCTTTTTCCTGCCAACTACTAAGTCTCTTCGACTCGCCACAATTTAGCCCTGTCTTTATGGCTGCCCGCCAGCTCTGGCGAATGCTGGCAACTGACTCCCACGACTTGTGATCAATGTCACACGATTTCATGTCACGTTTGCAGACGTCTTTATAACGGAGACATGGACGGCCGGTGGGTCTGATACCAGTGGCGAGCTCGCTGTACAATGTGTCTTTGGGGATCCTGCCATCTTCCATGCGGCTCACATGGCCAAGCCATCTCATGCGCCGCTGACTCAGTAGTGTGGATAAGCTGGGGGTGTTGGCCGCTTCAAGGACTTCTGTGTTGGAGATATAGTCCTGCCACCTGATGCCAAGTATTCTCCGAAGGCAGCGAAGATGGAATGAATTGAGACGTCGCTCTTGGCTGGCATACGTTGTCCAGGCCTCGCTGCCGTAGAGCAAGGTACTGAGGACACAGGCCTGATACACTCGGACTTTTGTGTTCCGTGTCAGTGCGCCATTTTCCCACACTCTCTTGGCCAGTCTGGACATAGCAGTGGAAGCCTTACCCATGCGCTTGTTGATTTCTGCATCTAGAGACAGGTTACTGGTGATAGTTGAGCCTAGGTAGGTGAACTCTTGAACCACTTCCAGAGCGTGGTCGCCAATATTGATGGATGGAGCATTTCTGACATCCTGCCCCATGATGTTCGTTTTCTTGAGGCTGATGGTTAGGCCAAATTCATTGCAGGCAGACGCAAACCTGTCGATGAGACTCTGCAGGCATTCTTCAGTGTGAGATGTTAAAGCAGCATCGTCAGCAAAGAGGAGTTCTCTGATGAGGACTTTCCGTACTTTGGACTTCGCTCTTAGACGGGCAAGGTTGAACAACCTGCCCCCTGATCTTGTGTGGAGGAAAATTCCTTCTTCAGAGGATTTGAACGCATGTGAAAGCAGCAGGGAGAAGAAAATCCCAAAAAGTGTGGGTGCGAGAACACAGCCCTGTTTCACACCACTCAGGATAGGAAAGGGCTCTGATGAGGAGCCACCATGTTGAATTGTGCCTTTCATATTGTCATGGAATGAGGTGATGATACTTAGTAGCTTTGGTGGACATCCGATCTTTTCTAGTAGTCTGAAGAGACCACGTCTGCTGACGAGGTCAAAGGCTTTGGTGAGATCAATGAAAGCAATGTAGAGGGGCATCTGTTGTTCACGGCATTTCTCCTGTATCTGACGAAGGGAGAACAGCATGTCAACGGTCGATCTCTCTGCACGAAAGCCACACTGTGCCTCAGGGTAGACGCGCTCGGCCAGCTTCTGGAGCCTGTTCAGAGTGACTCGAGCAAAGACTTTCCCCACTATGCTGAGCAGGGAGATTCCACGGTAGTTGTTGCAGTCACCGCGGTCACCTTTGTTTTTATAGAGGGTGATGATGTTGGCATCGCGCATGTCCTGGGGTACTGCTCCCTCGTCCCAGCACAGGCATAGCAGTTCATGTAGTGCTGAGAGTATAGCAGGCTTGGCACTCTTGATTATTTCAGGGGTAATGCTGTCCTTCCCAGGGGCTTTTCCGCTGGCTAGGGAATCAATGGCATCACTGAGTTCCGATTTGGTTGGCTGTATGTCCAGCTCATCCATGACTGGTAGAGGCTGGGCTGCATTGAGGGCAGTCTCAGTGACAGCATTCTCCCTGGAGTACAGTTCTAGGTAGTGCTCAACCCAGCGGTCCATCTTATGTATCTTGTGTCTTATACAAATTCAACATGACCTCCTTGCTTTTGTACTTTATGCCCCATTAATAAAGTCTAGGATAACATATGATTTATTGAACATTCTCTTGTCCTGTCCTGCCACCTTCAATGACTTAAGCACCTATACCCCCGCTTCCCTCTGTTTCTGCACCCCCTTTAGAATTGTACCCTTTATTTTATATTGTCTCTCCATGTTTTTTCTATGAATCACATTATATTTCTCTGCATTTAACATCATCTGCCACTTGTCTGGTCATTCCACCAACTTGTCTATGTCCTTCTGGAGTTCTACACCGTCCTCCTCAGAGTTCACAATGCTTCCAATTTTTGTATCATCTGCAAATTTTGAAATTATGCCCTGTACACTGAAGTCTAAGTCATTAATATATATATCAGGAAGAGCAAGGGTCCCAACACTGACCCCTGGGGAACTCCACTACATACCTTCCTCCAGCCCGACAAACAACCAATAACCACTACTCTCTGTTTCCTGGCACTCAGCTAATTTCGTATCCATGTTGCTACTGTCCCTTTTATTGCATGAGCTATAACTTTGTTCACAAGTCTGTTGTGTGGCCCTGTATCAAATGCCTTTTGGAAGTCCATGTACACTACATCAACAGCATTACCCTCATTAACTCTCTCGGTTACCCCTTCAAAAAACTCCAGGAACTTAGTTAAACACAATTTTCCCTTAACAAATCCATGCTGGCTTTCCTTAATTAACCCACATTTGTCCAAGTGACTATTAATTTTATCATGAATTATTGTTTCTAGAAGTTTCCTCACCACCAAATTTAAATGGCCTCTAGTTGCTGAGCTTATCTTTCCATCCTTTTTTGAACAACGGTGTAACATTTGCAATTCTCCAGTCCTCTGGTACCACCCCTGAGTCTAAGGAAAAACTGGAGAATTATGGCCAGTGCCTCCACAATTTCCATTCTCATTTCATCTCATTCGGTCCTGGCGATTTAACAACTTTAAGTATTGACTTAAGTATAGACAGCCTATCAAATACCTCCTCCTTATCAATTTTAAATCCATCTACTGTATTAAGTACTTCCTCTTTCACTGTGGCCTGGGTAGCATCTTCTTCCTTAGTAAAGACAGATGCAAAGGAATCATTTAATACCTTAGTTATTGCCCCTGCCTCTATGCGTAAATCCCCCTTTTGGTCCCTAATCAGCCCTACTCCCCATTTTACCACCCTTTTATTATTTATATGCCTATAGAAGACTCTGAGATTCCCTTTTATGGTACCTGCCAGTCTCTTTTCATACTCTCTCTTTGCTTCCCTTATTTGCTTTTTCACTTCCACTCTGAACCTTCTATATTCAACCTGGTTCTCCATTGTATTATCTACCTGACATCTGTCATAAGCACACTTTTTCTTCTCTTTTGTCATCCAGGGAGCTCTGGATTTGTTTTCCCTACCTTTCCCATTTCAAGAGAATATATCTTGACCGTGCCCAAACTTTGAAGATAGCCCACTATACAGCGACCAGTTTTCCTTTGATTCCGATTTATTCAACCCAGAACCATTCTTACCCCATTGAAATTGGCTTTCCTCCAGTTAATTATTCTTCCTCTAGATTGTTCTTTGTCCTTTCCCATAGACAATCTAAACTTATGATACAATGATCACTATCCCCGAAATGGTCCCCTGCTGATACTTGATCCATTTGTCCACCTCAATCCTAAGAACCAGGTCGAGCAGTGCCTCCTTTCTCATTGGACTGGAAACATACAGCTGTAGAAAATTTTCCTGCACAGACTCTAGAAACTCCTACCCCTCTCTACCCTTTACATTACTACTATCCTAGTCTATATTTGGATAATCAAAGACCCCCATTATAACTACTCTATAATTCTTGCACCTCTCTATAATTTCATTGCAAATATGTTCCTCTACATCCTTTCCATTGGTGGTGGCCTATGGACAGCATTGAGCAAAGTAATTGCACCTTTTTTGTTCCTTAGCTCTAGCCAAATAGATTCTGTCCTTGACCCCTCTCAGACATCCTTTCTCTCAAGGACTGTAATGCTTTCCTTAATTAATACTGCCACCCCTCCCCCTTTGCTTCCTTTCGTATCTTTCCTGAACCCCTTATCCAGGAATATTTAACATCCACTCCTGCTCTTCTTTGAGCCAGGTCTCTGTTATAGCCACGATATCATATTCCCACAGGTCAATCTGCACCTGTAACACACCAATCTTATTAACTACACTCCGTACATTCACATACATGCTCATTAATGCTGATTTAGACTTTATTACTTCCTCCTCTACTCTGCTTCCACCTAATAACTTAATTTCCCTACTCTAGTGTTATTTATCTCTCCAAGTATTCTGTGCACCTTGGTGGTACTGTCTAACACTCTCCCTTCTACACCCTATTCCTCTTTTCTACTTCTACATGGTGGTGCCCATCCCCCTGCGAATTTAGTTTAAACCCTCCCCAATTGCACTAATGAATCTCCCTGTGAGGACATTAGTCCCAGCCCTGTTAAGGTGCAACCCATCCCTTTGGAATAGCTGGCGCCTGCCCCAGAACTGGTCCCAATACCCCAAGAATCTGAAGCCGTCCCTCCTGCACCATGCTTCAAGCTGCGCATTGATCCTCCCTATCTTCCTATTTCTACTCTCACTAGTGCTTAGCACTGGGAGCAATCCAGAGATTACTAACTTTGAGGTCCTACTCTTTAGCTTCCACCCCTAGCTTCTGATCATAGGGCCTCAATACCTGCCCTTGCTATGTCATTGTTACCAACAAGCACCACAACCTCTGACTCATTCCCTTCCTCCTGCAGAATATCTGCACCCTCTCCATGATGTCTTTTACCCTGGCACCAGGGAGGCAACATACCATGCGGGACTCATGATAACAGTTACAGAAATGCCTATCTGTCCCCCTGACTATGAACCATCTATAATAACTAAAATTCTGCACTTTGCTGCTCGCTCCTATACAGTCCCTTGCCCATTGATGCCATGGTTTGGATTGCATTCCTACAAGGTTTCATCACTCTCAGCATTCTCTAAAGCTGTGTACCAGTTTGAGAGTGGCACACACCTTGAAGACTCCTGCACTTCCTGCCTCTTCCTACTCTTCCGGATGGCCACCCACCTACTATCCTGAATTCCTACTGCCTGTGGGGTGACCACCTCCTGGAATGTACAATCCAGGAAACTCTCCTGCTCCCTGATGCTGTGCAGTGACTCCAGCTGCTCCTCAAGTTTGGAAATCCTGAACTCGAGCTGAAGCAGCTGGAGATAGTTCCTACATACTTGGTCCCCCAAGACACATGAGGTGTCCTGAAGTTCCCACATGGCACAGGAATTGCAAGCAACAGGTTGCAGCTGCTCATCCATGATCTAAAACCAAAAAAAACTTTACTGACAGAATTACACTAAAAAGTAAAAAAAAAAGATAATTCAGAGTTATGTCTATTTTAATTTTGATTTCTTTTCTATTGTTATATAAATTCAATACATGGATTTTGTTTATTCATTGTACTAGAGACACTTGGCAATTTGTCAATAATTTGGTCTATTAATGCTGAATTTTCTTCTTGGGGTTCCCAGTAGTTATATTTTCAGCATTTTAATAAAAGGCTGTTCAGGTGAAATAGGTTGCCGACCCCTACCTCTAGTCTGTTGGTTGGAACTTGGACATTTAGGGCACTGGCCCCCATCCTGCAGCTCCGTGAAGAGTTTTTCCCCAATTCCCATTGACTCCAGTTTTGCTAGGGCTCCTTGATGCCACTTGATCAAATTCTGCCTTGATGTCAAGGGCAGTCACTCTCACCTCACCTCTTGAGTTCAGCTCTTTTGTCCATGTTTGGACCAAGGGTGTAATGAGATCAGGAGCTGAGTGGCCCTGGCAGAACCCAAACTGAGTATCAGTGAGCAGCTTATTGCTGAGTAAGTGCCACTTGATAGCACTGTCGGCAACACCTTCCATCACTTTACTGATGCTCAAAAGTAGACTGATAGGGCGGTAATTGGCCAGGTTGAATTTGTCCTGCTTTTTGTGTACATGACATACCTGGGCCAGTGTTGTAGCTATACTGAAACACCTTGGCTAGGTGTGCAGCCAGTTCTGGAGCACAAGTCTTCAGTACTATTGCCGGAATGTTGTCAGGGCCCATAGCCTTTGCAGTATCCAATGCCTTCAGCCGTTTCCTGATATCATGTGGAATGAATTGGATTGGCTGAAGACTGGCATCTGTGATGCTGGGGGCCTCAGGAGGAAGCAGAGATGGATCATCCACTCAGCGCTCCTGGCTGAAGATGGTTGCAAATGCTTCAGCCCTGTCTTTTGCACTGATGTGCTGGGCTCCCCCATCATTGAAGATGGGGATATTGTTGGAGCCTATCCCTCCTGTTAATTGTTTAATTTTCCATTACAATTCGTGACTGAATGTGGAGGACTGCAGAGCTTAGATCTGATCCATTGGTTGTGGGATCGCTTAGCTGTGTCTATCTCATACTGCTTCCGCTGTTTGGCATGTTGTAGCTTTACCAGCTGACACCTCATTTTTAGGTATGCCTTCTGCTGCTCTTAGCATGCTGTCCTGCACTCTTCATTGAACCAGGGTTGGTCTCTCGGCTTGATGGTAACGGTAGAGTTGGGGGATATGCCAAGCCATGAGGTTACAGTTGTGGTCGAATACAATTCCGCTGCTGATGATGGCACACAATGCCTCATGGATACCCAGTTTTGAGCTGCTAGATCTGTTTCAGTCCCATTTAGCATAGTGATAGTGCCACACAACACGATGGAGGGTATCCTCAATGTGAAGACGGGACTTCGTCCCCACAACGACTGTGTGGTGATCACTCCTACCAATACTGTCATGGACAAATGCACTGCGACAGGTAGATTGATGAGGAGAAGGTCAAGTAGGTTTTTCCCTCTTGTGGCTCCCTCACCACCAGCCGCAGACACAGTCTAGCAGTAATGTCCTTTATGACTTTGCCAGCTCAGTCAGTAGTGGTGCTCCTGAGCCACTCTTGGTGATGGGTATTGAAGTCTCCCACCCTTGCCACCTTCAGTGCTTCTTCCAAGTAGTGTTCAACATGGAAGAGTACTGATTCATCAGCTGAGGGTGGTGGCGGGGTGGGGGGGGGGGGTGTTGGTGGGGGATGGGTGGCGGTACGGTAGGTGGAAATCAGCAGGAGGTTTCTGTGCCTATGTTTGACCTGATGCCATGAGACTCCATGGACTCCAGAGTCAATGTTAAGGACTCCCAGGGCAACTGACACCTGACTGTATACCACTATGCCGCCACCTCTGGTGGGTTTGCCCTGTCGGTGGGTCTGGAGTCACATGTAGGCCAGACCAGGAAAGGACATCCCTCCAGGACACTGGTGAATCAGATGGTTTTTACAACAATCGACAATGGTTTCATGGTCACTGTCATGCTGGGCCCCCACCTGTCAGGAATGAAGCATATTCATTTCACCATATGGACACTAAATTTCAAATTTTTGCTGGGAAGAAGACAAGGCCTGTTAAAAGGGCTGCCAGACACTTGGATGGAGGATATTTGCATACCAATGGAGACAACAGAGGTTGGGAGGTTACTTCCCTTATCCACTTAACCTAAAATGGACTTTGATCACCAGGGTCTTCTAGGACAAGAGAATTCACAAACACAGAAGTGGTTAAGCCAGTTGTTCACGTGACTCTGCCAACTTGAGAGTTTTTGAATTGTGCACAGACAGTTTTTGAACTCACAGAAGAGACTGAGAAGACGTCTCCTGTCTGCTCTCATCTCTTTCTCACAAGCCTCTGGACCCACTGAAGACACCTGAACCTCAAGAGAGAAAAGTCTCCTACATTGAACAAGGTTTAAGAAAAATGCTGGGCCCCAACGAAAAGCAAGATTTACCTGCAGTCAAGGACTCTACAGCAAGCTTGAAGAACAGTAACCAATCCAGTAATCTTCAGATATTGCCTCAAACTTTTCCACTTTATTTTATTCTGCTCTTTTCTGTCTCTATCTGCATGGGTGTATTGCGTATGCAAGCTAGCATGGGCGCATCGCGTACCTGTAGACGTTATCCGAATTAGCGTTTAAGTTTAATAAATTTCAACCTTTCTTCTTTAAACCTAAGAAAGCCTCTTTGGTTGGTTTCTTTGCCTTATAATTGGAAATCAGTGAACAAGGATTCACCAAGAGGGAGCTAAATGGTGTGTTTAAAATTAAACCCTGCTATGATAAATCCAGGTGAAGGCTAAGGGAACCCGAGACCCCTTTCTCACCTGATCATAACAGTCACCATTACTGAGACTAGCTTTTTTAACATTCCAAATTTATTAAATTTAAAGTCTACCAGCTGCCATGGTAGGATTTGATTTCATGAACCCAGAGCATCAGCCGGAGTCTCTGGATTGCTAGTTCAGTGACTTTACCACTGTGCCGCCACCTACCCAGCGGTTGGTATTTGGACCCTTGCTCTTCATGATATGTATTAATGACCTAGACCTTGGTGTACAGGGCACAATTTCAACATTTGCAAATGATATGAAACTTGGAAGAATTGTGAACGGTAAAGAGGATAGGGGAGAAGTTCAAAAGGACATAGACAAGTTGGTGGAATGGGTGGATAAATGGCAGATGACGTTCAATGTGGAGAAATGTGAGGTGATTCATTTTGGTAGGAAGAACATGGAGAAACAACATAAAATAAAGGGTGCAATTCTAAAGTGGGTGCAGGAGCAGAGGGACCTGGGTGTTTATGTTCATAAATTATTGAAGGTGGCAGGACAGATTGAGAGCATGGTTAATAGAGAATACAGCAACCTTGACTTTATTAATAGGGGCATAGAGTACAAAAACAAGGAAGTTATGTTAAACCTATAAAAGGTTCGGCCTCAACTGGTGTATTGTGTCACGTTCTGGGCATCACACCTTAGGAAAGATGTGAAGGCATTAGAAAGAATGCAGAAAAGTTTCATAAGAATGGTTCCAGGGATGAGGAACTTCAGTTACATGGTTAGATAGGAGGGCTGTTTTCTTGGAGAAGAGAAGGTTCAAAGGAGATTTGATAGAGTTATTCAAAATCATGACGGGTCTTGACAGCGTAGATAGGGAGAAACTGTTCCCACTGGTGGAAGAATCGAGAACAAGAGGGCACAAATTTAGGGTAATTGGCAAAAGAAGCAATGGAGACATGAGGAAAACCTTTTTCATGCAGCGAGTGGTTAGGGGAATGCACTGCTTGAGAGTGTGGTGGAGGCAGGTTCAATCGAGGCATTCAAGAGTGAATTGGATTATTATCTGAAAAGGAAGAATGTGTAAGGTTACGGGGCGAAGGTGGGGGAGTGACCCAAGGTGAATTGCTCCTTTGGAGAGCCAGCACAGACACGACGGGCCGAATGGCCTCCTTCCGTGCTGTAACAACTCTGTAATTCTGTTTGAGTTATTGACACTCAAGGAAGTAGTCAACATCTTAACAAAAGGCAGGGGGTAAATTCTTGAGGAAAATAAAAGAATGTCCATGTATTACAATTACACAATATTTGGCTTGTCTCAGTGAATTTAAACCAGTAATGTAAACTTCAGCAGAAGCAAGATACTGTGGATGCTGGAAATCTGAAATAAAAACAGAAAACACTCAGCCGATCAGGCAGCATCTTTGAAGCGAGCAACAGTTAAACATTCATGTCAATAATCTTTCATCAGAACCCTAAACTTAGGATTCATATGACCCACTTGCAGTTTATGAAGCTGCTGGTGAAATTGTTGTGCTGCAATTCAAGGATCTGTGTCATCTATGTATATACCTACCAAAACTTTGTGAGAAACTATCTGGATGGTATTATAGGGTATTGTGTTGTGCTGTGCAGTGGTAGAACATGAGATTGTTCCTGTGAGTTACCACAGCATAATTTTCCAATCTCAAACGTGCTACTGTGGGAAGATACCAAGTGGAAAATAGATGTCAACAATACTAATTCATTAATATAGTGCCTTTAACACCCTCCTCTGTCTTCCTCTGATTTTTACAATTCAACCATATCAGTCCCTATTAAGTTTCTTCCTACTCAGATCTCACTATCCACCATGTGTACCTTGCACCACAGCATCTACTCAGTTCACTGTTGGAACCTTGATACTTATTCAGCCGCCTTGACTCTGCATGTCTACAATATTCTATTTGTGTTTGTGTATCTTGGAGACTTGGATCATCTTGTTGATGGTTATCATTTGAATTCAATACTCTTAGCTGCTGTTGCCATTTTGATCAGGGGTTTTCTCTGGTTCATTCTCCAACAGCCTGCTAGTAAGGGTGTTCTTGGAGCTATGGTGGAATAGCCAGAAGCTTGTGAATACATTCCCAGAAAATTAGATTTCTTAAGCATGTATGCACTCTACATGGTCTGCTACATACAGAAGTAAAAATAAATAATTCAGTAGTTGAGGGTTTCCTTTTCTATGAACATAAGAAGCAAAGTTAAGAACCAGTAAAGGCCACTCAGCCCATTGAAGTTCTAGAAATGTAATTTTCCAATTGCGGCCTTTAGCTGCATTTTAAAGGACCCGAAATGCTTTTATCTCTACTATCCTCCCTAGCAGGTTATTTCAGACATTTATCATTAAGTAAAGAGGTTCTTGCGAATATTGATTTTAAATCTATTTTTCACTAATGTAACTTTCAGTCTCCTGATTCTACATTATTGTCTTAATTTTAAGTAGTAATGTGATGTTACCACATATTCTTTAACTTGGTCTTCGTTAACCTTTCCTCATAAATGATCCCCCTTTACACTTCAAATCAGTTTTACTATTCTTTTCTGCTTCCTCGCCAATGCATATATATATTTTTATTGCATTGTGACAGGAATTGAACATGGTAAATTCACGATAAATCTTATTGAAAATAATAAAAAAAGATACAGCATGCATACATCAACAGCAGAAAAAATGTGAAAGGATCAAAAGGAATAAAAAGAGAATTGGAAATCCCACAAGGGATGCAAAACATAATGGTAGTTAAGCATTTATCATGTAGAGAACGTAAGACAACAGACTAAAAAAAAACAGACTATGGTAATCTCGTATCTTAAGTAAACTCTAAACAATACTTTTGGATACGCTAGGGTAGCAGGACAAGAACGTTCAGATTCAGAATTGAGAGGAGGAAATTTAGGACAGAGGTCAAGAAGTATTTCTTTTCACAGTGGATGGTCAATGACTGGAATGTGTGGAGTGGTTAAGCCCAGAACACTTGACTTCATTTACAAAACAACTAGAGGCTGTAATGTGAAGATGGTACTGTTAATATTCTGGGAGGATGAG
This sequence comes from Heterodontus francisci, assembly GCF_036365525.1. Classification (NCBI taxonomy): domain Eukaryota; kingdom Metazoa; phylum Chordata; class Chondrichthyes; order Heterodontiformes; family Heterodontidae; genus Heterodontus; species Heterodontus francisci. Next base: position 182,190,235 of record NC_090375.1, on the reverse strand, counting down.
ACCAAATGGGTTGTGATACATCCATTATGCAGCGAGATCAGCACTGCTCCTCAAACACTTCATTTATAGTATACAACCACTTTTAAAAATGGTTCTATACTTTTTTCAGTTTCAATCTCCTGGTAAAGCCATATTGTTTGTCCACCTGGAGGGAGAAAATGACAGCAAAAAAAAAGCTAACTGTTTACAGTCCAGCTCTAGCCTCTGCATGGAAAGCTACTTTATTTTAAAAAATTCCTTCCTGAGATGGGGGTGCCACTGGCAAGGGCAGTATTTCCATATTGCTCATCCCTAGTTGACACAACTGATTAGTTTGTGAGGTCACTTCAGAGGATAGTTCAAAGTGAACAATGATGTAAGGCTGGAGTCACATTTAAGTCAAACCGGGTAAGGGTGGTAGGTTTCCTTCCCTTCAGGAGGTGAGTGAATCAGTTGGGCTTTTGCGACAATCTGACAACTTCAACGTCACTTATACAGATACCAGAGTTCTATTTCCAGATTTTGGAAACTGAATTCAAATGTTCAAACTGCCATGATGGGGTTTGAACTCACATCCTCAAGTGGATTATTAGTTTAGTAACATAATCACTATGTTACCATACCTTATTTTGACATACTGCATTTAATTTTGAGTAGTTATTTTTTGTTATTTATAGAGGAAACATGTTTGCTTTTTTACACCATGCAGAAATGTACATTTTACATTTGAAATACTGGCTGCATGAGATGATCAAGTGAACTGTTTTTATTCATTACTTTAGTGCTATGTATCCTTTCTTTCAGACTGCTCAATAATGGCTTGGTGTTATGGCCTTTTAAAATTTATTTTCTAAATAAAATTCTCCTCTGTGTCTCAAGACAAGCTTTCAAAAGAAGATGAAAACGCAGATGGACTTCTTCCCCTCGGGACAACAGACTCCTACGCACGCACATGTGTACATCATCTTTTTCTGTACAATTCACTGCATGTGACCTTATGACCCATAAGAATCAATTAGATATGTAGACATCACATATGCTTTATAGCACGCAAAATATGATTACACAACCACAGAATGACATTTATCAGGATACATTTTCATGACATTGATTGTCACTTCTCATTGCCATTTCATAGCTGTGTGATCTGTTCCAGTTACTCACTGACAGGTTGGTTATCTGTCAAGTTTGGAACACATCTTGTGTTTCTTTCACGCTATATTTTTCTTGGTAATAGCTGGTTCTAAATTTGCATTGAACCATTATGACAGTAAATATAGCAATTGTTAGTGGAAATTAGAACCTAATCTGAATGTTTAATAATAACTTGTATGTGGCCATTGTTGCACTTTCTGGGCTGGATTTAGTGGGGCCGTTTGGAGTAGGAATGGAGGTGTGGGGGGCCGGAGATTAGCTTTGGATGCATCCGCCCGGAAATCCGATGTTGTGACATTGGTTCCAGATTTAGTCAGCGGCGGGAAAGCTCCAAGGCGGGGTCGCTGCCCCAACGCAACAGAAGTACAATTTAATTTGCTCAACAGATAGTTATAATATATTTGAATGCAATTGGAAGCGATTCAATGAGGGATTTGGAATTAAGTGGACAATCGGTGGCTCTCAGACGCCAGCAGATCCCTCGCCATTGAAAGGTGGCGGCACTGCAGCAAGGCCACAGTGCCACGACAGGAAGGTAGCCATGACCAGCACTGAATAAAGGAAGAGGGTGGCGCGTGGTCTCGGGTGACAGTACAGCGTGGCCTATTGCCAGGTGGCAGTACCGGGTGGGCTTGGTGACGGGTGGCAGTACTGGGTGGGTCTGGTCTTGGTGATCTGCACAGGTGGCCATACTATCGGGTGATCTGAATGGGTGGCCAGACTATCGGATGAGAGGGTTGACTCTCAGCAAGGGTGAGCACTGAGGGCCATTAGCGCGTAAGCCTAGAGGAGTGGCAAAGACAAAGATGCCAAGGTAAGTTCGTCTCTACAAGGCCAGTGCTCTGGAGGCCTACAGATCACCTGGTATGGGTCTCGTATATCCTGTCTTTGTGGACCCCTATGTCATGATGCAGGACCTCCGATGGAGGGAGGGCCAGGAGGCAGCTGCACCTGCCCTGAAACTCCACGACAAGAGCAACAGCAGTTGGCCATGCCAAGAAGGGCCCACCTGCACCTGAGATTGTACTGGACTCAGCTCGGCTCCCTTCAAATGTCTGAACAGCAGTGTCAGCAAAGACTGTCACTGTCCAAGCAGGCCGTCACCCATTTATGTGCCATGCTGCAGGGCGAGCTGCGACCTGTGGGATTTGGGGGTCATCCTATGCATTCATCAACAGGAAGAGCTTCCATTCAATTAATGTTCAACTCTTTTGCGACCATCGAAAACATTTCCTGCAGGTGTGTGCCGCTTCCCAGGAAGCAGCTATAACACCTACATACATTGACATTCCCAAGTGCCACAGCTTTTCAGGCCCCTCCACCCACCCCCCCTCGCCTTCAGGGCTGAATTCTCAGGAACAAGGGCCACCCATTGAAGACATGGCTACTCACACCTGTGAGGAACCCTCGCAACGCAGCAGAAGAGATGTACAACAGTTGCCATGACTCCACCCGAGCAACCACTGAGCAGGCCATTGGGCTGCTGAAGATAAGATTCTGGTGCCTGGATCGATCTGGTGGAGCCCTGCAGTATACCCCTGCGAGGGTATCACATATCGTTGTGGTCTGCATAATCTAGCACTGCAGAGGGGGGAGGACTTGTATGAAGAGAACATGATTGACCAACACTCCTCCACTGACGAGGAGGACACGGAGGAGGAAGATGAGCAGGCAGTACTGGATGTTGAAGCCCTTGCACCGGAGGCCTGGCGCGTTGAGCAACAGGCCAGGGAGACAAGAGACAATCTCATACTTACCTGCTTCCAGCCACGTTGATGGCCTCTCAGAGTGAACTCAATAAAGACCCACCTCAAAGCATTCAGTCTGTCGCTTCCTTTCTATTTGAGTTCCGTGCCCAGCGCCCAGTTTAACCATGTGCTCTGGCACATCTGAGATGCTTACCAAAGGAGGGCTGTGCCTACACTGGCAGCCCAATGAGGGAGAAGGATGAAGTCAGCATCTCACAATTAAGGCATGAAAGAATAAGTATTTTCAACAATAAATGTTAACTACAATAATGTAAAAACTTTATAACACAAGACAAATGGCAAATGTCAGACACCCATAAAACCTCAAGTGTACTTAGGTGGTTTTCTTTATACATTTTCGTGTGCTTCAGTTAGGTGTGATCCCTGCAGCAGCAGCTGGAATAGAGGCAGGTTGCTGATCAGACTGCTCCCTGGATGACTTCAGCAGCTATCCTCTGGCTGCTTGAGGCCTGGAGGGCCCCGGCTGCCTGGGGGTTTTCTGCACAGGTGCAGGACTCTCCTCAGGCATTGTGGCTACTGGAGCTGGGCTGTCAACACCAGAGGCTCATCATCACCCTGGGACTCAGCATGGGCCTGGCCACTGCAGTACTCCAACTGTCAGAGGCCTCAGCAATTTTTTTATTTCCAAAATATACTTTATTCATAAAAATCTGTAAAAAATGCATTGCCAAACAGTTTCAAACAGCACCAAGTCCAAAATACAAACAGTGCAAAGGCGGTCCGTTTCCTTCTATACAATCATGAGTTGCCTCACAACCCTTCCATTTCATTTGTCATACCATTAACATTTTTACATTTTACAGCAAATGAAAATTTTTCCGATACAGTTCGAGGGGTTTCCCATGGATCCAGCCCCTCCATTCAGCTTGGTGGGGGGACCTTACACAGTGGTCTTTCCCCATTGAGCCTTTGCTGCGGCTGCCCCAAGCTTTAGCGCGTCCCTCAGCACGTAGTCCTGGACCTTGGAATGTGCCAGTCTACAACATTCGGTCATGGACAACTCTTTGCACTGGAAGACCAGCAAGTTTCGGGCAGACCAAAGGGCGTCTTTCACCGAATTGATAGTCCTCCAGCTGCAGTTGATGTTTGTCTCGGTGTGCGTCCCTGGGAACAGCCCGTAGAGCACAGACTCCTGTGTTACAGAGCTGCTTGGGATGAACCTTGACAAAAACCACGCATCTCTTTCCACACCTGCTTTGCAAAGACACATTCCAGGAGGAGGTGGGCAACCGTCTCTTCCCCACCACAGCCACCGCGGGAGCATTGTGCGGAGGGGGCAAGACTTCAGGCGTGCAGGAAGGATCTGACGGGGAGGGCCCTTCTCACCACCAGCCAAGCTACATCTTGGTGCTTGTTTGAAAGTTCTGGTGATGAGGCATTCCGCCAAATGACTTTGGCGGTCTGCTCGGGGAACCATCTGACAGGATCCCCCGTTTCCTTTTCCTGTAGGGCCTTGAGGACATTCCGTGCAGACCACTGCCTGATGGACCAGTGGTCAAAGGTGTTTTCCCGCAGAAACTGCTCCACAAAGGATAGGTGGTACGGCACGGTCCACCTGGATGGAGCGTTCCGCGGCAATGTGACCAGGCCCATCCTTCGCAACACCAGGGACAGATAGAACCTCAGCACGTAGTGACACTTGGAGTTTGTGTACTGGAGGTCTACACACAGCTTGATGCAGCCGCACACGAAGGTGGTCATCAGGATGAGGGCCACGTTGGGTACATTTTTCCCGCCCTTATCCAGAGATTTGAACATCATGTCCCTCTGGACCCGGTCCATTTTAGATCCCCAGATGAAGCGGAAAATGGCTCGGGTGACCGCCACAGCGCAGGAGTGGGGTATGGGGCAGACCTTCGCCACGTACAGCAACAACGTGAGTGCCTTGCACCTGATGACCAGGTTCTTACCCACAATGGAGAGAGATCGCTGCCCCCACATGCTCAACTTTTGTTGTACCTTGGCTACTCACTCCTCCAAGGTTTTGGTGCACGCCCCGGCCCTTCCGAACCATATCCCCAGCACCTTCAGGTAGTCTGACCTGACGGTGAAGGGGACAAAGGATCGGTCAGCCCAGTTCCCAAAGAACATGGCCTCGCTCTTGCCGTGGTTGACTTTGGCTCCCGAGGCCAGTTCGAACTGGTCGCAGATGCTCATCAGTCTGCGCACAGACAGCGGATCCGAGCAGAAGACGGCGACGTCGTCCATGTACAGGGAGGTTTTCACCTGAGTGCCTCCGCTGCCTGGGAGTGTCACCCCTCTTATGCTCGCATCCTTCCTAATAGACTCAGCAAAGGATTCAATATAGCAAACAAACAAGACCGGGGAGAGAGGACAGCCCTGTCTGACTCCAGATTGGATCGGGAAACTTTCCGATTCCCACCCATTTGATTGAGACTGCGCTACTGATGTTTGTGTAGAGCAGTTTGATCCAATTGCAGATACCCTCCCCAAACCCCATTTTGGAAAGCACGTCCATCATGTTGGTGTGCGGTATCCTGTCAAAAGCCTTCTCCTGGTCCAGGCTGATGAGGCAGGTGTCCACCCTCCTGTCCCACACGTAGGCAATCGTATCCCTGAGTAGCGCGAGACTATCACAGATCTTCTTGCCGGGTACAGTACAGGTCTAATCGGGGTGGATCACCAACTCCAGAGCAGACTTGACTCGACTGGCTATGGCTTTGGACAGAATCTTGTAGTCAACATTAAGCAGTGAGATGGCCGGAGGCCTCAGCTGTCGCAACCTCAGTCAGCTGCTCTTGCACATGTGTGGTGTTCTCACCAGCTTGTGACCCTGATTCTAAGACCGAGTGGTAACCCCTTCAGGTGAACGTATCTGCGCTGGTGGACGGTGCAGGAGAGTTATGCGATGATGCATCCTCTGACTGCTCCTCCTCAGAGGTTGACTGCTGTCTCACTTCTGCTGGAGCCTCCTATGGATGCCGACCTGCATGAGAGAAAACAAACATATGTGGGTTAGGCATTGCAGATCTTGTCATGCCAACCATGCATGGTCTGGATCTCCAGAAGTGTGTTGGATGTCAAATGAAGACAATCCTCGTTCTCATGCACGGAAACTCCAGTTTCACCATCGACTATTCAGCAGCCATTCTGGATCCCCGCTAACTTCAGTGCCGCCTCCTCAGCCATTGAGAGAAGCCGTATATCTGGAATTCCTCCACCAGTCTTTGAGATCTCCCTGTTGTTATGGCCTGTTTGTCCTGCAAATGGAAAAAGGGAGATGGTAAGACTTCACAGGAAGAGTGAGAGAACATTTCTGCCAGTGGCAGTTATGCATCTGGCAGGACATGCTGATGCCTAACCCCCTTTGCCAGCGCCTTTGTGGATACTCCGTCCGTATGTCGCGCTGCCTCCCGCATAGCCACATGCAAGCCCAAAGAGGAGAGAGGTATGGAGGACTCACCTTGGCGGAACGAAGGAGATTGTTGACTCTCTTTCCGTACTGCATCCATGTTTGGGGGGGGTGACCTCATGGATACTGATGTCCTCTGTGATCCTCATCCATGCTTGCTTGGTCAGGTGGCAGGATCTATTCTTGCCATCCCTGGAGAAGAGGACCTCCTGCCTTTCCCTTGCAGCCTGGAGAAGAATCTCCAGGGAGGCATCGCTAAACTGTGGGGCCACCCGGTGTCTTGCCTCTGCTGTACTCCATGTCCTTCTCCGGGGATGGGGGTAGGGAGGTGGGGAGGGCGGTCCAGGAGTCACTACCACACTGGGTTCAGCAGCAATCAGCAAAGAGTAAATCATTGAAAGGCAGCAATGCAGGCAGGGCTGGCAGGGCTTTAAATATGATGTCAGCACCTGCTCCAGTCATCCGACAGCATAATCAGCGCCTCAAATCCTGCCTGTCGTGTAATTGGACGGGCCCCGGGCTTCCATTATCATAATTAGCTGCCCGCCGACTGAATTGCAGTGGGCAGGCCACACACATGATGAGCGGCAATGGCACTCACTACCTGGTCTGCTGCCAGAATCCACGACAGTTCAACCCTCCATGTGCAAATATCACAATACAAAATTACATTTTTTTTCCACATTTATTCAAGAAATTGAGATCTTGCATTTAAAAAAATAACTTATGAAAAGCTGGGCTGACGTTTTCAAATGATTATACAAACACATTTTAAAAAAGGCTATTAAATACTATTTTGAACATACCCAAGGTCTAATTTTCCTTATCGGTAAAAACAAAACAAACTTCTCACTCCAGAAATAGGAAAGAAATAAAATGGCTGTAGCCCAGGAGCTGAAGTGATTGTAATCCTTGTCCTAGCAAAACAATTTTAAGTGTCAGGGCCAGCTATCACTCAACCTCAATTGTGTTCATTGGTGAGTTTAATGAGATGTTCTCAGGTCTGTTAGATGGAACACCACCGCAGGGAGGTGAGGAGCAAGCAGAAATATACTTTTACAATCTCCCAAGTTTCCAGTTAAAAGGTAATGCATTTATTTATTGGTAAGCAGCCCATAACAGGAAATTGGAATTTGAAAAAAGGAAGAAAATAGTCTCTACAAACATGTGTCATCACAGTGTGTATAGAATTGAAAGTAGTTTAAAGGACATGGAGGAAGCAATGCACAGCAGACTGGGGTTGAGCTCTCTAATGGCACAGTTCCCAGTGTAAATGCAAAGCAAGCTCTTTGGATTCCAAGCCCTCAGTTCTGGCCACCATGGTTAACCTAATCAAATTGCATAACATTAGGAGTTGTCGTCAAACCTCTCCGACCTGTTTCACCACATAGCTTTAATCACTAATCTCATCTCCCTATTTCATTTTTGCTTCCAGTTTCTTCCCTCTTCTCCTAAAGGTCGCGACTCATACATTTTGATGGGCATGGATAAGCTTGCAGTGCATGAACAGTGGCAGTTCCTTGAGACGGTGAACATTAACAGTCTATTCAGCTATGAGAATCATCACATTTGTGCTTGATCCTGTCTCCACCTGATACCTGCAGATGTATTTTCAAATGTTAACTTGGCTGAATGGCAGGCACTCATTTCTGGGTCATAAAATTGTCAGTTCAAGCTCCATTAAGGACTTAGCCACTTAAATCAAAGATAGTGGTTCTCAAACTTTTTTGGTTAAAGGACGTTGTTTCAAATGGATCAATAAGTATGGACCCCCATCTAAATTATAATACTCATAATATGAAAGTGTTGCATGTAAAGAATGTCAAAACATTGCTTTTAAGAAAACAGGTATTTATTTACAAACATCAGTAATATGGGTGTACCTGCTTCTCACTGCAGAGTCAGTCTATCCTTGGCAGAAGTACAGACAGAGCAAGAACTCAGGGAATGCAGATCATGGAGAAAGCTCTAGGGGAGCAGAAGGAAAGCAGGAGCAATGGGGAAGCTCATCACAGTGAGAGCAGAAACGTGCTGAGAGCAGAGCACTGAGAAAGCAGGAGTCTGGAGAGAGCAGGAGCACAGAGAGTGCATTAGAGGAGCAGGGCAAGATCTTGAATACAGGGAACACCTCCGGTTGCTGCTCACTTGCTTACTGTTGACAATGGAGCCCTGGGCAGTTACCCGGGTTGACCACCCGTGGATCAGCCTTGCATCCTGGATCACCTGGATGGTATCTGCGGACCCCAGTTCAAGAATCACTGATCTAAGATGATGCACTAATGCAGTACTGAGGGATTACTGCATTGTCAGAGGCCCTGTCTACCTATGCCTAGAGTCTTAGGTGGCTGTATCCAAAGAACGATGAGTTCTCCCAGTGTCCTGATCAATGTCCTTCTCTTGCCATCAAAAATAGATTAACTGCTCATTTATTTCATTGTTGTTTGTGGGATTTTGCAGTGCACAAAATGGCTGCCATGTTTTTCCACGTAACAACCATGCAGAAAGTATGCAGGTGTCAGATTCTTGCAGCACTGCATTGGATTGAATCAAATTGCATTTTCTTACCACCATTCCTACTGAGATCCATTAGTTCAGCCTAGGCCAGGGAATGTACCTAGGACCTTTCTAGTTTGTGTGGTTCAGTATCACACCATGTTGCATTTTACCTACTGAACCGTTGGACCAGAGGTACACAGCAGATTTGCAGCTAAGCTCTCTCTTTTAACGATACACCCATTAAATTTATATTTATACCTTGCTAGCACACTGACAGATAGACAAAGAAAGTGTCATGCAGACCCCCATCAGCCAAGAATGAAGCATATTAATTTTGTATATGAACATTGATTTTAAACTGTTGCTGGAACGAGAAAGTGACTTGTTAAACAGATCAGCCGTGGCTGGAAAAAGCATTTACATACTAACAGACAGTGCATGTGGAGACAAAGGACCATTCCCTGACACATTCAACCCAAAATGAACTTTGATCACCAGACATTGAAGGTGAGGAAGCTCACATTCAGCATGACTGTTAAGATGGCCAAATCACAAACAGACGTGGTCAAACCAGCCAGTCACATGACTAACCTAAATTTGTATTGTGCAGAGAATTTGAGAGGAGAGAGACTGTTTGCTCCTGGACTGTAAAGACCTCTCTTGGCTGGCTCATCACAGCCTCTCCTGTCTGCTCCCATCTCTTTCGCACGGAACTCCAAATCCACTGACGACGTGAACCAAAGGAGAGAAAAGTCTCCTAGATTGAACAAGGTTTAAGAAGAATACTGGGCCCCAACGAAAAGCAAGACCTACCGACAATCAAGGATTGTACAGCGAGCTTGAAGAACAGTAACAAAAACCTTCTTCAGATATTGCCTCAAACTTTTCCACTTTATTTCTTCTGTTCTTTTCTGTCTCTATCTGAACGTGTATTTATCGCATATGCATGCTAGCGTGGCTGCATCCCAACCCAGTGTACTTCCGGCAATGGAGTTAAGCCATAGGAAATCCGTGTCCATTATTTCATGATACATGGCCATACATACCGTAGGCGTTAACCGAATTAGAGTTTAAGTTTAATAAAGTTCAACCTTTTTTCTTTAAAGCTAAGAAAATCTGTTTGGCTGGTTTCTTTGCCTTATAATTGGAAAGCAGTGAACAAGGATTCACCAAGGGGAAGCTAAAAACACAATGTGTTTAAAATTAACCCCTGCTACAGTAAGATCAGGTGAAGGCTGAGAGGGAACCCTAGACCCCTTCTCACCTGGTCATAACGAAAGGTACAGTCTCTCATGCCCTGGTGATTTCGCCCATGTTGCCAAATTTACAAATACAGCTCTCTGAATGGTATGCTAACTCTTCTTACTTTCAGTTCTGGTTTCACCCTATTGTGCTACTTTGTTCTTGATTGGGAGGAACGATTATTAAGGCCTCACAGCCCGACTCTTTCATGGCACTGCCAGATCCTCTTTCTCATTTGCAAGTTGGATGGCGTGCAGGACACAATTTGATAAAACGGGAAGTTAAGGAGCGGCAGAAACCTGATCAATAAAAGAGAGTACGTAGTATGCTGCTTTCAAACTAGATCATGTCGGCATTCTCAGACTGTTTCAGTAGTTCCATGCTGTGTAAATTTAAGCAATGCAACTTCAATAGAGAAAAAAAGAATTTCCAGATCCAGTGACATGTTAATAACTAGTTAACATTTTTCATACTTCCATTTTACAGCACTAGTATTGTTGGAAACTCTGACTTTGGCAAAGTGCTGTAAGGTAAATGGCACGATGCTGCTACTGCCGTCTGAACAGCTGGTTCTCTTGGGCACCTCCGGCTAGCAGTACCATGGCAACAAGGTGAAAACTGCTTCTATATTTCTTTAGTTCTGCTGGCAGCTGCCAGGCGAGTCTCATGCAGCAGGCAACAACACCAAAGGAAACTTGCTACAACTCAGTGAAAAGCTAGTAAATGGCAAATCTCAAAAGGCTGTGCATGTGGAGGTGATTGTTTGACTGCTGCACTGACACTATGGAATCTGCTCCACCATATAAACAGGGCAGATTGCACAGTACTAAGAGCCAAGTCTATTGCAGAACGGCATCTTCGGAAGTGGTTCCACTGAATCTCCACCTCTTTCATTCTAAATGGCGAAATTCAACCATGTGGACATCTTCAGGAGAATTGGAATTGATGTCAACCAGTAGAGCTCCCATCAGTTCCAGCTCCAATGGACCCAAAACAAAGCATGTCTGCATGGTGCTTGAATGCCAGGATCAGATCCTGGAAGAATGGTGACCCCCACCACCCCCCCCCCCCAACCCCCCTCCCACAGAAAAGCTGCAAATGCCAATTTCTTCAGGGCAACTTTAAAATGGAAACTTTTTAAACTTTTCTGATCTTCTTTGATTGAGCACCGCACCCACAGACAGTGTAGCTAGGTTTTACAGAATCATAGAATAGTACAGCACAGAAGAAGGTATTGAGACTGTTGGGAAATTCCTCATCCCCGAAGTAGTGAAAGCTCCAGGAATGCCCAAAATGGTGCACATGGTGCAAATCATCCCAACCCTGGAATGTGAGACAGGGTCAAAGCTGGGGAAGTCTGACAGCCAGATATCCCAACCCACTGTACTTCCGGCAATGGAGTTAAGCCACAGGAAATTTGGGCTCACTATTTCATGATACATGGCCATACATCACTATGTAGCTAGCCATAAAGCAATACACATTACTTTCTGTAATTGGTTCTGTGATATGAATACACTGTCAGAAATTTAGATTTTTTGCACTCGTGTGAAATGGGTGATAGTGAATCTGCAGCCCATTTGGAGATACGAATGTAAGAACATAAAAAATAGGAGCAAGAGTAGGCCACAAGGGTCCTCGAACCTGCTCTGTCATTTAATAAGATCCTGACCTCAACTCCACTTTCCCGCCTGTTCTCCCTATCCCTTGATTCCCTTCGAGTCCAAAAGAATCTATCAATATCATACTTCAATACACTCAATGATTGAGCATCCACAGCCGCCTGGGGTAGAGAATTCCAAAGACAATCTAAAGTTTCATATCACTCCCTATTCTATTGATGAAACATAGGCATTGGTATTAACAGGGAGGTGGGAAGGTTGGGAGGGAGTCCGGGTAGTAGACACTGAAGTTTAATGGCAGGGTCTCATTTAAATAAATGTAGGCAGAGTTTCACCTGACACCCAGCCAGATTGATAACCTGGCCAGTGGGCTGGAGTGAGAATTTGCACCAGGAGGCCACAGCCAGGGACCCATGGGAATGGTCCCCAGCAGTTAGTGAGGGAACAAGGAGGGAGTAGCCTCTAGGTGTGATCAGGATGGGGGGGAGAAAGATGAGGGGACGATTGAGAATGATCTGGCCACAATCTTGAGGAGAGTGGTGTGGGGTGAGGGTGGGAGAGGGGTAGCCTAATTCAAGAGAAACTCAAGGCTTTCTTGTGAAACTTGGAGGAGCCCTCCTTGCCCACAAGGAAGCCTGCAACATAACTTTGAAACTTAGCTCCTGGCATCTCCTGGTCCATGATCCAGCTCTTGGTAAATTTCCTGACGGGGGAGCCAACCCTTCCCACCTCAGGCCTTAGCTTGAAATTGACTGCTGATGACATCTCTGGACCTGATCTGCATATTTAAAGTAGAACTCTGCTTCCTTCCTTCCAGTGTCCTGCTCACCTACTCAAAAGAGTGGGTTAATATCAGGACACAGCAGGAAGGAAGTGGGATTGAGGGGAAGGGGTGGTGAGGGCGAATGGACTCAGGTTATTTTACCTTCTCTCTTGTCCAATGGGAGGAAAGTCAACAAGCTGCGCTTCACTGCTAACCATTTTACACTATTGCACAAGTCAAAATGTCCCTCAGTGTGTTTATATCACAGAACCAATTACAAAAAGTAATAAGTGTATGTCTCTATGTTTAGCTAGCTCAGTGATGTGTGTGACTGTGATTCAAGAAATAGTGGGATCAAAATTCACTCCGCTGCTGAAAGTACAGCGGGCTGGGACTTCTGGCTGCCAGTTTTCCTCAGCTTTGACCCTGTCTCAAACTACACGGTTTGGATAATTTGCATGTGAACCATTTTGGGCATTCCAGAGGCATCCGCTACATGGGGGCAGTGAAAATTGGGGCTGTTAAATGGACTGTCAATTCACTATCACCTATTTTACACTTATCACACAAAGACAAAATTAGCTCCACAGTTACACAGCTACATGTAACTGACTCCAATAACTCTAGAACAATACAAATGCTGTTAGTAACAGCAAGAGGCCAACAGAGACTCAAAAGCAATTGGAAAAGAAAATGACCCTGTAAGGTTCCTGAGATCAAGAATTACAACTGACACAATTCACCATTAATCAAACAACTTATACCAAAGAAAAAGGGTTAAAAAGAAACTTAAACAAACTGCACAAACGATATATGCCTATTCCAATAAAAACGTACAGTTACCTCTTAGTTAGTCAGACTAGGCCTTCCTGGACCGCTGCCCCCCCACTCCTGGCCTGCTGCCAGGAAGCCGCCTCCAAGCACCTAAACTGGCGGGTACCCGAAGGCTGACTGGAAAATTCCAGTTAGCCTCTTTTAATTGGATTCAATTGGCTCTTAATGAGCCTGATGGGCTGCACGCCACATGCAGGCAGGTAGCCTGCCACCACCCACCCTGCCCAATCCCGCCTCCTCAAAAATGGCCCAGAGAAAGGATGGAGCTAGGGAACTGGCATGCTGGCCAATGGGCCTACCGCCCGTTTCCACTTGCAGGCCGAAAATCCAGCCCAAGGTGTTTCAGAAACGTTTTAAAGCAACCTCATTGGATTGATTTCTGCGTTTTTTATATTATGATTACCTCATAGCACATGAGGAGAAATGATCTGTTTTGTTGTTTCTGGCACATATCCTGAATGCAAATCAGGATGTGACACAACTTCAACTCATGTTTTTCTATTTATTAAAATGAGTGCAAATGGGAAATAGCTCCTATAATTTGTGTCAGTAAAGAACCACGGCATATCGGACCCACTCATCTCAAACAACCCAGGAAGTGGTATAAAAAGCTACAGAAAATGAATTGTCACAGTTGACATTTATAAATTTTCTGCCTGGCTGTCACAATACACTCTGAGCATTGCAATTCACACTAACAGAGTGAAAACTGTGACATTGTCTCTTTTAGGCAAAGAATTTTGCCAATGACAATTGAAGTCTCTATTGCTTTCTACCTGGTTGGCAAATGATATGGATTGTCCTGATGTATTGTAGTTCCACAGGAAAAAGGTAAAGGAAACTCCCGTGATGCCTCTTTCTCAAGCACGTTGGCATAGAAATTCGAGTGTGCTGTGTCCGTTTTTTCACAGACGAAAAATGGGCGTCAAAGGGTCCAGTATAGTAGATGCCATGCATGCGCTCATTCCATGTAGAAAGTGCACTACCTGTCACGTACACCAGAAGTGCGATGATAGAACAATCATGGACTAATTCTGAAGAGTTATCAAAAACGGACTTTGTCATTAAAAAAATGAGCTTTTATTTTAAAAAGTGAACAATAGTCCAAAATGGCCACTGAAGAAAAAGGGATTGGCCTTTTGTGTATTCAAACTGTCTGACAAAGACATAAGACAAATCCTCAAAGTTAATAGGTGTCAATGGAACGCATCCTACACCTATCCTAAAATATTCCAGAATTGAATGTGCTTTAGGTAGGTGAGAGCGACTGCCCTTGATATCGAGGCAGCATTTGACCGAGTATGGCTTCAAGGAGCTCTACCAAAACTGGAGTCGATGGAAATCAGGGGGAAAACTCTCCACTGGTTGGAATCGTACCTAGCACAAAGGAAGATGGTTGTGGTTGTTGGAGGTCAATCACCACAGCTCTAGGACATCACTGCAGGAGTTCCTCAGGGTAGTGTCCTAGGCCCAACCATCTTCAGCTGCTTCATCAATAACATTCCTTCAATCACAAGGTCAGAAGTAGGGATGTTCGCTGATGATTGCACATTGTTCGGCACCATTCGCAACTCCTCAGATACTGAAGCAATCCGTGTAGAAATGCAGCAAGACTTGGACAATATCCAGGCTTGGGCTGATAAGTGGCAAGTAACATTTGTGCCACACAGGTGCCAGGCAATGACCATCTCCAACAAAAGAGAATCTAACCATCTCCCTTTGATATTCAACAGCATTACGATCGCTGAATCCCCCACTATCCACATTCTGGGGGTTACCATTGACCAGAAACTGAATTGGAGTAGCCATATAAATACTGTGGCTACAAGAGCAGGTCAGAGGCTAGGAATCCTGAGGCGAGTAACTCACCTCCTGTCTCCCCAAAGCCTGTCCACCATCTACAAGGCACAAGTCAGGAGTGTGATGGAATACTCTCCACTTTCCTGGATGGGTGCAGCTCCAAGAACACTTAAGAAGCTTGACACCAGCCAGGACAAAGCAGCCCACTTGATTGGCACCCCATCCACAAACATTCATTCCCTCCACCACCAACGCACACTGGCATCAATGTGTACCATCTACAGGATGCACTGTAGCAATGGACCAAGGCTACTCTGGCAGCACCTTCCAAACCTGCAACCTCTACCACTTAGGAGCCAAGGGCAACAGATGCTTGGGAACACCACCACCTGCAAGTTCCCCTCCAAGCCACACGCCATAATGTCTTGGAACTATATCGCCATTCCTTCACTGTCACAGGGTCAAAATCCTGGAACTCCCTTCCTAACAGCGCTGTTGGTGTACCTACCCCACATGAACTGCAGCAGTTCAAGAAGGAAGCTCACGCGACCATCTCATAGGCATTTAGGAATGGGCAATAAATGCTGGCCCAGCCAGTGATGCCCACAGCTCATGAAACGATTTAAAAACAAGCTGTCTTCTGTAACAAAGGAGGTGTGAAGTAGCCACATCCTGGGCCTTTGTGCAATCACCATGAGGAAGAGACCAGAGTGTCTCCTAACAGGAGGTGAGAGATAGCAGCTTTACCTTTTAAAATAGGCAGCCAGAGAGAGAGAGAGAGTCACCCAGGAAAGAAGCACCATCTAACAGCTTGAGCTACAGCCATGCCAGAAAGCACTTGCCCTGTTTCAGAATCCGACATCTACAGTATACAACAGTGAGAGCTAGAAGTAACCCACTGTCTTCAACTGAACCTTCAATCAAGAGAGAAATCTACACTCATCTCAGGCCTGCATCCATCTAGAATTTGATTTCCAGGTTTATCGTAACCTTTCCCCTCACTAAAAGCCACCTTCCTTTTTCTGTTCTCTATCTGTTTCTTCTTTTCTGTGTGTGTGTGCTTGCGAAGGAGAAAATGTGTGAGTAGATGCAGTTGCGACAATTTCGGCATAAGGCTCATTGATCAGTAATCAATTGATTTTCTGTTTTTGAAACCTACAAGAAAACCTGCGGTCAGGTGGGGTGTTGAACAGTAGGAACCACCCATAGCCATAACAAATTGGGGGCTCAAAGTTAGGATCTGAACCACCAGACAAATAAGAGATTTAGGAAAAGGGAGGAAAATTGACCTCTAAAATTGTGGAAAAATAAACAAACAGTTTTTCTTGTATTCTTGTGTTTTTTTTCTCCATGGTGTGAGAAACAAAAGAGTTGGCCACATTTATTGTTAGGGAGTTTGTAGGGCAGGGAGAAATATCCCATGATAAGTTAAAAGAAATTAAGTGTTGAAGATTAAAAAGCTTAGCTACAGAGTTGGGAATCACTTTTAGACAAAAAGGAAAGAAACCTGAACTGGTGAAATGTCTAGCCAACCATTTTAAACTTACCCCTGAGCTAGAAGAAGAAAGCCTTGAATCAGAGTCTGAAAAATTAGCTCTAGCTAGAAAAAGGAAGAAATTGAGTTTCAGAAGGAAAAAAGAGGAAAGGGAGATCCAAAGAGAGGAAGCAACAAGAAGGTTGGAGTTACAGAGACTGCAAACCCAAAATTAAAATGCTGCCAGCCACTCAAACCTTATCCCCAATTCAGAGCAAAACTTTGATGTGCTTAGACACTCAAGACTAGTGCCATAATTTAATGAGGAGGAGGTTGAGTCATATTTTATTTCATGTGAGAAAATATCTCAGGCTAAAATAGCTGAAAGAATTTTGGACTCTCCTCTTACAAGGCGAGTTCGTGGGGAGGGCTCGTGAAACTTGTTCCATATTATCAGAAAAAAGTTCCTCTGATTATAAACAATCTAAAACGGCAATTCTGAATGCGTATAAACTGGTACCTGAAGCATATAGACAGAGATTCTGACACACTCGGAAAAGGCCCACATAGACTTGCATTGATTTTGAAAGAATCAAACATATGGCTTTTGATCGCTGGATATGATGTCTCAAGCTAGAACCCTCATATGAAAATTTGAGAGAAGTGATGTTGCTGGAAGAGTTTAAAAATATCACCCCAAGTAGTATAAGAACCCACATTGAAGAACAAAGAGTCACAAGAGTAAGGGAACCAGCTAAGATGGCCGAAGACTATGAATTAATACACATCCGAATAAATTTGGGTCTATTAACTCTTACAAGGCAGGGAGAGATAGTAGGGATGTAGAGGAAGCAAAAATAGACTTGCGAGAAAAGGAGAGCAGGGAAGGGAAACCCGACCATTCGCCAATGTTTAAAAAAAGGAACACGGGGATAAACCAGTAGGGGTCTGCCCAACATGTTTCCAGTGTGGCAAATCTGAGCATGTCCAGGCCAATTATTGGTATGCCAAAAAACCAGCAGGAGGCAATGCAATCAAGCCTGTGTCTGTGGCTTTAAAAGTGATAAGCCTGTAATCCATTATCACTCAAGAGCCGAGCACATATCAGAATTTTTTGCACAAAGGAAAAAATTACTCATTTTCTGTCCCAGGCACCAGGCAAACAGAAAACCATCCTTATGGATACCAGTCATTTTCAAACCCCACCAGCAGCCAAACTGACAGAAATGCCACTGGTAAGCAGAACAAATACTACAGTATTAGTAAAAAGGCTCACTGGAAAGCAGAACAAATACTACAGTATTAGTAAAAAGGCTCTCTGGAAAATGTTTGAAAGTTCCCTTAGTTAAAATGTCCCTCAGAGTAAGCTGGTTACTGGGTAATGACAATCAGAATCATTGTGAGCGTACCCATACAGGGGGCAAATCTATTGCTGGGCAATGACTTGGCAGGAAGCACAGTATTGTACCCAAAGGGTCCAGAGCTGTCCACAGAGACTGGAGAAACTGAGGGGAGAAAACAAAACTGTACAACTGCAGAGGGCTGGGGAAGTTCCACAAATCCCACAGGGGGGCAATGGAGCCAGAAGAATTTAAAAGGGCCCAGATATAGCCAAAAAGATTTAAAGAAGCTAAAAGCAGCAAGAGCTGAAGGAAAAGAAACTGAGATATGGTTAGCTGAAACCTTCTGTAAAGATTTAAATACAGACAAGGAAAGTTCCCAAAAAAAAGCCAAGAATGAGGGAGATGTCTCACCTAGTTGAAGTGCCATAGGGGAGTGCAGTGGAAGCTGAACAACCCCCTGGGAGCAGTAGTGTCCCAGAGGGCATGGGGCAGATTAGGGAAACACCTATCTCTGAAGGGAAGGGAAAGGGGAAGGCAACATGCCTGAAAGTGAACCACACTTGTGAAAATCATAAAAGAACTGAAAGTGAGGTCGGCATGGATCAACCCACTGAAGAATCAAAAATCAGGTTTCAAATCCAAAACTAATCAAACCCAACAATTTTTCTTCCAAGGTTAGATTAGCTTAGATTAGAGATACAGCACTGAAACAGGCCCTTCGGCCCACCGAGTCTGTGCCGACCATCAACCACCCATTTATACTAATCCTACACTAATCCCATATTCCTACCAAACATCCCCACCTGCCCCTGTATTTCCCTACCACCTACCCATACTAGTGACAATTTATAATGGCCAATTTACCTACCAACCTGCAAGTCTTTTGGCTTGTCAGAACTCAGCCAGAACAAGGGCTCGCAAGGACTAAAAAACAATGTATTATCCACTATCACCCTAGAAATAAGAACTATCAATGTGCCAGAACCTGAATGGTTAACACCATGTATTGTGCAAGCAGTAGTTAAGGGATTAAAGCTTGTACAAATAGGGAACCTTACAGCATGCAGTAACAGAAATTTTCATACTACAAGCTTCACAAACAATTACATGGTCCTGGAGATTAACATCCCTAAAGTAGTACAAACTGGGGCGAGAGAAACTACAACCCCATTTGAGAACACATAACAGAAAGAAATGCAATTTTTTAATGGTACCCCATCCAAAGGAAGGATGATGAAAAAACCTGAACTCAAACCTCAAATGGTTGTTATGAGCAATGCCAGCTGTAGCCGTTGTAAGATGGAGTGAATGAAATGAATGTTTACAGTGGTGTGACCCTGAACTTTCTTGCTGGTTCTTTTTCCAACTTTCTGAGCCCAAAAAATAAACAACATAAAATGAAATCCAAGGAATTTGCATACCACAAATCTGCATATCACAAGCTTCATCAACAATCACATGGTCCTGGAGATTATCATTCCTAAAGTAGTACAAACTGATTTGAGAGAAACTATAACCTATTAGAGAATACATAACTGAAAGAAATGTAATTGTGCTATGCAAATTTCTGTTACTGTGTGCTGTCAGGTTCCCTGTTTGTTCAAGCTTTAACCCCTTAACTACTGCTTCCACAATATATGGTGTTAACTATTCAGGTTCTGGCACATTGATAGTTCTTATTTCTAGGGTGACAGTGGGTGATATATTGTATTTTAGACTTTATGAGGCATGTTTGACTTTGTCAGATAAATCCTCAAAGCTAAAAGGTGTCAATGGAACCCATCTAACACCTATCCTAAAACATTTCAGAATTGAATAGTTTCTTCTGAAACAAGGGAGGTGTGAAATAGCCACATCCTGGGCCATTGTGTGATCGCCATGGGGAGGAAATCAGAGTGTCTCCTAACAGGAGGTGAGAGATAACAGCTTACCTTTTAAAAAGACAGCGAGAGGGAGACAGAGAGACTCACCCAGGAGAGAAGTCCCATCTAACAGCTTGCTTTCCAGTGAAGCCAGAAAGTACATGCCCTGTTGCAGAATCCGACATCTACAGTATACAGCAGTGAGTAACCCATCATCTTCAATTGAACCTTGAATCAAGAGAGAAATCTACATTCATCTCAGACCTGCATCCATCTAGAAACTTGATTTCCAAGAGAATTCAACAGGTTTATCGTAACCTTCCTCCCTCCCCCCACTAAAAGCCGCCTTTTTCTTTCCCTTTACTGTTTCTTCATGTGTGTGTATGCGTGAGCAAATGCATGAGTGGATGTGGTTGTAACACCTTCGGGATAAGGCGTATTGATCAATAAACAATTGATTTTCTGTTTTTAAAACCGAAAAGAAAACCTGTCACTGTCTGGTCCAACCAAGGGGCTAAATTCTAATACAAATACACTTGCTGTGGTCAGGTGGGGTGTTGAACAGTGGGAACCACCCACATCACACCATGTGGTCGTAACATACCCACCATATTGGATTGGGCTCCTCTGTAGACATCCATGATGCCAGTATTTAAAATACTCTTAAAATATCTAAATAAATGTCCTAAGCATGTTGTAGGATTCTCTCCTAAAATTGGGCTGCCCCAGCACCTGACTCACTGCATGATAAACTCATTCAGCCACCCAGTGCCCTAACAGACAGGAAGGACCTGTCAGCATCACAATTTAGAGGGCTCACCTACTCCATTAGCTGCTGGTTTGTCCATTAGACTACTGATTAATATCTGCACTTTTTCCTGCCTCGTTTCTACCTTCTGCAACTGATTTATGACTTCTGTTAACATGCTGTGTCTGGTGCTAGACTGCTTTTGTCTGCCTTTAAAACAGCTCTATTGCAGTCATGGGTAGTCTGCCTTTGAGGCTAGAGGATAAGGGTGAGGCATGAAGAAGACATGACAGAGTAGGAGCAGCTTCAAGGAGCTGGAGGAGAGCACTGCGTAGAAGGCTATACCCGCAGTGAGTCTTCAGGAAACACATATTCTATCTTAACTTCACTGAGGACCAATGTTGAACCAAGAGACTTGTTTGATCAAGGAGATTGTCACTGAGCTATGCCACTTGCTGCAGCCGCAGTTTGAGCCTCAAAGCAGGGCATGAATAGCTGTGGCTGTCAAGGTCACCGTGACCCTTAACCTTTATGTCACAGGGTCATTCAGGCTGTAGCAGATGACACCAGTGACACCTCCCAGTTTTCAGGCCAGCATTGTATCAATGAGATTACTGAGGCTCTCCGCACTAGGAAGAATACTTACATCTCTTTCTCTGTGGACAGAGCCATGCAGGACAAAACATCACTAGGCTTCACCCTCATTGCAGTCATGCCCAGGGTGTCTTCCCTGCTCTCCACCGCCAGCCTGGCGTCTTCCTTAGAAAAAGATTTCACTCCCTGAATATTCAGCTTGTTTGTGATGACAGGTAGCATATCATGCAGGACTGTGTCTAGTTTCTACGTAGCAGTCATGATTTACATCCTGTGCTGGTCCTTTGTATTGTCTTTATTTCAACCAGGCTGTCAGGTCACAGGCTTGCTATTGGATAACAAGAGACATACCCTTCAGATATGGCTCATGTTTCTTATAAGGGACGTGGGCACAGCTGCAGAACTAACCCACTAGAAACATCATCAAGCACACTGTTGGCATGTTTAAGCACCGCTTCTGCTGCCTGGGTCATTCAGGAGGAGCTTTGCAATATACCCCTGAGTAATTATCCAGAGTTGTAGTCATCTGCTGCATGCTTGACACTTTGCCATCATGAGGGACCAGCCTCTATCAGCACTTGGCAGCAAGAAAGGCTGAAGTGCAGCATAAGGAGGAGAAAGAGCTGGAGCAACAGCTCCTAGCTGCCATAGACAAGTGCTCATCCAAGAACACTTCACATGAACCATCCTTCCTACCTTCAGTATAGCAACAGTCCCGCAATCATCACCACCATTCTTACTATCACCATCTGACTGCCTTCCTTCAGTTCAGTTCATTGATCTTGCCCTCACTTGCCCTATAAATATTAACATTAACACCAAATTCAGAAAAACTGAATGCAACAACATCAATTCCATTTGTGGCTAATATTTAAGGTATGAAGAAACCCTTAGTGACATCACATCCAGCACTGCCATTTTCCCTGGCAATGACTCTTCCCTGCTCATGATGACCAGGACATTTCTTCCACAGGGAAATGATATGCAGGCAAGTCCACCCTCCTCCGGTCACAGCCTCCTCCTGCCCCAGCCTCCTGCTGCAATATGTGTGTGACCTTCTCTGGCAGCAAAGAAGGGAGTGTGTTGGTGACATTCTTGTAAGTTAGTGATAATGTTGTGAGTTGTTTAGAGAATTTAACTATTATGGTCAAATAGTTTATTGTGTGTTGTTTGTTGTGCAGCATGAGAAAGTGAGGGTTGCAATACCATTGCAAATAGGATGTGTAGAGTGTGGGAGTATAAGGAGAAGAAAGTGGAGGGAAGTGTGGCGCAGTGATTGTAGAAGGATGAAGGGAGAGGACATTATTGTGAATAGTGAGGCTGCAGGTGGTGAAAGGGTAAGCAGAGAGTAAGAGAGCGAAGAGTTACGATTCTTACCTTGACAACTCTGGTGATGTCATTCAATTTTTTTCTACATTGGAGCTGAACTTTCAGCATTAACCTTTTCTCATTGATGACAGAGGTATTGC
Organism: Heterodontus francisci; assembly: GCF_036365525.1. Lineage (NCBI taxonomy): Eukaryota > Metazoa > Chordata > Chondrichthyes > Heterodontiformes > Heterodontidae > Heterodontus > Heterodontus francisci. The sequence continues at coordinate 182,167,712 of NC_090375.1, read as the reverse complement.
CAGGAGGGCGTTCAACCCCTACCCCTACCCCAGGCTGCCACAGGAAACATTAGCAGCATCAGCTATTCATAGATGTATTAAACAACCCACTTGCTTTTAGGACTGTTGTGATTTTAACTATCACTAACAGTGGCATGTCTTCAGGTCAACTTGGAGCATGTGACACAACTCTGCCATGTTTTCCTTTATTAACTGTAGCCTTCACAGGCGCTGTTCCTCTGATACATTACGATAGGTGTCTATAAATGAGGGCATGGCAATCTTAGTGGATGGACTCAGGGTACTTCTGGTGCACCTGACCTCCCTGGTATCTCTCCTGTTCCTTTAAAAAGCAGAAGGGCAGGGCGATTCTCATTGGAAATCCTACTGTTCTATTGTTGTGGGTCATACGTGAAAAATAGCAGCCTCAGCAACTGCTACGGGTATTTGTGATGCAACGACCGTGACGGGAGGAGTGCACTGTTTATTCAATTCCACTTCTCCACAGGTCACAACATATATTTAAATTTTCCCACTTACTCATACGGTCAATCAGATACTCTATTTTTCCCAGAATAAAACACACTAACCAAGTTTCTTTACAAAACAACAAAATTATCAGTTTATTATAAAACAAGTTTTAACCAGTAATGAAATAAAGCATAAAAACACAGATTGAAATTTTAAAGTTCCCTTTTTACCTTAGCTCCTCACACTCACACACACATATACCGGTTAACTGGGAAAATAAAAGGGATCTTTGTTCAGAGCTCTGTTACAGACAAAACAAAACTTGGGCTGAATACTTGCTCATTCTTGAAGAAAACAGCAGATGAGATATGTTGTGTTCCAAAACTGACATACCGTCTAGCCTCTGAGTACACATAGATGAGTCACTGGGATCTTTTAGAACAGTTCTTTTCAGGCGGTGTTGAGAATTAATTTGGCAGGCTTTTCTTCAAAGACAAGAGACAAGATAAGTTAACACAGTGGACTTCTCAGGGTCTTTTGGAGAGATGTTGGGAAGCTGAGCTGGGTTGTGGTCTTCTCTCTTTCCTTAGGAATTCTCTTCCCCTTCTGCAGGCTTTTTAAAGAGATGGAACAGGCTAGACTGAGCTGGGTTCTGTCCTTCAGTTTTTTAAAAAACGCCAACCAATTCAAAAGTGATGCCGGAAACAGAAAATCCACCTTCTGACCTGTCACTTCTTTCACCATATCTTCGCCAGTTACCAGGGTTTCTGTTCTATTTTTAACTTGAGTCATGTGACAACCAGTAAATGTTGTTGCCAAACTAGCTCTTTCAGTGTCCTCTTGACGACCCTCTTGGAAAAAAACTGGTCCAACATTTCTTCAGTTTGGCTATGAATTCCTCAAAAAATATTTTTAACAAAAAACAGAAGCACTTTCATAACAGTGTACACCTAAGTGGAACCAGGAAAAAGATAAAGGCTTGCAAAAATAGACTGCAAATGATGCCACCAAACTCCCTGCAGGGGCTTTTAAAACTACTTTTGCTCCCAGTAACACTGTGCACCAATTTTATATTGTCTGTATTGAAGGTAGATGTATCAGAGTGAACTGCTGCCCACAACTTTCTGATACACATTAGCTGTGTGTCCCCACTCCTGCACAGGGCCTGAAAAATGTTACTCTCACATTCCCATTTGTATAATCATAATCTTTAAAACTTTAAGATGAACACATTGGTACAAGACAAACAACCTGCTTTGGACAACCCTCAAAGACTGTACTGTATCATTTTGTAAACAATTTGGGACATTCACATCAGGTTGTATACAATAGAAATATGGGACTGGATTATATCCGGACTTCAGAAACAGGAGTGGAAGTTTGGGCGGCCGAAAAATCGGGATGGTGGTGCTCGCCCAGAAACTCACATTGGATTTTGTTAGTGGCAGAAAACTCCGAAGCGGTGGGACTGCAATTTGTATTGGTGAGCAGCTAGTTAGAATGCATTTGCATTGAATTGGAGCAAATTTTATGGGGGATTTCAAATTTATTCAATGGCACAGGGTGATCACGTGCCTTCAAATCCCCAGCCTTTTAAAGGTGGTGACAACGAGGTGAGGCCTCAATGCCGCCACGGGAAGACAGCCATGGGGAACAGTGGATAAGGGAAGAGAGGGGAGTGGAGGCCATTGTTGGCCTGCGGTGCTGGGCTTTCTACACAGGTGGGCACAGCCTCAAGTGCAAGGGTGAGAACAGTTTAGGATGCTGACCTCTCTGCAAGGGTGAGCACAGTCTTGGGTGCAAGGGTGGGCGCAGTCTCGGCTTCTGGGCTCTCTGCAAGCATGGGCACTGAGGGGCATTAGCATGTCTTCAGGGGGGAGAAGCAAGGGGAAGTTCCCAAGGTAAGTTTGTCTCTCCAAGGACAGCAATGGGAGGGGCAGAAATCAGCTGGCATGGGTCTCATACGTTCAGTCTTTGTGGACCCCCATGCCATGCAACAGCGGCTCAGCTTGAGGGTGGGCCGGGATGTAGCAGCGCCAGCCCATGACGCTCCAATAGGAGAGCGGCAGCAGCCAGCCACTCTAAGAAGGGCCTATCCACACCAAAGAGTTTGCCAGACTCCTTCAACTACCTGCAAATGTCCGAGCGGCAATGTCACCGAAGACTGCGGCTCTCTAGGTTGGCAGTCACTGACTTACATGCTATGTTACAGGACAAGCTGCGACCCATGGGCTTCAATAGACACCCAATTCCCATGACCATGACGATCACTGTGGCACTCAATTTCTATGCATCTGGCTCTTTCCAGGGATCCACTGAGGACAGGTGTGGGATCTTGCAGGCTGCAACCAATCGCTGCTTCCAGGAGGTGACCAATGTCCGTTTCAAGAGGGCTGGTGAATATTTGCAATACCAAACCCACTCTGGCCACAATTAATACACCTGTGAAGCCTCAAGTGCATCGAGATGCTCTTCTTTATATGTTTTTGTGTACTTCTATGTGGTGCGATCCTTGCGCTGGCAGCTGAAGTGGAGGCAGGCAACTGATCAGGCTGTCCCTTGGCCTGGGGTGACTTTAGCAGACATCCTCTGACAGCCTGGAGGGCCCCAGCTGGCTGAGGGATTGCTGCACAGGTGCAGGAGCCTCCTCAGTCATTGTGGCTACTGGAGCTGGTATTACTGGCAGAGGGGCTGAGGCACCACTGACCACACTCATAGTGCCCTGAGGGGAGACCCCAGATGTAGAGGTCAGTCTCTCCGCCTCCCTTTCAAGGCTCACTTGTACCTCCCAGCTAACTAGTGCCTCGTCCCTCTCTCACCTTGCCATTGCTGCGTCGAACTCATGGCCAAAGTGATGGTGTGCAAGTCTGCACGCAAATGTGGGATCTGGCGCTCCATGAGGATCACCAACCTCTCTCAATGGAGAAAGCCATATGTGATAATAAAGATAAATTAAAAGGATATGAAGGAAGAGCTAAAGTGAACTGGGAAACTTGGTTAAAAGGGAAGACAGTAGAGATGCAGTGGCTGACTTTTAAGGAGATAGTTAATAACTCTTAGCAGACATTTATCCCAGTGAGAAAGAAAAATTCTTTGAGAAGGATACATCATCTGTGGCTAAATAAGGAAGTTAAGGATAGTATCAAATTAAAAGAAACACTGTACAAATCTACAAAGATTAGTGGTAGGTCAGAAGATTGGACAGATTTTAAGAACCAGCAAAGAATGAAGAAAAATATAATTGAGAGAGAAAGTAGAGTATGAAAGAAAACCAGCTAGTAATATAAAAACAGACAGTAAGAGTTTCTATAAGTATTTAAATAAGAAAAGAGTAACTAAAGCTAGTGTTGGCCCTCTAGAGAGTGAGTCTGGGGAATTGATAATGGGAAACAAGAAAATGGTGGAGGCATTGCACAGGTATTTTATATCTGTTTTCACTGTAGAAGACTTAGAAAACCTGCCAAAGATACTTGAAAATCAAGAGATGAAAGGGAGAGAGGAACTTAAAACAATCACTATCACCAGGGGAAAGGTGCTGAGAAAACTTTTAGAAATAAAGGATGATAAGTTCCCAGGACCAGATGGCCTGCATTCTAGGGCTTAAAAGAAGTGACTGTAGAGGTTGTAGAGGTTTTGGTTATAATCTTCCAAAATTGCTTAGATTCTGGAAGGGTCCCAGCAGAAAGGAGGGAGACAGAAAGCAGGAAACTATAAGCCAGTTAGCCTAACATCTGTCATAGGGAAGCTGCTAGAATTCATTATAAGGATGTTATGGCAGGATACTTAAAAAATCATAATGGATCAGACAGAGTCAACATGGTTTTGTGAAAGGGAAATCATGTTTATAACTAATTTATGAGAGTTCTTTGAGGAAGTAAACAAGCAAGGTGGATAAAGGGGCACCTGTAGATGTACTTAGATTTCCAAACAGCATTTGATAAGGTGCCACATCAAAGGTTACGTCACAAGATAAGAGTACATGGTGTAAGGGATAACATATTAGCATGGATAAAGGACTGGTAAGCTAACAGAAAGCAGAGAATAGGGATAAATGGGTCTTTTTCGGGTTGGCAAGCTGTAATTAGTGGAGTGCCACATGGATCAGTGCTGGAGCCTCAACTATTTACAATTTATATCAATGACTTGGATGAAGGGACCAAATGTATGGTAGTTAAATTTGCCGATGATACCAAGATAGGAAGGAAAGTAAGTTGTCAAGAGAAGGGTAATAGTTTACAAAAGGATATAAATAGGTCAGGTGAGTGGGCAAAGATTTAGCAGATGGCGTATATGTGGGAAAATCTGAACTTTGGCAGGAAGAATAGAAAAACTGTATACCATTTTAAGAAAAACTCAGTGGCACAGAGGGACCTGGGTGTCCTGGTACATGAATCACAAAAGGTTAGTATGCAGGTACAGCAAGTGACTAGGAAGGCAAATGGAATGTTGGCTGTTGTTGCAAGGGGAATTGAGTTTTTTTATATTTGTTCATGGGATGTAAGCATCGCTGGCTAGGCCAGTATTGCCAATAATGAGGCACATTAATTTTGTCATGTACATTGATTTTAAACTGTTGCTGGAGCGAGAAAATGACTTGTTAAACAGATCAGCCATGGCTGGAAAAGACATTTGCATATTAACAGACAGTGCTTGGAAGGATAAAGAACCATTCCCTGACACATTCAACCCATAATAGACCTTGATCACCTGGTATTGTGTGTAAGAGGAGAATTCCAGAGACTGCTAAGGTGATACAATCCAGGACTGGTTTGACTAGCTGGTCATTTGACTAACTGGCTGTTCCAGGGGTTTTTTGAACGAGCCACAGAGAGTTTAAACTCAGCAAGACTGGTTACTCCTGGACTGAGAAGATGTCTCCTGTCTGCTCCCATCTCTTTCTCACAAGCTTCTGAGTCCACTGAAGACACATGAACCCAAAGAGAGAAAAGTCCCCTACAGCGAACAAGGTGTAAGAAGAATACTGCGCCCCCAAAGAAAAGTAAGATCTACCTACAACCAAGGGCTCTACAGTGAGCTCGAAAAACCGGACCAACAACTCTTCAGAAATTGCCTCAAACTTTTCCACTTTATTTTTCTTCTGCTCTTTTTTGTCTCTATTTGCATGTGTGCATCATATATGCCTTCTAGCATGGGCACGTCGTGTGTCCGTAGGCATCAACCAAATTAGAGTTTAAGTTCAAGTTTAATAAATTTAAACTTTTCTTCTTTAAACCTGAGAAAACCTGTTTGTGCTGGTTTCTTTGTCTTATAATTGGAAAGCGGTGATCAAGGCTTCACCAATGGGGAGCTAAAAACACGGTGTTTTAAAAATGAAACCCTATTACGGTAAGACCAGGTGAAGGCTGATAGGGAACACTAGACCCCTTTCTCATCTGGTCGTAACAATGGTTATTGCCTGGCACATGTGTGGCATGACTGTTACTTGTCATTTATCAGCCTAAGCCTGTTGTCCAGGTCTTGCTGCATCTGGACATAGGCTGTTTCAGTATCTGAGGAGTCACGAATGGTGTTGAATATTATGCAATCATCAGCGAATATCCCCACTTCTGACCTTATGATGGAGGGAACGTCATTGATGAAGTAGCTGAAGATGGTTGGGCCTAGGACACTACCCTGAGGAACTCCTGCAGTGATGTCCTGGGACTGAGATGATTGACCTTCAATAACCACAACCATCTTCCTTTGTGCTAGGTATGACTCCAGCCAGTGGAGAGTTTTCCCCTGATTCCCATTGACTCCAGTTTTACTAGGGCTCCTTGATGCCATACTCAGTCAAATCCTGCCTTGATGTCAAGGGCAGTCACTCTCACCTCACCTCTGGAGTTCAGTTCTTTTGTCCATGTTTGAACCAAGGCTGTAATGAGGTCAGGAGCGGAGTGGCCCTGAAGGAACCCAAACTGAGTGTCAGTGAGCATATTATTGCTGAGCAAGTGCCGCTTGATAGCACTGTCGATGACCCCTTGCATCACTTTGCTGATGATCGAAAGTAGACTGATAGGGCAATAATTGGCCAGGTTGGATTTGTCCTGCTCTTTGTAGGGAAGATTTACTACAGCTGTACAGGACCTTGGTGATACCAAATCTTGAGTACTGTGTACAGTTTTGGTCTCCTTATTTGAAAAATGATATTGCATTAGAAGCAGTTCAGAGAAGGTTCACTAGACTAATTCAAGGATGAAGGGCTTATCTTATGAAGAAAGGTTGAACAGTTTGGGCCAATACTCAGTTGGAGTTTAGAAGAATGAGAGGTGATCTTATTGAAACAAGTGATCTAATTGAGACTAGATACCAGCAGGATGTTTCTTCTTGTGGGGAGACTAGAACTAGGGGGACAGTTTAAAAATAAGAGGGCTCCCTTTTAAGATGGAGATGAGGAGAAATTTTTTCTCAAAGGTTTGTGGAATTCTGTTCCCCAGAAAGCAGTGGAGGCTGGGCCATTGAATTTATTCAAGGCTGAGTTAGATAGATTTTTGATAGACAAGGCACTCAAGGGTTATGGGGGCAGACAGGAAAATGCAGTTGAGATCACAACCAGATCAGCCATGATTTATCAAATGGCGGAGCAGGCTCAAAGAGCCAAATGTCCTACTCCTTCTCCTAAGTCTTATGTTCTTATGTCCCGTTACCTCCTCCTGCAACTCCAGCATGTTCAGTGCTTCCAACACAAGAGGCTCATCATCACCCTGAGGCTCGGTATGGGCCTGGCCTCCCACAGTCCTCGCCTCGCCTGTCACAGCCTCCATCAGCTGCTCGGACGCATGTGTGGTTCTCTCACCAGCTTGTGACCCTGAATCTAAGCCCAGGCACATACTCACCGATGTATAAGAATCTGCACCTTCCAATTGTTCCTCCTTCTCCTCAGAGGTCACATTCAGGCCCCCTTTCCCGTAGGCTGTGCGTCCCTCTCATGACCTGCATGAGAGAACACAAATATTTTTGGGTTAGGTTGTTCAGATCTCCTCATGCCAGCAATGTGTGATGTGGATCTTCGGAAGTCATAGAGCCATTTACAGCACAGAGTGTGGTAGACGGCACATGAACACACTGTCTCCTCACTCTCTTGTGCAGATGCTCTAGTCTCACTGTCCGTGATTGCACATCCACCCTGGGCCCCCACTAGCTCCACAGCCTCCTCCTCTGTCGGCGTCAGAGGATGCACATCAGGGATCCCACTGCCAGTCCTCGATGTCTCCCTGGTTTTTATGGACCCGTTTCTCCTGTAAGCGGAAAGAGGGACACAGTTCGACCTCGCACGAAGAACAACAGGGCATTTATACTTGTGGCAGCCCCTCATCCCCTTATGGGGACTCCTAAATGGCTCCTCCCCTTGTCCACTCTCAGGTGACATAATGGGGGTGAGCTCTGAAGGAAGGCAGCCTGTCGCTGAGATACAGCCTTGCATCTGACAGGAAGTGGTGATGCTTCAACCCTTTGCCCGTGCCTTTGTGGTCACTCGCTCCCCATGCAAACCCCAAAGAGGAGATGGGTATGGAGGTCTCACCTTGGAGTGAAGGAGGTCATTGGCCCTCTTGTGGCACTGGACCCAGTTCCAGGGTGCTGACTACCTCTGCGTCTCCATCCAGGCTTGCTTGATCAGGCAGGAGGATCTCTTCGTACCATCCCTGGGGAAGAGGACCTCCCGCCTTTCCCTTGCATCCTGGAGGAGAATCCCCAGGGAGACATCGCTAAACAATGGGGCCACCCGGTGTCTTGCCTCAGACATAGTCCCAGTTGGCTCCCGCTCCATCCATCGGTCTGCAGTCCTGGTGCAGGGGCGCAACAAGTCCAGCAGCAACAGAGGGTGCTGCAACAGCATCAGCAGCAGAGGGGGGAGGGTCCATCGTCAGCAGCAGCAGCAGAGGGGTGTCCAGGAACAGCAGCAGTAGGGGAACTTCCAGGAGTTACAGCAGCAGTAAAGGGAGCAAAAATAAAAAATGCTGGAAATACTCAGCAGATCTGGCAGCATCTGTGAGAGAGGAGCAGAGTTAACGGACAGAATTTTACGCCACCCCAGCAAGCTGGATGGTGGCGGGGGGGGAACGTAAAATTGAGCGGGTGGCTCCTGGAGGCCTTCCCGACCCGCTCCCTCCTTTGTCCCACTTTACGTGGGCCGGGGGGGGGGGTGGTGGCGATAAACAGGCCCCAGGCCAATCAAGACCCTTAAATGGCCACTTAATGGCCACTTAAGGGCCTTCGCCCGCCTCCATGGGGGTTTTACCTGTGGCAAGTGGGCATCCAGGAGACGTGAAAGGCCGCCCGGTGAAAACTGGCGGCCTCTCAGCGCCCCGGGGGTGGTCCCTGACAAACGGGAACAGGGTGCCCGATTGAGGGCCGCCCCCGCTTCCCCAATCACCCCCAGGACCCGAGACGCACCCCCCCTTCCCTCCAGACAAACCACCCTTGCCTTGCCAGGACGTGACTGATCACTTCGGCGAGGCAAACCAAACTTACCTGCCATCCTGCCTCCAGGTCCTTGGCTGGGCTGCAGTCCCACCAGTGGCCACGGCTCCCAGTAGCGCTGCTGGGGCTAAGAGCTGCCAGCCTGATGATTGGCTGGCAGCTCAATGAGGTGGGACTTCTTCCCTCAATTGAGTGGAAAACCCGCCTCAGAACAATTAAAGCCCGGTGACCCTTAAAATGAGGGACGGATCCCCGGGCCGGGAGGAAGTGGGTTTGCCACCGTCTTTTATGTCAGTGGCCAGCTCCCGTCCACCCGACGTAAAATCCAGCCCAACGTTTCAGGTCAGTGACCTTTCATCAGATCTGATCTACACATGTAACACGCATCCACTTCCAGTGCCACCACCGGGTCCCCTGACAAAATTCAGCCCATGGTAGTTTGATGATGGCACTGCATTCAGAGGTTAATGTGGACATTCAACCGCAATTTAATGTCACCATCATCACTTCAGTTTATGAGGATTGCACGGGAAACAATTTAGTAAACTTTTAAAAATAATCAGAATCAAAAAAGGAACAGAAACTTGGGTGTTAGTGTATTAAAGTTCTTGAACTAGGATGTGGCATGTCACATGATTGCAAAATGCGATAGTTATTTTGTCACGGGGTCTCGAGCTGGGAACAAGGTCAATCAACAAGTGTCATCTGCTGAATTACATTACAAATCATATGCGCTGCAAATTGCATACAAATCATTTCAGCTTTATTACCAATAAAAATGGTTTTAACATTTTGGGGAGTTTTTAGGTAAGCTAAGTTCCTGAAAGGGCTACTGCAGTCCATGCTAAAAATTCTGCCGGAGCTCCACTATGCTGAGCACTGTTCTAAGATTGTGTTGCAGCTCGAATTTTTGCTTTATGTAAAGCTTCAATTAAGGTTTATAGGTTTATAAGATAGTCTGAGTCTGGCAGTAGCAACATGGCTAATTATATTTTGCACGCCCTGTAAACAAAGCGAAAGCAAATGTCTCTTTGCATGTTATATGTAACAAAATTGGGAAGAAGTTTTTAAAGAACACACTTCTAATTTTGCTGCAAGTATGGAAGATATTTTGGGCAAGGTCAAAACCTTTTGAGAGAAAAAGTCCAAGCAGTATTTCTCTTAACTTTTTTGAGAATGCCAGACCGCAGCTGTGTGCTGATTTGATAGATCTCCGCTTGTGCAGTCACTGGTGTTGGGTTGGGGGGGGTGTGGGGTCCAGTGGTAAGGGATATTTGTGCCCAGTGTGCGATCACAGGGGAAAGAATTAGAATCATAGAATCATAGCATGGTTACAGCACAGAAGGAGGCCATTTGGCCCATCATGTCTGTTCTGGCTCTCTGCAAGAGCAACTCACTTAGTCCTGCTCCCTGCCTTTTCCTTGTAGCCCTGCAATTTTTTAAAATTTTTACATTACCCAGGATTATTATTATCATTAGCTGAATTGTGTACAGGTGATAGCAAATTACTTTGCAACAAGCTAACCAGTAGAAACCAAAGTGTTCACATTCACTTTGACCATTCAGTGTATTTCTGGGTGCAAATTACTGGTAAAGCAGCTGATTAGGATGGCAAATGATCAATTATTGCTAAAAGAAAACTTAGCAAAGTGCCCATAATTACATTTACTGTTATGAGAAATGCCACCAACTGCAGGCAAATTGGAAAATCCAACCTTCTCTACCTTTAGTCTAATGCATGTCATAAATGGCTAAATTGTTTGTTTTAGACACTGTGTATAAACATTTTTTGTCCAACAACAACTTGCATTTAAATAGCAACTTTAAAGTCGAAAATTGTTCCAAGACGCAAGGAAATGGAAGCCAAGCCAAAGAAGGAGATTTAGGAAGGGTGACCGGAATCTTGGCCACTAAAAAGTCCAAGTAAACAAAGAGGAGAGAAAATTAAGATTAGTTAAAAAACAGTTTTCCTTCAAAAGTCCAATTTTCTGCCTGTTGAAATGAGTGGAGACTTCATCATCAGTTGGAATTTAGACCCTAAAATGTTCAGACAATTGCAAATGATAACGACCAGGTGTGAAAGGTGTCGAGGGGTCTTTTACTATCTTCACCTGGCCTTATTGTAACAGGGTTTAATTTTAAATGCATGGTGTTTTAAGCTTCCCCTTGGTGGATCTTTGTTCACCACTTTCCAATTATAAGGAAAAGAAATGAGCATAAACAGGCTTTCTTAGGTTTAAAGAAGACAAGTGAAAGTTATTAAACCTTCAACTTAAACTCTAACACGCTTAATGCCCACGCTAGCATGCACACACGATACACACATGCAAATAGGGACAGAAAAGAGCAGAAGAAAAAAATAAGTAGAGAGGTTTGAGGCATTCTCTAAAGGGGGTTTCTCGTTACTGTTTCTGTGTTTCCAGCTTGCAGTAGAGTCCTTGATTGTAGACAGCTCTTAGTTTTCATTGGGGCCCAGTATTCTTCTTAAACCTCGTTCACTGTAGGAGACTTTTCTCTCTTGGTGTTCATATGTCTTCAATGGTTTCCGATGCTGGTGAGAGCAAGATGAGAGAAGACAGGAGTGAGGTGTTCTCAATCCAGGACAAAACAGCTTTCTGAGGTCCAAATCCCTGTTGGAAGTTCAAATTCAAATAAACTCCAACAGTCAACCAGTCATGTGACCAAACTGGTCCGACCACATATGTTTGTGTATTCGGCCATCTTAGCAGTTAACCTGGAATGCTAGCCTTTCCACCTTCCACGTCTGGTAATCAAAAGTCCATTATGGATTAAGTTGAAGCAGGGAATAGCTCCTTTTTCCTTTGAAGTATTTGTTTGTTGATGTGCTAATGTCTCTCTCCAGCCAAAGTCTCAAATTGTTTTTTTTTAAAGCAAGTTCTTTCTTCACCAACAATAGTTTAAAATCAATGTTCATGTAGTGAAATTAATTTTTCCTCATTCTTGGCAGGTGGGGGCCTTGCCTGACACAAAGCTAATATGTAATTTGTTGATTTATGGAAGTTAAATAAAAATAATGATCCCATTGCAGTTGATGTTTGTGAAAAAATGCCATTAACCCAGTGGCACAGTGGGTCTACATTCAGGTGCTAAATGGCATGTTAAGCATCCCAAAGAGTGATCAGGAAGTGCTGAACATAAGCTTTTTGAAGTGCACTGCCCATCATATTTAATCAAACTTCTTCGCTGGCATCAGGAGCACACACCAGGAGTATTTAAGGTAATGAACAACTTATTTAAATTAGGGTCTTGTGCTTCTTGCAAGACACTATTCCAATTTTGTGCAGCCTCAGCACCTGACTTCCCATCTGCTGAACTTGTCCAACAACATGTGGCGATAACTGGCAGGCAGGAAATCTCACCAGTGCTATCTAAAGTGATCATTCAGAGTTTACAAGTTATTTGCTAGCTTGCAATTTCAGGATGCTGGTTAACTTGACTTTTTTGTTGCATTTCATTACTCTGGAAAGTTCACTTTGGCTGCACAGGAGAAGATTTTGCTGGCATTGCGCTGTTGGCTGTTTCATAGATAGTTTAACTACAGTTCTTCGTAGTCTGGTCAGACTGCCTTTGGGCTGGAGGATGAGGGGAAATGGCGAGCAAGATAGCAGAGAGCAGGAGCTGATGCCAGAAGAGGGCGAGGCGGAGGCCAATTCGTAGGAAGCCATATGCAGAGCGGCTATTCAGGGAACACTCCACCTACATGAACTTTACTAAGGAGCAATATCCAAGGCACTGTTGCTTCAACAAGGAGGCTGTCACTGAGCTATGCCACTTGTTGCAGCCACAACTCCAGCCTCACAGCAGTCACAGACAGCACTGCCTGTGGCTGTCAAGGTTATTGTGGCCCTTACTTTTTCTGTGATGGGCCCGTTTCAGGCTCCAGCAGTTGACATCAGCAACATCTCACAGTTCACAGTATCGCATTGTATCACTGAGCTCTTTTCACCTGGAAGAACATCTACATTTCTCTCCAAACGGACAGGACAAAGCAGGATGAGAGGGCACTCGGCTTCATCCATGAGGCATGCCTATGTAGGGTGCAAGGTGCCATAGATTGTGTTAGCTTGTGTTCTCCCTATCACCAGCCTGGCATCATCATCAATATTAAGGGATTCCACTGCCTCAATGTACAGCTGATTTGTGACCACAAGCAACAAACCCTACAGGTCTGTGCCGGGTTCCAAGCTAACAGTCTTTCATGATGCACCAGTCCAACCAGGCCAGCAAGTTACAGGATGATAAGGGATATCCCTGCTGGACATAGCTCATGACTCCTGCCTGGAATCCAAGGACAGCTGCAGAACAGGCCTACAATGAGAGCCAGGCTGCCACGAGAAATATGATCAAGCAAACAGTCAGGGTGTTCTAGCTATGGCTGCCTGGATCATTCTGGAAGAACTTTGCAGTGCACCCCTGACTAGCTATACAGATTGTGTTCATCTGTCTGCATGCTTCACAGCTTTGCCACCATGAGGGATCAGCCTTTAGTATCACCTGGATAACAAGCACCATAGTAGGAGCAGGGGAAGTAGGGGGTACAGGAATGGCATTGACTACCAGTGCTCCAAGCTGCCAGAGCTCTTGGAGAACAATTGACCAAAGAGCTCTTTACCTAAATTATTCATTCTATCCCCAATACACCAACAGTCCAACAATCCATATCACTACCTTCCTAACTTACAGCATCTGATTGCCTTTCTGCACGCCAGCTGTTATGAGTCTTTCTTTCACATCACTGCAAATATAAACACCAACACCAAATCCGAAAAACAATTTATCCAACAACTCAATTCCATTTCTATCTAACAGTACAAGACCATAGTGCCCACCTTGGAAGCTTCTTTCCCTAGCCTGGTATTCCTATTAAGTGTTTCCCTAGAAGCTGCAGCCTAGGAGGTGGACACCTTCCATTGAGGACATTTCGGATGGCCATGGTGGGCGATCTCAAACAGCTCTAGCCTTGAGGTCCTGGCCCCAGACTGCAGTTTCTCGGTGTGACTGAGCTGGCAGCTTGACACTAACAATGGCACTGGTGGAGTGGGTGGCAGGAGAGCAGGCATCCTGTCAGCTTGAGAGACGACAAGCCTGTTCCTTTGAAATGACTGCACTTCCTGCCCACCATATTGGAGGCTGATGTGTCGTTTAGCACTTGAAAATGGACGCGGCGCGATCGTATTTCTGGGCTTGTATTTACAAATTTCAGGTACATATCCAAAGCTTGCATGAATGAAAGCTGTGAATCTTCCATCCACCTCCTCAACAATCCAGTGAAGTATTGTGGAAATGTTGCACTGTCTGAGTTGCAGTTTGTTAGGTGAGATACTAGTTTAGTTTAGTTTAGTTTAGAGATACAGCACTGAAACAGGCCCTTCGGCCCACCGAGTCTGTGCCGACCATCAACCACCCATTTATACTAATCCTACACTAATCCCATATTCCTACCACATCCCCACCTGTCCCTATATCTCCCTACCACCTACCTATACTAGGGGCAATTTATAATGGCCAATTTACCTACCAACCTGCAAGTCTTTTGGCTTGTGGGAGGAAACCGGAGCACCCGGGGAAAACCCACGCAGACACAGGGAGAACTTGCAAACTCCACACAGGCAGTACCCAGAATTGAACCCGGGTCGCTGGAGCTGTGAGGCTGCGGTGCTAACCACTGCGCCACTGTGCCACTGAACTGAAGTCCCATCTACCTGTTCCAGTGGTTCAGCTGGATGTTACAAAACGCACGGTCGTATTCAAAGAACAACAGGGAGTCTTGCCCAACATTCCTTCCTCAATATCTAGTACCAGCAAAAAGTATTTTGTCAGTCATTCATTTTACTGTAGTTAGTGCGATGTTGCTAGTGCTGAGTTGACTGGTGCACTTGTCTTTATAACAGCAAACACAGAACTTCAGCAAGCAATTCATTTGTAGGACACATTGAGACACTTTAATATGAAAAAGGACAGATAAACAGAAGTGGTATTATAATGGGAATGCATGGGATGACTCACCATCTGATTTGTTATCCTACCCTGTGGAGAAGCACTTTACTCAGATGGTCTGACTGAGAGTGAGAACTCACCAAGTAAGAAATTATAGATGCAGCCTAGACTCACATCCTACAACTTCTTTACATAATGCATTGGCACATTATGTGCTGTATCATCAGACCACTAACTATGAATCTTTCAATCCAATTAAGAGATTCTGCACTTCCCCACACAATGAAAGAGAGAAATAACAGTGTGAAATCACCACCTGGCCTCGTCTCAAACAGCTCCTCGTAACTAACTCAACAGGGAAATTAACAGGAGCCGAAAAGTAGGCCACCTACCCATCCTAAACCACCTCCCACTGCACCCTCCCATCCAGAGAGGTTTGTAGTACAGTTGATCCAAAAATAATATTTAAAATGTATATTTAAACTGAGTAGCACATTGGATTATACACTGTCCATATACCTCTGGTTTTTAACCCTGTCAACGATGATAGCATGAAGGTCAATATCAATCCAGTCCTTGGTGGGCACAAGAATATCATCAAATTTGGCAACAATTGCCACAGAATTCTCACTCCTATAGTTAATGTAGGAAATGAAAAGAGGGCAGTAAAAAGCATACATCTGAGGATGGGGCTAAGGGCAAAATAGTGGAACTTTTACTCTGTAGTTAACCTGTATCACATTAGATTTATCAAAAATTGTTTCCTTCTCCAACACTGACTTTGATCAAGAAAAAGTTAATTATTTTTACAAGTATATTGACCATTTCTGGCCCGATAGGATAATTAAAACTAGTACTGATATTTGTAAGCAGTTGTATTGTTTTTCACCCTCAAGCTGATGTATGCATGAAACTTAATTTACGAACAGCTCATGGGTTACACACTGAGGGTGAAGGGAAAGATTACCCTCATTGATTGTGTAGTAGGATTGGCTTTGCCAAAATTAAATTAATTTCAAGAGAGCAAGAAGCAAATGAGGAGAATGAGAGGGTGAATAGGAACACAAGGGAACAAGAGATGAGAAGTGAATCAGGAGAGCACAACTAAGTGAGCAAAACAGGAAAGCAACAGCAGTTGTAGAGAAGAAAGAGAGCCAGAATTGGAAGAAGAAAGAGACAAATGTGAATGAAGAAAGGGAGAAATTGGTATGCATTGAGCCCGTATTTAGGGTGCAAAATGGTTCAACATTGACAAATTAAGCAGTTGGGTGGCAGGCTTCCTATCTACACGGGCATTTGGGCCACTAATAAATCTGTCAGACCCAACAGGAATTAGGCATATGTTGATAGGGGGGCATGATAGCTGCCGAATTGGGCTACCCTGAGTGGAGTAGACATGTGCCCACTTTGCTCAGATTTGCCAGGTGACCATGAGATATCCAACAGAAGGCAAGTTTTCTTAAATTTAAATCTTTTAATATACCTTCCTGTGGAGCCAGCAGGAGCATCTTCAATGCAGGGGCATCCTGGGAAGGCACAACAAGCAGCTGCTACATAACATGTTAATAATGCCTGAGACCCAATTTCAGACTTGCCTGGAGTCTCTCAGTTGGGGCACTCACTGTCTATGCATTGGTTTTCTGGACCCGAAACAGTTCTAATTGACAGGATGTGGCCGATGCTGGTGAGGCCGCATTTATTGCCGATCCCTATTTTTCCTCAGAAAGTAATTATGAATCTACTTGAATACTTGTGAATGCTGATCCCATAATGTAGTTAGGTTGGGAATTCCGGGGTTTTGTAGTAACAGAACAATTATTATCCTCCCCATCATTTATTAATAACATGCACAGTAAGTGATATAGAAAAGATTCTTGTAGAAAGCAGTTATAGCTGTCTATTCTCAGTTTTTTCACAGTCTGTTTCCTTTTGTTAAGCCTTCCATCTAATTAGTTAATTTACCATTATGTCCATGAGCATAAATCTCCGTGAGCACAAATCATGGAACATCATTAAGTGTCTTCTCAAAATCCATATAGGTTATATTCACTGGATTGCCCTTGTCAAACAATTTAGTTCTTTTCAAAGAATTCCAGTAGGTTTGTAAGACATGGCTTGTTGTTTCTAAGTCTATGCTGATTATCCCTTGTGTTCTTTGTGCTTTGTAGATAAACACTACTAGCATCCTGTAAATTGCTATTGAATATTTCAATATCAGTCATCAAGAACTGCTTCTAAATTCTGAAAATGTTGATCAAATCCTTAACATTTTTCTTGAAGTTCTACTGTTTATGTTATCTTGTCCAGCTGTCCTTTATATAACCCCTTCAGTTTTTTTAAATTATACATACCTTATTGATTTCCACATTGATCACTGAACTAAAATCAGAATTTCTCTACAGTCTCCCTTATATGAAGACTGCTGTGGACAGGCAACTTGCTCCCAGCCTCTGCCAATGTGCCAAGGTAATACTTTATCTGGGTAGTAGGAAGAACGAATGAAAGACTTGCATTTATATAGCACCTTTCATGACCTTAGAACATCCCAAAGAACTTTACGGTTAATGGAGTGCTTTTGAAATGTAGTCATTGTTGTAATTTAGGAAATGTAGCAACCAAGTTGCACAAAAAAAGCAATATGATGACCAGATAATCTGTTTTTATTGATGTTGGTTGAGGGAGAAATATTGCAAAGCACACCAAGGAGACTCCCTTCTTTTTTTCAAAATCGTGCCATAGAATATTTAACATCCATCTAAGAGGTTTAACGTTTCACCTGAAAGACGGCACCACCGATAGTGCAGCACTCAGTACTGCACTGGAGTGTCAGTCAATATCTGCGCTCAAGTCTCAGGGATGGAACTTGAACCCACAACCTTCGGAGGTGCAAGTGCTACCACCTGAGCCACAGCTGACACCTAGAGATGTACAAGACTCGCCCAACTCTATTGCCCCAATACTTCCTCCTCACTCTGCGGGGGAAGTGTCGAGCATTCAGTACCTTCCCTGGACAGTGCAGACCAGGCCAGGAACTTGACATGTGGGACATATTGGCCAAAATTCCACATCTCATCTGCATCATGTTGGAGTGTGAATGCAATCCTAGCCTCCAACGCTCCATAATGTAGACCTTGGTACAACACTTGTTCATGCCAATGAGTTCTCCACATGGTGAGCTCACAGTATCAGTTGTGCCATCAGAGGCAGCTGCTGAGCGGAACCCAAGCACTTTCCCACATGGTGCGAGAGGGAAAAATTGGCAGGTGAGTCTATTTAGAATAGCTTCCACACACCTTCTACCATCTGGATAAGGATTGGCCTTGGCAGAGGTTTAGATACTTAAAGAGGAAAATAAAAATGTTTTGAAATTTAAAAATATATATAGGCTTTTCTTTTGCTTTTGAAGTCTAGTCTGAAATTTGCATTTAGTCATGCTGTGCACAGTTTCCAGAAAACAGTGTCTGTTTTTGTATCTATGGAGGCTGCAATTCTTTTACACAAATATTTGCCACTACTTTATTGCAGTCTGGGATTGAATCCACAGTTGGGGTTCTGTAGAATAAATAACAGTTGCACCTGAAATAGAGAAGGATAGGCGTTAATTTTCCAGATTTGAGCTGCCAGTGGCTGTTGGGCCACAGCTATTACAAATTCTAGTGAGCTGCTCATCCTGATAGAAACAGACTGGGGCTAAATTTAACCTAATAGGGTGGAACGCCACCCAATATCACTCCCAACTGCCTCTAATGGTGAGTAAAAATTGGCTGGGGTGAATAGCCAGCATTTTACCTGAACCCAACAGTTCCCCAATGGGCAGGTTAGATTAAATTGCCCCTAATGGTTTCCAGTGATTGATGGGTCCAGAGAAAGGAGACAGCAATATGTGATTAAATGTAGGAAATTTAGGACAGACAGCAGGAGAAACGCTTTTACACTGAAAGGTAGTGAGGCTGTGAAATGCACTACAGGAGTCAGTGATAGAAGCAGAAGCCATCAATTCTATCTCTTTCCACCAGATGAGGGGTGGGGGTGGGGGGCAGTTAAAATGGAGTCACTCCTTTCCCGTCTCAATGTGGCCGATAGCAATTCAAGGCCGTCTACCCCAAATGGGCAGGGTCCTGTCTAAATATGGTGATTGAGCTTTGATCACGTCATCAGGCTCCGATCTGCTAACCTGCAGCTTTAGCTGGAGTGAGCAATGACGGCTTCCCTATCTCAGGCTAAATCTGCTAGGGGCAGCAGCCAGGGCTAGAAGCAGCCCAATGAAGTATATTTTTAAAATTTTGTTTGGTTTCTTGTGGATTACGAGGAGCAGGAATGCCATTCCTCCAGGGAAGTAAGGGAATCAAAGGATATGGGGAGAGGATGTGAAAGTGGAGTTGAGTCACAGAGTCATAGAGTTATACAGCACAGAAACAGGCCCTTCGGCCCATCGTGCCTGTGCCGACCATCAAGCACCGAACTATTCTAATCCCATTTTCCAGCACTTGGCCCATAGCCTTGTATGCTATGGCATTTCAAGTGCTCATCATGAAAATCAACCATGATCTTATTGAATGGTGGAGCAGGCTAGAGGGGCTGCATGGTTTATTGTGAATAAATTACATAAAAATTGGTCACTGCATTTGGATGCACATATACCGTCAAAGCACAAGACAAAAGTGAGCATTTATAATGGTCCAAGAGCCTGTCAGGTCCAAAGTATTCAAGCGTATGGCCTATTTCTGCTCCTATTTCTTATGTTACTATGTCCTCTGCTGAGTCCCACTTATCCACTCACTTTGTGCCAGGGGCACTTCTCCTGGGTCCCCCAGGTGTCAATCCCTTGCGCTCAATTTTAAAAGCCAGGCAGCTACTTCCCACCACCCACCTGAATGTTTTGTGCAGCATGCAAATGAGGCTTGGCCATCAAAATCAGCCGAGGCTGCCTGCTGCCACTTCTGGCCAGGCATGACATTCTCCTTGTCACATTTCCTGTCTGTGAGATAAAATGGAACCTCATGTACAGATTAACAATGTGTTTGAAAGAAAAGGAACTCAAGGGATATAGGAACAAGGTGGGCATATGGGATTAGGACGACTGCGTCTCTGGAGAATTAACACCAACATGGACTGGTTGAGATAAACAGTCTGTTTCCATGTTGTAAATCTCTATTTAATTCTTAAATGGTTGGAAAAATGAGCATATGGTGTGCTGAAATTTCCAACATGTGCTACTCATTGGTAATGTGAAATTATAAAATTATTGCGTTTATGATTGTATGGCTGCATTAGAAAAAGATTAACTCAGCATGGTGTGGCTCCATATCAAATAAACCAATCTGTTACCATTTTGTGTCAGAATTCAAAAAGTTAATGTGCAGATATTCAGTAGCAGAATCAAGTATGGACCCTTTCTCACCCATTTTGTGGTGCACCATATTCCATGCTGGCCATGAAACTCAACAGGCATTGCAGTGTACTCTCACAGGGCACAGGACCTGGATCCACCTAGTTCCAGCCTTTGCTGGAAGCTTCTGGTGCCTTGTCTCGGGGCTGGCGTCTCTATGCTGCATCGCGGTATTGGGGACAGCGACTCCCTGTGCTGTACCTCCTGTCTCAATCTCAGTGGGGTCCAATGCAAGGTTGGAGGTTGGTATACCCAATGAGGATCAGTACTGCAACCTCCCACTCAGTGGCACTCAGCACTAACAGTCTAATCTGCACTAATACAATGCAAAAACTTCTTGTGGTTGAAAACCTGTAGCCGTTCTACTGCATTCCCACAGGGAGTGTTGGAAGCGTCACAAATTAGACAGGGACCCAGGTATACTGGGAGCTTTCCTGAGAGCTTCCATGAGGCAGAATCTCAGTCTGCCATAAATCCAGGCCAACAATGTAACAGGGGAGTGGCCAGAGACTCACAGGCTGGGCCTGGTGGGACATCAATAAGCCACTATGTTGAATGAAAGCAGGCATTATCAGCTGCAGAGTGGTGGCCCAGGTCCAGGCCTGGGTTGTGGCCTGGCTCACCCTTGATAGGGTAGATAGAGCGAAACTATTTCCTTTGGTGGGAGATTACAGAATAAGGAGACAAAACCTTAAAATTGGAGCTCGGCCATTCAGGGACAATGTCGGGAAGCCATACTCCACACAAAGGGTAGTGGAAATCTGGAACTCTCTTCCCCAAAAAGCTGTTGAGGTTAGGTCAGTTGACAATTTCGAAACAAAAAATGTTGTTAGGTAAGAGTGTTTAGGATCACAGCAACAAGGCAGGCAGATGGAGTTATGATACAGATTAGTCATGATGTAATGGAATGGTGGAACAGGCTCAAAGGATTCTATGGCCTACTCCTGTTCCTATGTTTCTGTCAGGAAAATGTTTTCTTAGCCCCCTTACAAATGAGGCCATTAGGGCACAGATTTTATGTCTGTGGGAGAGGGGTCAGCACCCTTCCAAACTAGCACACTCTTCCAAACTAGGACACTCTGCCACAGTACGCAGCTGCCTGGGGCACCCTCGAAGCATCCCTTTTGATGTAGGTGCCCATCTGCTTTGTTCAAGTGACTTTCCCCTAGCCACGCAAAGGGAAGGGGTAGGGTCAACACCCAAGGTCACAGGTGGACAGATTCAGGCACTTTTGCCATGATGTCGACCCTGCAGGTTTTTTTGGGCCCTTTTTGTTTGGTTGAAAAAATGTTTGCATTCCCTCAATGTGAATTTTTTGGTGACAGTTGGAAGAAATTTTTACAGCAGACTGAAAAACAGAAACAAGAAATAATACTAATAAACTATGAAGAAAACAGCTTTAGTTTATGTAGTCCTTCAGCATGTTTTTTCGAGTTGATTTGTTTTTTCAACTTCACTATCTTTTGGGTAGAATTTTCATTTTTATTTGCTTCTGAACACTTGACCAACCTCTGGGGATATTTTATTTTTCTTAAATTGATGCTTATTGAGAATGACAACGTGCCAATGTATTAGTTTCAAGGATATAGTATAAGTCATAGTCATAGAGAGATACAGCTCTGAAACAGGCCCTTCGGCCCACTGAGTCTGTGCCGACCATCAACCACCCATTTATACTAATCCTACATAAATCCCATATTCCCTAGCACATCCCCACAATTCTCCTACCACCTACCTACACTAGGGGAAATTTACAATGGCCAATTTACCTATCAACCTGCAAGTCTTTGGCGGTGGGAGGAAACCGGAGCACCCGGTGGAAAACCACACGGTCACAGGGAGAACTTGCAAACTCCACACAGGCAGTACCCAGAATTGAACCCAGGTCGCTGGAACTGTGAGGCTGCGGTGCTAACCACTGCGCCACTGTGCCGCCCAAAAGTTCACCAACTTCCAATGTGGGATTCGAACCCATGCCCCCAGAGCATTAGCGTGGGCTCTGGATTACTAGTCTAGTGACATTACCACTATGCCATTGCCTCCCCCAAAGTGCTGATGGAATCTGCATACTGCCAGAATATTAATAATTACATAGAGCGTCATAGAATCAGAGATTGGTGACAGCACAGAAGGAGGCTATTTGGCCCTTTGTGTCTGTGCTGGCTCTCTGCAAGAGAAACTCAGCTAGTCCCACTCCTCTGCCCTTTCCCGAAAGCCCTGCAAATCTTTTCTCTTCAGATAATTATCCAATTCCCTTTTGAAAGCCACAATTGAATCTGCCTCCACCACACTCTCGGGCAGTGCATTCCAGATCCTAACCACTCGCCGTATAAAAAAAGTTTTCCCTTATGTTGCCTTTGGTCCTTTTGCCATTCATTGTAAATCAGTGCCCTCTGGTTCTCAATGCTCCTGCCGATGGAAACAGTTTCTCTATATCTGCTTTGACCAGACCTCTCTATTAAATCTCCTTTCAACCTTCTCTTCGTGAAGGAGAATGGTCCCAACTTCTCCATTCTGTCCACTAACTGAAGACTTCATCCCTGAAACCATTCTTGTAAATCTTTTCTGCATCCTGTCTAATACTTCCACATCCTTTCTAAAATGTGGTGTCCAGAATTGGGCATAATGCTACAGTTGAGTCTGAATCAGTGCTTTATAAAAGTTCACCATAACTTCCTTGCTTTTGTAGTCTGTGCCCCTATTTATAAAGCCCCAGGATCCCGTATGACTTATTAACTACTTTCTCAACCTGTCCTACCACCTTCAACTATTTGTGCACATATACCCCCAGATCCCTCTGCTCCTGTACCCCTTTTAGAATTGTATCCTTTATTTTATACTGCCTCTCCTCATTCTTCCTACCAAAATGTAGCACTTCACACTTCTCTGCGTTAAATTTCTTCTGCCACAGGTCCGCCCATTCCATCAGCCTGTCTGTGTCCTCTTGATGTTTATCACTATCCTCCTCACAGTTCACAATGCTTCTAAGTTTTGTGTCATCTGCAAATTTTGAAATTGTGCCTTGCACATCCAACTCTAGTCACTAATATAGATCAAACAAAGCAGCGGTTCTAGTACAGACCCCTGGGGAATCTCACTATATACCTTCCACCAGTCCAAAAAACAATCATTCACCACTACTGTCTGTTTCCTTTCATTCAGCCAACTTCGTATCCATGCTGCCACTGTCCCCTTTCATTCATGGACTTTGGCTTTGCTGACAAGCCTGTTATGTGGCACTTTATCAAAAGCCTTATGGAAGTGCATGTACGCTACATCAACTGCGTTACCTTCATTAACCCTCTCTGTTACCTCATCAAAAAAACTCAAGCAAATTAGTTAAACACAATTTGCCTTCAACAAATCCATGCTGGTTTCCTTCATTAATCCACACTTATCCAGGTGACTGTTAAATTTATCCCGGATTATTGTTTCTAAAAGCTTTCCTACAACTGAAGTTAAACTGACTGGCTGGTAGTTGCTGGGCTTATCCTTACATCTTTTTTGTACAAGGGTGTAATATTTGCAATTCTCCAGTCCTCTAGCACCAACACTGTATCTGGGAGAGTTAGAAGATTATTGCCAGTGCTTCCAAAATTTCCACCCTTACTTTCTTCAGTGTCCTCGGATGCTTCTCATCTGATTCTGCTGACATGTCAACCTTAAGTACAGCAGCTTTTCTAATCCATTCTCTTTATCAATTTTTAGCCCATCCAGTATCTCAACTACCTCCTCTTTGACTATGACTTCGGCAGCATCTTCTTCCTTGGTAAAGACAGATACAAAGTACTCATTTAGAACATCAGCCATACCCTATGCCTCCACGCTTAGATTTTGTCCTTAATGGGCTCACCCATTCTTTTACCACATTTTTCACTATTTATTTGCCTATATGCTTTAAACAGGCTCCAGAAGCTGGCTGAGCGCGTCTACCCTGAGGCACAGTGTGGCTTTCGAGCAGAGAGAT
Source organism: Heterodontus francisci (assembly GCF_036365525.1). NCBI lineage: Eukaryota > Metazoa > Chordata > Chondrichthyes > Heterodontiformes > Heterodontidae > Heterodontus > Heterodontus francisci. The sequence continues at coordinate 182,143,527 of NC_090375.1, read as the reverse complement.
CCACCATTGACATGCTGTTCTCCCTTCACCAGCTACAGGAGAAATGCCATGAACAACAGATGCCCCTCTACGTTGCTTTCATCGATCTCACCAAAGCCTTTGACCTCATCAGCAGACGTGGTCTCTTCAGACTACTAGAAAAGATTGGATGTCCACCAAAGCTACTAAGTACCTCGTTCCATGACAATATGAAAGGCACAATTCAGCATAACGGCACCTCATCAGACCCCTTTCCTATCCTGAGTGGCGTGAAACAGGGCTGTGTTCTCGCACCTACACTGTTTGGGATCTTCTTCTCCCTGCTGCTCTCACATGCGTTCAAGTCTTCAGAAGAAGGAATTTTCCTCCACACAAGGTCTGGTGGCAGGTTGTTCAACCTTGCCCGTCTAAGAGCGAAGACCAAAGTATGGAAAGTCCTCATCAGGAAACTCCTCTTTGCTGACGATGCTGCATTAACATCTCACACTGAAGAGTGTCTGCAGAGACTCATCGACAGGATTGTGGCTGCCTGCACCGAATTTGGCCTAACCATCAGCCTCAAGAAAACGAAGATCATGGGACAGGCTTCCACTGCTATGTCCAGACTGGCCAAGAGAGTGTAGGTAAATGGCGCACTGACACGGAACACAAAAGTCCGAGTGTATCAAGCCTGTGTCCTCAGTACCTAGCTCTACGGCAGCGAGGCCTGGACAACGTATGTCAGCCAAGAGCGACGTCTCAATTCATTCCATCTTCGCTGCCTCTGGAGAATCCTTGGCATCAGGTGGCAGGACCGTATCTCCAACACAGACGTCCTCGAGGCGGCCAACATCCCCAGCATATACACACTTCTGAGCCAGCGGCGCTTGAGTTGGCTTGGCCATGTGAGCCGCATGGAAGATGGCAGGATCCCCAAGGACACATTGCACAGCGAGCTCGTCACTGGTATCAGACCCACCGGCCGTCCATGTCTCCGCTTTAAAGACGTCTGCAAACGCGACATGAAATCCTGTGACATTGATCACAAGTCGTGGGAGTCAGTTGCCAGTGATCGCCAGTGCTGGCGGGCAGCCATAAAGGCGGGGCTAGAGTGTGGCGAGTCAAAGAGACTTAGCAGTTGGCAGGAAAAAAGACAGAAGCGCAAGGGGAGAGCCAACTGTGTAACAGCCCCGACAACCAATTTTATATGCAGCACCTGTGGAAGAGTCTGTCACTCTAGAATTGGCCTTTATAGCCACTCCAGGCGCTGCTTCACAAACCACTGACCACCTTTAGGCGCTTACCCATTGTCTCTCGAGATAAGGAGGCCAAAGAAGAAGAAGATATGCCTATAGAAGACTTTTGGATTCCCTTTTATGTTAGCTGTTAGTCTCTTCTCATATCTCGCTTTAATTTTCTTAATAGTTTTATCACTTCCGCTCTGAACTTTCTATATTCAACCTTGTGATATAATCTGTGCTCTGGGCTCAATTTGAGATGGAGATTGGTCTAGATTAACGCCTACTTGAGTTCTCTTTGCATATTGTTTTGCCCCAAATCAGCCACCACCAATTACACTTAGGAAAGCCAGATGTTGGGACCCCCTGTTACCAACAAAGCAAGTTTTTGAAATAGACTTAACTGCATGTGAAGTTGGAAGGAGCAGAATCTTACATGAGTAGACATCTATGAGACTGATTCTGACTAGTGAACTTTCCAATCAGCATTGAGGACAGCATCATAAAGGTGGCATCTTTCCACTCCACTTGCGCTGGGTCCTGTGTCTGCCTGGCCATTGACCTGCATTAGGCTGTACCTCATGTTCAAATTTAGATTGTGCAGATCTTCAAAGTACATTGAAGTGCAGGTTGGTAGGTAAATTGGCCATTGTAAATTGCCCCTAAAGTAGGTAGGTGGTAGGAGAATTGAGGGAAGGTGGGGATGTGGTCGGGAATATGGGATTATTGTAGGATTAGTATAAATGGGTGGTTGATGGTCGGCACAGACTTGGTGGGCTGAAGGGCCTGTTTCAGTGCTGTATCTCTCAATGACTCTATGAAGTTCTTTGAAGCTGGTTGGGATAGTTCCTTTGCTACAGTCTTTCATGACTTGAAGGCCAACGCTCCGTACCTCCACATGAGATTCTGACCCATCTCCTCCTCCAACTGTTAGGTGGCAGGCCTGCCTCATCTCACATTATTCCAATGAAATGATCCTGTGATATCTGGCAGGGCCAGTGCCTCACCAAATGGTGGCCGGTGGCCCACCTGCTACAATTTTGGTGATGCAACTCTGCTCCCCTATTTCAAGATAAAGAGTCCTGGGACTCAGGGCTGAAGCACCTTCTCATCTGCTTGTCTTGTGAACTCTTTCATTGAGCCATAATGCACGGGATAGTTCCTCAAAACTAAACCACAAGTATTGCACCCACCCCATTTATAATTAGATTGCAATGTGTGTTGTTCACCCACCACTCAGTCTTCACACTGCTTGATGTACCTCCCTTTGTGATATTCATTTTTGCTATTGTTATCTGCAACACTAAATCACCATTAAAACAGAAAATGCTGGAAATATCCAGCAGGTTAGGCAGAATCAGTGGAGAGAGGACCAGAATTAACGTTTCCGGCCAATGGAAATTCTGATGAAAGATCATCGACCTGACGAGAAACTTTGTTTCTCTCCCCAAAAACTACCTGACCTGCTGAGTATTTCCAGCATTTTCTGTTTTTGTTTCAGATTCCCAGCACTTGCAGTATTTTTCTTTTGAATAAGCCAGCATTATTATTTTTAATAAGGATTACCATATTTGATAGGAATCCTCTGTGAAGAGGCAGGTAAAACATTGCACCCTGCTAACTTATGGGATTGTGTGCTGCTGCTTTTCAACTGAGTTTCAAATTAAAGGGAAGAGTCAGTAGACTGAGAACCCATAAAATGACCAAACTTTGCCAATAAACCTGACCACTTTCCAGGTTGGTTGACCTGTGTCTTTGTGCAATGGTCTAGATTGGGAAAGAGAAGGAGATCGGCAGAATCAGAGAGACAAAGACAAAAAAAGCCAGAAGAATAAAAGGTGTGAAAAGAAGCAAAAATATAAGTAAGGAAGGAATTTGTCAAAATGTTGAAAATCTGTTTCTTGTCAGCTAAGTGAAATTCATTTACCCTGTGCTTCCCTAATCACATCTTTTTTATATACACATACATCTTGGATCTAAATATTTGAACAGCTATTTACTGTTGTATTTTTCCTAGTTCATTCCAATTGGTGCATCTCTACAAGAAAATGTATCAGAAACCATCACCAAGCTAGAGTCCACAGGAAACACTGATGATTTCCAGAGAAAATGATGGACAATGAATACTGTGATTTTATTGTTAGACTAATGCTTATCTGGACCCCTGCAATGAAATTACCTCTGGGAAATTACTCCAATATATGCAAAATAATTTAATTTTATATCCTTTGGAATTAATAAGAGTTTTATTTCCGTGTGTATCACAGCAAACATCTGTGACCAAGATGCTCAGTTATGTTCCAGAGTGCTGGTATCCTTGATTCTTCTGTGATTGCTGCAAGTTTGCCAAGTGATTGTCTGCAGTTGATAACTAGAAAATAACACAGCAGTATATTATTAGCCTAGCATCATTGCAGAATCACATGCTTGCCATAACTGGTGCCAAATACTGTAGGAAATACTGTCAGCAACAATTTCTGTTTTGCAAGAAATTTCTGCGTTTGAGCACGGGGCCAATTCAGGGGTTAAGTATAATGTTGACACCTTTGAAAGTACTGCATTATAAAATGGCTTTCTTGCAAAGATTTTTTTTAAAATCACTGATGGGGAAGAGCAGCTACGATCCTGGAAGAGGTTAAAGTACTTGTCTCATGTCTCCACAGTCACAGATTGTATACCGGCAGCGACCAACCTCATCACATGGTCATATGGGAGGATGCCAGGATTCCCAGCCAGATCTAGTGCCACTTCCACACTGCCTAGGAGGACCCATGCTGAGTTGTAAATGCATTTGGAGCTGGCACATTTGCAAATGGCTGACTTTGTTCTCAAATGAATCAGTTGCAAGCCGGTAAAGGCAAAAAAAAACATAGGTCTGCAATATGGAAGCTGATGTCCATCAGTGTTACATACCTATGTTTAAGCAGCAGATTTCTTTCCTTGTAATATTAACCATTATGCAGACATAACAGATGTACTGGCAAATGCACTGTATTTGGATAGCTTCAGTACGATGTATTTTGAGTAATTTGAAGTAGTTTCATTTGAATGACTAATTCAAATTCAAAATGCACTGAACAGCCTTGTTTCATTTTTTATATTCATTATGTCCCAAATATGGGCGTGACTGGCAAACCTGGCATTTATTGCCCATCCCTAGTTGCCCTTGAGCAGATGGTGATGAGCCTTTTATTTAAGCCGCTGCAGTATTTCAGCTCCTTGATTTGAATCACTGGATGATTCAGAATTTTAGCACATAAAACAAATTTGAATTATCAGAAGGAAATATACTGTTTATGGATGAAGATCCTTACTTGGGATCTAGGATATAAGATAATACAGAATGACCAGAAATCACAAGGCAAACATTCAACTCAATGGCTCCTGGTCACATTAAAAGCAGAAATCAATTTATTTCCTACAATTCATGCCCATAGTCTTCACAATGCATACTGAGGGCTGAATTTTATGGAGCCAGTAGGGGTCCCGACACCAGGCCTAAAAGGTGAGGGGAACCCTGCCTCATACCTTTGGTAACCACTGACCCCCCCCCCCCCCCGGCTCTATTTAACGGCGCTCGGTAATTAACTGCCCAGTGTCAGGGTCCCTGTCCTGTTCAGGACGAGGATCCCACCTCCCAGAGCTGCCGGCCAGTCAGCGGGCTGGCAGCTCAGTAGTATCAGCGGTGCCACAGGGAGCGGTGGCCACTGCTGGTACTACAAGAGGCCTGGAATTAGGAGCATCTCTGAATCCCTGGACCCCAGTTAAGTGTAGCAGGGTCTCCAGGACCAGTCCAGAGTGGTATTTGAGGGCAACAGTAGGGGTGTTCGCAGAGGGCTGGCCTTTGTTGCTGGGGGCCCTCCATGAGCCACAGACGGCGGTACAGTGGCGCAGTGGTTAGCACCGCAGCCTCACAGCTCCAGCGACCCGGGTTCAGTTCTGGGTACTGCCTGTGCGGAGTTTGCAAGTTCTCCCTGTGACCGCGTGGGTTTCCACTGGGTGCTCTGGTTTCCTCCCACAGCCAAAGACTTGCAGGTTGATAGGTAAATTGGCCATTGTAAATTGTCCCTAGTGTAGGTAGGTGGTAGGAGAACTGAGGGAAGGTGGGGATGTGGTAGGGAATATGGGATTAATGTAGGATTAGTATAAATGGGTGGTTGATGGTCAGTACAGACACGGTGGGCTGAAGGGCCTGTTTCAGTGCTCTATCTCTCTATGACGCTATTGCCCACGCAGGAAGGCCCCCTGCAGGGCAGCGGCTTTGATTTTGGGTGACATCCCCATGTGGCGGAGGCACCTCCCCATCACTGGTAAAATGCCATGCAGTGGTGGGAAGAGGCCCCTAATTGGCTATTAATTGGCTACTTAAGGGCCTCCATTGGCCTCTGGGTGGGAAGGCAGTCTTCTGCCTTACCATCACCTGACAAAATCGTACGGCGACTGGAAGGCTACCGGCACCTTCCGTCGCTATTTTATGGGCCCCCCACTTCCCATCCTGTCTCTCAAGAGCACATAAAATTCTGGCCTGAATTTTCATTTACATTATTGTTTTAATTCAGTCTTTTCTCCAAAAATCTTTACCAGTGCTCATGTGCATCCCTGATTTCCTTTGACCCTCCTTTGGCCCCTGGGCTTTCAACCATCTAGGTTGTAAGCTCTGAAATTCCTTCCCTAAACCTTTCCACCTCTCTACCTGTCTCTACTCCCCTAATATGCTTCTTAAGATTTGTATCTTGACCAACCCTTTGGTCACCTGGCCTAATATCTCCTAATATAGCTCGATGTCAAACTTTGTTTCTGTGAAGCACCTTGGGAATGTTTTGCTATGTTAAAAGTGCTATATAAATGCAAGTTGGTATTGTTTGACAAGACTGCACTTTCTGTAATTTGAAGTTGAATATTATGTGTGATAGTTTGCCACAGAGCGAATGATTTACCCTTCTACCATTGGACAAAACAACAAAATGGCATAGGATGATCTCTATGAAGGAGAAAAAAAACACCAGACTGAGAGACCATGGGTGAGAAATTGGTTAGCCCCTGAAAATGGGCAGGAGGAATTGTGATACGCGATTAACCCACACCAGTTGAGTGGAATGCAGGCGACATGCCAACTTAGCTGCCTGCTCTTCTACATGCAGCCAGCGTTCAATGCAATGTTCATTGGCTGCATGCAGGGGACCCAATATTGTTAGTAACTTGCACTTCTTGAAGCTCTCCTGCGCTACTTAAAGGGGAGGTGCATTGTGGCTGCAGCAGGCACTGGGAGTCATTCTACAACTGAATCTGATCTCGGAAAGAGAGATCAGTGGATGACCATGGGAGAGAATTGGCCCCCAGGTTTTTGGATGCTGTACTGGAGGTCTTGATGGAGGAGGTGGAAAGGTGGAGAGATTTTCTCAGTCCTCAGGGAGTACAAGAAGCTTTCCAGACACATGATGAGAAGACAATGGGAATTGCTAGCCATGGTGGTCAATGCTAGATGTCTGGGCCCAACAACCTGGATACAGTGCTAGAAGAAGTTTCAATGATCTCACACAAGTGTTCAAGGTCAGTGCATGCATTTTCAAATGCCATATCCTACCTGCTACACTACTAGCCTCAGCCACTGCACAATTCACCACAACCCCATCAAGCACTTACCATCTATCTCTGTGAATAACAACAAAAACTGAGCACTCATAGCCTTCAACTCACCCTTACACGCTTTGCACTGTTGTAAGCCTCAAACCCACATATCATAGGTTGTACACACTGGCAGCTATTCTACCATGACAGCTATATCATCCAAACAGATTGAAAGGCACTCATTGACACATTTCCCTCTCTCTTGCAGGAGAAGGTAATGCACAACCGGAGGCAACAGGAACTAACCGGAGGGGGAGAGGCACACCTGCATGTTCTAACCCCCCATGGAGGAGATGGTGCTGGCCATTATGGAAAGGACAATCGCTGAGGCTGTGGCCACCAGTGGGACTGAAGTCCTTGAAGATTAGGGTATCTGCATACCTAATCCCCCTTCTCTCATCCCACTTACCCACAGCCTCTTCTGCCTTAGAAACTGCTAATGGTGTAAGCACACACTTCTTTCTTTCTCCTCTCCCCTCACCACTACCCAAGCCTTGACTCCTTTTTCTTTCAGATACCCAGGACTGCAACCTGCCCAGGCAGGGGAGGAAGAGCAAGAAGAGAGTGAAGATGAAGATACACCACCACGTGATTGCACCATTGCAGCCACCAGCTCAGATACAAACACTGTGCATAATTTAGAGTATGTACTTGCTGTGAGGCACTGGGCACAATTCGCTGCAGCAGGGCAGGTGGAAAGGATAGCTCAGGTACCACTAGTTCTACTGCAGCGGATTCAAGTGAGGACATTGATGGTCAGGCTACAGAAGAAGGCTTGGTGCACTGCAAAACATGCCAGAAAACCTATATTCAATACAAGGAACATGGAGGAGGCAGGCACCAACTTGGCACAGGGCTTTGTGCAGAGCTTGGAGCCCATCCTTTCTGATATGGAAGAGGGGCAAACTCCATCAACACATCTGTGGAGCCATCAATGATGCAGTATCTGATGGCCACTGTCACAGTTTCCATTGCAGCACAAGCAGCATTCACCCATAGTTTGACTGTTGCTTGAATTCCCAAAATGTGTTACTTGGATAAAGTTCTGTGCCAAGAGAGCAAATTTGTAAAATTGCCCTCACGTGCTTTCTATTGTCCCAGAAGCACAGGATCTGTCTGCATTTAGATATTAAGGACAAATGTTCAAATACCTGAATCTTCAAGGAGTTAATTGATTTTACCTCCTGCTTCCATAGCAAATTTCACAGATCCTCTACTCTTTTGGGAATACAAATTCCTTCAACTGTCTAACATTGTTTGAGGTTTGCTAAATCTGTACTTGTGCCCTACTTTTGTGCTCACAGGCCAAGTTAAATAGTTTTCTTGCATCTAATATTATCTATGCCTCTCCACATTTTAAAGATCACATCCTCTCACATCTTTTTCCCCAATTAAAGTAAGTACCATCAATGTCCAGTTTAGGGATATGGCAGCCAAGTGGTTATAATATTGGACTAGCAACCGAGACGTCAAGAGTTCATATCTCACCATGACAAATTGTGAAATATTCTGGAAATTTGTGGACTGCACCGGAAAAATAAACATGAAAGTTGTCGGAATGACATAAAATCCAGATTGTTTCACTTAGTGTCCTTCAGGGAGGGACCTGATGTGGTCTATATGTGACTCCAGTCCCACACCATGTGGTTGACTCGTAATGCCCTCAGGGCAACTAGGCATGGGCATAAATGCTACGTTGCTCAGTTTGCCCATATCCCAAGCACAGTTTCCTAAAAGAAATGCTGCAGCAATGAATAGTTAACATAAAGAATAAAAGTGTCATGTCCATTATTGGAAGGTTGTCCCACCCACAAAACTATCATGATAAGAAAGAAGGAACATGCACCTTTCACAACCTCAAGATATTCCAAAGCCTCTCACAACAGTTGAAGTACTTTTGAAGAGTAGTGTTTTCTTTAAAGTAGGAAAATGCAGCAACCTATTTTCTCACTGCAAGGTCCTACAATTGTTTTACAAATTGTCAGTGTAGTTACTGATCAGATAATCTTTTTTGGTGGTATTTTGAAGGTAAAGGTTGACCACGATTAAATGAACTGAAATTTTGACAAAGCCAATTATATAACTTGATTGCATCTGTCAGGTAGATTTTACATATTTGTGTTTCTAGCACAGTTTCACAAATTAGGGGCAGAAAATTATACTAGAGATGTACCCTTTGCTCCTGAATTCCCTATATGCACTTCCACTGCACAACGTTCTAGACCAGGAACAGTAATTCATTAAACTTAACCCTGTATTCCTAGCCTGTTCTGCAATGGAATACTTGATAGTGGAGCAAACAGCATTTTAATAATTTCATATACATTTCTCTCTGGAATGTGAGAGAGCTCTTTAAGCAGTAGCAGCCCTCTCGTACTTTGCTGCAGTTGCTGCTCTTTGCATGTGGGGCTAAACAGTGAGCAGTGACAGACTATTGTGTAGAGATTACTATCAAAGAAATCCTGTTATCAGCCAGCACCTAAACAAATGAACATTCCAGGAGGGGCAAGCAGATTAGGATCAGGAACTTTAGCTGATTCATCCCCTCTCAAACTCAGATAGACTGATGCCTGTTATTGCACCATCCCTGCCTTCAAGGCTTAGATTAGCTAACTCAACAGATATCAGGAATCAAACCTGGGACCTCCTTGATTTATATGGCTCAGTATTACACTGCAGAGCATATGTATCTCCTAAGTCATTGGGTAAGCCTAAGATTTCAGTGCTCAAACATGGTAAAACAGCCTCTTTGATCAAAATGCCATATATTAAAATTGCAAACATCCTGCAAGTCCTTAATAATGTTGTTAGAACCTAGACATCATTTTTTATGACAGAAATATTTTTAGTGGAATATTTTAAAAATGTATGTTTTTCATGGACCAGTTTGGCTGAATTACCTATTTCTGTGCTGTAAGTTCTATTTAAAAAGAAAGACTTGCATTTATATAGCATCTTTCATGAACTTCAGACGTCCCAAAGCACTTTACAGCCGAGGAAATACTTTTGAAATGTAGTCACTGTTGTGATGTGGGAAATGCAGCAGTTACTTTGTGCAGAGCATGGATCCACAAACAGCAATGCGATAATGACCAAATAATCTGTTTTTATGATGTTGATTGAGGAATAAGTATTGGCCAGGACATTGGGGATAACTCCCCTGCTCGTCTTCGAAATATTGCCATGGGATTTGTTTTGCATCCACCTGAGGGAGCAGACAGGGCCTCGGTTTAAAGATGGCACCTCCAACAGTTCAGCATTCCTTTAGTATTGCGCTGGACTATCAGCCTAGATTTCTGTGCTAAAGTCTCTGGAGTGGGACTTAAACCTACAGTCTTCTGACTCAGATGTGAGAGTGCTACCAACTGAACCATGGCTGACTATATAATTCTATATAATCCAGTTGAAAGAGCAGATGGTTCCATTCTCGCATAACGGCAGGATACCTCACACAATGCAAGCGTGTATTGGAAAATTGTCAATGAATGTAAAATCACAGACATCAATGGGCAGAAAATTGAGGGCAGCGAGCCAATATTTTCTGACACTCAATTGTGGGCAGGTGAGGAACCTCACTGCTTGCAAGGATTTGAAAAATCTATCCTCATCAGCATGTGAACAACTTCAGAAAGCTCCAGAGGTCGATAGGTAGTCCAGTTAATAAATAAGCAAGGTGAGATGTAAATAGTACTAGGTTAAGTGCCAAATAAATCATGCTTTAGTGCTCAAGAGCTCCTTGAACTTCAGGAACTCAGGGCAGCTGATGTATCTTGAGTGGAAAATCTCAGTTCTCCTTTCCAGTCGTAAATCTTCAGATTTTTTTATGGAAGAACTGAGATTTCAGACAATATTGGGAGTCACTTCATTCGCATCTTTCTTTTGTTAGTAGTTTGTGCTCACTGCTCATGTGTTTTTGTACATCCTCAGTCTCATTACATTGGAACAGTATCTACCTACTTCTCCCATTTCCAATGGGTGGATCCTACTTCATTTACGAATTGTTGCTGGTTTATACATTTCTGACATTATTTTGCATCTCGCGAGAGATTGTACGATGAAAGGAACGTAACAGTTTATGGTGTGTGTGAATCAAGCATTTCTGGATACTATGGACCAGATGTGGTGGACAAAAAGTGGCAGATGCAGCGTTTTTATATATTTTTTCTGGGTCTTACTGCTGTTGCAGTTAAAGCCACAGCCTGCTCTGCTGTACCTTCTATCAGGGTCCCTTCTCTTGCACTGGTCGGGTGTGCCCTGACTAACCCTACAGGTTTTTCCCTTAGTTTCCAGCAGTAACCTGCCTTATTACAATGAAAGCAGACAGGTCTCCAGGTCTCACTCCTACTTACAGCACTATCCTTTTTTGGCTTGAGGAGGGCCCCCTGTGTGTCCTGCTTTTCTTTCTCTCCCAGGACTGTTTGGGCTCCTATCACCCTTCCACCCTTTGTCCTTTTCAGGTTTGTGGGGGTGACTAGGATATGTTTTCCCCTGGGGAACTGACTTATATATGAGAGCAAACTCATCAGCCAGAACTGCGGCTTGCCTCGCTCTGTGCACTTTTTTCCCCCGCCACATGGCTCTTTATAGAGACTGGGAGAGAGTTTTTAAATTCCTCGAGAAGAATCACCTCTCTGAGGTTTTCATATGTGGGCTGCACTTTAAGAGCCCTCAACCACTGGTCAAAAGACAGCTGCTTACTTCTCTGAAACTCCAGGTAAGCTTGTTTCCGGAGGGTTTGTAATTTCAGCAGTATGCTTCTGGTAATAGCTCATATGCCCCAAGGGTAGCATTTTTAGTCAGTTCATAATTTAATGAACTTTTGTCTGGCAACAGGGAATAAACCTCATGGGCTTTTCCTGTTAGCTTGCTTTGTAGCAGGACAGTCCAGCTCTTGGCCAGCCATTTTAACTGCCTTGCAAGCTTTTCAAATTTTACAAAAAATGCTTCCACGTCTCCCGCATTGAACTTTGGGATCAATTGGGAGAATTTTAAGAGCTTAGCACACGGTCGTGAGTTATGTGTAGCCTCCATATTGGCCATGCTTTCATTGGGGTTACTCTGTCGGCCCCAAGCTAACTCAAGCCGCCATAATTCCCTTTCCTCCTGCTCCTTCTGGAAAGTTTTTTTTTTCTCTCTTTCCTGTCTCTCTCTTTCTTTCTCCTGTCTCTCTTTGTCTTTCTCATGTCTCTCTTTGTCTTTCTCCTGTCTCTCTTTCTCTTTTCTCTCCTTCTTTCTCTTCTCTCTGGAATTCCAATTTGAGTTTCCTCTGTTCGAACTGTATTTTTGCCACCATTACCCTGTCTGCATCTAATTCCAACCCTGTCTCTGACTCTTCAGGTTCAAGGGAAAAATGGTTGGCCACAAGTCTTAGGAGTTCGGATTTCTTAGCTTTGGCATGGAAAGTGATCCCACACTGCCCTGCCATATTCCTCAACTTTTCCATAAATAGTGCCTTTAACTTATCCCAAGTTACTTCACCCTGGCTTGGGAGGTACTGGTTTCGGATGCAGATATGTTAGTATTCTAGCACACACAACCACAAGAAAACATGTTTTCTTTTTTGATTGGGATCAATTTGATTTCCCACTTCCAATTTCTTGCTTGTCTGTGGGTACAAATCTGGACTAGAGCCCCCAAATTTCTGTTATGACCATGTGAGGAAGGGGTCTCAGGCTCCCCTTTCGCCCCTTTTCTGGTTTGATCGCAACAGGGTTTATCCTTCTAACACAGTGATTTAACTTACCAGCTCAGTGAGCACTTGCTCCTGTTACTCTAATATGTACTTGCAAATGAACCAATCATACAGTTTTTCTTGAGTTTAAACTAGAAAGATATAAGTTTCTTAACCTTATCACTCTAAACTGGTTAAAGTTACTAAAATAAAATACGCGATGCATCCACACACTCATTCATACGAGAGGTACACACACACAAACAAATAGATACAGAGGGGAAAAGAAAGTTGGAAAATTGAAGTAAAGTCCGTAATAAATGGAGTTCAAATAGTGAATTTTAGTGTCCTTAGTTGAAGTTAAAGTCTTGAAGTCCTTGCTGGGCCACATGCACAATTCGGGCTTGCTTTTCTGGTTCTGGAAGGCAGGAGAGGGGCTTTATCCGCGTCCCCTGTTTGTTGCCTGTAAAGATCTGTAGTCTTGAGGCTTAGTAGCTGCCACCGAGGCTTCCCTGGGACTTTGCTAGAGAAAGAGAGAGAGAGAGAGGTGATTTCTTCCTTCAAGTTCAATTACTGTCTGTCTTCCAAAGGCACAATTCACAAACTCAGAGTTACACAGGCAGGTGTGTCATGTGGCCACTTCTTTGTCTGAAACAGAAATTTCTGCAAGGTTTTTTTTAAAATACAAAGTTCTCCTCTCAAGCTGTGCAAACATACTTGGTAGGGGGGTTTGGCTCTTTCGAACTCAATTAGTGTCGATGGCTTTTGACCACCAGCATTGACAAAAACCATTCTCGATCATTGAATCAGTGAGCACTCCCATTGTTCTGGCTAGACTGGGTAATTACCTCTGTCTCCCAGCTGGCCTTTGGCTTCTCATATGCAAATTGTGCATGGCCATCTTTAACTACTTTGTTCTGCTTTTAAAAGTTATTTGTAATAGTGTCCAGTAAAAAAGTTTCAGACAGAGTTCCGTATGATGAAATTAATATTTTTCCATTTGGCATGTGGGTTTTCCATCGTAATATATTAGCCGATCGAGCACTTTTTACAGTAAGTCAGGGAAAGGGGATGGGAAAGGAGCAGTACAACATTGGTCAATGGGAGAGAGGAAGAGAAAATATTGAGGAATGTGGTGGGAGTTCCTGGAAAATGTACAAAAGGGTCTTTAAGGCCACACAATTGGTTTAAATGCAGGGGCTGTCCCATAATTCACGTTTGAGTTGGATGCTTCAACGCAGGACCGTATTGGGGGGGGCTAGGACAGGGAGGAAGAGGAATATTTTTCCCGCTGGATAACGCTTACCTGAATATAGGGTCACTTTCTTTGCTTCCATTGTTGTTTCTGGATTGCAATGGTCAAATTGAACAAGGGTCTTCCTGGGCCCAAGCAGCAAACCAGTGTAAAAGATGGCACTGCATGGGCAGCAAGCAGCACTTTGCTGACTGCTGGCACCCAACATTTTAGCTCTGACCCCTGTGACAATCCCGGCACATCATACTGGGGACCTCACTAAACTGAGCGGACACTACATAATGAAGACGAGGCATTTTCGCACAAAATGGGAAGGAAATTTAGCGGGAGAGACATCACAGGCTGCATCTCAAGCATCTCTTAATGGCTGGCTTTAGACCAGAATTGACAAAGACATCTGTTCATCCTTTTGAGTTGAGATGATACTTAACAAATGGCGTAGGAAGGCAGAAGGAAGGGAAGGGGAAAAAGTACCTCAGAGAAGCATCTCACTTTAAAAAAATTCTCCCAGTTGCTCAGAAGATGTATGTATGGTGTGGTGTGATATGTTACTCAGCCACACCCGGTAGATGCCAGTATTAATCCTGGCCTGTGTTGAGTTACCTCATCTCAGCTGTGCTAACAATGGAGTGCTACAGTTAGCTCAGCACTTGAGGCTACAGGCAGCATCCGCAATCCTTATTACTATCTGCCTGATCCAAGTTAAAAGTCGTGCATGCTTAGATATAATGTAAGGCCTTATGGTGACCTCCCATAAATGAATAGCTTGCTGACACTCACTGCCTATAGTCAGATGTAAAAAAACACCATTTGGGCAAAGTATTGGAGGACTGACTCTAAAACCATAGTGTGGAATGACCTTCAGGGGAACAAAGAGGAACAAATTTTTAGAAAGGATGTTTTAGTGAAACAGGGTTGGGTGTTAGCACTGAAAAAATCTTTGATAAGCAAATAAAATGCAGAACATGCACAATTATGCTGTGAGGAAGCACCATATTTTTGATATATATATGACTGAGAGTGATAATTACAAATAGGCTATTTAAAAATAACTAAGGGAACTGGGTGGCGCAGTGGGTTCATACTTTGTACACTGGGACCTGGGTTTGAACCTGACTCAGAAAAGCAGATTAATTGCCAGATCTGGAATGCCAGTCAACTTCTGGATTTGGGGCCCAGCTTGGTATTTGTACCATCACAAATTAGTTACTTTTCACATATCATTTTCTGTATTTTGCCTTGGTTGGATTTTAATTCGAACAGTGCTAAGACAAAATGGGGTAACTTCATGTTACAATCATTTCAGCAGAGACTGAGAGAGTTGCAAAAGAAAAGAATGGTAAGGGAGAAGTTGGTACTTGGGGAACAGAAAACATAGGCCCAGAGAGATGGATATGGTAGTATTGACCAGAGAATGGTGAGTAGGGTTGCCAACACGCCAGGATTTTCCTGGAGTCTGCAAGAGTTCAAGATTAATCTCCAGTACCCCACTGTGAGCAACCCAAGAATAGAATTCATAGAGGTCCCCACAATCACAGATGCCAATCTCTAGCCAAGTGCTCAGCATGTAGGATACAGCAAAGGCTATGGGCCCCGATATATCTCGGTTTTAGTGCTGAAGACTTGTGCTCCAGAACTTGCTTTGCCTCTAGCCAAGCTGCTCCAGAACAGCCACAACATTGGCATCTACCCAACAGTGAGGAAAATTACTCAGGTATGTCCTGTCCACAAAAAGCAGGACAAATCCAACCCAGCCTATTATTGCCCAATCACTCTATTCTCCATTATCAGCAAAGTGATGGAAGGTTATGTTGACAGTGCTGTCAAGAGGCACCTACTCCCAAAAATCCTGCTCCCCCTGTTCAGTTTGGGTTCCAGCAGGGCCACTCGGCTCCAGGCTGCATTGCAGCCTTGGTCCAAGCATGGACAAAATGGCTGAATTGTAGAGGTGAAGTGAGAGTAATTCCCTTGACATCACGGTAGCATTTGACTGAATATGGCATCAAGGAGCCCTAGTAAAATTGAAGTCAATGGGAATCGGCAGGGAAAACTCTCCATTGACTGGAGTCATATCGAACACAAAGGAAGACGTTTGTAGTTGTTGGAGGCCCCAGGACGTCACTGTAGGAGTTCCTCAGGGTAGTGTCCTAGGCCCAACCATCTTCAGCTCCTTCATCAATGACCTTCTGCCCATCATGAGGTCAGAAGTGGTAATGTTCGCTGATTATTGCTGTGTTCAGTTCCATTCCCAACTTCTTAGATAATGAAGCAGTTTATGCCCGCATGCAGCAAGACCTGGACAACATTCAGGCTTGGGCTGATAAGTGGCAAGTAATATATGTGCCAGGCAATGACCATTTCCAACAAAAGAGAGTCTAAAAAGAGAGAATTGATAAAGGGGAGTCAGTGGACATGGTGTACTTGGATTTTCAAAAGGCCTTTGATAAAGTCCCCCACAGGAGGCTTGTGAGCAAAATTAAAGCACATGGGATAAGAGGTAATATTATGGCATGGATTAAGGATTGGTTAACAGGCAGAAAGCAGAGGGTAGGAATAAACGGGTCATTCTCACATTGGCAGGCTGTGACCAGTGGGATACCACCGCAGGGAGCAGTGCTTGGGCCCCAGCTGTTCACAATATATATCAATGATTTGGATGTGGGGACTGGATGTGGGGACCAAATGTAATATTTCCAAGTTCACGGATGACACAATTTTAGGTGGGAATGTGTGTTGTGAAGAAGATGCAAAGCGGCTTCAAGGGGATTTGGACAGACTTAATGAGTGGGCAAGAATGTGGCAGATGGAATATAATGTGGAAAAATGTGAGGTTATCCACTTTGGTAGGAGGAATAGATGTGCAGAGTATTTCTCAAATGCTAAGAGATTAGAAAGTGTAGATGTACAAAGGGACCTGGGTGTCCTTGTCAATAAGTCATTGAAAGCTAACATGCAGGTGCAGCAAGCAATTAAGAAGGCTAATGGTATGTTAGCCTTTGTTGCAAGAGGATTTGAGTACAGGAGTAGAGAGGTCTTGCTTCAATTGTATAGAACCTTGGTTAGACCGCACCTGAAGTACTGTGTGCAATTTTCGTCCCCTTACCTTAGGAAGGATATTATTGCCATAAAGGGAGTGCAACGAAGGTTCACCAGACTTGTTCCCAGGATGGCGGGACTGTCCTATGAAGGGAGATTGGGGAGACTGGGCCTGTATTCTCTAGAGTTTCGAAGAATGAGAGGTGATCTCATTGAAACCTACAAAATACTTAAAGGGATAGACAGGGTAGATGCAGGTAAGATGTTTCCTCTGGTTGGGGAGTCTAGAACCAGGGGACACAATTTCAAAATAAGGGGGAAGCCTCTTAGGACAGAGATGGGGAGAAATTTCTTTACTCAGAGGGTTGTGAATCTTTGGAATTCTCTACCTCAGAAGGCTGTGGAAGCTCAGCGATTGAGTATGTTTAAAGCAGAGATTGACAGATTTCTAAACACAAAGACATAAGGAGATATGAGGATAGGGTGGGAAAAAGGCATTGAAGTGGATGATCAGCCATGATCGTATTGAATGGCGGAGCAGGCTCAATGGGCTGAATGGCCTACTCCTGCTCCTATGTTCCTATGTTCCTAACCACTACCCTTGACATTCAACGGCATTACCATAGCTGAATCCCACACCATCAACATACTGTGGGATCACCTTTGACCACAAACTTAAGTGGACGAACCACATAAATACTGTGCTATGAGAGCAGGTCAGAGGCAAGGTCTTCAGAGGTGAGTAACTCACCTTCTGAGACTCTCCAAAGCCTTTCTACCATTTACAAGACACATGTCAGGAGTGTGATGGAATACTCTCCACTTGCCTGGATAAGTACATCTCAAACAACACTCAAAAATCTTGACACCATCCAGGACAAAGCAGGCCGCTTGATCAGCACACCATCCACCACATTTAACACTCACTCCTTCCACCACCACCAATGCACAGTGGCAGCAGTGCGTGTCATCTACAAAATGCACTGCAGCCACTCACCAAGGCTCCTTCCACAGCACCTTCCAAACCCGTGCCTCTACTACCTAGAAGGACAAGGGCAGCAGGTGCATGAAAACATCACCACTTCCAATTTACCCTCCAAGTCGCCTACCATCCTGACTTGGAAAGATTGCATTCCTTCATTGCCATTGGGTTAAAATCCTGTCCATTCTTCCCTAAAAGAACCATGGGTGTACCTACAATACATGGACTGCAGCGGTTTAAGAAGACGGTTCACCAGCACCTTCTCAAGAGCAAAAGCGAATTGCTATAAATGCCAACCTTGCCTGTGATGCCCACATCCCATGAACGAATATGAACAAATTTGTTTTTTTAATCTTTTTCGAGTATTTTTTTATTTATTGGTTATAAAAACATTGGAGGTGGGCAAAAGACTGTTTGACGAGGGCATTTGGAGGTGGAAGTTCATATGATGAAAGCTTCATGAATAGTTTTAACTAGAGTTGTCGACTACATGGAGAGGAAGCTTGTGGATTAGATTTCAAGGAAGGAGAAGGGTGTTATTTCCTACTTGTTTTCTTTTCTGCAAACAGCTCAAGGACTTAAGTGAAATAAAATGAGGGTAAGGAGGAAAATTAAATGGAAGAACTAGAAATTCTGGAATATGAAGAAAACAGAATATTATGGAATTAAAGTCTAAGGGGAAATAAGATGATGGGCAGAACTTTCAACTTGAACATTGGAGGCGTGAAGTTACAGTGAGCGGTAGCATGTACACCCCACCTGATTCTGTGCTACCTGGTTTACCTCCTTCGCCGAAGTTCAAAGTTCTGCTTAAAGAAACAACTAGGGAAAAAAACATAGCACGTAGAGAAGGTAAAAGAAATTTTTAAAAATACAATGAGGTATATGTTCTTCAGAGAGTAAAGTATTGTATAAATGTAGATGTGAGTAATCTGTAGAGAAAGCTGATCTTTGTTGTAAATAGCTTCCCAAATGCTTAATTTATGAAATTATTTGCACTCCTTTTATGGATATTGTGCCAAAAGGCCAACTAAGAAAGAAATCCAAAAAAACACTTGGTAATAGCTTGTCATTACAGTAAGTGGAAGGGCCTGCTGCATTACAGTGGAGAGAAATACATTTACCATTCAAGAGAAAATGGAAACATAAATGGTGCTGGAGTTGTTTCTACTCTGAAATAAAAGCAGAAAGTGCTGGAAATACTCAGCAGGTCAGGCAGCATCTGTGGAGAGAGAAACAGAGTTAACGTTTCAGGTCTGTGACCTTTCATCAGAACTGGCAAAGGTTAGAAATGTAACAGTCTTTGAGCAAGTGAAAGATGGAGGGGAGAAGAACAGAAGGGAAGGTATGTGCTAGGGCAGAGGTAGGAGAGATTAAATGACAAAGATATCATTGAACAAAGGCAAAGTGAATGCTAATAGTTGTAGTCAAAGACAAAGCATTAGTCCAGAGAGAGAGTTAATGGCAGAATAATGAGCAGCTCCGTCCAAAAGCACAAACATGAAAAACAAGTTTAAGATAAAGAGTTGGGGCAGGGGTCCTGAGTAGACTGGAACAAGGAATATTTGACATACACCACATAAAGACAGACATAACTAGGACCCATGCGGGTACCCATCGCAACATCTTTTATTTGAAGGAAGTGAGTGGAGTTGAAGGAGATGTTGTTCAATGTAAGAACAAGTTCAGCCAGGCAGAGGAGGGTGGAGATGGATGGGGACTGGTTGGGCCTCTGTTCAAGAAAGAAGTGGAAATCCCTTAGACTGTCCTGATGACTGTATCGGTGCCACTTCCTGCTCTCACCCTGAACTAGAAAACTTAAACTTTTCTTCCAATTTCCACCCTTATCTCATCTTCACGTGGTCTATTTCTGACACTTCCCTTCCCCAACTTCTCTGTCTCCATCTTTGGCGATAGGCTATCCACTAATATTCATGATATGCTCACTGACTCCCAGAGCTACCTCGACTACACTTCCTCACGCCCTGCATCCTGAAAGCCTGCATTACATTCTCCCAGTTTCTCTGTCTCTGATGCATCTGTTCTGGTGATGCAACCTTCCACAACAGTGTTTCTGATAAGTCTTCCTTTTCCCTCAACTGAGGATTCCCCCCCACTGTGGTTGACAGGGCCCTCAACCATGTCCAAGCCATTTCCTGGGGGATGGAGGTATAGAGAGATAGTGAACAGGCAGTTAGGGCCAGGAAACTGGAAATTGTCAAAATGAATTAGGGCATCAGAAGAGTGACTCTCTGGACTAATGCTGTGTCTTTCAATACAACTATTAAAACTTCCTTTGCCTTTTATTCCATGACATCTTTGTCACTTAATCTCTCCTGCCCTATGCTCTATCACTCTCCTTCCCTTTTGTCCTTCTTCCCCCCTCTTCCTTTCACTAACTCAAAACCTATTATATTTCTAATCTTTGCCAGTTCTGATGAAAGCTCACACACCTGAAACGTTAACTCTGTTTCTCTCTCTCCAGATGCTGCCAGACCTGCTCAGTATTTCCAGCACTTTTTGTTTTTATTTCAGATTTCCAGCATCCACAGTATTTTGCTTTTGTTTCTACTCAGACCTTTTTTTTTATTTGTTTCTGGGATGTGGGCATCGCTGGCCGGGCCAGCATTTGTGCCCATCCCTAACTGCTCTTGAGAAGGTGGTAGTGAGCTGCCTTCTTGAATTGCTGTAGTCCATGTAGAGTAGGTACAACAAAGTGCTGTTAGGAAGGGAGTTCCAGGATTCTGACCCAGCGACAGTGAAGGAATGGTGATATAGGACCAAGTCAGGATGGTGTGTGGCTTGGAGGGGAACTTGCAAGTGGTGGTGTTCTCATGCATCTGCTGCCCTTGTCCTTCTAGGTGGTAGAGGTTCGCGGGTTTGGAAGGTGCTAAGGTGCCTTGCTGCATTGCATCTTGTAGATGAGTACACACTGCTGCCAATGTATGTTCATGGTGGAGGGAGTGATAGGTTGTAGATGGGGTGCCAATCAAGCGGGCTGCTTTGTCTTGGATGGTGTTGAGCTTGTTGAGTGTTGTTAGAGCTACACACATCCAGGCAAGTGGAGAGTATTCCATCACACTCCTGACTTGTGCCTTGTAGATGGTGGACAGGCTTTGGGGAGTCAGGAAGTGAGTTACTCGCCATAGGATTCCTAGCTTCTGACCTGCTCTTGTAGCCACAGTATTTATCTGGCTACTCCAGTTCAGTTTCTGGTCAATGGTAACACCCCCCCCACCACCCCCCCAAGATATTGATTGTGGAGGATTCAGAGATCGTAATTGCATTGAATGTCGAGGAGAGATGGTTAGATTCTCTCTTGTTGGAAATGGTCATTGCCTGGCACTTTTGTGGCGCGAATGTTACCTCCACTTTTCAGCCCAAGCCTGGACATTATCCAGGTCTTGCTGCGTATGGTCATGGACTGCTTCAGTATCTGAGGAGTCATGAATGGTGCTGAACACTGTGCAATCATCAGCGAACGTCCCCACTTCTGACCTTATGATTGAAGGAAGGTCATTAATGAAGCAGTTGAAGATGGTTGGGTCTAGGACACTACCCTGATGAACTCCTGCAGTGATGTCCTGGAGCTGAGATGATTGACCTCCAACAATTAAAACCATCTTCCTTTGTGCTAGGTAAGACCTGGAATTAGTTCTCAACCAAGTGGTCAAGTTTTTGAAGTATCAGCAGAAGCCTACCAGAAGCAGTACAGTGGATTTAGGTATGATGCTACTGCCGGTACGCAACTTGATTCCTCCCTCTATCTGCTGTCAGAAATGGCTGCCGCTGTCAGACCCAACCCCCTGCTCCGTCAGGCAGATCTGCACTTTCAGATGTAGCCCTTGCTCTGAAACCTAAACACTGCTCGTTCAACATCGTCATGCTCTGAGTCCTGCTGTCTACTCCAGTTCAGTTTCTGGTCAATGGTAACACCCCCCCCCCCTCCCCCCCCCCCCCCAAGATGTTGATTGTGGAGGATTCAGAGATAGTAATTGCAATGAATGCCCACATGGACCTAAATGCCCACATGCTCAGCATTATAAAGCATATATCTGATAAATTCTTCAGGAAGCATTCACAGTGTAAATCAAATGGTTAGACAACTGCATTGTCACTATCTATGTCCACAGTGTATAGTGATAATTGGTCCATTACACAATTTTGTGCAGTTCTCCTGATTGAAGTGAAGGCCATGACTCTCATGAAATGGTTTAATGGCAAGACCTCTGTTCAGGTATCAATTGCAATAATATTATGCTACATTGAATTAAATATTGAAATGGCCACTGTTATGTAAACCAAAGCCGCTGCGCTATTTTTGTCTTGACTCTTTTGATAGAGATGTTAACCTATTCAGGTTATTGTGTGAGTTAAAATAGTGGAGAAAGCAATTTGCTGTGAGTGCATTAAACATTTTTCTGATAACACAGTCACAATCATATCAACCTTAATACGTATTAAAAATATTGGATGTACAAAACACAATCCCTTTCTCACAACCAATCCTACTCCTTTCTGTGTCCACCCCTGGAAAGAAACTCTCTCCCAATTCACGAACAACTGCACTTGCAAATTCTCAACTGTCTAGCCTTTGACCCTCCATTTACCACAACATTGCAGCAACTCTCCATCTGCTCAACTACACCCTCACCTCCTTTGATACCCTAGTCCCCATTAAAACTATTACTCTTTCTCATCCTGGTCCATCTCCCAGTACAACCCTCATCACCACTCCCTCAAGTCCAAGGGACTCAGACTTGAATGTATATGGCAGACAACCGGTTTAGCTATTCATCACCAGGTCTGGCTGGACCACATAAAGCACTATCAGGTCCTGCTATCCTCTGCCAAAACTGCTCACTATTCCAGAATAATCCTGGAAAGCAAAGATTAACCCTAGCATCTTTTCTCTATTGCAAAATGTCTCCTTAAACTCTGTTCCCTACCTCTGGTACCCTCAACCCCACCAACGAATGTGAGGAGCTTATGGACTTCTTTGTCACTAAGATTGAGACTATCTGTTCAGCTGCCTCTGCAACTTCCCTCCCTTCCCCAAGCCCATTGGAACAAACTTTCTCTAAGGTTTCCGTCTACCCTAACTGTGCACTCACATCTTTCTCTAGTTTCTCTCCTATCTCCCTTCGTGAACTATTCAAGCTCATCTGGTCCATGAGACTCACCTCCTGTTCCCTTGACCCTATCTCCACTAAACTGCTGAACACTCAACTTCCCTTGCTGGCCCCCACATTAGCTGATATTGTAAATATTTCCCTCTCTACTGTCCTCCTTTCCTTCAAATCTGCCATCATTACCCCTCTCCTCAATAAAAACCTTTGACCCCTCTGTCCCTGAAAACTATCACCCCATATCTAACCTCCCTTTCCTCTCCAAAGTCCTGAAACATGTTATCACTTCCCAAATCTGTGTTCGGCTTTCCTGGACCTCCACGTTTGAGTCCCTCCAATCAGGTTTCCACACTGTCTCTAATCAAAGTTACAAACGACATCCTATGAGACTGTGACCATGGTAAACTATCTCTTCTCATCCTCTTGACCTGTCTGCAGACTTTGACACAGCTAACCCCATCATGCTCCTCAAATGCCTCTCCTCTGCCATCCAGTTGGGTGGGACTGCACTCACCTGGTTCCATTCCTATCTATCTAGTCCTGCTTCAAGAACTTCTCTTCCTACTCCAGCACGATTATCTTTGATGGCCCCCAAGGATCTACCCTTGGCCCCCTCTAATTCCTCATCTCCACGTGGCCCCTCTGCAACATTTATAGAAAAAAAATCAGCTTCCATATATATGCTGACGACACCTAGCTATACCTCAGCATCATGTTTCTCAACTTTGTCACTGCCTCTAAATTGTCAGACCGCTAGCCTGCTTGTCTAATGTACAGCACTGGTTGGGCAGAAATCTCCTCCAAGAAGATATTGGGAAGACCAAACCCATTGCCTTTGGTCCCTGCCACAAACTCTGTTCCCCAGCCTCCAACTCCATCCTTCCTTGTGGCAGCTGTCTGGGGCTGAACCAGACTGTTTGCAATTTTGGTGTTATATTTGAACCTGAGATGAGCTTCCAACCATATATCCATGGTCTCACTAGACTGTTATTTTCACCTCCATAGCAGTGCCCAACTCCACAACTGCCTCTGCTCATTTGCTGCTGAAACCCTCATCCATGCCTTTGTTATCTCTAGACTTGACTATTCCAATGTACTCCTGGACAGCTCCCATCTTCCAGCCTTCATAAACCTAAACTCACCCAAAACTCTGCTGCCATATTCTAACTCACACCAAGCCCAATTCACTCAATCCTCCTTGCACTCACTGACCTACATTGGCTTCTAGTTAAGCAATGCCATGATTTTAAAATTCTCATCCTTGTTTTCAACTCCATCCATAGCCTCACTCCTCTCTATTGCTGTAACCTCCTCTGCATTTCTCCAATTCTGGCCTCTTGCGCATCCCGATTTTGATCGCTCCACAATTGATAGCCATTCCTTCAGCTGTCAAGGCCCAAAGCTCTTGAAGTCGCTCTGTTAACCTCTCCACCTCACTTTCCTCCTTTAAGACGCTCTCTAAAACCTACCTCTTTAACCAAGCTTTTGGTCATCTACCCTAATGTCCCCTTTTGTTGTTTGGTGTCAAATTTTGTTTGATAATCACTACTGTGATGTGCCTTTGGACATTTTACTGTATTAAAGGCACAGTATAAACGGAAGTTGTTACTTTATGTTTTGTAATTGAAGATGCAAAAAACATTTTATTCAAGCTTCTTTCCAATAATTTACCACCGCACCACCCCTCCTCCCACCCGCCAACCCACCCCAACTCTCGTCTTCCTAGAATCTGGTAGAAATATGGGATGGCCTACCTTAAGGACTTCTTTACTGGTACAGCCAGTATTTCTCTTCCTCCAGTAAGCCAGGTAAAATACTTAACAATATATAAAGAGGTCCCTTTGCAGCTTTTGCTCTTTCCTTCAAAAAACCAAGCCAATACTAGCAAACCTCCTTCACGAAGAAACCAGAGCATTAAAGAATGGGAAAGATGAAGATTGGAATTTTAGAAATCCTGCTGTCGGTACTTTCAATACCCCTTTTAAAACTCAATTATAAAGATAAATGACTCATCTTCAATACCTTACTTGTTCCAATTCTATCAATTTCCTGCCTATTTTTGGTGACATGGTGATTCTTGATCACATCATCAGGAACAGTAGTTTGAAATAATTTGTGGAGTAAAACCAGTTAAAATGAAATCTTTGAAATTTCACTTGTTGGGAGCACAAACTGGAAAATTCTAGGCAGCAGATGCCTGATTCCTAGATCTGCACTGCTGGCAGTTGTGGTTCCTGCTGGCAGGGCACAGATTCAGAAATTTACCCTAAGTAACTTCCCTGCAATTTTCCTAGTAAAGTCACCATGATGTCATCCATTTTGTTAATGCAGATGATTATGGAGATAGAAGGAGAAATTGAGAAAAGTTAGTGCAGAATCGATAAGTCCTTAAAACTACAATTCTCAGTAAAGCTGATGACATCATCGCAAAGGATGACATCATTCAACACTGATGTCACCAGCAACATTAATGTCACCAGTGTTATGCTTTTTATACAAAACAAACATCCAAATCAGTCAGCTGAAGAACCAAGTAATTATTTGTAACTGAAGACTTGAAGGGGTTGAATTTGGGTGTGAGTTCTCCTGCTTATCCATGGGAATAGTCACAGAAATCCTGGAGAAATCGTGTTTATGCTTTTTCTCCGCTATTCTTGCAGCTCTTCCACTGAAGTTATAATGAACAAGCAGCGGATCCCTCATGGAAATTTATCCTTTTGTTCCTCTTCCCTAGCTGACACATCATTAAACCAGGGCTCGACCCTGGGGTCTTTCTGTTGTGTTTGGCCGTCACATACCAAATACATCTATATACTGTGCAAATGGGGGAATTTGGAGATCTTCTATGTGAAGTAGTATTTGTTTCCCTTTCCACTTTCCTTAATGTGACTAAAATCAAACTACTCTTTCGAGGTACACTGAATCAACAAGCTACAAATTCAAGGCAGTACAGGCTTTATTAGGCGATAAATTAATTACATTTTGCACAATTTTTCCTACAATAAATTTGATTTCTACAATCAAGAATGGAAAGTAGCAAAATTTAAAGATAAAAATGTTAAGTGGCTTCAAATGTTGCGTATCAACCTTACTTCCTCAGATATAAGTAACATCCATGCAGAGTGTCTGCCTTTTGTGTATCGCTAGACAAATAGAGCTGTGCTCATTAGTCGCACTTGGAGTGGGAGTTTGAGAATTGTATAATGCCAGGCAGCAAGCACAGAAACCTCCAAGACATCCTCTATGAAGGAGCATCACTAGGTTTCACAGCAATAAGGCAAAATAATAATCTCACTGTGGTCCTTTTGTTGATAGCCTCAGTTTTCATCAACCACATGATTACTTTGACTATAAAATAAGATTTTAAGATCTTAAAACCTACCTCTTTGACCAATCTTTTGGTCACCTGTCCTAATATCTTCTTATGTGGCTCAGTGTGAAATTTTGTTTGATATGACTCCCGTGAGGCACCTTGGAATGTTATACTATGTTGAAGACACTATATAAATGCAAGTTGTTGCTTATTTGTAAGATGATGTGAGATGATTTTTACATTGAAGCCACTTGATTTTTTTGCCCCGATTTCTACTGTTTTGGGACTTCCCTCTCCATTGAAAGCACAATGAGCTGAGTGTTGCAAGTCCTCCTCAGGGCACCTCAATTCTCTTAACTCTTAAGAGCACATGACTAAAGCCAAGCTACCCTTCAGAGGTATTGCATGTCAGGGTGATAAACTATCTTATTTTATAGTCAAAGTAATCATGTGGTTGATGAAAACTGAGGCTATCAACGAAAGGACCCCAGTGAGATTATTCTTTTGCTTTCTTGCTGTGAAACCTAGTGATGCTCCTTCATAGAGGATGTATTGGAGGTTTCTGTGTTTGCTGCCTGGCATTATACAATTCTCAAACTCCCACTCCAAGTGCGACTTATGAGCACAGCTCTATTTGTCTAGCGATGTATGTTACTCATATCTGAGGAAGTAAGGTTGCTATGCAACATTTTTCAGACAATTCTGTTGTGAGGCTTTTTCCAGGAATTTCATCAATGTCATGGGACTCCGAGTAATAGGAATTCTCAATTTCAACAAAAACAACCTAGCGCACTTCATTTTTACACTCACCAAAGCACAGCTCACTACACTTCAGAGTGGGAATCAAATATACTGAGCTGTGTTTTGCTGGAATTGGAGTGATTTTCAGATAGCAGCAAAACATTTTTTTCTTTTAATTGAGGTTATAGTTGTGTTAGGGAGAAATAGAAAGGAACTCCATTGATTTGAAAGCACAGCATTTAACACCTAGTGTTTTCTCATTAAAGATCTTACTATCTTTGAAAATGTCCATTAGAATTTTATTTTTGCAAGAAATTCCAATTATCTGATATCTCGAAGTCAATGGCAATAAAAATTGGCAGAGATGTAAAATGGGCTAGCGATTCACCATCATCTGTTTTGTATTAACGCCCCAAACCAAAAAGTTATTCCGAACCTCTTTGGAAGCTGCAATTCTCTTAAAAAAAAGACTAATTATTCTGGTGCAGTCTGTAATTAAAGCCCCAAAGCTTAAACGAGATTAAAATCATGCACCTAAAATCAAAAGATGTTTATAAACATGAGAAGGCAACAACGAAAGGTTAACTTAGTAAACTGTGATTCTGTAATTAGTAAATCTTTTAGAAATTAGTCTTTTATCTCTGAGTTCTGACACTGATGTCAATGTTTGCAATCATCCGTCACAAATAAAATGTTTCTCTGGAAAATGTTTCTACAGAATAATTTGTGTTGACATTCCTTCAGCAGCAGCTTTTTGATAAGACTGTTCATTCAGTTTCCACTTTAAATAGAATGTCACAGTGCTCATTTCACATCACCTTGAGGAATTAATTGCTTACTTGCCATGGAATATCTAGGGAAAAGAAAAAGACACAGTCAGTCACACAAAAATGGAATGTTACTAGGTGATATATTGAGGTGCATTGACCTGTTCATAGAGGAAAGTAAGCATTAAATAAAATCAGGCCTAAATTATAATTTGATTACCTAACAGAGGGTACATGACAGATAATGGAATAAATATTAACCTCTCTTGCAGTGTGGTATAACAGACTGCGGCACACTCATCGGTTATAAAACCTGCACTACCAGTTATACATATTAGAGTGTATATATTTTCCAAACTACAGTAAAGATGCTCAAACACAAAAATTCTTTCAAACCTTAACATACTAAATCTACTAGTTCTTTTTGACAAAAGACTGCCTTTTTGACATTTTTGTTTGATTGAATTTAGTAATGTTTACATACTGTCTTTGGTTATGGCACATTAAAGATTCCATTACTTGGTACTTGAAGTCACTTGCAGCGATGATCTTACCAGAGTTCAGTGCATTTTGTTGGCAACATGTTGACAGGTTCAGAATCTTCTCCTTGATGCACAGAAGCTTAGATTGTGTGGTGATGATGAGCCAGAAGGTTGGCTAAGTATTTGGCGAGGGTGAGGTTTGGGAGCTGTGGAGCTACAATGCTAATGTGAGCATTAGGAGGCAGGCTTCTCTTCGGTGAACCAATGGTTTTAGGCTCTCTCATCTGGGTAGAGTCAGTTGGCTCAATGGTGGGGTGGGCCTGCAGAAATGGGGCTCACACCTTGTATTGTTTCCCCAGTTCCTGTGCAGCCTATGTATTATTCGTTTGGACTGGCAAATGTCCTTTTGTTTGTTGTGTGGTCTCATATTGCATTACATAAATGGATGTATCCTGTTGCCACTAAAAGAAAGAAAGAGATAAACTAATGGGCTCTGGGGGACACTTCTGTCAGCAGCAGACCATGTAGACATGGGGTGGGGTCTGGAGGATGGTTAAGACCATCAAGAAGCCTTCCAGACTTTCATCCAGAAAAGATGGAGGAGGGAACATGACCAAAATGGGTGCATTAGAACATCTTCGGGGTTCCGAAGAAGGGTCACTGACCCGAAACGTTAACTCTGCTTCTCTTTTCACAGATGCTGCCAGACCTGCTGAGTGGTTCCAGCATTTCTGGTTTTTATTATGCATTAGAACATCTGTTTGGCTGCAGTTCTTCCAGTATCCATCCACTAATTCTATCCTATTATGATTGGATAGAATTAGTGGAGACATTGCAAGCAGATCCTACTGAAGTAGGTTTCTGGATCCTAAGGATTAGGGGATGCACTTTCTCCAAAAGCAGAATGCAGTCTTCTGAGCACACATAGTCCCAACTGCTGGAAGGCATGTGTATAAGAAAAAAGTTCCTGCAGAGTAACATGTACAACAGAGAGGGTCTCTTCAGTGCTGTCCTGCACTTCAGAAAATTGGACCCTGAACATTGCATATCATGATCATGATGTTCAGATCAGACTAGAGATTATGCTCCCACACATGAGACTTCTGCTGGATGCTGGAAAATTGGCAGTCAACAGCAGCACAACTCTACACAGCCCTACAGATCACAGCACAATGCAAAAAAGCTAACTGAACACTATTTACCATTGGTGGCTGCGTTCCTGGACATCCTCTTATGGCTCATGAGATGAATGGGTCCCACTGGTACCTAAAAGGTGATTGAGAAAAGACAGGAAGCTCAAAAAGCAATGTTTATTGCTGGACATAAGAACATAAGAAATACGAGCAGGAGTAGGCTATTCGGCCCCTCGAGCCTGCATTGCCATTCAATAAGATCATGCTGATCTGATTGTGGCCCTAACTCCACTTGCCTGTCTGCCCCCATAACCCTTGACTCCCTTGTCAATCAAAAATCTAACTCAGCCTTGAATATATTGAATGACTCACCCTCCAGTGCTCTCCGGGGAAGAGAATTCCAAACACTAACAATCCTCTAAGAGAAGAAATTCTTCCTCATCTCCGTCTTAAATGGGTGACGCCTTATTTTGAAATTGTGTCCCCTAGTTCTCGATTCCCCATGAAGAAAACATCCTCTCAGCATTCACCCTGTCAAGCCCCCTCAGAATCTTTTACATCTCAAAAAATTCACCTTCCATTCTTCTAAACTCCAATGAGTATAGGCCAAACCTGCTCAACCTTTCCTAATAAAACAACCCTTCACCCCAAGAATCAGTGTAGTGAACCTTGTCTGCACTACTTCCAATGCAAGTATGTCCCTCCTTAAATAAGGAGACCAAAACTGTACACAGTACTCTAGGTGCAGTCTCACTAATGCTCTGCACAGTTGTAGCAAAACTTCCCTACTTTTATACTCCATCTCACTTACAATAAAGGCCAACATTCCATTTGCCTTCCTAACTACATGCTGTACTTGCATGCTAACCTTTTGTGATTCATGTACAAGGACACCCAGATCCCTCTGTACCGAAGCATTCTGCAGCCTCTCTTCTTGTAAATAATATTCTGCTTTTCTATTTTTCCTGCTAGAGTGGACAACCTGACAATTTCCCACGTTATACTCCGTCTGCCAGATTTTTGGCCACTCATTTAACCTAGCTATATCCCTTTGCAGACTCTGTGCCCTCCTACCTTGTTTTCCTACCTATCTTCGCATCGTCAGCAAATTTGGCTACAATACTAACCAACTAACCCACCATGAGCAACACTATAGGATACTTACTAGTATATTATAACAATAATTAATACATGGTGCACGGGCCTGGTTTCTTGGTACTTCTCTTATTTTGGGATTCCATTAACTATTATGGATGCCTTGAAGTTCTCTCTTAGTCTAAATAATATGATCCAAAACCCAAATAAGTCTATGCAAAAACAAAATACTGCATTTGCTGGAAATCAGAAATAAAAGCAGAAAACACTGAAATACTCAGCAGGTCCAGCAGCATCTGTGGAGAGAGAAACAGAATTAAACGCACTGACTAAAATGCTAACTGTGTTTCTCTCTCCATGGTTACTGCCAGAATTGCTGAGTATTTTCAAATAAAGTTATGCCTTGTACTCATTCTAGAGGTCCCCATTATTCTCCATAAAATCAGTTGAACTCTGTACCTTAGGTATTCAGAGTAATTATTGCTAATAAATGAAGAACATCTTTCTTGCAGATCATTTTCCCTAACTGTATCAACTTATTACCAGGTGCAATGTGCCTTAGAATTTCATGAATCAAATCTTGTGTTCTCTCTAACTCGCTGGTGAGTTTTGAAGTAGCATTTTCCTGTTGCTGATGAAGGGCTGAAACCTTCAACTGCAGGTTCGCAATCTCTTCATGCATTGCTACATTGAATGTCATGCTTCTGAAAAAGAGGAGAAATGTTATGGTCCTCTTTAAACCACAGCATTAGAGACAACAGCAGCCCTGTCTTTCATGAATACACTCTAAAAGTAAATGAGGCATTGTATGTTAATGAGATATTCGAAAGCTAATGAGATGGAGTAAAGTAAATATAATGGTGTAAAAGTAAATGAAATAGTGTAAAGTAAATGAGGTGGTGGAATATAAATTAAGATGCAACTCAAATAAAGTGTTGCAATTTAAATGAGGCACTGCACTGTTAATAGAATAGCGTAATGTAAATTAGGTTCTGTAATGCTAATGAAGCAGTATATTGTTAATGGGATGATGTCACGTAAATGAGGCACCCTAGTGTTAAGAGGCAGTGCAATGTAAATGATGCAGTGCTGTAGTTTTGGATGCACAAGAAAACACTGAAAGAGTGGTATTCCCTAGTTTCCCTGCAATGTGCAAGACACTGTGGCTTGTTCCTGCCTGTAAAGGTCACCAATGTTGTTTTCCAATCACTGATTTTCACACGTCTTCCCAAGTATCAGGGAAGATCCTGTGCCCAGAAACTGTGACCTCGATATTAACCTTCTTCCCACAATGGGCAGGAGACGGATGGTGGTGGTGTCTGGCGGGGTGTGCGGAACTGCCTATTAAAGGACATAAATAAGGGGAATATGCCCCTAACATGCTGCAAATGCGTGCCACGGATATTGGGGTGCCCATGTATCCTGCCATGGAGAGACAGGACACCTAATTAACATATTTAACATTAATTTTGAAAGCCCAAATTAGAATTCACTGCTGCCACGTGGGTTTTCCAGGGGTCCAGAAACCCAGTGATGAAAGGGAGGTGGGGGCTGCCGGCTCTATAAGAAAAGTGTCTTTTTCAGCACTCCTTGTGGGCCAGGAGGACTAGGAGTGCTCCCCCTGCCCCCGCTAGGAAGTCTTTGGCCTCCCTGCTGCCAATCATGCCCCCTCTGCTGATTGCAACAATCCTTCCCCCCCCCCCCGCTTCCCAAATTGGACCCTAGAAACAAAAATTGCTACCTTATAGGAACTTTTACAATAAATCCAAGACTATAGGGTTAACTTCTGTCCATAAAGTTGTTTGAAATGCGAACTGATCATGATCCCTGCACATAGTGCTGAATGAACTGGGCACAATTTGAACAAAAGAGAGTTCTCTTTCTGTTTCAGAGGGAGCAAGGATGAGTTCGGGTTAACAAAATGAGTTTCTAGAGAATGGTGACCATCCCAGGATGTTGATGCTGGAGGACTCTGCAATGGCAATGCATTGAACATCAAGGTGGTTATGCTCTCTGGTTGGAGATAGTCATGCCCATGTGAGAGGGAAACAGAAATAAAGTTAGTCAGACAATTAAAATTTACGGATGTGCTTGAACAGTTTTATTTAGAATTCTCAAACAAGAATGACAGATTAGATTGCATCAAGTAATGCTTTAATCAATATAAATTGAATTTTTTTTTTATTCTTTCATGGAATGTGAACATCGCTGGCACGGCTAACATTTATTACCCCTCCCTAATTGCCCTTAAGGAGGGGTGGTGAGCTACCTTCTTGAACCACTGCAGTCCATGTGGTGTAGGTACACCCACAGTGCTGTTAGGAGGGGAGTTCCAGGTTTTTGACCCAGCGACAGTGAAGGAATGGCAATATAATTCCAAGTCAGGATGGTGTGGGCTTGAAGGGGAACTTGCAGGTGGTGGTGTTACCATGCATCTGCTGCTCTTGTCTTTCTAGGTTGTAGAGGTTGCAGATTTGGAAGGTGCTGTCGAAGAAGCCTTGGTGAGTTGCTGCAGTGCATCTTGTAGATGGTACACACTGCTGCCACTGTGTGTCGGTGGTGGAGGGAGTGAATGTTGAAGGTGGTGGATGAGGTGCCAATCAAGTGGGCTGCTTTGTCCTGAATTATATCGAATTTCTTGAATGTTGTTGGAGCTGCACTCATCCAGGCAAGTGGAGAGTATTCCATCACACTCCTGACTTGTACCTTGTAAGTGGTGGACAGCCTTTTGGGGAGTTAGGAGGTGAGCTACTCGCCACCGAATTCCTAGCCTTTGGCCTGCTCTTGTAGCCACAGTATTTATATGGCTGGTCCAGTTAAATTTCTGGTCAATGGTAACCCCCAGGATGTTGATGGTGGGGTGGGGGGGATTCAGCACTGATAATGCCATTGAATATCAAGGGGAGATGGTTAGATTCTCTCTTGTTGGAGGTGGGCATTGCCTGGCATTTGTGTGGTGCGAATGTTACTTGTCACTTATCAGTCCAAGCCTGAATGTTGTTCAGGTCTTGCGGCATGTGGACACGGACTGCTTCAGTATCTGAGGAGTAGCAAATGCTACTGAGCACTGTGCAATCAATGAATATCCCCTATTCTAACCTTATGATGGAAGGAAGGCCATTGATGAAGCAGCTGAAGATGGTTGGGCTTAGGACGCTACTTCAGGTACTCCTGCTAGGATGTTGTCAGGGCCCATACAATAATGTCCAGGGGCTTAGATGTTCGGCCTCCAACAATCAAAACCATCTTCCTTTGGGCCAGGTATGGCTTCAACCAATGGAGAGTTTTCACCCTGATTCCCATTGACTCCAGTTTTGCCAGGGCTCCTTGATACCATACTCAGTCAAATGCTGCCTTGATGCCAAGGGCAGTCACTCTCAACTCACCTCTTGAATTCAACTCATTTGTCCATGTTTGGACTAAGGCTGTAAAGAGGTCTGAAGCTGAACGGCCCTGGCGAAACCCAAACTGAGCATCGGTGAGCAGATCATTGCTTTGTAAGTGCCACTTGTTGGCACTGTCGCCAACCCTTCCATCATTTTGCTGATATCCAAAGTAGACTGATGGGACAGTAATTGGCTGGGTTGGAGTTGTTCTGCTTTCTGTGGACAGGATATACCTGGGCAATTTTCCACATTGCCGGGTAGATGTTAGTGTTGTAGCTGTACTGGAACAGCTTGGTTAGGGGCGCTACTAGTTCTACAGCACAAGTCTTCAGGTACTCCTGCTGGGATGTTGTCAGGGCCCATAGCCTTTTCTGTATCCAGTGCCTTCAGCCATTTCTTGATATCATGAGAAGTGGATCGAATTGGCTGAAGTCTGGCATCTGTGATGCTGGGGACTTCAGGCGGAGGCCGAGATGGATCATCAACTCGGCACTTCTGGCTGAAGATTGTTGGAAATGCTTCAGCCTTATCTTTCGCACTGATGTGCAGGGCTCCCCCTATCATTGCAGATGGGATGTTTGTGGTGCCTCCTGCTCCTCCTCCAAAAACCTAAATGGGAGGATTTTGCTTACATCTAATAACATTTGGAGAATATACTGAGCAGTGTGAAATATGTTAGATGTAATTAAATTAGACAGAAATCCAACAGCTAATTCAGCTCCATCAGTTAGAAGTATAAAAAAAGTACCTGAACGATGTTAGCTTGAAGTTCAGAAAAGAGGAAAAAGAACTGTGAATGAAACCTATAGATGATTTACCAGAGATGTATCCCAGAGTTTTGAAGCAGTTCATTGCAGAGGAAAACTGATTTGCTCCTATATAGCAGCTACTTTGTGACCCTATTGGATAGGCTGTATGGAGTAGAGGGTCTGCTAGATTGTGCTAGCTCCAGCACTATTCACCTGAGATTGGCCAAAGGATTGAGGAATTTCAAGTGTAAGATACCCCAGCAACAATCGAGTTCTCGCAATCTTTTTTGCTGGTTTAAAAACTTCCCACTGGGAAAAGATCCTGCCCAGAACTGGCCACAACCTCAGACTGAATTAATGAGCAATGGGAGTTTCTGCCAATTGTGCCCATTTGAGGGTCTTCACGGAAGTGCTGAAAATTTTAGGTGTGGGGCACTGATGGGTACCTTTCAAATATTAAAAATATTTTAGTAAAAAAAAGCTATTTACAACCAATGAAACGAGTAAATGCTTCTGCATAGTTTTTAATGTCATTTTTAGCTTGTTAAAATCAAGTTATGCACAGGTGGTGGATGAAACACTCAGTAAAAAATGCTTATTTTTTGCGATAAGCCCTTTTTCAGCTTTATTAATAAAACTGCATCAGGTTACCACTCTTAAATAGATCAAGGAATATTTGTTACCGCAAGGAAAAAAATAAACTATTACGTTCTAAAAGGCTGCCTGATTTTACATTTGTGACTTTGCAAATGAGTTTGAATGGCAACTTGAACCATAGCATCACTTCCACAAACTTGCACGATTTTGAGCGGAATCTCTCCCAGATTGCTGATTGAGCCCAAAGCAGAAGCTCTACCCTCCCCTTTGTCGTGATGAGTCAATAGTCCAGTCCTGGCGCAGCAGCACTGAGACCACTGCTCTTCTGGAACTGTATGAAGTGCTTGGTGCTGTGCTCATGTTCGAATGTGTGGTCATCTCAATTACATGTTATCACAGAACTCCCAGTATATAGTGTATAACCCACAAGGAGTGTGCATGGATGCCATGAGGCTGGGGTTGATGGAAGTTTAACTGATGCCAGCAACTCAAAGGGCCACTGGTCACCTTAAAACTATTGTTTCTGATGAGGAAATATGGCTGCAGCGAGACAAAACAGTGCTGTCATTTCAATATGCTGCTGTGGGGGTCTGACTATAAAGTGGTGTTGGCCAGAAGTGGGTGATTTTTGGCTGCAAATTACATTCCACAGTGAAGAGCAGCACCAGAGAAGTATGGAAGCAAGTGGCAGAAACAACAACAG
This sequence comes from Heterodontus francisci, assembly GCF_036365525.1. Taxonomy (NCBI): domain Eukaryota; kingdom Metazoa; phylum Chordata; class Chondrichthyes; order Heterodontiformes; family Heterodontidae; genus Heterodontus; species Heterodontus francisci. The sequence goes on along the minus strand of NC_090375.1, from coordinate 182,107,664 downwards.
CTTGCATTTATAGAGCAACTTTAATATCGGGAAACGACCCAAGGTGCTTCACATGGAACCTCATCAAACAAACTTTGACACAAGCTACATAATGGGATATTATGGCAGGTGACCAAAAGCTTGGTCAAAGAGGTGGGCTTTAAGAAGCGTCTTGGAGGAAGAAAGAGAGGTAGAGAGATGGAGCGGTTTAGGAAGGGAATTCCAGAGCTCAGTGTCTTGGCAACTGAAGGCACAGTCACCAATGGTGCGCAACAGGCCATGATTGGAGGAGCACAGATATCAGTTTACAACCGTCAGCAAATGTCAAAAAGAAATACTTGATCAAAAGACAAACTTATGTAAATAATATTGTATAAGTTAGCCTCATCTGTCACAGTTAAGTTTCCATGTGAATCCTGCAACAATTTAATTGTGTACCGTGTTGTAGGGTGATAAATGTCTTCCAATATAACAACCATAGCACAAGATGAGTATGCCCAAAAGGTCACAACTGAAATAGAGATGCCTGCAACTATTTTTAAATAAAATCAAACATTAGACCTATCCTAATGATGCAATTATTATTTGAGAGCCTGTACAGAATTATTACAATCTGAAGGCTGCTGGACAATAATATTTGATGTCGAATTCTAAATAGCAAACATGAACTCAATACAACTGTGCAGTAACATGTGCAATACAAGATAGTGAAAATTTAGAACTAACTACTTACTCTTCCGCACATTCATCATGACTTTGGCTAGGGCTGCTGCCCCAAAACTTTCTGGAACCTTTGGTTCTAGGACTCTGTTCATAATCAGCTTTCTCCCATTCTTCCATTTGTATTAAATTCGTCAGATTATCTATATCTTCCTGAATAGGAATATATTTCAGAGTTTGAGATTAAAATGAAAGGAAATTCCAAGTATTGAGTACTTAACTCCAGATCAGTTTGATTTTTATTGAGAAAGAAAATATTAAGGCAATTGGATGATGCAGTGGATTTGGCCTTTCATCTTAGACACTCTGGTCAGGGACCAGATACCAAAGGCTGGCTAAGTAGTTTAGGAAATGGAATTGGTGCTCTCCTCAGGTTGAGACTGAAGGACATTATTCAGGCAGATAGCAGGAGCTTTAATCTGCATCTAATTACAGAATAACTGCGAATGTTCAATACTGCGACTGGTGATTAACATAAAAAGCATTTTATTCCATAGCACTAACATCCCTTGATTTGCTGAACACAAAGGGAGTGAATTTTGCTCTTTTGCACTACTGCCAACAATCCATAGTGAATCAATAGCCTGTTTTACACCCTGTCCGATTTCCTATCCATTGAAGTCAATACAGCAGAATCTTGGGGGAAAAAAAATCTTATTCCCAGTGTTGGAAAAGTAACATCAGCATCGATTACTGCTAGTTCAAGTATTGCACTATCAAGATGTACGTTCTCTCTGCTCTGCCCCAACAATGTACATTGTGCCCAACCTCATAAGAACATCGCCAAATGGACTGATATGAATTTTCTCATTTCCCACATCAATGGTCCTTTTAGCTTCTCAGTAAGATTACCAAATTAGTACCAGATTTTTAACAGTATTGTGCTGTGGACCTGTTTTCACTATGAACTGGGTTAGAACTAAGAATATAAAAGTTGCTCTGAATATAAGCCAAAGTCCAACAAGTCTCTTTTTTTCACTGATCTCAGAGCGACTTGTTTGCCTTCTCAACATATCCCTGAGTCTTGTCTGTCTCAAAGAGCAAATTCAATTGCCCAAACATATAATTATTTAAATTAATTCTTGGGATGTGGGCACTGTAAGCAAGGGGAACATTATTTGCCCATCCCTTGCTACTTTGAGACACTGTTGTTGGGCCTCCTTCTTTGAACAACAGTGTGTGGTGATTTTGTACAACTAAATGGCTTGCTAGGCTAGTTCATAGGGCAGTTAAGAGTCAATCATCACATTGGCATGGGATTGCAGACACACATAAACCAGGTTGGAATGGAAACGGACAGCTCCATGGTTGCTTTTACTAATGCCAGCTTTTAATTTCTCGATTTTTGAAACTGAATTCAAATTCTCAAACTGCCATATCTCATGTGAGATGCCTGCAAACCTCAAATAAAGTAAACCTTCACTCCCTTAGCCTGCCAGTTTGGACTGGATACAAAATCATTTCTCAAAGGACAATCTCATTAACATGTTGCAGCATCCAGTTCCTCTTTACTCTAATTTATGGTGCAGTTGTTTCAAACTTTTGATGTATTCGATTTGACTAAATATGATTTCATCAGAAGAGTCACATTACCTTTATTTGAATAGTGACTTTTTTGAGATCATCTTCTTGATCTACTGTCAGGTCATCGTCAAAGAATATTTCCAAAGGCGCACATGACTTATGAATATATTCTTGAAATTTATTCTTTCTCTTCAGATCAAGATGATCTTCAACGTATAGTACAATGCTAGCCTGTTGCATGGCTGCATTTGCATTTGCATTGTCATAAACTCTGAAATAAGAACCATCAACGATCAACACAAGCACATCAAGAAAATCAATGACAAATATAAGAATGTAAGAAAGCATCAAATAGAAGTCTTCACACTTTCCATAGAACAGGTACAATCTATCATATCATATGAACACACAAATTAGGAGCAGGAGTAGGCCACTGGGCCCCTCGAGCCTGCTCCGTCATTCAACAAGATCATGGCTGATCTGATTGTAACCTCAACTCCACATTTCCACCTACCCACAATAACCTTTCATCCCCTTGCTTATTGAGAATTTATCAACCTCTGCCATAAAAATATTCAAAGACTCTGCTTCCACTGCCTTTTGAGGAAGAGAGCTCCAAAGAGTCACAACCCTCTGATGGAAAAAAATTCCCCTCATCTCTGTCTTAAATGTTTTTAAACAGTGATCTCTAGTTCTAGATTCTCCCACAAGAGGAAACATCCTTGTCCTTATCTACCCTGTCAGGACCCTTCAGGATCTTATATGTTTCAATCAAGTGACCTCTTACTCTTCTAAACTCCAGCAGATACAAGGCTAGCCTGTCCAATTGTACCTCGTAAGACAACCTGCCCATTCCAGGTATTAGTCTAGTAAACCTTCACTGAACTGCTTCCAACACATTTACATCCTTCCTTAAAAAGGAGACCAACACTGAACACAGTAATCCAGATGTGGTCTCGCCAATGCCCTGTATAACTGAAGCATAACCTCCCTACTTTTGTATTCAATTCCCCTTGCAATAAATAACAACATTCTATTAACTGTCCTAATTACATGCTGAACCTGCATACTAAACTTTTGCGATTCATGCACTAGGACACCCAGATCCCTCTGCATCTCAGAGCTCCACAATATCACCATTTAGATAATATGCTTCTTTTTTAATTCTTCCTGACAAAGTGGACAATTTCACATTTTCCCACATTATACTCTATTTGCCAGATCTTTGTCCACTCACTTAACCTATCTATATCCCTTTGTAGCCTTCTTATATCCTCTTCACAACTTACTTTCCAACCTATCTTTGTGTCATCAGCAAATTTAGCAACCATATTTTCAGTCCCTTCATCCAAGTCATTTATGTAAATTGTAAAAAAGTTGCCGCCTCAGCACTGATCCCTGTGGCACATCACTCGCTACAACTGGCCAACCAGAAAATGACCTATTTATGACTACTCTCTGTTTCCTCATTTAAAAGGTACCTGGACATGCACCTGAAATGCTGTAACCTGCAAGGCAACGCACCAGGTGCTGGAAGGTGGGATTAGATTGGGCAGCTAGTTTTCTTTTGGCTGACGCAGACACGATGGGCTGAATGGCATCCTTCTGTGTCATAATTTTTCTATGTTTCTGTGGTTCTACGGAAGCTCCTCAAGCCGTAGACACTTACTGCAGATGTGGTTACCATGGATTGCAGTGGGATCCAGGAGCTCCCACATATTGTAACTGTGACACATTACCTGTCCTGCCATCTTTACTGTGTTAATTTAATTTTTTTTCTTAATTAATTTATAGTTCCCTCCTTATCGAACTCCCTCACTTACCAAACTCCCTGCTTCACATTCTGTGCCCCCCAGCAGCACACAGTGCAATCATGGACTCTACTTTCCCTTACTCCATCAATCTCCTGAGGGAATGTTCGACATAAATACTCCCAAAACCCTGAAGGTAATCAAACACAATATCTAATATGTCTATTCACCCCTCTACTTTTTAGTCCTATCCTGCAACAACAACTTGCATTTATTATAAACGTGAAATACTGCAGATGCTGGAAATCTGAAACACAAACAAGAAATGCTGGAAATATTCAGCAGGTCTGGCAGCATCTGTGGAGAGAGAAACAGAGTTAACATTTCAGGTCAGTGATCCTTCATCAGAACTGGCAGATATTAGAAATGTAAAAGGTTTTAAGCAAATAAAGCGGGGGTGGGGCAAGAGATAACAAAAGAGGTGTTGATAGTCCAAGTTCACAGAGAATAACTGACCAGAAGGTCATGGAGCAAAGGCAAATGGTATGTTAATGGTGTGCTGAAAGACAAAGCATTAGTACAGAGAGGGTGTTAATTGACAGAAAACTGAATAGCTTGGCCTCAAGCACAAACATGAAAATAACAGTGTAGAAAAAAAGCTAAACAAATTAAATTAAATAAATACATAAAAAAAATTTTTAAAGAAAAATTAACTAAAAAGGGGGGCCCGTCATGCTCTGAAATGATTGAACTCAATGTTCAGTCCAGCAGGCTGCAGTGTGCCTAATCGGTAAATGAGATGCTGTTCCTTGAGCTTGCGTCGATGTTCACTGGAACACTGCAGCAATCCCAGGACAGAGATGTGGGCATGAGAGCAGGGGGGAGTGTTGAAATGGCCAGAACCGGAAGCTCGGGGTCATGCTTTCAGACTGAGTGGAGGTGTTCCGCAAAGCAGTCACCCAGTCTGCGTTTGGTCTCCCCAGTGTAGAGGAGACCACATTGTGAGCAGCAAATACAGTATACTAAATTGAAAGAAGTACAAGTAAATCGCTGCTTCACCTGAAAGAAGTGTTTGGGGCCTTGGATAGTGAGGAGAGAGGAGGTAAATAGGCAGGTATTACACCTCTGCTATTGCAGGGGAAGGTGCCGTGGGAAGGGGAGGAGGTGGTAGGGGTAATGGAGGAGTGGACGAGGGTGTCGCGGAGGGAATGATTTCTTCAGAATGCTGACAGGGGAAGGGAGGGTTAGGTGCATTTGGTAGTGGCATCACGCTGGATGTGGTGGAAAGAGCGGAGGATGATCCTTTGGATATGGAGGCTGGTTGGGTGGAAAGTGAGGACAAGGGGAACCCTGTCATGGTTCTGGGAGAGAGGGGAAGGGATGAGGGTAGAGGTGCGGGAAATGGGCCGGACACGGTTTCCCAGTTTCTCCGTCTCCAACAAATCTGCTTTGATGATTCTACCTTCCATGATAGCGCTTCTGATATTTATTCATTTATTTAGAGATACAGCACTGAAACAGGCCCTTCGGCCCACTGAGTCTGTGCCGACCAACAACCACCCATTTATACTAATCCTATATTAATCCCATATTCTCTACCACATCCCCACCATTCTCCTACCACCTACCTACACTTGGGGCAATTTTTAATGGCCAATTTACCTATCAACCTGCAAGTCTTTGGAGGTGGGAGGAAACCGGAGCAGCCGGCAGAAACCCACGCAGACACAGGGAGAACTTGCAAACTCCGCACAGGCAGTACCCAGAACTGAACCCGGGTCACTGGAGCTGTGAGGCTGCGGTGCTAACCACTGCGCCACTGTGCCGCCCAAAAAAGAAGAGAAGATTGAGAGGAGATTTGATTGAGGTATTCAAAATCATGAGGGGTCTGGACACAGTAGATAAGGAAAAACTGTTCCCATTGAACCAGAAGACACCGATTTAAGGTGATTGGCAAAAGAAGCAATGGTGACAAGAGGAAAAACTTTCTTATGCAGCGAGTAGTTAGGATGTGGAATGCACTGCCTGAGATTGTGGTGGAGGCAAATTCAATGATGGATTTCCAAAGAGAATTGGATAATTATCTGAGGAGAAAAAATTTGTATGTCTTCCTTCTTCCTCAACCGAGGACTCCCCCCCACTGTGGTTGTCAGGGCCTTCAGTCGTGTCCGGCCCATTTCCCGTACCTCTACCCTCAATAATTCAATAATTGTCTTTGTTCCATGACCTTCTGGTCAGTTATTCTCTGTGACCTTGTCAAATCAACACCTTCTCTTTGGTTATCTCTTGCCCCACCCTCGCTTTTCTTGCTTAAAACCTTTTACATTTCTAATAGTTGCCAGTTCTGATGAAGGGTCACTGACCTGAAACTTTAACTCTGCTTCTCTCTCCACAGATGCTGCCAGACCTGCTGAGTATTTCCAACATTTCTTGTTTGTGTTGCATTTATATAGCACCTTTAATGTAATTAGATGTTACAAGGTGAGTCACAGAAGCATTATCAAACAGAGGCAATCCCACCACCCAAGAACACATACAGCATCATATCCCCTAGAGTATTTAACAATCTTAATTTATACATACCCTGTAACAACCTTCGAACCCATTTATAAATATTTCTCCAGATCTTTTTGGAAGAGCCAATTGACACAGATGCAGATGCTCTTGCTGGGAGCATCAATGCATTGTGCAGTGGTTGGAAAATATTTCTCTTGGCTCAAATTTTGCTTCTTTATTTTGAAACAGATCCCTATAATTCTTCACTCATGGTCCATTTCAAATATATATCTTACATCTTCATTATCTATGCCTCAGCGTTTTAAAGTCCTGGATCTGTCCCTTCTCATTCTTCTTAACTCCATTTAAAAGAAGTTCAACACTGAAAGTCTTTGCATAGCTGAGAGCGCTATAGTTGGGAGTAGCATTAAGATGTAAAGGGTTAATGCTGAAGACATTGAGAGCAACCCCTCCCACTGTAAGAGTGATGCTGTCATAGACACATGAGATTAGGCTGGAGAGAAGAGAGCAGCACAAAGGACGTTAGCTTAGGAGGCTTGATGAGAATGTATATAGTATGATGTAAATACTAAACAGTTCTTAGTTGACCTTATCCTGAGTCTGAGACTTTCTCCAGAACATATTTAGTAGCATTACAGGGACAACAACAAACAACATTAACTTTCTAATTTGCTTTGAATTCTCTTGAATGCATCAATGCTGTTTTAGCTTCTCTTCAAAACAGTATTTGACAGCCATCGTTTTCCGAGGTTCCACAGCATTACAGAACTGCACAATCAGGAGTAGAGAAAATTAGACTCTCAGCCCCATGACCTCAATTTATAAGTGCCTAATTTTCCAAGGCGAGCCTTTGTGACTAAGAATGAAACAATTCTGGGTGCTGGGTCAGATATTTCCATGCAATGGGTGGAGCTTTTTGATAATGCTTTGGTACTTCCTTAATCCTTTGAGAAGCTTTGCAAAAGTGGGATGAGGTACATTGAGAGGGAGGTGCTAATATAGTTCTTCTTCTGCTATGCCCTGATGATGGGCACCTCAAAAATCTGAGTATGGTCTCTCCAACTTGGATAACACTCATTAACACGGTTCCCTCAGGCTATCAAATCAGGCAGTGAATGACTCCAGTAAGTGGGTGCCCAAGATTTCAATGACACCAGTCATAGCATTCATGAGAAAGTGCATTTTGGCATTTGCTCCCTCCCCACTTTTGAGCTCCTCTGCACATCACCCCGGAAATGTCACTCAATCTATGACACTCTGCAGTTCCATAGGCTCCTGCAGCAGGTCTACAATGATGTTGGAGATTCAGTGTTGCACATTCACTTGCAAGTTGTGATTGCACCTTTCTCAACCTCACTCTCTGAACCCTCTAGGATATTAGTGACTGTGCTGATGGCAGTGAACATACTTGGCAAAATCTGCTGTGATGTGCTATTCCATTATGGGGGCACTGCAGCCAAGTCTGACCTGGTCCTCCTCCTCTTCTGTCATTCACCCTATCACAGACCTTCCCTTTTGTTTTTCTTCCCTCTCCCCTACCCCCTTTCATTTGCTGAAAACCTACGTCATTTCTAACTTTTGCCAGTTCTGATGAAAGGTCACACAGACCTGAAACGTTAACTCTGTTTTTCTCTCCACAGATGCTGCTAAGTATTTCCAGCTCTTACTGTTTTTGTTTCTGATCCTGTACTTGTTTGTTATCCTATGAATGTCCAATTGAAGTCCATTGACAGGATCAGGAAACTGGAGGATTTTTCCCCTCCTCTACCCCACAGATTCTGAGGTCCGTCATTGCCACCCTTGATCTGTATCAGTAACAGCAGCAAAACCACATCCATTTTACCCAATGACCCAGAAAGGGAGGTAACATTATATCTTATGTCTTAAATATTTTTCATGAAGACTTACCTTTGGAAGGTGTCTGAAAGCAGTGCTATGAGAAGATTGATACAAAGAATGCTTGAGACCCCAAGAAATGTTCCACAGAGAAAATATGCCATTACTGGGTCCTTTGCGTACATATCCTCAAACCCATAATCATCAACCAGTGTAATACGAAAGACAGTAAACATCATCTGGGGCAGAGTTGTCATATTTGATACAAGGCCTAGAAGCAAGGGAATGATGGAAGATAATAATTCATTGAGAAAGCAGAGCAGAAAACACTGTGAACCTTTAATTGTGTCTTCTCACAATTTTATAGGGCTGAAATTCTGCTGGCCCATTCCGATGGCACAACTGTGGTGCAGCAGAATCCACAGCCATCCTAAGAAGAGGCCACCAATTGTGTATTGAATTTTGGGGTGGGATCATTAGCATGGTTGGGCAGGCGTCTTGTACCTGTGATGGCCTATCAGTGGGGCACCAACTCTTACAGAGGCCTGGAATGTTGGACCAGCCCCAAAGTAGCTGAGGCCCAGGATGAGCCTTTTAAGAGCAGAGCGGCCACCAACTTTGTAGCTCCTAATGGAACTACCTGCCATCCCTGCAAGGCAATCCATTCCCTTTAGTATTGCTATCAGCTTTCTCCGTCAGGTTGGAGTCTCTACTAGTTCTAATGGGCCAATGAGATGGTGGACTGGGGAAACACTGAAACTCCCCAAGCCACATCCCTTCGATGCACTGGGGGCCAGAAGTAGACCCAACCATAGCCCTCCCCACCCCACTCCAACCTTCTGCATTCTACTCAAGCCACAACACTATCCTGCAGTTTCTGGTTATCCATGGGGAACGTGATGAAGGCATTGCCTTTAGAAGACATGGCATCACTCATGTGTTTAAAGCAAGTATGTACTGTCAACTGCCTGATGTTACTGATATCCCCCATTATTCTTATCCCATTCTATAATCTACTGTCATTATTCTACTGTCATTATTCTACCCATGGAGTCTGTGGCATATCCAGATTTTTAATGCTATCCTCAAACTGCTCGATGACTCAAACCAGACCATTTAGCTTTGTGACTACCCCAGGAATATGAAATGAACCTTTCTTAATTTCCAAATTCTCTTGAAAGAAAAAGCTGCTCCTGTCTCTTCTGTTCTTTGGGATATCTTTATTACCCTTACATTTTGAATTAATTCCTACCTTCTGGGTGAGTCATTATTCCGTAATTCTTTTAACATCAGTAACTTTCAGTGTTCTGGTGACAGGGTTGAAATTCCCCTTTTAATGAGAAATGGGAGAGCGCTTGTTAATGGCTCACTAAAGAAACCATATTGGCAGAAATTGCTCCTTTTAGTCGCACCCTTCGGCAACCTAATCAGCAGCTCATTAATTATGGGCATATGAGAAATATGGGCATTTGTTTGTCTTTTGTCATAAAGAGAAATTTTGCCCTCTAGTCTCAAAATGATAAAAATGTGATTGCCATCAAATGATCTGCAGGTAAACACAAGACTTACCACCAAATATGATCCAAAACGCACAAGCAAAAGGGATGTAAAACTCTCCGTAAAGAAAGAGGAACTTCAGGAGGTCAATGATAATTTTCCCAAGCATCACAATGAATGGTCCCAGAGACCTAAAGCAGAAAATTAACAACATTACACAAATAAAGAGGCAGAAGTGAGAGTTGTTACAATTTGGCAGGATGATTAAGGAGGCCACATACTGCTTGGATAAGATGACCAGATTTTCTGAATCCCGCGGCATTTTAGACGGCAGGACCAAAGGTTGGCACAACTTCTGCTTCCGCCATTTTTCTCATATCCCACGCAATTCATTATTCAAATAAATGGTGCAGCAACGGGCACAGGGGACACATGGGATCATGCGGCGGGGACGGCTTTTCATTGGTGGAACCTACTGTCACTGGGCTAAGCACCATGATTGCCACAGATATAAAGGATTCTGTACTTGCAGCCTCAAGGATCAGCAGCCTTGCCTTCCTGTAAGTCTCCTCAGAGTAACCTAAATTAAAGCTTGTACTTAATTCAAAATGCTTTTGCCTCCCTTGATTTGTGAAACCCAGCACCAACTTCACATCATTTATTTTTCCTGCAGCAAAATTGAAGCAAATATCAGCCAGCAGGCAGCGTCCCGCCCCATGGTTTAGTGTTGCCTTTCTGCAGGTTCTCCTCCAGGCCATCAGAGAAAGGCAGGAGGTCCTCTTCCCTGCAGATGGAGTCCGAAAACCCTCCCACCTGACTAAAATGGCCTAGATGGAGGTAGCAGAAGAGGTCTTGAACTGTGGGGCGACATGCAGAACCTGGGTTCAATGTCGCAAACAGATCAATGACTTGCTCAGATCGGCGAGGGTAAGTGGTCTTGGCAAAGCAGCTCTGTTGTTTTCCTCCCTGGTTCCGGGTCTTTAAGAGAGAGGGTAGACAAGGCATGTGCTGGAATGTGCGAGCAGCCTTGGTGCCATTCACTAAATGATTGTGTGCCAAGATGAAGATTGGATGCTTGGATGTGTTGTGCGAAAGCCACAGCAGAGTGAATGATATTGATGCACGTATGCAATGGTTGTGATACATCTTTCGACATGTCAGTAAATCTGCACTGTCTCTTGCAGGATAAATGCACCCACAGCCAGCACGAACATGCTAAAATGGGAGGAAGTGTCCCTGACATTGGGGTGCTAACCCTGGCTGAGGAGGTGGCGTCAGAAATTGTGAGAGGAGGGAGGCAGAGCAATCGCAGATGACGAAGCAGGGTCCAGAAGGCCTCATCTCCACTGTGTCAAGTGTCAAGGCAGCATAAGCACATTTTAAAAATGACAGTGCTGTTATTGATCATAGCTTTGGTGGATGTGCCAGCAGCTTTGCACCTATTCTTCAGCTCTGCATTGGGAATGATGGACTTGTGTCATCAACCATGTACAAAGTGGGTAACCCATGTCACCCTGGATCTAGCCGTCCACTTCGGCTTGTTCTTCAAAAACTTCTGGCAACTCTGATTCCCTCAAAATGAATGAGTCATGACAGCGCCTAGGAAACGTTCACAAACCTGTATTAATTTTTCTGGTGGTCGCAAACCACTTGTACGTTCAAATATTGGAAGCCTTTGCGAATCATAAATGCAGCAGTCTGGTCCCAGGGAGCTCTAACAGCTACATGAGTGCAATCGATCACCCCTGGCACCCTAGGGAACCCAGCATTGGCAGCAAAGTCTGCATACCTTGCTGCATGGCTGTCCTCATTTACAGGTAAGTAGATGAACTCATTGGCACGAAGAAATAGGGCATTGGTCACTCTTTGATAAACCTATGGATCACAGACTGTGATAAGTCACATGTGTCACCCATTGATCCCTGGAAGACGCTGGTGAGCAATAAATTGAGTGCAGCAGTCACCTGGAGGGAAGGTGGCATGGATGTCCCAAAAAACCCAAGCGTCTACAGGTCATGCTGCAGGATCATAGAATTTTCTGACCATTTTACAAAACATCCTTGGGCGTCTCTGACATTGCCTCGCTGACATTTGAAAGTGACTTGTCCTTGTCCTGAGGATGCGATGACGTGCCAGCGCCCGTCTTCAGATATGAGATTCCTGCACATTGTCAGTTGCAGCTTTGCAAATAATGACGTGAGCAGAACATTCCAATTCAACCTCCTGATGCCAGCCAGCAGAAACATCCAGGCAATGTGCAGTCTTCTTTTCTGTGCCTTAGAAATGCAGCCAGTTTGAGTAACCACCCACAATCATTTGTTTCTTCTCGCTCGCCTTGTAATCTTTGAGTGGCCACAAGGTTTTCATTATCGTCCGAAAAAATGGTGCGCAGTGCAATTTAAGGCAAGTCCCCCCATCTTCCAAACTCCTCCTCCCACCTTCCAGCCTGAACCCACCCAATGTAGCCTTAATCCTTCCCTCCGCCAACATTGAACCTCCCCCCCATTACCGTGCACCACTGTCACAATCATTTTATTCGTGCCATCCCTCCCCTCTGTTCCTACTCCCATTACCATCAAAATGCCCACTCTGACCCTTGGTCCTCCTGACATCCACCTGAATATTATTGCCAAGCGTGCTAATAATGTGGAACTTGCTGCCACAAGGAATAGTTGAGGCGAATAGCAGAGATGCATTAGATAAGTTAGATAAGCACATGAGGGAGAAAGGCATGGAAGGATTTGTTGATATAGTTAGAAGAGGGGCTCTGGAGCATCGTGTGGAGCATAAACTCAGGCATAGAACAATTGGGCTAAATATAGACTCGATGTAATTCTATGTATGTAAAAAGTAACTTTTTAAATAGTACCTCTTAATATAATGCAGCTTCTTTTGTCAAGGATAGTATTTGAGAAAAAACACATTTATATAAAATATATACATAAAAAATGCGGAGTAGTTGGGAGAACTTGTCATTCTGGGCTGGCGGAAATTCAGATAGTTCTTAGGGTCCAATGGAAAATATTCTCAATCTTTAATCTTTAATCCTAGACCCTCATGAAATTAGGTTGCCACTGGCACATTTGCCAACATGCAGTCACACTAAAAACGTATAGGGGTTTTATATACATACATCTATATGAGAGGTCATCAACCTGAAATGCTAAATCTGTTTCTCTCTCAACAGATGCTGCCTGAACATTTCCAGCACTTTCTGTCTTTATTTCAGATTTCCACCATCTGCAGTATTTTTAATTTTTTTTTATGCGTTCCATTTATGCATTTATGTTGCCCATCCCTATTTGCTCTTGAGAAGGTGGTGGTGAGCTGCCTTCTTGAACCACTGCAGTCTATCTGGTGTGGGTAGATCCAGAGTGCTGTCAGGGAGGGAGTTCCGGGATTTGGATCTGGGTGATGGGAGGCAATCCCAGAGGGGGCCTCAAATGCTTTGGCAAAGGGACAGAATTTTTCTGTGGACACAGGAGAAGCACTCCTGCTTTTTTGAGCAGCCTCAAGCCATCCCTTTGAGGATCAGTGGTTAGGCTGCTTTAGGTTAAGCAACTAAGTGAAGCATGTATGGCATTTATACCTGAATTTTGCATTTGGGGCCCTACAAAAGGCACAGGACTCTAAACTGCATATTTAAAGAGCCTAATTCCTACTTCGGTAGGCACCTGGACAACTATAAGTCACCTGAACCTGAATATAGCATCCAGAGTACTTACACTCCAGATCAACTGTGACAGATTGTGGTGAAAACATTGGAGGCCTGAATTTCTCCCCCATTCTTACTAACCAGTAGATTAACACACACAAAAGCAAAATACTAGGAATGCTGGAAATCTGAAATAAAATCAGAAAATGCTGGAAATACTCAGCAGGTCTGGAAGTACCTGTGGAGAGAGAAACAGAATTAATGATTCAGGTTGATGACCCTTCATCAGTTTTTTTATCCCGCACTTCCATCATTCAGATGTTGATGTAGCAGAGATCCCATGCAAACAACATCAGACCTGTTTGCTTGCTAAGATTTCAGTACACATGTAACTGAACCGACTTTTACAATGGGCCCAAATTAAATTTTCATGATCATATGTCTGTCACATGGAGACATTTTCTCTCACCAAAAGAAAAAGATCCGAGGATCAATCAGCTGGGATTGTCCTTGCACACCTGTTACCTCTTGGCTCTATAGCAACAGCTGAAGAAGCTCGGGAACAAGTCACGTTGCAGAGAGCAGTATGTGACACAGGATAAATTGTCTCTGCTCCTCACTTAAAGCCACTGACCCATGTTGAGGTATGGTTTATAGACACTGATAATCCTCAACTATCTTACTAAAGTAGCCATTGTTCATGTGCCTGCAGACTATTTGACTATAGCTTAGGGGTCGCTACACAATTAAGCCTGTTCTTCTCAGCCAATTGCTCGTGGGCACTTTTGTGGGGGGAGTGCTGGTGGAGGGAGAACAAGCAGTAAATGTGAAAAGACAACAGGTTAGTAAAACTTTCTCATATCAGTGTTGCATTCAATCTGTGAATAACATGGATGCAGTTTAATGTTTAAGAGAATAGTCGCAAAATCACTATGACAAACCTCAGATCTGAATTTGAGCAGTCGGACCCTCATGCTGGACTAAGAGTATTTTTTTTGAATAAACTAAACTAGATGTGGAAGAGACTGTAATGCATAAAATTCACCTGCATTACTTTGTGAATCACCAAATGAGTATTGTGGTGCGAAGAGCAGGAAAGAAAAGTAACATAATCTGGAGACATCTTTATCTTTTTTTTATGCGTTTTATGGGGACATGGGCATCACTGGCCAGGCCAGCATTTATTGCTTATCCCTAATTGCCCTTGAGAAGGTGGTGGTGAGCTTCCTTCTTGAACCGCTGCAGTCCTTGTGGGGTAGATATAGCCACAGTGCTGTTAGGAAGGGAGTTCCGGGATTTTGACCCAACGACAGTGAAGGAATGGCGATATAGTTCCATGTCAGGATGGTGTGTGACTTGAAGGGGAACTTGCGGGTGGTGTTCCCATGCATCTGCTGCCCATGTCCTTCTAGGTGGTAGAGGTCACAGGTTTGGTAGGTGCTGTCAAAGACGCCTTGGTGAGTTGCTGCAGTGCATCTTGTCAATGGTACACACTGCTACCACTGTGCGTCAGTGTGGAGGGAGTGAATGTTGAAGGTGCTGGATGGGGTGCCAATCACGCTGACTGCTTTGTCCTGGATGGTGTTGAGCTTTTTGGGTGTTGTTGGAGCTGCACCCATCCAGGCAAGTGGAGAGTATTCCATCACACTCCTGACTTGTGCCTTGTAGATGGTGGACAGGCTTTGGGGAGCCAGGAGGTGAGTTACTCACCGCAGGATTCCTAGCCTCTGACCTGCTCTTGTAGCCACGGTATTTATATGGCTGGTCAAATTCAGTTTCTGGTCAATGGCAACCCCCCAGGGTGTTGATCTGGGGGAGAAGAATAAACAAACAGGTGAGCTTCATACCTGATAGCTCGGACGTGCTTCATGAGCCGAAGCCAAAGGAATATGATGGTCACAGCAAATAGTCGAATATGCGCAATGTGAATAAAATCACTATTCATTAACAGATCAGCTGCATGAGTTGCTATCAGAGCAAAGAGCAGCAGATAAACCATCCAGTCAAACAAATTCCTGGAAAAAATGGCAACAATCATATCAATGATATTAAGTATACACAAGTACAGATGGTGCTCAGCATTATCATACTAACAGTGCTAAGGAGCAGGGATAGCTTGAGAACTACTCTGTTTGGTTTCAATCCAAATTATGTTAACTGGCCAGGTACTGATTTGAGGCAGCAGTCTCACCCAATAGAATGGACGGAAAATTGGAGAGGAAAATTGCATTTAGACAGTGTCACCTTTCCTCAGCAGCCAGTTACAGAAGACATTGGCAGCAGGTACCTATAGCATGATGTGCACACACCATTTGCTCCAGGTATCAGGTCAGACAGAGGAAGAATGGGGGTTGACAGTACAGATAAATGATCAATGTACCTGAAAATCACTATCACTATAAAAAACACATGATTACTAAAACATTGAACACACAAAATTAAGAGAAAGAAAAACCTTGCATTTAAATAGTGCCTTTCTTTTCTTTCTTCTTTTTTCTTTTCTTTTGGGCCTCCTTATCTCGAGAGACAATGGATACGCGCCTGGAGGTGGTCAGTGGTTTGTGAAGCAGCGCCTGGAGTGGCTATAAAGGCCAATTCTGGAGTGACAGGCTCTTCCACAGGTGCTGCAGAGAAATTTGTTTGTTGGGGCTGTTGCACAGTTGGCTCTCCCCTTGCGCCTCTGTCTTTTTTCCTGCCAACTACTAAGTCTCTTCGACTCGCCACAATTTAGCCCTGTCTTTATGGCTGCCCGCCAGCTCTGGCGAATGCTGGCAACTGACTCCCACGACTTGTGATCAATGTCACACGATTTCATGTCGCGTTTGCAGACGTCTTTATAACGGAGACATGGACGGCCGGTGGGTCTGATACCAGTGGCGAGCTCGCTGTACAACGTGTCTTTGGGGATCCTGCCATCTTCCATGCGGCTCACATGGCCAAGCCATCTCAAGCGCCGCTGACTCAGTAGTGTGTATAAGCTGGGGGTGTTGGCCGCTTCAAGGACTTCTGTGTTGGAGATATAGTCCTGCCACCTGATGCCAAGTATTCTCCGAAGGCAGCGAAGATGGAATGAATTGAGACGTCGCTCTTGGCTGGCATACGTTGTCCAGGCCTCGCTGCCGTAGAGCAAGGTACCGAGGACACAGGCCTGATACACTCGGACTTTTGTGTTCCGTGTCAGTGCGCCATTTTCCCACACTCTCTTGGCCAGTCTGGACATAGCAGTGGAAGCCTTACCCATGCGCTTGTTGATTTCTGCATCTAGAGACAGGTTACTGGTGATAGTTAAGCCTAGGTAGGTGAACTCTTGAACCACTTCCAGAGCGTGGTCGCCAATATTGATGGATGGAGCATTTCTGACATCCTGCCCCATGATGTTCGTTTTCTTGAGGCTGATGGTTAGGCCAAATTCATTGCAGGCAGACGCAAACCTGTCGATGAGACTCTGCAGGCATTCTTCAGTGTGAGATGTTAAAGCAGCATCGTCAGCAAAGAGGAGTTCTCTGATGAGGACTTTCCGTACTTTGGACTTCGCTCTTAGACGGGCAAGGTTGAACAACCTGCCCCCTGATCTTGTGTGGAGGAAAATTCCTTCTTCAGAGGATTTGAACGCATGTGAAAGCAGCAGGGAGAAGAAAATCCCAAAAAGTGTGGGTGCGAGAACACAGCCCTGTTTCACACCACTCAGGATAGGAAAGGGCTCTGATGAGGAGCCACCATGTTGAATTGTGCCTTTCATATTGTCATGGAATGAGGTGATGATACTTAGTAGCTTTGGTGGACATCCGATCTTTTCTAGTAGTCTGAAGAGACCACGTCTGCTGACGAGGTCAAAGGCTTTGGTGAGATCAATGAAAGCAATGTAGAGGGGCATCTGTTGTTCACGGCATTTCTCCTGTATCTGACGAAGGGAGAACAGCATGTCAATAGTCGATCTCTCTGCACGAAAGCCACACTGTGCCTCAGGGTAGACGCGCTCGGCCAGCTTCTGGAGCCTGTTCAGAGCGACTCGAGCAAAGACTTTCCCCACTATGCTGAGCAGGGAGATTCCACGGTAGTTGTTGCAGTCACCGCGGTCACCTTTGTTTTTATAGAGGGTGATGATGTTGGCATCGCGCATGTCCTGGGGTACTGCTCCCTCGTCCCAGCACAGGCATAGCAGTTCGTGTAGTGCTGAGAGTATAGCAGGCTTGGCACTCTTGATTATTTCAGGGGTAATGCTGTCCTTCCCAGGGGCTTTTCCGCTGGCTAGGGAATCAATGGCATCACTGAGTTCCGATTTGGTTGGCTGTATGTCCAGCTCATCCATGACTGGTAGAGGCTGGGCTGCATTGAGGGCAGTCTCAGTGACAGCATTCTCCCTGGAGTACAGTTCTAGGTAGTGCTCAACCCAGCGGTCCATCTGTTTGCGTTGGTCAGTGATTATGTCCCCCGATTTAGATTTGAGGGGGGTGATCTTCTTGATGGTTGGCCCAAGAGCTCTCTTCATGCCATCATACATTCCTCTGATGTTTCCGGTGTCTGAGGCCAGCTGAATATGACTGCATAGGTGCCTTTCACCACCTCAGGATGTCACAAAGTGCTTTACAATCAATGAAGTGCTTTTGAAGTATATTCATTGTTGTAATATAGAAGGCACAGCAGCCAACTTGAACACAGCAAGCTCCAACACACAGCAATGAAATAAACAATCAAACCAAATGTTGGCCAGGACATTGATATATATCACATATACTTTCATGATTTGTAACTGAAAATGCAAATATATTTAATGTAACACTCTGTTTATAATTCCCACCCCTCCCCATTTCTGTGCGTCCGTCATAAAGGAGCCTACATCCCAGCTCTCCAGCAGTAAAGTGGATCTCTCCAAATATCATTCATCTGCACAGTCTCTCAGTGCCAACTCCCCTTTTAATTCAGTGTTTGAGTGATATGTGAAGAGATCCCTGCTCATTTTTTTTCTCTCTTCTCTCCAGGTAACCAAACCAAAACTGGCAAACATCCTCCCAGGAGAAACCCGAGTGAAGATGCTAATTCGAGATGAGGGTCCAAATTCAACACTGATGCTACAGCTTCCCCATCAGTTCTCCTCTTAAAAGCAATCAGTTGCAACAGTCAAATAACTAACTGTAATATTTTTAAGTCAAGTTCTGTTGATTTTTTGGGGAAAATTTTTTTTCCTTCAATGGCAAACATTGATGTCATGGTCAGGAAAGTGGCTAGGAACAGTCACTGTGTCCTTTACAAATGATGGAGCTATTGTAATAAAATCAGTTCAATTAACAGATTTGCTAAAACCCTCCATGTTAATAATTATATCCATGAATTTTAAGTTAGCTTCTTCCTTCTGTCAAGCTCAGTAACTTCTCTCAGTTTCCTTACTGTCATTGCTGCTCAGTTAAACCCATTCAACTCAATCAGTTCAACTGTATAACACGTCATTATTTGTAACTATGCCTTTAAATTCTTAAACTCAATGAAGTTGAAAGTACAAATAATTGATTAATATATCCATATCAGAAGAAAGGGCACTGACATACTGCAGGTTGATTTTAACTCTACACAGAAACTGGGTGGTAAGGCTGCTAAAAACAAAAACATTGTCTATCTGCTCAAATCCCAGTCTTTTCCAATGTTAACCAACAGGGCTTAGCAAGCAGATGAGGCACCCATCGAAGGAAGGCAGAAGTGTCATAAATTTATGCACATTGGCATCCTATTGCAAAGTGTTCGCAGTGCAAACTCCAAACATTTGCCCCTCAGGATTGCAAGCAGGACCTCAATTTCTTATATCACAACTGGCCTCCAAACTGAAACAATTTCGTGCTCAGGCCATTCAGCATAGGACCCCACACAAAATTACAGCAGCCGAAGCACCAGTGTAAATAGGGTAGTATGTCACCCATTGCCATTTTCAGGCTTCTTCTGCCCCATTAACACCAGGCATGGGCCCTGATTACCACTCACAGAGAGATAATCAACAGTTGGCTGGGGACTGGGGACCACATATTAATAACCAACTCAAGCACATTGTACAACTAGAAGAAAGAGCTTTAATCAACAACTTTACCAAAAATCTTTAAAATAGTTGGGATGCATTTCTTCCAGTCCAGCCAGCTGTTTTTTGAGATAGGCCTCCTCCTGTCAGTAAAGGTAAATTAGCACAGGATAATCAGTATCTGTAAACGGATGTATCTAGTTCTAGCATGAAGCATGAAATTATGAACAGATGATGCTTGAACTGTGAACATGAAATTTGGAGCATCAAAATAACATATCTATGAAAACAATGGTTCAAGAAAATATCTTTTGATATGCTAGGCATCTGTTTTATTAAAAGTTTCTTTTCAACATATACGTCAAGATCAAACATAGATTGGTACCTCGGGAGCTCAATAGTGCTTGGTTGAGTAAAACTAGTCAATGAGTTAAATAATATATTCAACACTAACCTACCTTTTCTGTTGCAAAACAATTATTTAAAAAGAATTACAGGAAATTTACTGTAGAGTTTACTTTTTAATATTTAATATGGTCATTTTGTGTACCTCTGGCCATCGTGGATGGCACAGGTTCAGATCCTTCATTATTTCCTTGCTTCTCCACTCCTTCCAACAATTAAACGTTGTTTTTGAAGAATGGATTTCTATGAATTCCTCTATAAGCTGATACAGGGTGAGTCCAACCGCTATGATGCCAATAACAACTTTCCACCAGTCCTGTATTCATATAACGTAAGAAAAAGAAAATACCTTCAAAGGGAACAAGAGACTAACAATTTAGCATATGCTATTCTTCAGCTATGACTTTCCACCCTGTGCTTTTATGATTTCAGAATCCACACGTTCTCGTACTATTCTATATCACTAATATTGCCCGTTACATGATGTGTTAAAGTATGTATGTTCCAACAAAACCTTTTTCTCCACTGTGTAAACTCTGATATTCACATCCACCCATCCACCGTATATGTTTGATAATTCTCCCATAAATCCATCCAATCTCCTTTGACTGCAATGAGCAATTGAAGCAGTCAAATTGAGCCATTTAAATGGCCAATTAAAGGGCCTTTTTCCACCTCAGCTGGCATTTTACCAGAACTTGGTGGGAGGGGGGCCACGCCACTGCCACGAGGTGAGACTACCAGGTAAACCCTGGTGACCTGCCAGCTCCATGGGGAGGGTGGGAAGCCCTTCTGTTCAGGCAGTCTTTGTCCCACGGAGGGGTCCACTGGCGGCAATGGTCACCCCCGTGGCAACAACGCACATGCCCTCAGCAACCCAACCCCTTCCACCTCTCGCTGGGGTTTGCCACACTGGCTCTGGTGCCCCCAGATCCGACCTGCAGTTGAGGCTGCACAGCCATCAATGCGCCTACAACCCACAGGTGCAGCCCGAGTAGTGGCCACCGCTCGCAGCGGTGCTGATGATGCTGCTGAGCTGCTGGCCCTCTGATTGGCCAGCAGCTTTTGGGGGCAGGCTGCCAACCTTAATTGGGGCCATAGCCCTGGCGGTGGCCACTTAATTGACTGGCACTGGCAAGATGCGGTTCCGGGTCCCACTGATTGCTGAAGTGAGGTCCCCCCCAACACCCCTGGCCTTCTGTGGGTCCCCTGTGCCTACATAAAATTCCGGCCTTAATGCTCTCCAAAAAGGCCTAGCAAGCCACTCAGTTGCAAACCAATCACAGAAGTTGGCTCACCAATACCATATCATGGCAACTTGGAATGTGCAATTAATGCAGTCTTGCCAGTGTTCCTCACTTGCCAAGGACAATTAAAAATAATTGACGCCTGGATTATAGTTTGAGGATTGTAGAAGGAACAAAAGATTAACGAGGGTAAGGAATTTAAGTTTTGGAAAGAGAGAAATTAGAATAGGAGACACTACAACGACTGCAGTTGTTCAAGAAGATGGCTCACCACCACCTCTCAAAGGCAATTAGGGATGGACAATAAATGGTGGCCTTGCCAATGACTCGCACATTCCAAAAATGAATTTGAAAGTCTTAAATTCAATATGGTGAAGATACAGCAAGAAAAAAAAAAGCTGTAGCATAGCATATTTGATGATGAGAAGGACAAGGAGTAAAATACAGGCAGAGAAGAAAGGTTGCAATGGATAGAGAGGATGGTTGGAAAGGTGATGAAAATTGCTTATCAGTTAACAAACTATTTCTTGTATCTTGCTCAGGTAGGCAAAAGCCATGCTCGAAGATATGCCCCAGCTATATGGCAGTAATATTTAAATCTTGGGCAGACTTAGACGCAAAAGAAGTGTTTAGTTGCAAAAGAGGAAACTAAACTTTGTTTTTTTAAGCAGGAGTGGAGATATGAGAGTTCCATTGTGACCGGCGAGGTCAATGAAGCAAAGAATACCAGTGAAAAAGAAAAAATAAATGTAGAGCCATAAAAGACATGGCAGCTGTTGTTTGAACTTATGAAAGACAAAAAAATTGTCTCATTGAAGAATAGAAAAAGACAGGATTTCCATTGTGTTATTAAAGGACATAGATAATACAGTAATTCAACTACTGCACAATGGAAAGAATGAAAATTTCGGGCACTGAGAGTATATAGTCTGAAGAAGGTTGATGAATGTTCAGTGAATTAATTAGCAAATAAGTAGACAGGGTTAAATCATGAAGGCAGAAGGAGAGCAGAGGTCTGGGAACACCAGTTAATTGAAGTAAATGGAGTCAGGATAAGCCACCAACTACTGCACAGATATTGAAGAAGAACCTAGTTAACCAAGGACATAACTTTTGTGGAAAACTATGAACATAACTTTGTATTTGCTAAGTGAAATCTGAAGTTTGTGACACTGGGCAAGATTTTAACTCATGCAACACCCATTCACTGATACAGAGTTTGTATATATTGGCAATCTGTCTGTGCAGTTGTTGCAGTCTAAAGTTAATGGGTTGATTTTAACTCCCTCCACCTGATTGGAATGGAGTGGCAGGGCTGCAAAATTTAGAAAGTAGGAATATACACTCACCACCCCATTCCTGCCCATCACCATTTACCTGAGGACCTACCCTGCAGCTTAACTCTAATATGGTAAGTTATCCACTTTGGTAGAAAAACAGTAATGCAGAGTATTTCTTAAAAGTTGAGATTGGAAAGTGTTGATGTCCAAAGGGACGTGATATCCTTGTTCATAAGTCACTGAAAGCTAACAGGCAGATGCAGCAAGCAATTAGGAAGGCAAATGGTATGTTGGCCTTTAATGCAAGAGGATTTGAGTGCAGGAGTAAAGAACTCTTGTTGCAATTGTATAGTCTTGGTGAGACCACACCTGGAGTATTGTGTACAATTTTGGTCTTCTTACCTAAGAAAGGATATACTTGCCATAGAGCCAGTGCAACAAAGGTTCACCAGACTGATTCCTAGGATGGTGGGATTATCCTATGAGGAGAGATTGAGGAGACTGGCTTGTATTCTCTAGAGTTTAAAGGAATGAGAGGTGATCTCTTTGAAGCAGGTTGATGCAGGAAGGATGTTTCCCCTGACTAGGGGTTCTAGATCCAGGGGGCACACTCTCAGAATAAGAGGTAGGCCATTTAGGACTGAGATGAGGAGGAATTTCTTCAGGGTGGTGTATCTGTGGAATTGTCTACCCCAGAGGGCTGTGGAGGCTCAGTCACTAAGTATGTTCAAAACAGAGATCAATAGATTTCTAGATACTAAAAATATCAAGGGATATGGGGATAGTGCGGGAAAATAGCCTTAGAGTCATAGAGTTATACAGCACAGAAACAGGCCCTTCTGCCCATCGTGTCTGTGCTGGCCATCAAACACCTATCTATTCTAATCCCATTTTCCAGCACTTGGCCCATAGCCTTGTATGCTATGGCGTTTCAAGTGCACATCTAAATACTTCTTAAATGTTGTGAGAGTTCCTGCCTCTACCACCTCTTCAGGTAGTGTGTTCCACATTCCAACCACCCTCTGGGTGAAAAAAGTTTTTCTCAAATCCCCTCTAAACCTCCTGCCCCTTACTTTAAATCTATGCCGCCTTGTTATTGATCCCTCCGCTAAGGGAAAAAGTTTCTTCCTATCTATCTTATCAATGCCCCTCATAATTTTGTATACCTCAATCAGGTCCCCCCTCAGCCTTCTCTGCTCCAAGGAAAACAACCCTCGCCTATCCAGTCTCTCTTCATAGCTGAAATGCTCCAGCCCAGGCAACATCCTGGTGAATCTCCTCTACACCCTCTCCAGTGCAATCACATCCTTCCTATGGTGTGGTGCCCAGAACTGTACACAGTTCTCCAGCTGTGGCCTAACTAGCATTTTATACAGCTCCATCATAACCCCCCTGTTCTTGTATCCTATGCCTCGGCTAATAAAGGCAAGTATCCAATATGCCTTCCTAACCACCTTATCTACCTGTGCTGCTGCCTTCAGTGATCTATGGACAAGTGCACCAAGGTCCCCCTGACCCTCTGTACTTCCTAGGGTTCTGCCATCCATTGTATATTCCCTTGCCTTGTTAGTCCTCCCAAAATGCATCACCTCGCACTTCTCAGGATTAAATTCCATTTGCCACTGCTCCGCCCATCTTACCAACCCATCTATATCATCCTATAAACTAAGGCTTTCCTCCTCACTATTTATGGCACCACCAATTTTCGTGTCATCTTTGAACTTACTGATCATGCTGATCAGCCTGGAGGTCGAAGATCAGCCATGATCTAGTTCAATGGCAGGGTAGGCTCGAGGGGCCAAATGGCCTACTCCTAATTCCCATGTTCTTACGTAATCGTGGTCTTAGACGCATGTAGGATCTTAACACAATTTTGAGGAACTATTGGGCAGACAGTAAACTGCATATGGTCCTCCTCTGGTACCAGGTGTTGAATGGCCTAACCAGTGGTCCTTAAAGGGACTGCTGGAAAACCACGCTGATAAAGATTTTTGGGGGTTGAGGAGAAACATGAATGCTTTTTCTGGCCCCCCCCCCCATAAAATCTTCTAGCCAGCCTCTGGCCAATCACGTCCCCCCAACCATTGAGATTACCTCCCTCTCCCCTGCATGAGATAACATTTCCCGCTCAGCTCCATGTGAAATGCCCGCTGCCTCCCAACTGGCAAGTTACCTTTGAGTTTCAAAACAACACTCACAGTTGACCAGCAATATTGAAATGAGGTTCAAGCCTCAAAATGATTCCAGCCTCTTGGCAAGGACATTGGGCAAGATGCACAAGTGCCCCTCCCATTGCCCACCCAAAATTAAAATTTGACCCCGTTTTCTTTTACATATAAAATTTGATTCTGAATTGATGTATTTTGTGTTGAAGTAATTACTGTACTTACACGAGGTAGGTCGTAATTTAATTTTTCACCATATGACAGTGATGAAGTAAGTCCCAGAACAGTCCAAGACATAATGAAGAGGAAATTTAGCATCAACATAATCACAACGCCTCGCCTAAAGGAAAGCCAAACAAATTGTGAGCTTCCTCTTGTACAGAGGTAACAGAAAAGTTTAATCACATAATGAAGCTGGCATAGAAATATTACACTGACAACAACAACTTGCATTTATATGGCAACTTTAACCTAGGCAACTATCCCAAAGCACTTCCCAGGAGATTAGAGTCATAGAGAGATACAGCACTGAAACAGGCCCTTCGGCCCACTGAGTCTGTGCCGACCATCAACCACCCATTTATACCAATCCTACATGAATCCCATATTCCTTGCCACATCCCCACCCTCAATTCTCCTACCACCTACCTACACTAGGGGCAATTTACAATGACCAATTTACCTATCAACCTGTAAGTCTTTGGCTGTGGGAGGAAACCGGAGCACCCGGCAGAAACCCACATGGTCGCAGGGAAAACTTGCAAACTCCGCACAGGCAGTACCCAGAACTGAACCCGGGTCGCTGGAGCTGTGAGGCTGCGGTGCTAACCACTGCACCACCCATACAAAAATTGACACCAATCCAAAGAAGGGAGCATCCGCTAGGTTTTAAGGACAATCTTAAACGTGAAGATAGAGGTAGAAAGGCGAAGAGGTTTAGAAAGCGAATTTCAGCATGTAGGGCCTAGACAGCTGAAGGCATGATGACCAATGGTGGGTAAAGGAAGTGGGGTTGGATAAGAGACCAGAATTGGAGGAACACAGAGTTCCTGGAGGGTTGTAGAGCTACAGAAGGTTACAGAGATAGGGAGGGGTGAGGCTATGGAGGGACTTTAAACAAGGATGAGAATTTTGAAATCAAAGCATTTGGGTATCAGGAGCCAGTGTAGGTCAGCAAGCACAGGGATGATGGGTGAACAGGACTTGGTGCGAGTTAGGAGACAGGCAGAAGAGCTTTGGCTGAACTCAGATTTTGGAAGGCTTGAAGATGGGAGACTGGCCAGGAGAGCACTGGAACAGTCAAGTCTGGAGGTTCAAAAAGCATGGATGAGGGTTTCAACAGCAGAGACAAGGATGAAGTTGAGCGATATTACAGAGGTAGACATAGGCAATCCTGGTGATGGAAAGGATATGGGGTGGAATCTCAACTTAAGTCAAATAGAATTGCCAAGGTTGTGAACAGTTTGGTTCAGCCTGAAACAGTGGCCAGGGAGGGGAATGGAATTGATGGCCAGGGACCAGATTTGTGGTGAGGGACAAAGGTGACTGCTTCAATCTTCTCAGTGTTTAATTAGAGGAAATTAACCTTACCTTCCAAACCGTTTCCATTTAATATGAATTAATTTCTGCACAACAGGATGCATGATGAGGTCTAGCTGCCGATATTGAACAATCACTTCAAGCTGAATCATATTCACAGGCAAACAAAAAGAAGCAATTTAGTGATCAATGAATGGCATTACCTCAGATTTACTTAACTTTTGATTGTTGAGTGTTAAATATACTCTCAAAAATCTCTATTATTAGTATTAATATATTAACAATCTTGATCATTGCTGAAAATAGAGACATGTTGTCAAAGCTTTTCATCTTGCACTCATTAGGACAATCTGCAAGAATACCATAGAGTCATAGAGTGATACGGCACCAAAACAGGCCCTTCAACCCAACGGGTCTTCGCCGACCATCAACCAACCATTTATACTAATCCTACATTAATCCAATTTTTTCCCCTCTCACATCCTCACCTTCCCTCAATTCTCCTACCACCTACCTACACTAGGGGCAATTTTTACAATGGCCAATTTACCTACCAATCCGTAAGTCTTTGGCATGTGGGAGGAAACTGGAACACCCCCACACAGTCCCAGGGAGAACTTGCAAACTCTGCACAGGCAGTACCCAGAACCAAACCCAGGTCACTGGATTTGTGAGGCTGCAGTGCTAGCCACTACGCCACCCCCAATATAAGGGAAAACAATAACTTTATGCTGTATGAGAAGAGAGTGCTGATTGGTTGGCAAGTGAACTCTGACTTGTGGAGGCGTTGCCATGGAGAATGCACTAGTTTATGGTGACTGACTGTTAACTGCCAAGCTTTGTTTGAAATTTCAACCAAGCAGCTTGACTCTGATTGGTCAAGGCATTGCCCTGAGGAATGAACCAGCGAATGGCTGTCACTTATTTTGTTTAGCTGAAACAGGCACAATGTGAGTACATGTTCTTTCTGTTTGCAAAGAACTGGGCCCTGTGTATTAATATATGAAGCTTCTAGTACATGCAAATACACCACACGTGAGCCCTACTGACAATCTTAAATTGGTTGTCAGTGTACTTATTCGCACACTGAGGATTATTTAGCAAATGGTGTGCAATTGCGGAATCACTTCTAATATTGGACACTGTGTTTGAGTTTTGCAAGCACGGGCTGGTTGGATACGGCCTGTACCTTGCCCGTTGCAAACAGTGAATACAGTTTATTGGTCCCAGCAGAGAATAAGTTGTGGAGGAGACTGTGAAATGTATTTTGATTCAATAAGGATGCTGAGGGTGGAAGAACATGTAAGATAGTGCATATCGTGCTAGGTGCTAAAAAAGAAGACAGAGAGGAGATTTGAGAAGAGCAATGGTTATAGTAATATCCACATTAAAGCCAAATAAAACTGTGACAGAGAGAGAGAAAAAGGTGAAGAAATGGAAACCTCGAGTTATCTACCAGAAGATAAACTCTTTCTAGTATCACATCAGGGAGTATGAGAAAAAGGGCTTGAAGAGCCTCCAAATATTTGGTAGCAGTATTCAGGTCTGAGATGGATTAGATGGCTTCAGAGAAAGTTAATAATTGTTGAGTGGAACAGAAGTTTCTGGCATGAAAGAAGAAACTAAACTAATTGAAGGCATAAAATGAAACCCTAATGGGCTTTTTTATTCATTATTTTACTAATTTACATACTCATGCTAAATTTCTCTCTGCACAATTTTAACGCAGTCATTAACCTACTTTTTAGAAAAGCTCTATTAAAATAGCAGAGAGAGAAATGTAATATAAACGTGTTAATCAATGTATTAAAGGTGGTAAGCAGAGGGAACTCAAACAACTTAAAGTGCAAATTCTTAACAGAGCTCATTTTATCATTAAATATCGTGTGGTATCAGTGGCTAATCAACATGTAAGTTGCCAGGTTGTAAATCAGAATTAAATTCTATTCTCATTCTTTTCTAAAATTCTCTCCTAGTTTGCTGCCTTCCCATTTCCTGAATGAAAGGGAAGGCTCCAGCAATGATGCTGTATAACCAGCCACCAGGAGATTCACAAGAACAGTGTTTACGATGCACTCAGGTGATTGCTTTGCACGAGCACTCAGGTTGTTTCAACTTCATCCGAACACTACAACTGTTTAGTGTAAATTGAACATCAAGGCCTAAACTGGCTCTGAAGCAAAGCAAAGTGAGACCATCTCTTCCATGGATTCTCATTCTCTTTGCTCCAGTGTCAGGTTGTATCCATACTATAACTGCGCTGAAGTTATAGTCGTAATATGATTTGGCCCAAGGACTCATCCATCAGTTTCCATAATTTACTATGAGAAAATGTTTTGCCTTCATTTGATGCCTGACCCTGATGACCCAGCTATGAACAAGAACTGACTGTGTACCACTCTGTGGGACGTTATCATGCTTTCAACTGAGTTACAAAGTATTGTACAGGATGTAGAGCACAGAAACAAGCCATTCAGCCCAAATGTGCTTGTGTTTATACTTCATACAAGTCTCCTCCCATTTCATCTACCGTATCTGAGCCTTTCCATGTGTCTTTCTATTCCCTTTTCTCTCATGTATCCATCTAGTTTCCTTTCGAAAGTATCTAAGCTATTTGCCTCAAACACTTACTATGGTAGTGAATTACACATTCTAACCTCAATACATTTGAAAAGTCTGTTCTAATCTTGAATGCTGAAAGGGTATTTGCAGTGAACAGGAGGTTCTGTTTATTGCATTTTTAAAAAAATACACAAAGTTTACTTACACAAACTAGTTCATTAGTTTAAAAAATCTTTATCGGTACAAAAACTATTTCCTGTGAACACAGCAAGCCATAGCTTCTCTTCTTTTAAGTTGGACAGCCTTATGATAGTAAAATATCTTCAGTCAGTGACACCAACACCTTTACGTATAGAGATCGATAAAATAGTCTTTTAAGAGAAATTAATTTAATGTAGAAAAATAAAACAGTGAAATTGAAAATTGTTGACTGCAGTAAACATTTCAAACTTTCCACTTGCATTAATTCATGGCGGCATTCTGGGATTCATTCTTCTGTTATCCATCTATTGTTCACTCTACATTTAAAGAACCGGCCGTGCCTGACCTCCAAATCCTACCTAGAATAAAGAGACTGCACTTCCAATTTAAACATGTAATAGAACTTCAAGGCATTCATCAATGATCCCAGTGAAAATGTAAAAGAGGCAGCATTAGGGTCAGGTCCAGCCAAGATCTTGGGCTATTCTTAGTTCATAGGTATGAGCTCATGATTGATTGTTAGACTTGAGAAGCCTCATGTAACAATCGATCTGTATCAGTGAAAACAAAGGCTTTTCCCAGAACCTTAGCATAGCACTCTATTTATCAAAACTGAGGTAATACTTACTAAGGACTTGGCACGACTGTTATCGGTCTCTGTTTCAAAAGAGATTTTTGAAAAATTAGTGCTACTGAATATCAAGTATGATCTGTAAAAGTTACTATAGCATACGATGAAGTGACAACTGCAGTAAAAGTCCATCATTCTTCACCTCTACTATAAACCAACTTTGTTGAGCAAGGGTTTCAGCTAATTTATAATAAATGTATGAATTCCACGCCTGTCATTTCTTTTCATTACTCAAGTCTGGTGCTTCACTATTGGGACCCCACGTATGGCTTCAAAGATAACCTACGTGAAAAGTTGCTGCATTTTAAATGATGCCATTACAAAGTGAGTTTCGCAGGATAACTCCAGTGACATCCCGAAGTGTGTACACTGTGGTGTAATTTGCCATGAAGGATTTGCCATGAAGAGAACCCACATTCAGAAAGAAGAAATCTAGAAAAGAGTGATAATTTTTGGGGTTTCTGAAGGTTTATATGATTGCGTACCTGCCAATGGATTTCCAAACGTGAGTTGAAAGGAGAAGTTAAAGGCACTGAAATTCTATAGGGTGGAGGAGGGCAATCCAGTCTAAGTGAGAGGATCTGTCCAGAGTTAAGGAAATCAGTCGAGAGTATTAGCTCATGACAGGGCCTTCCTGCCCAAACCAATCTAGGTTTGTGAGGGAGTAGAAGGCACATGAGCCCTTCTGGAAATATATTTTGGGCTAAACAACCCAAAGCTGGTTGAGGTTTGCTGGCGTGGGGGCTGGGAAGTACCAGTTCCCCATTCACAATTCCTCCCCGTTCTCAATTCCCCCCATCCCCGTCCTAGAGGCTTTGCCTAGTGTGAGGGGTTGCCAAAATTATAAGGGCGGCACAGTGGCGCAGTGGTTAGCACTGCAGCCTCACAGCTCCAGGGACCTGGGTTCGATTCTGCATGGGTTTTCTCCGGGTGCTCCGGTTTCCTCCCACAAGCCAAAAGACTTGCAGGTTGGTAGGTAAATTGGCCATTATAAATTGTCACTAGTATAGGTAGGTGGTAGGGAAATACAGGGACAGGTGGGGATGTTTGGTAGGAATATGGGATTAGTGTAGGATTAGTATAAATGGGTGGTTGATGGTCGGCACCGACTCGGTGGGCCGAAGGGCCTGTTTCAGTGCTGTATCTCTAATCTAAATACAACAAAAAAAAAAATTCCAGCCCTTAACCTGGCCCGGACACCCAGGTGAGATCATCAGTGAGGTGTACCTAGGCTCACCAGGCACATCTGCATTCACCCTATATTGAGGCCCAACTGAAGGTCAAGGTGTACCTGGTCCCACTGACTTATGCCAATGGCCTTGTAGGGGTGGGCAGAGGCTCTGTCTCCACAAAACCATCATGGAAACTGGGCCCAGAACAGGACTCAATGTATTAAGGCTTTCATGCAGTTACGGCTGGAATTCGCTGGACGGTTGTCGAAATGCAGGGTAAATATGATTTGTGTTGGTAATTGAGATCACGTTGTAATCTAAATATTACCAATACCAACTTCATTATCGTCACAGTCAATAACAAATGGCAACTACACTATGATTTACGTGTCTCGCACTTCTTTGTTTCCTGCTGGCTTATTTCATTTTGGCTGCCAATGCTCCAGACTGATTTCCAGTATTGTACCTTGAAGTGGATTAGAAGTGACGCAGAAGCACCTGTTTTCTGAATTCCTCTCATACTGACACCTTTAAAAGGCAAATAAATGGATATTTCCAAACTAGGAGTCAACCACAATGCAGAACACCAGCCTGATGAGTCAGAACAAACCTGATCAGCAAACATGATGGGAGTCTTTTAAATTCAAATTTATTCTTTTACCTCAAGAAATTTGAAATATTGAAATCTGTGTATTGTAAAGTGTATCATCTATATCACAAAATACATTTTTCTATCAAACTGTACTTTCGAGACAAATATTTATATTGAACATAATTAACTTCTCAGTTGCAATTATTCCTCAGGACACATAATGCCTGCTGAGTTCTTGCAGTTCTGAATCATTTTCTATTTTCTTCCCCGACAGTTTAATCAGCTCCTCTCCTGCAGTTGCTAATACCTTGCTATGCTCCAGTGCCTTAGGCACCAGATGCCCTTCGATACTGCACCCAAATGGCCATTGAATTTATGGTTGAGTCTTCTTACTGAGTATGAGAACATTATTCCACTTCAGGGCCTCACAAGTGAGCCTGATCCTGCCAACATATTCATACTTCCAGAATAGGCTGTTGGACCTAGTCTAATGGTGACCATGCAACCATTGTTCATTGTTGTAAAAACCCATCTGGTTCATTAATGTCCTTTAGGGAAGGAAATCTGCTGTCCTTACCTGGTCTGGACTACATTTGATTCCAGACCCACAACAATGTGGTTGACTCTTAAATGCCCTCTGAAATGGCCTAGCAAGCCACTCAGTTGTATCTAACTGCTACAAAGTCTAAGCAAAGGAATGAAACCAGATGAACCACCCGGCATCGACCTAGGCACTGGAAACAACAGCAAACCCAACCCTGTCGACCCTGCAAAGTCCTCCTTACTAACATCTGGGAGTTTGTGCCAAAATTAGGAGAGCCGTCCCACAGACTAGTCAAGCAACAGCCTGACATAGTCATACTCACCGAATCACACCTCACTGCCAACGTCACAGACACCACCATCTCCATTCCTGGGTATGTCCTATCTCACCGGCAGGACAGACCCACCAGAGGTGGCGGCACAGTGGTATACAGTCGGGGCGGAGTTGCCCTGGGAGTCCACAATATTGACTCTGGATCCCATGATGTCTCATGACATCAGGTCAAACATGGGCAAGGAAACCTCTTGCAGATTACCGCCTCCCGCCGATGAATCAGTGCCTCTCCCTGTTGAACAACAATTGGAAAAAGCATTGAAGGTAGCAAAGGCACAGAATGTACGCTGGGTGGGGGAACTTCAATGTCCATCACCAGGAGTGGCTCAGGAGCACCGCTACTGACCGAACTGGCCGAGTCCTAAAGGAGATAGCTGCTAGACTGAATCTGCGGCAGGTGGTGAGGGAACCAACAAGAGGGGAAAACATACTTGTGCTCACCAATCTACTTGCCCACGGATGCATCTGTCCATGACAGTATTGGTAGGAGTGACCGCCACACAGTCCTTGTGGAGACAAAGTCCTGTCTTCACATTAAGGATACCCTCCATCGTGTTTTGTGGCACTACCACCATGCTAAATGGAATAGACTTCAAACAAATCTAGCAACTCAAAGTTGGGCATTCATGAGGCACTGTGGGCCATCAGCAGCAGCAGAATTGTACTGAACCACAATCTGTCACCTCACGGCCTGGCATATTCACCACTCTACCATTACCATCAAGCCAGGGGACCAACACTGGTTCAATGAAGAGTGCAGGAGGGCAAGCAAGGAGCAGCACCAGGCATACCTAAAAATGAGGTGTCAGCCTGGTGAAGCTACAACACAGGACTACTTGCATGCCAAACAGCAGAAGCAGCATGCAATAGACGGGGCTAAGTGGATCCCACAATCGAAGGATCAGATCTAAGCTCTGCAGTCCTGCCACATGCAGTCGTGAATGGTGGTGGACAATTAAAGAACTAACAGGAGGTGGTGGCTCCACAAATATCCCCATCCTCGACAATGGGGGAGCCCAACACATCAGTGCAAAAGACAAGGCTGAAGCATTTGCATCCATCTTCTGTCAGAAGTGCAGAGTGGATGATCCATCTCGGCCTCCTCCTAAAGTCCCCATCATCACAGATGCCAGTCTTCAGCCAATTCAATCCACTCCGCGTGACATCAAGAAATGGCTGAAGGCACTGGATACTGCAAAGGCTACGGGCCCTGACAACATTCTGGCAATAGTACTGAAGACTTGTGCTCCAGAATTGGCCACGCCCCTAACCAAGCTGTTCCAGTATAGCTACAACACTGACATTTACCTGGCAATGTGGAAAATTGCCCAGCTAAGTATTGTACACAAAAAGGACAAATCCAACCCAGCCACTTACCGTCCCATCAGTCTACTCTTGATCATCAGTAAAGTGATAGAAGGTGTCATCGACAGTGTTATCAAGCGGCACTTGCTCAGCAACAACCTGCTCACTGACACTCACTTTGGGTTCTGGCACGGCCACTCAGCTCCTGACCTCATTACAGCCTCGGTCCAAATATGGACAAAAGAGCTGAACTCCGGAGGTGAGGTAAGAGTGACCGCCCTTGACATCAAGGCAGCATTTGACCAAGTATGGCATCAAGGAGCCCTAGTAAATCTGGAGTCAATGGGAATCAGGGGAAAACTCTCCATTGGTTGGAGTGAGAAGATGGTTGTGGTTGTTGGAGGTCAATCATCTCCGTTGCAGGATATCACTGCAGGAGTTCCTCAGGGTAGTGTCCTAAGCCCAAACATCTTCAGCTGCTTCATCAATGACCTTCCCTCCACCATAAAGTCAGAAGTGGGAAAATTTGCTGATGATTGCACTATGGTCAGCACCACTTGCGACTCCTCAGATACTGAAGCAGCCTGGACGGGTGGAGCTGCAACACCACTCAAGTAGCTCGACATCACCCAGGGCAAAGCAGCTCACTTGACTGGCACCCCATCTACCACCTTCAACATTCACTTCCTTCACCACCTATGCACAGTGGAGCAGTGTGTACCATCTACAAGATGCACTGCAGCAACTCACCAAGGCGCCTTCACAGCATCTTCCAAACCCAAGACCTCTACCACCTAGAAGGACAAGGGCAGAAAATGCATGGGAACACCACACCTGCAAGTTCCCCTCCAAGCCACATACCATCCTGACTTGGAACTATATCGCCATTCCTTCACTGTAGCTTGGTCAAAATTCTGGAACTCCCTCCCTAACAGCACTGTGGGTGTACCTACCCCACATGGACTACAGGGGTTCAAGAAGGCAGCTCACCACCACCTTCTCAAAGGCAATTAGGGATGGGAAATAAATGCTGCCTTAGCCAGCGACGCCCACATCCCATGAACGAATAAAAAAACCCATCAGCAGCAAGAACCCTGAGTGAATTTCCCTTCTCAGGGATGCTTAGGACAATTGTAGTGTCCCTAACTTCGTACAGACTGAGGATTAAACTAGGTACCTTCCTTCTCTGCATAGCCCAGTTTAGCACTAGACAAACTCTCCAATATGTTGTAAGACCCAGCATTTTGCATTATCTTCCATCCTTTTGGTGTTTTTCCAAGCATGGAAGATTCCCGATTACAATTGGATTATCGGAGAGGCATTTCCTTAAAAGGAGGAATGGAGGGTTTAAAACCTAAACTGGAATCTAAGTCCTTCTCATCCATGGTCTTCCTATTGTTTGTCTTGGAAGCAGCACACAAATCCTCGGAGCAATTTGCACGTTTGACCTCACAAAGGGGAATTCTATGTGAGTGCTGCAGAAAGAGAATAAGATGAAGAAATCCTTTTCAGATAAGTCAACAACACTGAGAGTTTGGGAAATTGCTCTACCTCACCAGGGTACATTAAGCACCTCCTTTTAACGGGTAAAACCATTAAAATTACAAGGACTTCTCAAACAAAATAAATTTTTAAAACTTAAGTAAGCAAATTAAATGAAAGTAGGAAAATCAATACAAAAATTCTACCCACTGATCACAGAAGTAAGTTAACAAAGTAGTCCTAATTTGTAACAGGCAGTGTAAACACAATGTCACTCTTGCCTAGCCACAATGGGACACAACTAAGTGCCTCTTAACAAAATAAACCGTCCATGCAGGACCCACCAGTCTTGGAAGGCAACTTAAATGAAGAGGTCCTCCTTTGAAGTAGGTTGGTCAAATGCAGAGCTAGGCAAGCCTCGTTCAACTAGGACACACTCAAGTATAACTTGTTAAAGTAGCTGTACCACTAAATTGTAATCCAAGTTAGGATGGCCCGACCCAGACCGATTTTGAAACAAAATGAGCTGAAACTAAATTATAATGGTGAAGTGAGGAGCAATCAAAACAAAGATTCACAGGTCACAAATAGCAACACAAAGGGTCATTAGTAAAGTTAGACAAGAAGATTTGGAACTGCTGAATCTTGACTGCATCTCAGTCAACACTAGTTATTCCAAATCTCTGATGAAGCTACTTTGAAAATTTGTGTGCAATTTTATGCACCTTATCTCGGAAAGATCCACTAGAAAGGATTCAAAGAAGAGCAACAGAGATATTTCTGGACTAGCAGCACAGCACATGGACTGTGATGTCCACTAACAAATTGTGTTTCAAATTAACAGTTTAGGCAGTACTAGTTAGCTCACTCACTTCATCTAAACTTGTAAAGAGTTAAGAAAAGGTTTATGATAATTATGCAGGTAGAACTTGAATCAGAGGCCTGCCATATGACAAAAGGCCTGATTACAGAACAAGTTAGATTAATACCCAATCAGATGTCCCTTGATAATTGTGCAAGTCTTAGATCCAAAATATTTGCACATGGGTCCTCAGTACTCAGCTGAGGCTCAGCCTGTTTATGTGAGTCAAACAGTAAAACAACACATTCATTTAACTGATGAGTCACCTCACCTGACGGTTGTGGTATCAGAAGGTTCAGCATGAAGTACTGTTTTCGGTTAGCTCTGTCCTTAATGAGGAACTGATCCAAGGCCGTATATGCCTACGGGATTCAGGAAAAAAGATACTTCATTCATCATACATTCTGAGATTATATAAGTCCTTCCAACCTTCTCCCTTCTTCCCTTCCTTTCATGAAGGTGGTGACTTAGGTCAGAGTACAATTTCTTAGGTGCTGGTAGCCCTCAGGTACTTTAGCCAAGGTTCCATTCGTCTTGTGCACTCAGATTGTGGCCTTTAGTTGGCTATTCTACATGTTTACATCTAATAGCAAGGATCAGTGGACAACAAGTAGGAGCAGCAACCCTGGCTCCCTTTCTCCTCCTCTACCTTAGGTACACTGACATACTTCACGCGCCAGCCTAACTCAGCACAGAGCAGAGGACCAAACTTGGTGCCTTCTTGAACTGTATGTCTCAGTGCCAAACCATATAATGGAATCATACAACAGCAACAATTTACATTGATTTACTCCTCATGTAAAAGATAAAGGTGGCAATTGGGAAGAATAAAGTGGGAAATTTAGTTGGGGAGCACAAAAGCACACTCAAAATGACGGATTTTTAGGAGACATTTGGAAGGCAAGTGGGCAGTGGGATGGTGGGGGCAGGTAGGTGAATGTTTTGGGAGAGAATTCCAGAGCAGAGCATTATAGAGCTGAAAGATCAGCCTCAGTTGGTGGAGTGGAAGGAGGGGGATGAACGGTCATCTCATTGCAGAGGAGTAAAGGTGCATAGGGAGATGTATGGTTGTAGAAAATCACTCAAATAGAGTGGAGCAGTATCAGGCACTCTATTATGCCTTTTGATATGAATGTGAACATTACAATTAATACTTCTATTTACTCACAAGTTGAGACATGTTTGCAGCCATCAATGTCAGACATAATTGTCCTGTATTATCATGAACTCCTGCATCTGCTTGAAACTGCAGTAGCAATCGAGCTGACTCAGATCGATCTGAAAGGGAACATCATAAAAGAGAATGATTTGGTGAAGGCAGGAACTTTAGGTAGAAACAGAAAATGCTGCAGTATATTTACAATTCAATCCATCCCAATCCTCAGGACATCCCCCCTCCTTCCACTCCACCAGCTTGAGTTAGCTATTGAAAATATGCACAGACTCTCATTCCAATTAATTTTTCTCAAGAGTTGGCACCATTAATAATTGCATTATGCTAAAACTAGTCCACAAAATTACATCCTAATGCAGCTCTTCATGACCTACAAACTGGGGGATGTGATCAGTGATGCCTTTTTTACACTTCTATATTATACCAGATATTATAGTGCTTTTTATGCATTCACACACACTGCATACTTTAGTGCACATCAGGCAGCATGTGTAATACAACTTTCTTTAACGCTAGCATCCTTATTGGCCATTAATGTACACGGTGCAGGCTGCAAATAACAGGAGCCAAATGGACCAAATAGAGATGGATTTGGATAGATTGGGGAAAATGGGCTGACAAATGCAAATGCCAGGTGTAATTTACTGCAAACAAGTCCAAGATGAGGAGACAGGGCAGATGAGGGGATGGGGAAAGAGGAATAATTTGTGGGAATATAAAATGAATGATAGTAAACTACAGAATGCAATGATTGAGAGGAATGTTGAAGTCATTGATATAATGTGCAACACTAATAAAGGGGTAAGCAAACTGTTTTGGGTGTAGAGACAAAGGGATAGAACATAAAGTTTATTTATTTTGCTTCTTAAGGCCTCACGTTCCACTGCTGCTCAAATTTAAAAAAAATTGAGGATTTTTCTCGAGGTTGTATCTAATGTCAGGGAGTTTAAAGAACATGGAACCTTTGAAGCACAAACTCAGCAGTGCCGTTAATAGCACAACTGTGTGCTGTGGAAGACGGAGCAGTTTCAGGTGATGCCCCAAGCAGCAGGTAAATCATAGCTCCTGCAAAGTGTGAAGACCCAGATCCTCAGATCAAATGAAATTGATAAGAAAATAAATATTTTAACGTGGCAGTGTACTTGTGGCAAACAGAACCCACAGTATGTCCAGTGATGGCAGGCAAGGGAAAGATCACACCTGAGGTGCCAATCTAATAAAAACAAATCATGAATCTTACCAAGCTCTGTTGCCAGTTGCAGAGGGGTTCGCTGTTTGTAGTCACGAGCCTTTATGTTAGCATTATGTTTCAACAGGCAGTGCAGGGAATCAGCAGCATCGTACTTAGCCGCATAGTGTACTGGCGTCTGCATCATTCCAGACGTCTTCGCTTCAATGTCCACTATAAAAGGAAGATGACAGTGATATGCAATCCTGTGATATTTAGGTTACTGCGTTGTGGCTATGTTTTGTTCTCACCCTACTGATCACTTTATTTTAGCACAATACTTTATTCTACGTAGCAGAAAAGCCAGTGTATTGGTGCACCAGCATAAAAATCACTGATTCTTTCTCTACTGACCAACTGGCAACACCCTATTGTATTGTCAAGATCACCCTATTGTATGGATTTCACCATCTCCTAACCCACCCTTGACGCCCCTGGACTACATATTATAAAAACCTAGAGAAAGTTGTAATCCACACACTGGGGTAGAAATTCGTCAGTGGAACTCAATATCGAACAGGGCATATAATAACGGTTGATTCATTATCACCTGCTTAAGACGGAATTTATACCCCATCACTTTCATACAATATAAAAAGCTTACTAAAAGCAGAAAAGCAAATTGAAATTAATGTTTTGGTCAGTAAAACCACTAAAAACATTGCAATGTCATTGCTTTTCCATATAAATGATGTATAATTTTTAAAAAGGTCCATAGCATATAACCACATTACAATTAATTATGTATCAGTTTATACCAGGCCTGTTACCTTAGTCCTACTAGAGAGTTAGAATGAGTTTTAGCAGTGCTTAGCCAGAGGAGGGGGGTGTGGGAAGAGGAGATGAGCTCTTTTCAGTGGGCTGTAGATTGGCACTTAGATGAGCACTGAAAAGTTAATCAGCTCTTGCATCCAATATGGGCCAGGAGTAAAGGTGAAGCCATATAAACAGGACTTAAAATGAAAAATATCTGTGTCATTGATTTCTGATGAAGTTAATTATCCACTTGAAGATAATCCAATGAATTTTGTTTTTGCATTGGATTTTCTACAGTGTAATCCTGCATAAGTCTCTCTGGACCACACATCATCCCCTAGACAAGAGGTGGATGTGATATAACTCTTTGCCTGTAGCATGAAAAGAAAATTGGACATGGCCATCTGATTCACTTTGAGCCTGTTTCATGTCACAGGGGAAAAACCAAGACCACCAAGGTGTTTAAGCATCTTACTCCCAGACCTCTGCCAAATCCACCCTTTAAGCTGCTGTCAGATCCGAGGTCTGATGATGAAGTGCTCTTTGGGATTGCTGCATGTACCTATGAGCAGACTTCACACTAGAATGCAAAGTCAACTTCTTTGCATGATATCATACCATGGCCAGCACATGAAGTGAAGAGGCACATTATCCACAGCAGCTCTTAAAGGGTTCCTGGTTATCTTTAAGCTGTACTGCTGCCTCAGGGGTAGAAGTGGCTGGAGATAAGGTTAGTCATCACTCCTTGGAAAGTAATGTGAGGGCAGCATAAGAGGATATAGTAGAAAGAAAGAATGTTGTTTCCATGGATCAGTTCTTGGATAGTGGTGAGGAAGTGATAGTCTCTGGAAGGCTGCCAAGGTAAGGATACTTTGCTTAATTTTAAAATACTGCCTGATGTTAGCAATATTTCAAGGTAAGCTGTGCAACATCAAGGAAGGAGAATGCACAGCACTCTGGTAGTTGTACACAAATTTTCCAAATGCACAGGAATGGCCATATTTTAGTACTGCACTTGGTGCTGCTGTAACTTCAATGCATCTACTCTGTGACCCATGAAATGTATCAAGGGACAAACACCAGGCATGCAGCCAACACAGGGGGCTGGATTTTGCAGCCCCCCTCCCTGACGACAGGGGTCATGGAGGGGGGGGGGGGCCATAAAATGCTTCTGGGAGGGGCCTGCCATGGGCCTCGACGCCAGGAAAGCCCGGCCAATTATTGCTGGCGGCGGCGAGGCCTCGTGGCAGCAGCCACCGCCCCCCCCACCCGCTGCTCGGCAATGGGAACAAAATTTAAATATGTAAATGTATTAAAGTTAATGAATTAATTACTTTGCCACTCCCACCGTCTGCTCCACAGTGATATTGCTAACGGTGACTGACACTTCCGCGCCTTTGGATATCCGTTCAGAGATCCGATGCAGGACACTGGTGGGGAGGACGGCGCAGATAAGTATTTCAGTGCGGGAGGTGGGGGAGCACGGTCAAACTAATCCAATTGGTGTCGGGGATGGTGGAAAGGGGTGAAGTTAAAAGTTTATGAACTTTGGGGAGGGGGGGACGGAAGGTCAGGTACACAAGGTAAGTATTTTGCTGGTGGGAGAGGGCAAGGAATGAATTGTATGGGTATTGGGGCAGGTAGCAGAGGGACTACAAACATTTATTTAATTGTTTTTAATGAATTTGAATTAAATATCTCTTTAAAAATGTAAATTGTCATGTGGGGCTCGAAGCCCTTTAAAAATGGTAGTGGCACCTGACTCCATGGCCAGGGACGGATCGCCTGCCCCCTCCACATCATCGGTGGCGGGGGTGGGGGGTGGGGAGGG
The DNA here is from genome assembly GCF_036365525.1 of Heterodontus francisci. Classification (NCBI taxonomy): domain Eukaryota; kingdom Metazoa; phylum Chordata; class Chondrichthyes; order Heterodontiformes; family Heterodontidae; genus Heterodontus; species Heterodontus francisci. The sequence goes on along the minus strand of NC_090375.1, from coordinate 182,066,875 downwards.
CAGCCCGCTCGGCCATTTAAATGAGCCGCTGTGCTGAAATTTGCAGCGGCTCAGCGACGTGCAGTCCGGGTGGGCGGACCCTCATTTTTGGAGCTCACTGTTGAGACCGGCGGCGAGTTTATAAAATCCAGCCCAGGGTATCTGCGTACTGCACAATTGGCCCTTTGCAAGCATAAATTTGTAAGGCACATCAGCATGCAATGATTATGGATAGTAAGCTGGCCTGTACTTCATGATTCCTCTGATCTGGTTGTCCTTACACAATGGAATGGACATCAGGACCCATGGGTCCTATTTAGGGCACCGTCCAACTGAAATTCCCTCAGCTAACGTCCAGAGGTGGCAGATAGGGTAAGGCCTTCACTATGTGTGAACAGCTGCAGTACTGTAGCCCCAGGACACCGTGAATTCAATAATGAAACAGCTGGATCAACATGCCCCAACCAGTATACATATATTTATGATGATGTGAATGACAGGTTAAAGAGAGTTGACAAGAGAAATGTGAGGAGATTTCCTCTTTTCCCAATGTCTGTGCTGGGACCAGTGTTCTGGCGAGTCATATAACTAGGGTGGTGGAGAGGGCTTTAAACTAAACAGTGGGGGCGAGTGATCGGGTGAGGGAAGGTATGATAAATTAAAGAGAGAGGACAAGGCAAGAGAGCAAAGTAGCATTAAGGGAAATAATAATCAGAGTGTGGCAGGAAGGGACAGAATGTACAAAATTAAGAGTGTGCAAGCAGCTTAGGCTAGAGGTTGTCTAAGTAGTAAAAAGAACTAAAAGCTCTGTATTTGAATGTGCATAGCATTCGTAACAAGACAAATGAATTGATAGCTCAAATAGAAATAAATATATATGATCTTATTGCCATTGTAGAGACGTGGTGCAAGATGACAAAGGCTGGGACCTCAATATTCAAGGATACATGGCATCTCGGAAGGATAAAAAACGAGGGAGAGGTGGAGGGGTAGCTCTTAATTAAGGATGACACTAATACAATAGAAAGAGGTGAGCTTACTTCTAAATATCAAGATGTAGAACCAATTTGGATAGAGATAAGAAATAATAAATGTAGAAAATCATTTGTGAGAGTAGTTTGTAGGCCTCCTAGTAGCAACCAAACTGTAGGATGGGGTATACTGGAGGAAATAATGGAGGCTTGTGAGAAAAGTGCAGCAATAAACATGGGTGATTTTAATCTACAGATAGATTGATGTATCAGATTGGCAAAGGTAGCAAATTGGAAAATGAGTTCATGGAGTATTTTTGGGGCAGTTTCTTAGAGTAGGACATTCTAGAACCAACCAGAGAGCAGGCCACTCTAGATCTGATACTGTGCAATGAGACAGGATTAATTAATGACCTCATAGTAAAGGCGCCCCTAGATAGCAGTGATCACAACTTGATTTTATTTTGCATTCTTAGCAGTTGGCAGGAAAAAAGACAGAAGCGCAAGGGAAGAGCCAACTGCGAAACAGCCCTGACAACCAATTTTATCTGCAGCACCTGTGGAAGAGTCTGTCACTCTAGTATTGGCCTTTATAGCCACTCCAGGCGCTGCTCCATAAACTACTGACCACCTCCAGGTGCTTACCCAGTGTGTCTTGAGACAAGGAGGCCAAAGAAGAAGAAGTAAAGGTGCCCCTAGATAGCAGTGATCACAACTTGATTTTATTTTGCATTCAGTTTGAGGGTGAGAAGAGTGGATCTAAGACTAGTGTTTTAAATTTAAATAAGGGTAATTATGAGGGTTTGTAGACAGAGCTGGCTAAAGTAAACTGGGAAGTTAGGTTAAGGGATTGGTCAACAGAGATGCAATGGCAGACATTTAAGGAGATATTTCATAACACTCAGCAAAGATACAATCCAGAAGGACACACCATCTGTGGCTAACTAAGGAAGCAAAGATAGTATCAACTTGAAAGAAAATGAGTACAACTTAGGGAAGAGTAGTGGCAGGTCAGAAGATAAAAAACAACAAAGAATGACTAAAAGAATAATGAGAGAGAAGTTAGAGGACGAGAAAAAGCTCGCTAGAAATATAAAAATGGATAGTAAGAGCTTCTACCGGTATTTAAAAAGGAAAAGAGTAAGTAAAGTGAGTGTTGGTCCTCTCGTGATTGAGTCTGGGGAGTTAATAATGGAAAATAAGGAAATGGTGGAGGAACTGAACAGATTTTTTGCATCTGTCTCCACTGTAGAGGATACAAATAACATCTCTGAAATAATTGTGAATCAACAGTTGAAAGGGAGGGAGGAACTTGACACAATTACCATCACTAGGGAAAATTATTCAAACTAAAAGCTGACAAGTCCCCAGGTTCTGATGGATTCCATCCGAGGATCTTCAAAGAAGTGACTGCTGAGATCGTGCATGTATTGGTTTTAATTTTCCAAATTCCCTAGATTGTGGAAAGGTCCCATCAAATTTGAAAATAGCAAATGTAACTCTGCTACTCAGGAGAGGAGGGAAACAGAAAGCAGAAAACTACAGGCCAGTTAGCTTAACATTTGTCATAGGGAAAATGCTGAAATCTATTATTAAGGAGGTTATAGTCGGTCATTTAGAAAATATCAATTGCAATCAACATGGTTTTTTGAAAGGGAAATTGTGTTTGACTAATTTATTAGAGTTCTTTGAGGAAGTAACAATGGATAAAGGGGAACCTGTGGATGTGGTGTACTTGGATTTCCAGAAGACATTTGACAAGGTGCCACATCAAAGGTTACTAAACAAAATACGAGCTCATGGTGTAGGGGGTAACATATTAGCATGGGAAGAGGATTGATTAGCTAACAGGAAACAGAGAGTAGGCATAAATGGGTTGTTTTCGGGTTGGTAAGCTGTAACTAGTGGAGTGTTCCAGGGATCAATGCTGGCGTCTTAACTAGTTACAATCTGTATCAATTACTTGGATGAAGGGACGGAATGTATGGTTGCTAAATTTGCTGATGACAGAAAGATAGGTAGGAAAGTAAATTGTGAAGAGGACATAAGGAGCCTGCAAAGGCATATAGATTGGTTAAGTGAGTGGGTGAAGATTTGTCATATGGAGTATAATGTAGGAAAGTATGAACTTGTCCACTTTGGCTGGAAAAATAGAAAAGCAACATATTATTTAAATGGAGAGAGATTGCCAAACTCTGAGATGCAGAGGGATCTAGGTGTCCTAGTACACGAAACACAAAGTATTAGTATGCAGGTACAGCAAGTGATTAAGACGACAGATGCAATGTCATTTATTGCAAAGGAAATGGAATATAAAAGTGGAGATGTTTTGCTACAGTTGTAAAGGGCATTGGTGAGACCACACCTAGAGTATAGTAGACAGTTTTGGTCTTCTTACTTAAGAAAGGATATAATTGGGTTGGATGCCGTTCTGAGAAGGTTCATAGAGTCATGAAGTTTTACATCTTGGAATGAGAGAGTTATCTTGTGGCAAAAGGGTGGACAGGTTGGGTCTGTATTCATTGGAGTTTAGAAGGATGAGAAGTGATCTTATTGAAACATATAAGATCCTGAGGGGACTTGACAGGGCAGATGTTGAAAGGATGTTTCCCCTTGTGGGAGAGACTAAAACTAGGGGGCACAGTTTAAAAATAAGGAGACTCCCATTTAAAACCGAGAAGAGGAGAAACTTTTTCTTTCAGAGGGTCGTGAGTCTGTGGACAGAGGTGCAGGCAAGGTCATTGAATGTTTTTAAGGCAGAATTGGACAGATTCTTGACAAACAAGGGAGTCAAAGGGTATTGGGGGTAGGCAGGAAAGTGGAGTTGAGTCCACTTACATATCAACCGTGATCTTATAGTATGGCAAAGCAGGCTCGAGGGGCCGAATAGCTGCTCCTAGTTCATATGTATGTTCATATGTAATGTCAGCTGAGGCTCAGTTGGTAACCTTTGAGTTGGAAATTTGTAGGTTCATAGTCCTACTGCAGGACTTGAACACGACAATGAAGGCTGACGCTCCAGTGTACTGAGGGAGTGCTGCACCGTTGGAGGTATTGTCTTTTGGAGGAGATGTTGAACCCATCTGCTTCCTCAGGTGGATGTAAAATGGCACCATTTGGAAGAGCAGGGAGGTTATCCTGCCAATGTTTATCCCTCAATTAACATCACAAGAACAGATTATCTGGTCATTATCACATTGCTGTTTGTGGGAATTTGCTGTGTATAAATTGGCTGCCACAGTTCTCACATTACAGAAGTGACTACACTCCAAAAAAAATTTTATTGGCTGTAAAGCACTTTGGGACACCTGATGGTCATGGAAGGTGCTATATAAATGCTAGTCGTTCTTTCTTTAATAATCTTGTGCAGCTCCGCTGTCACATTATAGCTACTTGTGCAAACATTTATCTTACCATCACAGTCCAGAAGAAAGTCAACCATTTCAGGATAATCTATTGCTGCAGCCACGTGCAGTGGGGTTACACCATAGTTATCAGGCGTGTTAACATCAGCATGCCTCTCAATCAAAAACCTGGCAACATCAGGGTGCCATGTTCGGGCCGCCTATTGACAGAGATATGAAATGTAGTTAGACCGTTGAGCAAGTGCTATTTTAGGAACACTAAACGAGCAGACTCTCTTGGCAGTCTAAAATCAGTTTATGAAGCTGATGGTGTTATCAATAGGTCTTTTCCTGTTACTATTGTAAGACTTTGAAGGATTTAGTTTGACTCTTCTCAAATCAGATTTGTCTGAAAGAATAATGTATTTTATTCAACATATTGCTAAATGCCACGTTTACATGCCATTGTCATAAATGTCAGTGAATAATGAGCATACATATGGTGTCAAGGCTACATTGTAGGAGTGATGTCAAGATTTATCTAGTATAAAGCAGGGGAAACTATTTTTATTCGTCAAGGATAGATTTCCCAAAATACTTGTAGAAAAGCAATTATCCACAATTATTGACAACCACACTTTAAAAGTGATAGATAGGGCTGGATTTTACCCCCAGCCTGCGCACCCCCCACCCCCCCGACGTCAGGAGTTATTGTGGGGGAGGAGGGGGAAAATACCTCCAGGAGAGGCCCACCACTGGCCTTGATGTCAGGAAGGCCCTGCCCCATATTACCGACGTCGTCAAGGACTCCAGGAGGCCCCCCTCCCCACCCCACCGCTCAGTGATGGAAATGTCATTTAAATATTTAAATATATGCTAATTAATGAATAAGTTCTTACCTCATTGCAATGGCCGTCCCGCTCCGATATTCCGGCCAGTTGCCGGAACTCCCGTGCCTTCGGATCTCTAGACAGAGATCCAAGGCAGAACACTGGAGGGGAGAGGAGTGAAGTTTTCAGGGCGGGGGGGAATGGCAAAAACCACCGTGATTGGTGGAGGGGATGGTGGGAAGGGATTAAGGATTCTCAGCTTTGGTGGGGGGTGGGGGGAAGGTCGGGTTCATGAGATTTTGCTGGGGGAGAGGGCAACTAATAAATTGATTAGTCATTGGGTGGGTGGGAGAGGGGATTGAAACTGCTAATAAAGGCTTAAGTTTAATTTTTAAAGACCTGTACCTTTAAAAATTCAAATGGAACTGAAGGGCTGGAAGCCCTTTAAAAAATGGCGCCGGCACCTGCACCTGCACGGTGGCGCCGGACACCGTATCCGGGGATGGAGCGCCTGCCCCCTCTATGTCATCACAGCAGTTCCACGGGGCAAATCCCACCGCTTCTGAAGCAACTGTAAAGATTCCGGCCATAGGGTTCTGATTTCAACTTGCTGAATCACTCTCCATTAACAAATTCACAGATCTCTTTTTATTCGCCTTAGGACCTTTTAATACATTAAAGGTACTCTATAAATGCAGGTTGTTGTTGTTTGATGTTAAATATCAATGAGCAAAAGACAACATTTCTCATGAGCAGCATTTTTATCTATTCAAATTATGATGTACAACTTAGTGCCACAGTTAAAAAGCTACACTAATCACAAATATTAAATCCAAAATATTGGCGACAATATTTTCTCTGAAATGAATCATGCCATCAGGTTCACATTACCCCATGCAAAACACCCTGTCCATATCTGTCAGTAGCATTGATATCAGCTCCATTTTCCAGCAATGTATTCAAGCGCTCCAAATCAATCTAAAAACAAAAGGTTACATATGTTTCTTGGTTCTTAACAACAATATTACTAATAGTTAAACAGAGACTGGGGAAACAGATCCTCATCTCTCATCAAAAGACAGGCACAACACGCAGAGTGGGGTTACATTGGGTGGACTGTAGGTATCTCCTCTTGCCAATTGTGAATATTATCATTTCTCCACCTCTTTATAAATACTCATTTGTATTTAGGTAACACTCATCATGTTGAATTGTGTCGTTGCACTTCACAGTTTGAAGTACAATGACTGTTGCTATGCCAGCCATTCTGCACCACCTACACACCATAAACCGCTGGTACAGGAACGACCGACCAATCTTCCTTCCAGCCACCAATACATCAGCATAGTATAGAGCAATGACTTTGATCCTGAAGCAGATTATGAATGTTTTTTTATCATTTCTTTTAACTGCCATTATCGATCCCTACCTAGCTTCTCCAATCATTCGGCCTGCTCACTTCCATATCAAATAGCAACTATTAGCTACTCACAGGGATGCCTTTTTGCATAGCAGCTCTTTGCTGCATATCCAAATCGATTAATAATACTAATTTATAATGATCAAGTATATTATTTTACAAGTCACATGGTCTCCAAGGTGGCAATTGCCGTCCTTCTGAGTAAGCTGGCTTGACAATGATAATTGTAGTCATATTCTTCCAAGTGACATTAATGCTGCAGTATTGACATTAGATTAAAAATAAAGCATGCTTCACACACACATATGTGTATATCCACATATCCACGTAATGTACATAGAAATTGGGCTTGTCATTCATTGAAGATGTAAATGGAGATAAATTTTAGTTGAAAAGGATCATATTATCTCAGTTCCTGTAATGAAATATTTAAATTTTTCTTTTTCATGTGAATCAGGAGCCTTGGATCACACCGGGTGGTGCTTTCCCCACTAAACTGCCAAGGGAACAAGAGAAAGATTATTTTTCGAATCAGTGCTGGCAGGGAAGCTTCTCCCTGAGAATGCTGATATTGCTGTCAAAATAACAATAAATGCACAAATCCATCCAGACTCTGAACATCGAATTATTCCGGATCAGACCTGCTGTTGTGAATCAAGAGAATCATAAGTGGCAACTTACAGTGCAAAATAACAAGCATAGATACTAATATCTGGGGTGATAGAGGGGCTGATAACATAATGGCATTGGGCACTTGTTGCCCTGGAGTTTTCAACACACTCAAAGGGTGGGATTTCCATTCCGGAGTCGGGACTCCGACATTGTGGTCACTTCCAGGTCCCAACCCCGCCCTGTGTCAACAAAGTGCACACATTGCAATTTTGTTATGTAAAGCAGCTAATTGGCTTAGAGTCACATTTGCCACCCAATTAGCGGACAGACATGGGAAGGAGTGGGACACAGGCAGCGGTGGGCCCGATTTAAAGGGCGGGCAGCAGCCATTGCTGAGGTTGCCAATCGCCTAAGCGATTGGTGAAGGTGCAGAGCAAAGTGCAGTGAGAAAGGAGGACCCCCCCCATGCCAGGACAGCCCCCATTTTTCGGACACCTCACTGGAGATGCTGCTGGAGGTAGTAACTGAACGTAGAGACATCCTGTTCCCTGCCAGTGGCCCCAGCCTGCAAGGCTCACCAAGAGGGTATGGCTGGAGGTGGCTCACCAGGTCAGCAGCACAGGAGTGGTGAAGGTGAACTGGGTGCAGTGCAGGAAATGCTTCAATAACCTTCTCAGGTCTGGAAAGGTAACCTCCTGGTCACCAAACACGAGAGTGCAAAAGAGAGAGGCATCCTGAGGCTGAATAGAGTTCTCCTAACCATGGGAGAGGTGTGTGCTTATGACCCATAAGCATAGGTCAGAACCCTGGTGATGTTGGACAGGAGGCTGGAGTGTAAACTGCAGCAGAGTATGCAAATGAAAAGCTACAAGTGGTGAGGGAGAGCGGTATTGTCTTAACTGCATTTTTATTCATTTTGCAGGCTAAACAGGAGTTGAACGCCAGGGAGAATGAGACGGCACGCCAGGACGGTGGGGTACCACAGCTAGTTGACACACTTTGAGGAGCTGGCCCTTGACTTGGCCAGATCATCAAGACACAGGCACACTAGGGATGGAGAAACAGAGTCCGTCATAGACAGGGTGAAAATAGCTCAACATCACCATGTTCTGGGGATGCATGGCAATGCTCCATGTGCAATGAGCTGTCAAAGCATGACCTGTCATCTCATTGCTTTTAGCAGCGAGAGCATCTGTTGACTGTCGCAATCTCTCTTCTCCATCTTCTCTTATGTCTCTCACAGGGCCAGCTGCAGAGGGGCAGGAGTCCACACAGAGCCAACAAGATCCTGAGTGGTTAGAGGAGGAAGACACCTCGGAACCTGCACTGTCATATCTTTCCTGCATACCCTCCACCAGCTCATATACTCGCACCTCGGTGAGTCCTCGCACGTTATTAGAGAGGGTGACACGGGGTGAATCACACGTAACATCAGAGCAGGCGGATAAAGGGGAGACACAGTCAGATGTGGCCAGTCCCCTTTGGAGAATGGAGGACAGACACAGCCATGCTCAACAGAGTGGAGATGAGGATCCTATGGAGTCACAATGCAAGCAGCTCTACCTGGAGAACCAGTGTGAGATGTGTGCCCACATGTCAGAGTTACCTGAGGCACTCCATAGTCAATTGGATGAGAATGGAGGAGTCCATCCAGCTCATGTGCTCCACAATGTCTCAGTGCTTTGAGTGCATGAGCTCCTCCATTGAGAGAGTGGACAACCTCATGGAGAGCCTTTTTTTATTCTTTTATGGGATGTGGGCATTGCTGGCAAGGCCAGCATTTGTTGCCCATCCCTTATTGCCCTTGAGAAGGTGGTGGTGAGCTGCCTTCTTGAACTGCTGCAGTCCATGTGGGGTAGGTATGCCCACAGTGCTGTTAGGAAGGGAGGATTTTCACCCAGTGACAGTGAAGGAACAACAATATATTTTCGAGTCAGGATGGTGTGTGACTTGGAGGGGTACTTGCAGGTGGTGGTGTTCCCAAGCATCTGCTGCCCTTGTTCTTCTAGCTGGTAGAGGTCGCGGGTTTGGAAGGTGCTGTCGAAGGAGGCGAGGCGGGTTCCTACAGTGCATCTTGCAGATGGTACACACTGCTGCCACTGTGCGTCGGTGATTGAGGGAGTGAATGTTTGTAGATGGGGTGCCAATCAATTGGGCTGCTTTGTCCTGGATGGTGTCGAGCTTCCTGAGTGGTATTGCAGCTGCACCCATCCAGGCAAGAGGACAGTATTCCACAACACTCCTGACTTCTGCCTTGTAGATGGTGGACTGGTTTTGGAGAGTCAGGAAGTGAGTTACTCGCCGCATCACTCAGAGTGGATGCAGGAACAGCACACTGACATGCATGGAATGCATGTCGTAGTCTGTAGCATTGACTGCTCAGTGGCACAAATGGTGCAATGAAACTTGGAGTGGATGCCAGCTGCTTCCCAGCTGGTGCTTCACTCCAGCGATCAAAGGCACCGTGAAAGGGCTGAAGTGAAGGTGGATGGTGATGAGAGGCCACCCCTCACGGGACTCCATCGTCACCCTCTGCCTCCTTGGCCCCTCCGATGGATGAAGCATCTGTAGACTGATGCCCAGTGACACAGGCTGCCCCTGCAGTGATGCCGGTATAGGAGCCTTTGAAGCTACCATACCCCCCCCCAGCACCTCCATGCTGAGGCCGACCGCCACGGGCCTCTCAGTCCCAGACAGGCCCAAGTGAGGAGTCTGCCTCCACCCCAATCCTCCGCCAAGGGGGAGCACTCTGTAGTAGTGGCCAGAAGTGCAGGCCACCGTGTCAGTAATGCCACTTTGTGGGTCACTTGGGTTTTTCTAAAGTAATAATAGTTCACTGTTGAGCAATAAAGCACTGGGAAAGTTGTTGCACTAAGGCTGACTTGTGTGTTTTCATTTCATGTTGGCGAAACGCAGGAGAAATATATCAGATCCTGAGGGGACTTGACAGGGTAGACGTTGAAAGCATGTTTCCCCTTGTGGGAGAGACTAAAACTAGAGGGAACAGTTTAAAAATATGGGGTCTCCCATTTAAGACAGAGATGAGGAGAAATGTTTTCTCTGAGGGTCGTGAGTCTGTGGAATTCTCTTCCCTGGACAGCAGTGGAAGCAGGGTCATTGAATGTTTTTAAGGCAAAGATAGACAGATTCTTCACTAACAAGGGAGTCAAAGGGTATCGGGGGTAAGCAGGAAAGCGGAGTTGTGTCCACAAACAGATCAGCCATGATCTTTGAGAGTGGCGGAGCAGGCTTGAGGGGTCAAATAGCCTACTGCTGCTGCTAGTTCGTATGTTTGTATATATGTTTGTTTTAAGAAGGCAAAGTGAGGGTTGGCAGAGCAGTGGAGTGTGCTGGTAAAAAGCCCAAACAAAATTTATGCGGCAATTTTAACATAGCCCACTGGGCGGAGAAACGGGTGGGTTTGGTCGACTGCCCATTGACACCCAGCTCGATCATACTATGTTTAACTTCACGGCAACTTACATTAAAATTACCCCCTAAATTTGGGGGCCTCCTACCTCTGGAGTGGAAGCTGAGCTTAGAAGCTTCTGACTGAGCAGTGAGAGTACTAACGCTAATCCACAGTTGACACTCAGAATTAGGGGGCTTTTGCTGACTGTTTGCTGCTGAAGGGCGATCCCATTTGATTTCTTTTAGCTGCATACAGCACCCAAGCAGCACTGACATCAGTTGCATGAAAGTCCTTGTCAAGACCACAGGACAAAAAGTAGAATCACACCAGGTACAACATCTGTCCAGGTATTTTCTTGGAGCTTCAGTGGGACTGTCTTGCCTGTACCTACAATCGAATGACAACAATGAATTCACACAGGAGGTGGGAATTTTAGACAGTCAGTGTTCATGTTATCAATTGCCTCTGCCTGATACCTAAAAAGTCACTTGGGTACTGAACCCACAAACAGAGCAGCCCTTCTAGTTCAATTTTACTTAAGCACACTGCAAGCATCACAGGAAAGGAGTAAAGGAGTCAGCAGAGGGAAAGTAAATTGTTACAGTCGTAGTTTAACACTTCAGTTGCTATGGAAAAAAGGGGGAATAACAGTTTATGTAAAATTTTCCAACATTACATAAAATGCTTTCACAAACCAAAGTAAAGGAAAAAATTACCTCATTGTCATTGCCTCTCTTGGAGGTAATAATAAAATACTGAAGGAAAGCTGTAGTGGGGGAAGTACTGGTGCTTTTGTTCTGACTGCTTGTCCCTGGAGGGTGATCCAATGTCACTATTTGTTGCCCTGCATCTATAATCCTTTTCAAGCCAATGTATGTGGCAGAATCTGTGGTCTCTGGAAATGGAATAAAGAGATTAGCAGATTACAGTTTCTCACAGATTATCACAATTGTGGAACAGTAAATTTTACATCCACCTGATTTCGGTGAAGCTAGTCTACAAAACAACATCAGACAAAGTGAACTTTTAAGCTCATTTTAAGTGATGTGGAAAAAATATATTTCATAATGGGAAATAAAGAGGGACATAAAAGATACAGGAAATGAAAAGTAGACAAGAATGGGAGTCTTACAAAAGTCAGTTGAGGGTAACTAAAACATCAAGAATATTTTAGATAGCAGCAATAGAGAATCAGTTATGTTTAAGCTATGTGAGCACTGGACACCATGTCAAAGACCAAATAAGTCTTATTGATGACAAGGTAGGTAAAAATATTATAGAGGATCTGAAAAATGCCTGGTTTGTAGAATGGACTCTTCACAAAGACTGAGGACAGGTTTCATATCTGGTCACTCTGATGCAGGAGTTTATAAGGAGATGCTAGTAAAGCATGTACAGTCCCCACCAGGGGAGGCAGTGGTAATGTCACTGGACTAGTAATCCAGAGCCCAGGCAGGGTTTGAACCCCACCGTGGCATATGGTGAAATTTGACTTCAATTAATAAATAAAATCTAGTTTAATGGTGACCATGAAACCATTGTCAATTGTTGTAAAAACCCATCTGGTTTATTAATGTCCTTACATGTGGCTCCAGACAGCACAGCAATGTGGTTGACTCTGAAATGGCCTAGCAAGCCAAGGGCAATTGAGGGATGGGCAATAAATGCTGGCCTAGCCAGCGAGGCCCACATCCCATAAACAAATTTTAAAAAAAACTTAGAATGGCTACATTTAGAGCAGGCCTACACTAACCGAAATGCAATCTATTAGCATTAATAACAATTTCAAAGTTATCACTTAAGTTTAATTTTGGCAGTAACAGCTGTGCTTACTCACTAGTGAGTACCTCCTTCTGGTGCACTCAATGCAAGAACAAACATGAGCGAGTAAATAATACCCTGTTAATGTTCAATTACCTTTTGTGTACTTAAGGTCTCCTAATCCTCTCTAAGTGGTATAGGTTTGTAGTTTGTACTGCAGAGCAGAGCAGAGTGGAAACAACTGGGCAAACAGGTCGCTCCACGGAAGGAATATTCTTGCTATGTAGTAATCGTGTTATCATGTTATACCGGCCATCGCATGAATATAACTTGTTACAAACTCTGGGGACTGTATGACCATCAAATTCACAGAATGAAATTTGTCTGCGACACTTGGGGCATAAAGGGAGTGATTTTACCACCCCCATCACTGGCCGGGAGCCTCATCCACCAACAATACACATTGGAAATTCACACTACTCATGATATCTTGACTGCAAAAGATCCTGTTTGCAATTTGCGGGGCTGCCAGATGAGAATCCGTGGCAGCAACATGGACCCATAAAATAACCAATTTATCTCCATGAGATATATACTTCGAATTCCACAAACACAGGAACACCACCTGAGGCCTCGATTAAGGCGAATGTTAGCCCAATATTGAATAAAGGAGCAGTAAGCAAAAGACGTGTACCGGATGGAAGGGTCACCAGCCAATTTCTGCTGGTTGGGATTTTTTTTGAGCAGACTTTTTTTTATTGCTCATTTAAAACTAGCAACTTCAACCTGGTTTTCTGTTTTTTCATTGGCTACTTCAGCTGATGTATTTTCATCTATTGTGAAGTTTGCTATAAAATATCAAAAACCAGACCAATTCAAATTATTTCAGTGCCCAGGAAATCACCAAAGCCTCAAATTGAACGCCACAGTGAAGGAGAAGAGCAGCAGGATGGAGGAAGAGCCGCAAATAAATATTCCACACTGCAACTGGGAGTGCTCAGAAATACAATCCACAGGCACTTCCTGTCTGGGCCACCTCCTGAATGATTTCCAGTAGGACTTGAACCCATAACCTTCAGAGCCAGTTACAATCAAGAAGTGATTTGAAAAAACAAAAATGGAAGGAGTGATGCTGGAAAGTGAGAAGTGAAGAGGGAGAATAACAGAAGTGGCTTAGTGGAGAGCAAACATAACATGAGAAATAGCAGGAATAGACCATAGACCCCTCCAGCCTGCTCCCACATTCAATACAATCATGGCTGATCTACTGCTTCAACTCCACTTTCCTACCCATTCCCCATATCCCTCTATTCCCTGAGAGACCAAAGTCTAAAATAAAGAATCTGTTTAACTTGCATGAGTTCTTTTGGTGAGGTAACAGAGAGGGTTGATGAGGGTAATGTGTTTCCAAAAGGCATTTGATAAAGTGCCACATAACAGGCTTGTCAGCAAAGTTAGAGCCCATGGAATAAAAAGGACAGTGACAGCATGGATACAAGATTGGTTTAGTGACAGGAAACCGAGAGTAGTGGTGAATGGTTGTTTTTCGGACTGGAGGAATGTATATAGTGGAGTTCCCCAGGGGTTACGGTTAGGATCCCTGATTTTTGTGATCTATATTAATGATCTAGAGTTGGGTGTACAGTACAGAATTTCAAAATTTGCCGATGACACAACACTTGGAAGTACTGTGAAGTGTGAGGAGGATAGTGATAAACTACAAGAAGACATAGACAGGCTGGTAGAATGGGTGGACAGGTGGCAGATAAAAATTTCATGCAGAGAAGTGTGAGGGAATTCATTCTGGCTGGAAGAATGAGGATAGGCAATGGAAAATAAAGGGTGCAGAGTAGAGGGACCTGGGGAATACGTGCACAAATCGTTGAAGGTGGCAGGGCAGGTGGAAAAAGTGATTAATAAAGCATATGGGATCCTTGGCTTTATAAATCGGGGCATAAAGTACAAAAGCAAGGAAGTTTTGATAAACCTGCATAAAACATTGGTTCGGCCTCAACTGGAGTATTATGTCCAGTTCTAGAACCACACTTCAGGAAGGATGTGAAGTATTAGGGAAGGTGCAGAAAAAGTTTACAAGAATGATTCCAGGGATGAGAAACTTCAGTTATGTGGATAGGGTGGAGGAGCTGGGATTGTCCTCCTTGGAGAAGAGAAGATTAAGAGGAGCTTTGATAGAGGTGTTCAAAATCATGAGGAGTCTAGACTAAGTATAAAGGGAGAAACTGTTCCTGTTAGCAGAAAGATTGAGAACCAGAGAACACAGATTTAAGGTGATTAGAAAAAAAAAAGCAATGCTGAGATGAGGAAAAACATTTTTACACGGCGAGTGGTTAGAATCTGGAATGCACTACCTGTGAGTGTGGTGGAGGTAGATTCAATCGAGGCCTTCAAAAGGGAATTGGATAATTATAGGAAGAAAAAAATTTGCAGGGCGACTGGGAAAAGGTGGGTGAGTGGGACTAGGTGAGTTGCTTTTGCGGAGAGCCAGAACAAACATGACAGGCCAAATGGCCTCCTTCTGTGCTGTAACCATTCTATGATTCTATAATCTGTCTATCTCAGCCTTACGTATACTCAATGATGGAGTATCCACAATCGTCTGGGTTAGAAAATTCCAAAGATTCACTACACTCTGAGTAAAGAAATTTCTCCTCATCTCAATCCTAAATGAACAAGTCCTTATCCTGCGACTGTGCCCACATGTTCTAGATTCCCCAGCCTCTCAGTGTCTACCCTGTCAAGTCCCTTCAGAATCTTAAATGTTTCAATGAGATCATCTCTCATTCTTCTAAACTCCAGAGAATATAAGCCTTATTTACTCAGCCTCTCATCATAGGACAACCCCTTCACCCCAGGGACCAATCTAGTGAACCTTTGCTGTACTGCCTCTAATGCCTCTAATATCCTTCCTTAGATATGGAGACCAAAACTGTGCACCGTACTCCATGTGTGGTTTCACCAAAGCCCTATACAATTGTGGGTGGCACAGTAGCGCAGTGGTTAGCACCACAGTCTCACAGCTCCAGTGACCCAGGTTCTGTTCTGGGTACTGCCTGTGTGGAATTTGCAAGTTCTCCCTGTGACTGTGTGGGTTTCTGCCAGCTGCTCCAGTTTCCTCCCACAGCCAAAGATTTGCAGGTTGATAGGTAAATTGGCCATTGTAAATTGCCCCTAGTATAGGTTGGCAGGTGGTAGGAGAATGGTGGGGATGTGGTAGGGAATATAGGATTAGTATAAATGGGTGGTTGTTGGTGGGCTGAAGGGCCTGTTTCAGTGCTGTATGACTCTATGACAATTGTAGCAAGACTTCCTTACTCTTGTACTCAAATCCCCCTGCAATAAAAGCTAACATGCCATTTGTCTTCCTAGTTCCTTGCTGTACCTGAATGCTAACTTGGTGTTCCTTGTACAACTATCCCAAGTCTTTCTGAACATCAACATTTACAAGTTTCACACATTTTAAAATAATATTCTGCTTTTCTATTCTTACGACCAAAGTGAATAACTTCATACTTCTCCACATTATACTCCATCTGCCATCTTGTTGTCCACTCACTTAACCTGTCTATATCTCTGTGCAGCATCTTTGCATTCTCCTCACAGCTTATATTCCCAGCTAGTTTTGTATCGTCAGCAAACTTGGATACATTACTCTCAGTCTCTTAGTCTAAGTCATTGATATAGATTGTAAATAGTTGAGGCCCCAAAAATGATTCTTGTTGCACTCCACTAGTTACAGCCTGACACCTTGAAAATGCCCCATTTATCCCTAATCTCTGCTTCCTGTCTGTTAGCCAATCCTCATCCATGCTAATATAGTGTCCCTAACTCCATGAGTGTATTCACCTTTTGTGTGGCACTTTATCGAATGCTTTTTGGAAATCCAGGTATACTACTTCTACTGGTTCTCCTTTATCTACCCTACTATGTACATCCTCAAAACTCTTCATAAATTTCTCAAATGAGACTGCAGTGGATAGCTTGAAAGACAATCCCAATGTTTCAAACCTTTGTTTGCATTTCCATTTTATTATACCAAGGAGCATCTAAGTGAATAATTGTTGTTTCATCTCTACGGCCTCAATACCACTCCTATAGTGTGGAATCCAAAATTGCACAGAGCACCCCAACTGTGGTCCTAAGGTTATATATAGATTCACCATTACACCTCAACCTTTATATGCTATACCACTTGCTGTAAAGCCAAATATTCCACTGCCCTTTTCTGAAGCCATGCCAACTCAAGGTGCTGTTTTTCATGTCTTGTGGGCCTGAGCATCACCTGCCAATCCCTTTGCTTCACCAATCACCTAGTCTTCCGCCATTCAAAGTGTAAATTTTACTTTATTTTAAACTTAAATTTACTACATCAAATTTGCTGATATTGAATTCCCTCTGCCAACTGTTTTGCTCATTTTTATCAACTTCTGCTAACAGTTTCCTTTATTCCTCAGAACCATTCACTATACCTCATACTTTAGTAATTGCTGCACATTTGGACACCAATCCCTCTTGTCGTGTAGCCAAATTATTGATGTACACAATGAACAAAAGTTTCCCAGACCATCACCCTGTGGGATACTGCTACCCACTTCCAACCACCCTGAGAAATTGCTTTTAACTCCCAAACTGTTTCCTCCATTCTAACTTTGTTAATCCAATTTGTTGCCCTCTCTCTAATTCCATACTCCTTAATCTTCTCCAATATCTCCTGTGTGACACCTTCTCATAAGAACATAAAAATAGGAATAGGCCAAACAACTCCTCGAGCCTGCTCCTCTTTTCAGTAAGACCATGACTGATGTTTATATCAACTCCTTTCCACCCTTTCCCCATATCCCTTGATTCCTTTAGTGCCCAAAAAATCTTCTGATTTCAGTCTTGAATACACTCAACAATTGAGCATCCACAGCTCTATGGGTGGAGAATGCCAAAGATTCACAACTCTGAGTGAAGAAATTTCTTATCTCAGTCTTAAATGGCCGATCTCTTATTCTGAGGCTATGAAACCCTAGTTCTAAACTCTCCAGCCAAGGGAAACAGCCTCTCAGCATCTACCCTCTCAAGCCCTTGAAGAATTTTATACATTTTAGAAACATAGAAACATAAAAAATAGGAGCAGAAGTAGGCCATTTAGCCCTTCAGGCCTGCTCCGCCATTCAAAAAATATCATGGCTGATCGTCTAATTCAGTACCCTGTTCCCACTTTCTCCCCATATCCCTTGATCCCTTTGGCATTAAGAAATATATCATATAGATCACCTCTCATCCTTCTAAACTCCAGAGAATACAAACCCATTCAACTCAATCTCTCCTCACAGGACAGCCTCTCTTCCCAGGAATCAATTGAGTGAAATCAATCTTGAAAGAACATGGCAGAGAATTGGTTTATCCATCCAACGCCACATCTGGCTGGAGTGCATTAAGCACCATCGGTCCTGCTCTTGTCTGCTGAAACTGCTCACCATTCCAGGATCATCCTCAGTTTCTTTTCTCTACTGCAAACCATCTACTTGAAAACTCTCTCCTCTGTCTCCTCCACACTCAGCTCCAACAATAAATGCAAGGAGCTCATGGACTTGGTTGTCATTTAGATCATGACCATCCAATCAGCTGTGTCCCTCCCTTCCAATAGCCACCTGGCCAAACTTCCTCTGTCCTGGTCCTGAATTTGCATCTATCTCTAGTTTCTCTCCTATCTCCCCTCATCCCTGCTCTGCGCTCATCGTGTCCATGAGACCCATTCCTGCTCCCTCAGTCCTCTTCCCACTAAATTGCTGACCACCCAATTTCACCTCCTGGTCCCCACGTTTGCTGATATTGTTAATAGTTCTCTCTCTCCAGGTCCTATCCCTCTTTCCTTTAAATATGCCATCATCACCCCACTGCTCAAAAAACAACATTCACCCACCATCCTTGCGAACTACCACCTCATCTCCAATTGCCTTTCCTCTTCAAAATTCTTGAGCGTGCTCATTATCATCATTTAGGCAGTGTTCATCCACTGTAGGATCACTGACCCGAAACGTTAACTCTGCTTCTCTTTCCACAGATGCTGCCAGACCTGCTGAGTGAATCCAGCATTTCTTGTTTTTGTTTCAGATTTCCAGCATCCGCAGTATTTTGCTTTTATTATAGTAGGATGTAGCCCTCCTGATGCCTTTTCCATTTATCTCTATCCCTTAAATAAAAACAGGAAGTGCTGGAAATACTCAGCAGGTCAGGCAGCATCTGTGGAGAGAGAAGCAGAGTTAACGTTTCAGGTCAGTGATCTTTCATCAGAACTGGCAAAGGTTAGAAAAGAATTAGATTTTAAGCAAGTGAAGGGGGGGTGGGGATGGTGTGGTTTGGTGGGGAAGAGAACAAAAGGAAAGGTATGTGATAGGGCTGAGGGGAGGAGAGATTAAGTAACAAAGATGTCATGGAACAAAGGCAAAAAGAGCATGTTAATGCCAGTGGTGAAAGACAAAGCATTAGTCCAGAGAGAGTGTTAATGGTAGAATAATGAGCAGCTCTGTCCAAAAGCACATGGAAAACAGGCACACGGTTAAAAAAGAAAAGAAAATTATTTTAAAAATAGAAAAATGAAGAAAAAATGCTGGTCATGCTCTGAAATTGTCGAGTCCACAAGGCTATAAATTGCCTCATCGAAAGATGAGGGGCTGCTCCTTGAGCTTGCGTTGATGTTCACTGGAACACTGTAGCAGGCAAAGGACAGAAATGCGGGCATGTGAGTAGGGTGGTGTGCCGAAATGGCAAGCAACCAGAAGCTCGTGTTATTTTGCTTTTATCTCTATCCCTTGCTGTTCTCTCCCATGTGGTCCCTAGGTATGATAATATGTCCTTCTTCTCGGTTTCCCCCGCTTTTTCCTGTTCTTGGCTGCCACTCCATTAGCCTTTTTGTCCACCTGTTATTATTTATTCGAGCAACATGCCCAGCCCATCTCCATTTGGCTTCTTTTATCTTCTGAATGATGTCCTTACCACCAGTTTTCTGGAATATTTCATTACACCTGATTTTATAATGAATGGAGATGTGTAACATTTGCCTTTCCATTGCTCTCAGCTCTACACAGTTTTTGTTCTATATATTTTGTAGTTGTCCATGATTCTGCCCCATATGTCAAGGTTGGTAGCACACACTGATTATAAACCTTCCTCCTGAATGTCAGTGGTATTTTCTTATCACACAGAATATCTGTATCTCCAGAAACAACTCCATCCTGCCCTAATCCTACTCAGGACCTCTTCAATTTGTACAATCTTCCATCCTTAATGTTTGGCCCACATATCTGTGTTCAGTCTTTTTTTCAATTTCTTAGTCTTCAATAGTATGGTATTTTCTGTCTTAAAGTTTTTCGTAGACTTTGTTTTTCCTTTGTGCATTTTCAGCCTAAAATTTTTATCTCTTTATTTAAGTTATTTAGTTGTACTTCCAAATCTTTAATGGATGAAGTAATAAGTGCAACATCATCTGCAAAGCGTAAGTCTGTTAGTTTTTCTCCATCAATATTTAATCCTCTTTCCTCTAAGGATATTTTCTGGAATATGTTGATAGGTAAATCGGCCATTATAAATTGCCCCTAGTATAGGTAGGTGGTAGGGGAATATAGGGACGGGTGAGGATGTGGTAGGAATATGGGATTAGTGTAGGATTAGTATAAATGGGTGGTTGATGGTCGGCACAGACTCGGTGGGCCGAAGGGCATGTTTCAGTGCTGTATCTCTAAATCTAAAATATCCCTCATTTATTCCTGCTTTCCTTAAAGCTACAAACAAATCTCTGTGTTCCGCCTAATCAGATGTCTTCTCATAGAAATAAATTCAACACACAGGTTCAACAGATATTCGTTTGCCTTCTCAATGAGTTGGTTCATTGTATGTAGATGGTCTGTTGTAGAGTATCCTTCATAGAATCATAGAAAGTTTATGACACAGAAAGAGGCCACTTGGCCCAATGTGTCTGTGCCGGCTGAAAAAAAGAGCCACTCAGCCTAATCCCACTTTCCAGCATTTGGTCCATAGCCCTGCAGGTTACAGCACTTCAGATGCACATCCAGATACCTTTTAAATGCAATGAGGTTTTCTGCCTCAGCTACCCTTTCAGGCAGTGAGTTCCAGACCCCCACCACCCTCTGGGTGAAAAAACATTTCCTCTTCTCCCCTTTAATCCTTCTACCAATCACTTTAAATCTATGCCCCCTAGTCACTGACCCCAGTGCTAAGGTAAATAGGCCGTTCCCATTCACTCTATCCAGGCCCCTCACAATTTTGTACATCTCAATCAAATCTCCCCTCAGCCTCCTTCCCTAAATACCAGCTGTTCTCTTGGTTGGTGATCGTCTAATGTTGTTTTTATCCTATTTTGAATAATACACCCCAAGAAGACAGACAATGTTAAACAAGCCGATAGTTATTCAGAGTCTTCTCACTTCAAATACTGTTAGTGGGGAAGGAGTGATTATGTATAGTCTTTCAATGTGTTGTTGCCTCCCAAATCTGTGCCCATGTTTTCCAGAACTCTGTGTTTGAATCCCTCCGATCAAGTTTTGGCCCCTGCCACAGTACCCAAAAGACTCTTATTAAACTGACAAGTAATATCCTATGTGACAGTGACAAAGGTAAACTATCCCTCCTCATCCTTCTTGACCAGTCTGCAGCCTTTGACATGGTTGACCACACCCAAGCTCCTCCAAAGCTTCACCACTGTCATCCAGCAGGGTGGGACTGCACTCCGCTGGTTCCATTCTTATTTATCTAATCGTAACCAGAGTATCACTTGCATTGGCTTCTCTTCCCACTCCATATCGTTAACTCTGGTGACCCCCATGGACCTATCCTTGGCCCCCTCCTCTGTTTCTCATCGACATGCTGCTCCTCGGTGACCATCAAAAAATACAGCACTAGTTTTCAAATGTACGCTTTTGACACTCAGCTCTGTGTCACCACTACCTCTCTCAACTCCTCCACTGTTACTAAAGTATCAGACTGCTTAACTGACATCCATACTGGATGAGCAAAAATTTACTTCAATTAAATATTGGTCCCCGCTCCAAACTCCATTCCCTATCTACTGACTCCATCCCTCTCCCTTGCAACTGTCTGAACGAACCAGACTGTGCGCAACCTTGGTATTATATTTGACCCCAAGGTGAACTTCTGACCACATAGCTGCGCCATCATTGTGACCTTCCATTTCTACCTCCATAACATCACCTGACTTTGCCCACCTTAGCTCATCTGCTGCTCAAACATTTGTCCATGCCTTTGTTACCTCTAGACTTGACTATTCAAACCCACTCCTGGCTGGTTTCCCACATTTCTATCCTCTGTAAACTTGAGGTAATCCAAAGCATTTCTGCCCATATTCTAACTCGCACCAAGGCCATTCCCCTATCACCACTTTGCTCGCTGACCTACATTGGCTCCTGGTCAAACAACGCTTTGATTTTAAAATTCTCATCCTTGTTTTCAAATCCCTTCATAGCTTTGCCCCTCCCTATCGCTGTAATCTCCTCCAGTTCCACAACCCTCTGAGATATCCGCATGCATCTAATTCTGGTCTCTTCAGCATCCCTGATTTTAATTTCTCCACCATTTGTGGCTGTACCTTCAGCTATCTAGACCCTAAGTTCTGGAATTCCCTTTCTAAACTGCTTCAACTATCGACCTCTCTTTCTTCCTTTAAGATATTCCTTAAAACCTGCCTCTTTGACCGAGCTTTTGGCCATCTACCCTAATATTGCCTTTTGTGGATCAGTGTCAAATTTTGTTTGATAACACTCCTGTGACGCGCATTGGGATGTTTTTATTACGTTAAAGACATTATACAAAGATATGTTATTGTTGTTGAACCTTTGTTGCAGCCCCTCTAAGGCAAATATATCCTTCCTTAGCTATGGAGACCAAAACTGTACACAGTACTCCAAATGTGGTCTCTCCAATGTCCTGTACAATTACAGCAAGACTTCCTTACTCTTGTACCCCAACCCTCTTGCAATAAAGATAATATACCATTTGCCTTCCTAACTGCTTGCTGCACCTGCATGTTAACTTTCTGTGATTCATGTACAAGGACCCCAAATTCCTCCAAACCCCAACATTTACGAGTTTCTCAGCTTTTCAAAAATATTCTGGTTTTCCATTCTTCCTACCGAAGTAGATAATTTCACACTTCCCCACATTATACTCCATCTGTGACCTTCATGCCTAATGAATTAACCTGTCCACACCCGTTGCAGCCTCATTGTGTTCTCCTCACACCTTACTTTCCCACATAACTTCATATCGTTAGCAAACTTGGATACATTACACTCAGTCCCCTCATCTAAGTCATTGATATAGATTGTAAATTGCTGAGGCCCCAGCAGTGAACCTTGTGGCACACCACCAGTTATACCCTGCCATCCTGAAAATGACCTGTTTATTCCTACTCTGTTTTCACTCCATTAACCAATCCTCAATCCATGCTAATATATTACCTCCAATCTCAGAGCTCTAAACTTGTATAACAAGCTATTGCATGACACCTTTTCAAATTCCATCTGAAAATCTAAATACACAACATCTATTGGTTCCGCCATCCACCCTGCCAGTTGTATCCTTAAAAAACTCCAATATATTTCTCAAATGCAATTTCCCTTTCATAAAATCGTGTTGAATCTGTCTAATTACATTGTGGTTTTCCAAGTACCCTGTTATCACATCCTTAATAATAGATTCTAGCATTTTCCTTATTACTGATGACAGGCTAACTGTTCCATACTTCTCTGTTCCCCCTCTCCCTTGTTTCTTGAATAGTGGGGTTACATTTGCTACCTCCAATCCACAGGGACTGTTCTAGAATCTAGGGAATTCTGAAAGATCAATGCTGACACCTTTTTTAAAACCCTAGGATGTAGTCCATCAGGTCCAAGGGAATTGTCAGCTTTTTGTCCCATTAATTTCTCCAGTAGCTTTTCTTTACTAATATTAATTGCTTTAAATTTCTCACTCTTATTAGACCTTGGTTCCCCACAATTTCCAATATGTTCTTTGTGTCTTCTACAGTGAAGACAAAGACAAAATATTTGTTCAAAGTCTCTGTCATTTCCTGATTTCCCACTACAATTTCTCCTGCCTCAGCCGCTAAGGGACCCATGTTTCACTAATCTCTTCCTTTTTACATACTTATAAAAAGTTCTGTCATGGACTTTCGTAGAGTCTGCAAACACCACATTCACTGCAATTCTCCCACCTACCAAATATGTCACCTCCTTGACAAACTCTTTCATGATTGTCAAACACAATCTTCCTTTCCGGAATCAGTGTTGGCTGCTTTTAATTCTTTCCACTTCAGATATTTAGTAACTTCATTGTCAGTTTTAAAGTAAAATGGCCTGATATTACTTGGGTTAGCTCTGTCTCCCTTTTTGGAAATGAATAATAATTTCTTCATTTTCCAGGCCTCCAGCAAACGCAGGGGCTGAAATTCAAATTTGACACAGATGGGCAGTAATGGAGCCGTTGCCCACTAAACAACCAGATTTAACTTTCCATTGAATTTAATAGAAATAAGATGGGCCGGATGTATAATGGGTAGGTCGATCTGCTACCATTATTTTACCCCCATCCACTCTCAAAGGAACCCTGAAAAAAAGAAGGCGAGGATTTTTCACTGTGATCCTGCCTGATTTCCTTTTCCTCACCCCCCCCCACTGAGGTTGCCGCTGACAGTTCTCTCCCTGACTGGTGCATGCCAAGATATTGTTGGTGTGGCTGGGGCCCCAGGTCCCCTCTAAATTTTTTGTTGTTGTCTGCGGCCTTTTCATTTCAATGCGTGGCTGTGGACATGCTGTAGCTTAAGGGCGACAACTTGTGAGCAGCCTGTGTGGTACCTTCCTGGTTGCAGCACAGTCATGCATGTGCACAGCTTAGAGGGGGCACTGCTGGGGACTGGGTCCTGGCGGATTGTTCGTCCTGCCACCCGTGTTATGGCCACTCCCCATGGCCTCACTTAATAAACCCCGTCCTAAGAAAAGCGGTTGGGACTGGGGCACAAGTCCTACCATGCTGGAACTCCATTCCAAAGCAGAGAACCTTCCCCATACAATTTCTAAGGCAATTGCTATTTCTGCTGCCATCCCCTCAAAGTGTACCCTGCAAGTTTGCAGCATGAATTTTTACTTCCACCACTGGGCATTAAATGGGTGGTAGCTGATTGGTGCTCATTTTACACCCCCGCCCAATTTTTGTTTCCGCAGGAAGACATAGGCAACATGAATCAAATAAAAGAAATATGAATATTTGCTTTCTTGAAATGTTTCACTTGTATTCCTAATGCAAGATACAATTTAGAAGGACCTTAACTAACAAACTAGTGGATGAACCCCTGCTTGTAGACAACTCTGTAGACCATATGCAGCACCACAGGAGCCAGGCTGCTGATTTTCTCCAACTTGTCGTAAGGGATTGAATAATTTGACTAGAAGCTCAGTAAATTTAAGGTCATACTACCTAGCTCAGCATCTGTTTTAAATGGTATATGTTTATGTGGAGTTCGCCGTTGTCGCACATAGTCCTTCCACTTGTGGTCTGCATTGTCCTCACTCCCTGGTCCAGTTGCAGGTGCATTCTTTCTTTGTATTTCCTGTAGAGAAATATTCAAACTCTGTGTTATACCGCAAATCATATGGACTATTCTGCTTGCACTGACTTAACAAAAGATAGCACTCAATAAATCAAATATAGTTTTGATGTTATCTGTGGAAAATATCAGGGTACATTGTACCACTTATCACAACAGTGTTGCTCTTTTTCATCCATTTTCTGTCCTCCTGTTCTGAGAACATTGGATCATTCTGAGTTGCACTCCTACAGCACCTAGTAGCTCATTCAAGTAGCCACTGTTGTTGGGAGGGTCTCTGACCACTGACAGTGCCACAGCAAATCTGATCCTATTCTAATTCAATACTTATACACACACATGTTGCAGCAACTGTTATTGGATACCTTATTTTCTCTTTCCCAGTCATTGGTGGCGGTGCCTTCCACTACTGAGGGTCTAGGCTCTGGAAATCCTTCCCTCAACCTCTCTCCCTCTCTTTGCTTCTTTAAGACACTCCTTAAAAACTACCTCTTTGGCCAAACTTTTAGTCATCTGTCCTAATATTTCCTCATGTGGCTCGGTGTCAAATTTTGATAATGCTCCTGTGAAGCATTTGGGATGTTTTACTGCTTAAAAGTCACTATATAAATGCATTTGTTTTTATTGCTGTTGTTGTTGGATTAGTGCAACTGTCATAACCCTCAAGAAGCTCAACACCATCCAGGACAGAGCAATTTGCTTAGTCAGTTCCAGTGCTACTGAACTCAATAACTTCACCTTTTACCACCAGTGCAGTATGGCTGCAGTATGTATAATTTTCTGAAGCAATTCACCTAGGTTACATCGACAGCACTTCCTGCCCCTGGGACCCCTACCAAGGAGGACAAATGCAGCAATACCTTGGGAGCATCTTCACCTCCAGGTTCCCCTTTAGATCACCATCCTAACTTTGACATATATTACTGTTGTTCTGGAATTCCCTATTTAACACCACCATGACTCCTCAAATAGAGCTTCAGGCATTGGGTGTGCACATCAGGAGATGTGCGGCAGAAGTAAGTCTGCCCTACACAATCTTCCATTGGATTTGTGCTTACCATGTAACTATTCAGAAAGCACAGTATGGCTAAAATTAATTGTCTCTGCTCAGCTGATAATCCACACAATTCCTGTTTACAGCCCGACAAGAGTGAAAATTTTACCACCTTTCTCAACCTATGTTAGAAAATTAGAACCATCTGCAACTTTGCCTAAATGACCATTTTTGTGCTGAAATCCCATCCCTTTACTATGTTTCATACAAACAGGTTAACAGATTTGTTAAAATCCCACACAAATAAATATCATATGAGCATATTAACATGTTGATTATTAATGTCATACAGTGTGGTTTCAATTAATTTGTGTGTAGAATTTCATTTTTTGTCTGGCAATAAATCAGAGTTAAAATTAGCAACAGGTGGAAAGTCACTTCCATGGAAACATTGTTTAGACCACAAGATAGTTAGGAAAGTCATTAGCGCCAAATACAAAGAATGAATCTGTGAAGGGCCTTGGGATGTTTTACTACATTTGTACTCATCATTGGAATTAATTATTTATGTGTCTGCCAATTTTCACATGAGTGCAAAGTAGGTTATACCAATCAATCCATATTTAACAACAATAGTCCTAATTGAAAAGACAAAAGCTATTAAGTCTAACAATGGTGTTAAAACACAAAACATATTTATGACGCCTACTCAATTCGGCGGCTGATTAGACCTGTCCTAATTATACTGGCCCGATCTTGTGTTAACTGCATTATAGTAAGCATATGTGGCCCAGCTGGCTGTTGGTATTAAGCCTCTGAGGTATCCTGTGGAAAATGTAATAAAAGCTTCCAGGAAGTGTTAAGGTTGACAGAACACAGGCAAAATATGGAATGAAAATCACTAGGTTACAAAGTAGATCGAGTCATTGAGTTATACAGCACAGAAACAGGCCCTTATACTGATGAGGAAGAGGTTGTAGCTGTCAGAAGTCAGTCAGCGCAGTCCCAGGATATCACAGCAGGAGTTTCTAATCTTAGCTGCTCCACCCTAACAAGAAGTACAATCCACTTGTTGATCACACTTCGGGGTCAAGTTTGACAGCCTTCGTCTGGTGTTAATGAGTCAGTCTCAGCCTCAAAATGGGGTGGGGAGCTTTGCCGCCCTATTAACACCCGTGATGCAGGCAGCTCCATTCTGAAAGGGGCTGACTGCCAGGTGGCCAAATCTCCTGCCTGATTCAGGTGATAGGCTCCTTTTAATAAGGAAATCAGGGTCCCATAAGGTGAGCAGTGTCCCGATTGCCATTTTTGATCAGAACTGGTCAGAGCCTATACATTTCCAAGGGTGATGGAAGCGATGGGGCCCAACAAAGGTAATTGTTGAATTATTAAAATAATCTGGGCCACTGCCACGCCACCCTACCCTGCAATCTACCAAACTGACACTCACTCTGGCCCATACCTGAGACCTCAATCTGGCAAATTACATCATGCAGCCTGTTTGGTGCTTCGTAGTTCACCTGCCAGATTTAAATGAGACTGAGGCCTCAAAATTGCAGGGTCCTCCTCACCACCAGAATAGGCAGCTGACCAGTCAAACTCAATCACTTAGTGTGAAAAACTTCCTGATATTATCCTAAATTTTCCTTTCATCGGTTTGAATCTGTACCACCACCCTCCCTGGCCTTGTCCGATTGTGCAACTGTCATGGTTTAACTTGAAGTAATGTGCTGGCTTTATTTTTCCTATGTGATTTACTGCCTCACATGCCCATTTAGTTGCCTGCTTGCAAGGATCAGAAGTTCATGTTTTTCCGACTTTCCCTGGGGAATAGCCTCGTGGCTTCACTCTGCCCTCCTCTAGAGTGAATACCTCCCTTGTATCTCACTGGGCGGAGTACCTGAAATGCAGTCTGATCAGAACACTGCATAGTTTCAACATGACATTCTCCGACGTGTGCTCCACTGATTTGGCAAAATAGTTGAGCTTTGTTGGTTCCTCTCTGAAGCGATGAGAAATCCATTAAGCGCTGACTCATCAAATTACTTTCAACTTTACCCATTGCTATTTTGACGGCATTTGTGGACTACACACATCATCCATTTTTTACTTCCTACATGTAGTACTTTACACTTACCTATGTTGAATTTCATCTCCCACTGGTCTGCACATGTGCACATTTTATCTACTTAATTTTGTAGACTTTTAGCTGGCTTTTTAATTTTGAAATTTGCACCATTGCCAACCGTGCCTTCAGCTGCCTAAGCCTTAAACTCTGGAATTCCCTTTCTAAACCTCTCCGCCTTTATTATTAAAAATTACACAATGAAATACTTAGATAAATTAACTCCCCTCTACCACTTTTTCCTCCTTTAAGGTGCTCCTTAAAACCTAAATCTTTAACCAAGCTTTTGCTCATCTCTTCCAGTTGCTCCTTATGTGGCTCCTGTCAAATTCTGTTTACTAATGTTCCTGTGAAGCACCTTGGTACATTTTGTTCTGTTAAAGGCACAATATAATGCAAGTTTTTGTTGTTTTCAGATTAACAGCCTCCCCCCTATTTTGGTATTGTCTATTAATTTGACCAATTTGGGAATACGTTATCATACCAGATTAGAAACAGTAGGTGTCCCAAAACTGTTCTGTGGAACACACCACTCAATATATCCTCCAACAAAATATCACATTCTGATATTTCCAGCACTTCCGCCAATTATTTTTCCCATCATTAGGTTTTACATTGAACACCGTACACCAATTTAAGCTTTAGTAGCTGTAGCTGATTTTCCTAGTGCCCTTCTGAGCAGGCTCAGACCCAGGTGTGTTTTCTATCCTGGGCCTTTAGCAGCCTGAAGACCTCAGGGATCTAAGGTCCACTGGTTAAATTAGAAAAATTTGTGAACTCTGAGGAAGTTTCCTGCCGCAAGCAAGATGGAGCTTTTTGGTGCATCCCCGGTTCTGGGCACTCTTGGTCATAACTGCAGAACAAAGGCAGGTGGGAGACTGGTGGATTGATATATTGAACCTAGGCGCTCTCCATCAATTGGGTAAGGTGTTTTCCAATCCTGGCACAGCATGAGGGAGTTCCACACAGGTCTCCTCCCATTTTTCCTGACCTCAGCATCTGGGGAATAGATGTTTTCCAGGTGCGAAGGTCAAGAACATTTGCTCCACAATCTTTTGTGCCATTGGTGAAAGGCCCTTGGAAAGCCCACATACCACAATGTAAGGTTTTCAGAAGTCCACTTGGGATTTCACTTCTTCAAAAATGTCAAGACTGAGAGGTGATCTGTTGAGGTCTTTAATATTATGAAGGGATTTGATAGGGTAGACGTAGAGAAGATGTTTCCACTTATTGCCATAAATAATAGTCACTTATAAATTCAATGGAAAATTCAGGAAAAATTTCTTTACTGAGAGAGTGGTGAGAATGCAACCACATGGCGTAGTTTAGGCAAATAGCATAGGTGCGTTTAAGGAACTCTAGATAATTACACAAGGGTGAGAGGAATAGAATGTTATGTTGATGGGGTTAGATGAAGTCAGGTGGGAGAAGGTTCGTACAGAGCATAAACACTGGCGTTGGGCCCAATGGCCTGTTTCTGTGTATGAATTCCATATAATGCCGCGTAAAATTGATCAGGAATCTAGTAGGCCTCATGTTTGCACTGTTCAGCATTAACAGATCAATCAGGATTCCAAATGTCAAATATTGTTCATTTTTCCTGGACTGCGTTCACGTGCCAGTCAATTTGGTAAGTTGTGCACAATCTGGAATTTTTGAAATGTTCAAGTTTCTTTATTGACATAATTAGCCTTTCCTGTCTGCCAGCTCGTCTCAGGAAGCAAGAAAATCTAGCACCAGAATCATGCCCAATCTTGTGCACCCTCTGGTGGTCAGCTCAAAGCAGCATTCATTGAAGCCTGAGTCATTCTCCTGAATCCAGGTGAGTGTGTGGTTTGGAAAGACCAAAAGAAAAACAAAAATATTCTTTTAAAAATTATTTATTCTCAAAAGAGACATCCACTGCCTTCAACTAGGGCTAACGTTGTCCTATGTGAATGACCAACATGTAGGAATCAGTAGCTTAAACTCAATCAATATAATTCTAATATTAATCAAAATATGGTTTTTAGTAAGAAATGCAGTAGCTTTTTCACAGTGCTTGTTGACAGCAATTGCAACTTGTTCCCTGCCTGTTCACTGGAACTGGTAAGTTAGGCTTGCATTCTCTCTAAGGACTGATCCCTATTGGTCTAGTAGCATTATGATCTTACTATTGCTCTTCTGCCTATCTCATCCTTTAAGATTCTCCTAAAAAAAAAGCACCTCTTGGACCAAGTCTTTGGCCACCCCACAAATATTTCCCTTTTTGTCTTGCCATCCATTTTACTATGTGAAGCGCCAAGTGCCATTTTTCGACAGTCATGTTGCCAGAGATAAGAATCAAATTATTTTTGCTCCTGCTTCTCTGTGGGCCCACAAAAATAATCTGGGCTGATGCCTTCCTGGAACCACCCCCCCCCACCCCCCCCAACCCACCATCCGCGATCGAGACCTCACCCACTGTGCCCTACAACTTACCTTGAGGCCTCAATCCCCAAGAGGCCTGTTTGGCACCCTGTAGTTCCACTGCCAAATTTAAATGAAGCCAGGGCCTCAAAATCGCAGTGGCTTCTTCACAACTGGAATTGACAGCTCACCAACAAGCTCACCCAAAAGTCAAAATCAACCACATTGCGAATGAAATCACAGTGCGCATTATTAAGCCCTGGCTGGTTACATCTCACAAATGGCACGATAGGATCAGAGCTACCAGGTGCCATAGGGTATCTGACATTTAGGAACAGAGCAATATTGTTGCGTGTTGTCTGAAAGTAACCAAAACCCTCTCTGACCAGCCTACCGGATATTTCTTTTGAGTGTGGTAATATTGTGATCTACACAGCAAACTTGATTTTCCTTCCATTAGCATGCTAGCAGCAGGACGGGGGTCCGGTCTGCCCACTTGACTGCTCTACTGCTTTTTCCTCCAGGACACCTGATTTTGTTTGCTGGGTGGGTCAGAGCTCCTCAATGGGTTACTGCTACTGGCAGGGAGCATTTATAGCACTGCAGCTAATTAAAAGGGGCATCTGACTTATTTGGGAATAAAAGCTACCATGACCTAGAGAAAGCAATAACCTAGAGTGGAGATCTATGACAGAAAGGGCTCCCAGATTCTTAGATCGATCAATATTCTACTGGAAGAGCTAGAGGCAGCAATTTTTGGGGACTGAAGGCAGGAAGTTCCATAAGAGGGTAGTTCAGGCTCTGTGGAGGAAGGTTGGTTGAGCAGCCAGCGCAGCCTCGATGATCCCAAGAATTGCCACACAATGCAAGAAGAGATTCAATGACCGGGCAGCGCAGAGTGTCCTACTATATTGAACATGGGTAGGGTTACTGAACTGTAGCGGATGAGTAGGCAATCAGATTCTATAATGACTGTAACTACCTCCAGTAGGTTGACCACACACTTCATGAGAAACATGGAATAGCATGGGAGCATCCCTCACATGGGGATGTTTGACACTGGGGGGTGGATGAGGGGAATCTTTGAACTTTCTTTGAAGGAGTAACATGCGCTGTGGATAAAGGGGAGCCCGTTGACGTACTGTACTTGGATTTCCAGAAAGCATTTGACAAGGTGCCACATAAAAGGTTATTGGACAAAGTAGGAGCTCATAGTGTAGGGGATAATATATTAGCATGGCTAGAAGATTGGCTGGCTGTCAGAAAACAGAGAGTATGCATAAATGGGTCCTTTTCTGATTGGACGGATGTGACGAGTGGAGTCCCGCAGGGGTCTGTGCTGGGGCCTCAACTTTTTACAATTTATATCAATGACTTAGATGAGGGGAGCGATGGCTTTGTAGCTAAATTTGAAGATGACACAAAGATAGGTAGGAAAGTATGTTGTGAAGAGGACATAAGGAGGTTGCAGACCGATATAGATTGGTTGAGTGAGTGGGCAAAAATCTGGCAGATGGAGTATAATGTGGGAAAATGTGAAGTTGTTCACTTTGGCAGGAAGAATAACAAAGCAGAGTATTACTTAAATGGAGAACAACTGCAGAATTCTGAGGTGCAGAGGGATCTAGGTGTTCTAGTGCATGAGTCACAAAAAGTTAGTATGCAGGTACAGCAAGTAATAAAGAAGGTTAATGGAATGATATCCTTTATTAAGACAGGAATTGAAAATAAAAGTAAGGATGTTATGCTTCATTTATACAGGACATTGGTGAGACCATTTCTTGAATACTGTGTGCAGTTTTGGTCTCCTTATTTAAGGAAAGATATGAATGCTTTGGAGGCGGGTCAAAGGAGGTTTACTAGATTGATAGCTGCAATGAGCGGGTTGTCTTATGAAGAAAGGTTGGACAGACTGGGCTTGTTTTCACTGGAGTGTAGAAGGCATGGTTGCAATGGTGAAGTGATTATAATCAGGGATGCATAAAAGGCTGGAATTGGAGGACCATGGAGATTTCGAGAAGTTGTAGGGTTGGAGCAGGTTACAGAGATAGGGAGGCACAAAGGTAAGAGGGATTTGAAAATTTAATTTTCATGATCATGGTGTTGCCAGACCGGGAGCCAACATATGTCAGTGAGCACAGGAGTGATAGGTGAACAGGACTTGGTTGTCATAAGCCAAAGTTGTCATTGCTTTACCATTGTTTCCTGACCTATTTTAGGGTGATCCCTCTGCGTCCATATGCAGAAAAACATAAACAAGCTTGTATAAGCAGGTTTATGATTTTGTAACATACAGTGCACAGAGGAATTCTTCTTCCTGGAGCATTATTTCCAACTACATGTAAAGTTTAAATAAAATTGCTTTTTATAAACTCGGAAGGTCTATTGTGATAGTTCTGTGAAAAGAAAAATATTCCCCTATTGAATGTTAAAATCTTGTTATTGACTTCATTCTGGACCTTAGCCTTTAAACCCATATTTCTGTGCTTTAAAATAAAATCCGTCATAGTTCAGACTCTGGGATGTTAGAATTTATAAACATACCTTTATGAAAACTGCTCCACCATGACAAACTAACAGATATTAAAGTTTCACAGCATGGCATTTAAAACCACAATTAATCTTTTACAACCTCAGACACACATGACAGTTGGTCCCACAAGTTCAACTTTTACTATTTCTACTGTTTATTGCTCAAGAAACAAAATTACCAACTGAGACCAAAAACATTGTTAGAAAGTTTACGAAGATAGGTTTGTTGTAAAATCTTAATGAAATGGCATAAAGTTGGAATACCTATCTTGCAGAAGTGGAATATTGTGCAGGGGTTTTTGAATACAATTTTTGTTCAATTCCTAATGGGAGCCCATATGTCTCACTCATGACCCTTTAGGTATAAACAACTTCATAAACAATTACACCATAGATTTTGCCACTTGTACACCAACAGCTGCTTTCTCTGCTCAGCTCATATACTTCACAAACTCACAGCTCACTGAAAACATGGACAAAATAGCTGAACTCCAGAAGTGAGGTCAGAGTGACTGCCCTTGATGTCAAGGCAGCAATTGACCGAGTATGGCATCAAGGAGCCCTAGCAAAACTGAAGTCAATGGGTATCAGGGGGAAAACTCTCCGCTGGTTGGAGTCATACCTAGCACAAAGGAAGATAGTTGTGGTTGTTGGAGGTCAATCATCTCAGCTGCAGGACATCACTGCAGGAGTTCCTCAGGGTAGTGTCTGAGGCCCAACCATCTTTAGCTACTTCATCAATGACTTTCCCTCCATAATAAGATCAGAACTGGGGATGTCCGCTGATGATTACACAATGTTCAACACCATTTATGATTCCTCAGATACTCAAGTAGCCCATTTCCAAATGCAGCAACACCTGGACAACATCCAGGCTTGGGCTGATAAGTGGAAAGTAACATTCGTGCCACACAAGTGCCAGGCAATGACCATCTCAAACAAGAATCTAACCAACTCCCCTTGACATTCAATGGCATTACCATCACTGAATCCCCCACAATCAACATCCTGGGGGTTATCATTGACCAGAAACTGAACTGGACCTGCCACATAGTGACTACAAGAACAGGTCAGCAGCTGGGAATTCGGTGGTGAGTAACTCACTTTTTGTTTCCCCAAAGCCTGTCCACTATCTACAAGGAGTGTGATGGAATACTCTCCACTTGCCTGGATGGGTGCAGCTCTAACAACACTCAAGAAACTCAACACCATCCAGGTCAAAGCAACCCGCTTGATTGGCACCCCATTCACAACCTTAAACATTCACTCCCTCCACTACTGGCGCACAGTGGCAGCAGTGTGTAACCACATACAAGATGCACTGCAGCAACGCATCAAGGTTCCTTCGACAGCACCTTCCAAACCTGCGACCTCGACCGCCTAGAAGGACAAGGGCAGCAAATGCATGGGAACACCACCACCTGTAAGTTCCCCTCCAAGTCACACACCATCCTGACCTGGAACTATATCGCCGTTCCTTCACTGTCGCTGGGTCAAATTCCTGGAACTCCCTTCCTAACAGCACTGTGGGTGTACCTACATCCCAAGGTCTGCAGCGGTTCAAGAAGGCAGATCACCAGCACCTTCTCAAGGGCAATTAGGGATGGGCAATAAATGCTGGCTTAGACAGCGATGCCCACATCTCCCAAACAAATAAAAATAGAACACTGCAAACCCTCCAAGAATGGATAAGTGATATGACATAAACTTGTGAGTTACAACCATGAAACTTCCCTTTATCTAAACAATGACATTTCAAATTTAATTTCAATTTCAAAATAATTACAGAGAAATGTGAATGTTCCATCTCCCGGGCATTGTGCTGATACAATGACAGCATGAGGTTTAGGGTAATGATGTGACGTTGCACCATTAAGTAATACAGGAAAGAGTTCAAACTCAGGGACTTAAGGGAATGGTAATGGAAGGGGGAAATGCACACTAATTGGTTAAAACATTTATATTGCATAATAGGATTGTCACTATTTCACAGTAGACATTCAATGTCTTGGCTCTAAACATTTGAGAGGCTTTTGCCATTTTCTCATCATAATGTAAGGTGACATGAATTTAGTCTCTTATTTTAATCCTGGAGTATATTTGGCTGTGTGCAATATTAAAGAAGAATTACTTTCCTTGACTTGAGAAATTTACAATGTTAGTTTATTTCAAGAAGGTTTCTTCAATTTCATACAGGAAGTGCACCCTCCATGCCTCCTGTCCTTGAAATGTTGAAGGAATAGATGATGTGGGTATAAGCAGACTATTTTATTTCAACTACAGGTACAGAACTAAAGGA
This sequence comes from Heterodontus francisci, assembly GCF_036365525.1. Classification (NCBI taxonomy): domain Eukaryota; kingdom Metazoa; phylum Chordata; class Chondrichthyes; order Heterodontiformes; family Heterodontidae; genus Heterodontus; species Heterodontus francisci. The sequence continues at coordinate 182,031,565 of NC_090375.1, read as the reverse complement.
TGCAGCTTTAAATTTACTGACCTCAGGCTGGATTTTCAACTTGCCACCTGGTGTGAGATTCGTGTTGCAGATCAGTCACACGTTATAGAAACTGCCTGATTTAAATTTCCATTGAAATATATACTCATGACCTAAACTTGGGTATACAGGGCATAATTTTACAGATGTGACAAAACTCGGCAATGGAGTAAACAGTGAGGTAGATGGTAACAGACTTAAGGAGGATACAGACAGACTGGTGAAATAGGCAGACACTTGACAGATGCAATTTAATGCAGAGCAGTGTGAAATGCTGCATTTTACTAGGAAGAGCAAGGAGGGGCAACATAAACTAAATAGTAAAAGTTTAAAGGGGGTGCAGGAACAGAGACACCTGCGGGTGGACATGCATAAATCTTTGAAGGTGGCAGGAAAGATTGAGAAGGCTTTTAAAAGAGCATACAGGATCTTTGGTTTTATATGTAGAGGTTCAGAGTACAAAAGCAAGGGCATTATGTTAAACTTTTATCAATCGCTGGTAAGTCCCAGCTAGAGTATTGTGTCCAATTCTAGGCACCACACTTTAGGAAGGATGCCAAGACCTTTGAGAGGTAACAGAGGAGACTTATTAGAATGGTATTAGGGATATTTCTATTCTGGATATGCACCTCAAGTGCCGTAATCTGCAGGGCTACGGACCAAATGCTGGAAGGTGGGATGAGACTGGATGGTTCGTTTTTGGCTGGCGTAGACACGATGGACCAAGTGGCCTCTTTCTGTGCTGTAAATGTTTTATGATTCTATGATGAAAGACTTCAGTTACATGAAGGGACGTGAGAAACGGGAATTGTTCTCCTTAGAGCAGAGAAGGTTTGGGAGATATTTATAGAGGTGTTCAAAATGATGAAGGGTTTGATAGAGTAAATAAGGAGAAACTGTTTCCAATGGCAGAAGGGTCAGTAACAAGAAGCAACAGAATTAAGGTAATTGGCATAAGAACCAAAAGCGAGATGAGGAGAAATATTTTTCCATAGCGAGTTGATGCATTGCCTGAAAGGGTGATGGAAGTAGATTCAATAATAATTTTCAAAAGGGAATTGGATAAGCACTTGAAGGGGAAAGTTTGCAGGGTTATCGGGTAAATACAAGGGAATTGGGCTAATTAGATAACTCTTTCAAAGAGCCAGCACAGGCACAATGGGCTGAATGTCCCGTATAATTCTATGATTCTATTCTATTGAAGTCCACAGGAATGAAATTAAGTTTCTGCAAAGGCAGCTGTGGAGGTTTCACTTGAGATCAGATGTGTGGCACAAATGTTGATAGGTGCAGAACGAAAGTTATTGTGGCTCTGGATATCAATGTTAACCATCAGTAGTTCGTGCAGTGAAAAATTAACAATTCTGCTGTCTCTATGGCAAGTTTTGTGAATCGTTTATCATTTCGCAGCCTTTTAGCTCAGATTAAGTCTAGTATCTGTTACCAGTTGGTTTGAGTGGTGAGTCTGCTGGCTTTGGCCTAACACTCTGGAGGTCGGCGACCTTCTCTGTGAGTGGTTGGATCTTAATGCTGGCTTCAGCCTAACATGGTTCACAGCAGATTGACATGGCGGGAACAACCACCTGAGCGCCATGTCAAGGAGTGTGGAATACCGTTAGAGGTAACAGTGAAGAGTGCAGAGGGTGCGAAGCTTAGCATTGACTGCATCTCCTTTATCAAACAGGTATTATTGGAGTGCTATGGATTTAAGCTAGAGGAAATCTTCTGTCTGCAGAATTTTCCCAGGAGTGGATTACTTCAGTTGTGTGGAGAGACAAGAGAGACTGGAATTGTTATCCTTGGAACAGAGAAGGTTAAAGGGAGATTTAATAGAGGTGTTCAAAATTATGAAGGGTTTTGATAGAACAAGTTAAGGAGAATCAGTTTCTACTGGCGAGAGGGTCAGTAATCAGAAGACACAGATTTAAAGATAGTTGGCCAAATAAGAGGGGAGAACAGGAGTTTTTTTTTAACACAGCGAGTTGCTGCAATCTGGAATGCACTGCCTGAAAGGGTGGTGGAAGCAGATTCAATAGTAACTTTCAAAAGTGCATTGGATACATACTTGAAAAGGGAAACATTTGCAGGGCTATGGGGAAAGAGCAGGAGAGTGGGACTGATTGGATAGCTGTTTCAAAGAGCCAGCATAGGTATGATGAGCTGAATGAGCTCCTTCTGTGCTGTAAGATAATATGATTCTACATGCACTAGTGTTTGTATGTATATATGCATGGCTGTGGGTGTTTGTTATGTATATATGTATAATGTCTTTTTGGTACATCAATAATATTTTGCTACAGTACTTGTAAATAACAGATGAAATACTTCGTGATCAGACTTGCCCAGATTAGGACTCCATCTGCAATTAACAGGCTACATGAAGCAGAAGGGACCGACCAATGATACACATTTCCCTTAAATGATCTCCCAAGCTGGTTAATTGCTGAGGAAGCTGCCGTATCTAAGGCCATCCCAATCCCTAACCCCATGATAACAATTAAGGAAGAGGATGGCGATCTCAGTCAGGGCACTTAACAATAAACCCAGGAATATACCAGGCTTGGAGAATAAAGGGGTTTTAGACAAAACATTGAAAAAAATTACCTGTCTTTTGTTGGAAACTGCAGATACATTTTCAAGGATCAATGGCTTGACTTGGTTTGATTTCTTCAGTGACATTACACTTTTCACTGAAATATGGAACGACAGAGAAAACTAGCACAATGACTGATCGAGACTGGTGTATCAGACTCAATGAAAGTCTGCAGAATCTTTCTTTGGGCTAATTAACTGTCGAAATAAGTCATTGATATTGAAAAAGAAATATATTCATTGCAAACGAGCAAGTTAAAAAAGAGTCACTTCAATTATCGAGAATGTAAAAATTCAGACCAATAGTAACAAAAACTTATATCTGAGAGGGATATCTATTGTTAAAACAAATCTATTATAGTTACTTTGGTATTTAAACATGCACCTGCGACAGAGTACATTAGGTAATTAACTACATTTCAATAGTTGTAGCATAGTCTGCATACTCAACAAGTCTGAAGGAAAATCACCCACCTGCAGGTTCAGCAATACTCGATGTGGATTGAGCACTGACTGCTGCCCCAGATGTTACCGAGTGTATTTGACACACTCACGTATCCGCCCCTGGCTGGATGCGATCATCTTTAAAATTTCTGTTGCCTTAGAAACAGTGAGACGTCTGATCTCCTCAGCCCCAACATTAGGTAGGTAGGAATTGCACAGTCATTTCATTTATTTACAGCAGATTATTGCAGTTACCCAGCTTTGAATACTGAACTTTGTCAAAATTGTTGAACATTTTAACTTCAATCCTGAATTTGATTTGAAATATTGATTGTTAAGAAATGATTTCAGTTTGAAATGGCTGAAGCTCACATCCATAAAAAAGTTTAATTTATAAACACAATAAAGTCCATAACTTATCAATTTTAAAAATACATCAGTAAAGATTGTGGGAATAAACTTATTAAAAGTAATTAAAATGAATAAGAATTAACATTTATTGTATTCGGAATGTCAAACCCTAATTTCGGCTGAAGGTGCCTCCTTTATTAAAAGGGGCTAATACAGTGCATATACCTTTAAAATGTTTTTAAAATTTGATTTTAAGGTAGATGGATAGTGTTAGAGAGTTATAAACACAGTAATATTTTTTAGTAATGTTCTTCGATAATATCATCAACTGTGCTACATTTTTTGTTCTTGTCTGAGGAAGGTTAGAGCTACTTATGGGATAAGAGGCAGGAAGAAGACTTGAGTTGGAGACACCAGGTTTCTCCAGGTCACTCCGACAGCCTTTAATGCATAGCAGCTGCCTGGTCTATACCTGAATAGCATTGCAATAACCTGTCTGTGAATGATCTGCCTTCCTGGAGCAGTTCAATACAATCACAACCACAATCTGTAACCTCATGGTCCAGCATATCCCCCATTCTACCGTTACCATCTAGCCAGGGGACCAACACTGGTTCAATGAAGAGTTCAGGAGGGTATGCTAGGAACAGCACCAGAAATACCTCAAAATTAAGTGTCAGCCTGGTGAAGCTACAACCCAGGACTACTTGCATGCCAAACAGCAGAAGCAGCATGCAATAGACAGAGCTAAGCGATGCCACAACCAACGGATCAGATCTAAGCTCTGCAGTCTCGCCACATCCAGTTGTGAATGGTGGTGAACAATTAAAGAGCTGACAGGAAGAGGAGGCCCCACCAATATCCCCATCCTCAACAATGGGGGAGCCCAACACATCAGTACAAAAGACAAGGCTGAAGCATTTGCATCCATCTTCAGCCAGAAGTGCCAAGTGGATGATCCATTTTGGCCTCCTCCTCAGGTCCCCAGCATCACAGATGCCAGTCTTCAGCCAATCCGATTCACTCCATGAGATATCAAGAAATGGCTGAAGGCACTGGAGACTGCAAAGGCTATGGGCCCTGACAACATTCTGGCAATAGTACTGAAGGCTTGTGCTCCAGAACCTGCCGCACCCCTAGCCAAGCTGTTCCAAAACAGCTACAACACTGGCATCTACACAGCAATGTGGAAAATTGCCCAGCTCTGTCCTGTGCACAAAAAGCAGGACAAATTCAACCCGGCCAACTACCGCCCTATCAATCTACTCTCGATCATTAGCAAAGTGATGGAAGGGGTCATCGACAGTGCCATCAAGCGGCACTTGCTCAGCAATAACCTGCTCACTGATGCTCAGTTTGAGTTCTGCCAGGGCCACTCCGTTCCTGACCTCATTACACCCGTGGTCCAAACATGGACAAAACAGCTGAGCTTCAGAGGTGGGGTGAAAGTGACTGCCCTTGACATCAAGGCAGCATTTGACTGAGTATGGCATCAAGGAGCCCTAGCAAAACTGGAGTCAATGGGAATCAGGGGGAAAACTCTCCACTGGTTGGAGTCATACCTAGCGCAAAGGAAGATGGTTGTGGTTGCTGGATGTCAATCATCTCAGCTGCAGGACATCACTGCAGGAGTTCCTCAGGGTAGTGTCCTTGGCCCAACCATTTCAGCTGCTTCATCAATGACCTTCCTTCAATCATAAGGTCATAAGTGGGGATGTTTGCTGATGATTTTGCAATGTTCAGCACCATTCGTGACTCCTCAGATACTGAAACAGCCCATGTCCATATGCAGCAAGACCTGGCTTGGGCTGATGAGTGGCAACTAACATTCGCACCACACAAATGCCAGGCAATGACCATCTCAAACAGCAAAGAATCTAACCATCTCCCCTTGATTTTCAATGGCATTACCATCACTGAATCCCCCATCATCAACATCCTGAGGGTTATCATTGACCAGAAACTGAACTGGATCAGCCACATAAATGCTGTGGCTACAAGAGCATGTCAGAGGCTGGGAATTCTGCGGCGAGTGACTCACCTCCTGTCTCCCCAGTGCCTGTCCACCATCTATAAGGCACAAGTCAGGAGTGTGATGGAATACTCTCCACTTGCCTGGATGAGTGCAGCTCCAACAACACTCAGGAAGCTCAACACCATCCGGGACATAGCAGCCCGCTTGATTGGTACCCCATCCACCACCTTCAACAATCATTTCATCCACCACCAACGCACAGTGGCAGCAGTGTGTACTATCTACAAGATGCACTACTGCAATGCACCAAGGCTCCTTATACAGTACCTTCCAAACTCGCGACCTCTACCACCTAGAAGGACAAGGGCAGCAGATGCATGGGAAAACCACCATCTGCAAGTTCCCCTCCAAGCCACACACCATCCCGACTTGGAACTATATCGCTGTTCCTTCATTGTTGCTGGGTCAAAATCCTGGAACTCCCTTCCTAACAGCACTGTTGGTGTACCTACATCCCAAGGACTGCAGCGGTTCAAGAAAGCAGCTCACCACCACCTTCTCAAGAGCAATTAGGGATGGTCATTAAATTCTGACCGAGCCAGCGACGCCCACATTCCACAAACGAATTTTAAAAAAAATACAAAATGCAGCAATTTCCACAAATAGTTGCTTCACAATAGCATTGGACATAGGGAGTCAACACCAACTGGGGAACCAGTGGTTAGAGGGCAGGCAGTAAGTAGACCAGAGCACATAAGCGTAATCAGTTTAAACCCATTTGAGTCAACTTTCACTTACATCACCTGACATTAACAGGCCTCAAAATGGAGTTCGGTGCCTCACCTGTCCGTTAAAGCAGACAAATAGGATGGTGATATTTTGCAAAGGAGCATACTGCATTACTGCACAATGTGCCCACCTGTCTGAGGCAGTTATGTATATGCCTTTTAATATGAAAATGCGGGTTCTAGGACCTCGATTGCTCTTTTAGATTGGGCAGGTGATCAGAGCGTGCACTGTGCACATTCCAACCAACTCCACGGTGGGGGACAGAGCCAAAGAGGCCCAGCCAATTTAAGTTTTTAATTATATTATGTATACAAAATTACGAGGGGCATTGAAAGGATAGATAGGAAGAAACTTTTTCCCTTAGCAGAAGGATCAACAACCAGGGGGCATAGATTTAGGGTAAGAGGCAGGAGGTTTAGAGGGGATTTGAGGAAAAATTTTTTCACCCAGATGGTGGTTGGAATCTGGAACACACTGCCTGAAGGGGTGGTAGAGGCAGGAACACGCACAACATTTAAGAAGTATTTAGATGTGCACTTGAAATGCCATAGCATACAAGGCTGCGGGCCAAGTGCTGCAAAATGGGATTAGAATAGATAGGTGCTTGATGGCCGGCACAGACATGATGGGCCGAAGGGCCTGTTTCTCTGCTGTATAACTCTATGACTCTATTTTTGTGGGCCAGGAGGAACAGGAGTGCTCCCCCGAGCTCCACAGAAATAATTTTTGCAGTTTAATTGCAGCACTTGCAGCAACTTGGGAAGCATAGAAGTTAGAGTTGGGTAGAGCAGTGGAGTTCCTCTACAGTAGTGCCCAAGGAGCTGGGACACAATGCCACCATTTGCAGGAGAATGTCATCACAGTGTGACAAATTTACGAAGGAAATTTCCATTATAAATGAAAGAAAGCAAGACTTGCATTTCTATAGCACCTTTCACAACCTCAGAATGCTGCAAAGCATTTTACAACAAATGAAATACTTTTGAAGGAGGATGCCGAGGTTTCAAATGCTCTCATTCAGCCTGAGACAGTGACTGGAGAGGGGGATCAATTAGCGGCAGGGGTACGGAGTTTGTGATGGAGCTGAGGACAATGGCTTCAGCCTGCTCAATATTTAAGCAGACTGGATACCATACAACCATCTCTGCCCCACCGCAATCCTTCTGTTGTTTAAACTCTCAAAAAATGCCTTGCCACCTCTAAATTCAACCACTCTGATGCTCTCCTGGAGATTTAATATTGTAAAGGAACTGACACCGCTATCTGGGGATTAACTGCAGCAGCAGGGAGATATGTGGTAATGGTTCACATTGCAGAATTCAAACTATTACAAGGATTGGAACTTTTAAGAATACAGTGACTGACATATGCAAGTCTTGTGGGAAGGGCTCAAACTTGAAATGAGTCCTGTATGTAGGGCAGCCTACATACACATCAATATGTTAATATGTTGCTGTTGTTCAGGTCCTCATGTCAGAGGTAGATTTAAGTCTGAATGGAACAAGACCTAGTGACAAGAAGCCAGGTTCCAAGACCCTGGGAGATAACTCAGCTTTCAAGTCCTGCTTCCTGTGTTAATGAAAGCTGTCATGTTTCTTGCAAGTGATGGTCTGAGGCCAAACTGTATGAAGGTTATCTGGTAATAATCTAGACAACATCCTGATATACCTGCTCTGAGTCTATACACAACAATACACAGCATCCAGATGTGAAAATTTATTCCCTCAGCTCTGCTACTGGAGATCCCAAGTGAGACAGCTACATAATTGAAAGAACTCTCTGGTGTCAAAGAGAAGGTTACTTGAACCATGTTTATGCAGGGTTTTTAAGTTTCATTATTCATCCCGTGGTCATTGATTCCCAATTTTCATTTTGTTTTTATCAGTCCAATATTTCCGCTCATCAACCATAGGATTGGATATTTTTGATGGGAAGGAGTCACCGGAAAAAAATAACTGGTCTATATACAGATCTGATCAATACCTCACCCCAAAGAACTGTTTTTTTTTAATGAACTTTGTTTTCGTATTCATCAAATTCACAGATATCACAAAGGAAAGAGATGAAGGTGCGTATTCAACCCATCTAGAAAATCTTTCCATCAAACTGATAATCACCCATCACTGCATCCAGTTAAATCAATCCAGAGACTTTTGCCTCTACTATTGTTCCAGGAAGACCATCCATTAAATACGCAAAGAAATGCTTTCTGGCATAGTCCTGAACTTGTCATTTACCAATTTGAATTATGCCCTCTCGTCTTGCAATTGTGTTTTAATTTGAAATAATATACAGGATTAACCTTTTCAATGCAGTTTAATATGTTCCAAATCTCTATAAGATTGCCTCTCGTATGCCTCCTTTTAAGGCTGAGGAGTCTATGTTTATTGAACTTTTCCATATAACTCAATCGTCTGACAGTGGGGATCAACCTTATTGATCTTTGTGCACTGCTTCCAAGGGCATACTTTTCAGCTTTTACCTCACTCTGACTCTACCAATTTGACTATATGGCACAGCATTCTGTTTACTTTGTTAATTGCTGCTCATTGATGGCATATTCAGTGTTGAGTTTACTATCAACATAAATGATCCAGATTTAAAAATGCAGTGTAACAGCCAAATTTGCCAATGGATTTAAATTGGAGGGTGATAGAGAACGATAGTGTCTAATGAAACAGCAAAGGAATTACAGAAGGCCCTCGGGAGAATATTTGCAAATGGACAGAACTACAGAGTTTATGATGACTATCGGATTTCTTTCAATCCCTCTTACCTTGTTCAACACCATTCATTACATTCCCCACTTTTATCCTCCCAATGTGTAAGATCTTGCACTTATCTACATTGACTTTAATTTGCCATGGTGCTACGCATTTGCAAATATTGTCAGGGACCTTATGTAATTGCTCAGCTGTTACACAGCTTCTATTGTTTCCTTCCACCCTCCAATTTAATATCATCAGCACATTTGACCCAATTACACTGCAATTTTGAATCTAGATCATTTATGTAGATCTGAAAAAATAGGTGCCACAGAGTTAAACCCTGGGGCATTCCAGTCAGCAAATCTCCTCAGCTCAACATCAGTCCTCTTACTCCCCATTGCTTCTTGTTCATCAGCCAATTTCCATAACGGGCAACCACCGCACACCCATTCTATGTGAACTATCTGAACATAACAAAAATACAGGTGAGCTCTGTTGCCTTCGGTTAGGAGATACTTTGGATGCATTCCATTTCATTTCCATCGAGCGGAGACTTAAGAGGAGAATCAGGCACTCCCGTTCATACACATTGTAGGCCCTGAAAAGTTGGTCAAGGAACGTGTTATACCCAGCATGCTCTAAGGCAGCTAAAGATAAGCACAGAACTTGCTGAAGTAAGCTAACAGACATGTCGAAGCTTGTGGTTAGGGATATGTGACTGTTAGACTAGATTATTGAACAAGAATAGATAAAAGAGGAACAGATATAGGGGAATGAACGGTGGTTATTGTAAACAAGTCTGGACTTCTGTCCAGGTGGGTAAATGGTTAATGCTTGCCAAAGATAAGATAATGCTTGAAGATTTGTGCAAAACAAGATCATGTGAACCATGGGTTGAACAAGGAGCCTTCAAAGAATATATAAGGGTTAACACTGGAGGGTATTCTCGGCAAGAACCCGGGAACAACTGTGGAACCTGAGGTGAGCCATCCTTGGACTAGGGGTGTGAGTTTGCTTGGTCAGTATGTTTCTCACGCAAACTGCTCCTTAGGAATGTGCCATGTCTGGCTGATGGGATAAGAAGAGTGTTGTTGAAGCCTGATGTCTCTTTCTGTTGTTGCGCTGTACCAGCTGCAAGGCCAATGGTGAGATAGATATGTAAACGAAGGATTGAAAATTACTGTATCTTATTTGTTTAGAGCAAGAATTAAATTGTAATATTATTGGTGCTTTAGAATGCAAATTAAGGATTGAAATATTGTTGTAAGATTATTGGTTGCAGAATAGTATAATTGCCACTGTTTGACTGTAATTCTTTAGAACATCGCACTGAGTCTCAATGTGAGCTCTACTGTATTTGTTCTCCTTGTGCACAAGTTAATAAAGTAGTTTGTGAGTACTCATCCGAGGAAGTTTGATTTATTTTGTTCTAGTTTCTTCCACAGTTTCTTGGAGGTTCCACCGAGAAGACGAACCCCCGGAGTGCTAGCACGGGAGAATAGCGTGGTGCCTCGCGGGTCAACGGCTCGATGACCGTGCCTGCCTGATTTCGGCAATACGAGGTTTTGACCGAGGAAACGCACACGCTCACCTGTGTAGCACTACCGGGGTAAGTCAGAAGAGTTTGAGGGAGGTTCGAGTCCCCCTCGGGGTTAGAGTCCCTGGTTTGACGTCAAGGGTTGAGGGAGGTTAGAGTTCCCCTCAGAGGGTGGTTCGACTCCCCCTTGGGGTTAGAGGCCCCGTTAGAGCCAGGTCGACAAGATTGGTAGGTAAGTCGGAAGTCGGCCGGTAAGGTACAGTCTAATTAGCTTTTGTTGTAATTAAGGGAACAGCTAATGCATATATGTAGATACATTATGGGCCTGAAAGCATTCTATATGTCCTGAGATGGGTGAAATGGACGCAGGGTAGGGGAAAGATGTTCCCGCCCAACGGTACCTTTAATAAGGACCGAATGCTGAAGCGCTTAGATGAGTCGCGGAAGAGTCAGGAAAGTGTACGAAGGACTGAGGAAGTGAGACAGGCACCCAAAGCCAACTTTCAAAAGTTGGTCGCGCAAACACAAAAGGGGCCGGCTCCTAAGGAGTCTGAACCTCCTGTTGAGCAGGAGGAGGAAATTTCAAGTGAGTAAAAACAAGTTACTGTGTCTTTTGATTCAAGTGTGTGAATGTTGGAAGCTTCCATGAATTGAATGTCTGGGATGTACAGCTGGTGCTCTGTACAGCTTGTGTTCTGTAGACTGTCGTTAACTCTTTGTTGTCTGGCTTTAATGTTGAAAGCATGAGTCTATTAAGTTGTTTGGAATTGAATGAGTGTGAAAAGTGATTGTTGAGTGTGTTCATTTCTATTTAGTGCTGTGCACCCAGGAATGGGATATAAAATTGAATTATATTTTAAGTTAAAATTTTATTTTGATTTTAAAAGTTGGTTTTGCAACTGTGAAAAGGCAATGAACAATTTTCTAAGAGATAAGCTTCAGCCTTGAAGATCTGAAGAGGTTTGGCAGAAATCCAATTTGAAGTTTAAAACACTGCTTTAATTGGAGTTCCAGTTTAAAATCTGTTCTAGTTTTTTTTTGGAGTTTAAATTAAAGACATGTTTTACTGACTGTTTTAAATGGCAAATGTCAGGAATTGGATATTGGTTTAAGGGAGAGAAGGATAAACAAAGGAGATATAGGAAAGATTAAAGATTGTGTAAGGACCTAGTGTTAGATCTTTTGTTGTAAGAATGTTAAATAACTTTTTCTTTAGCTTTTGGTTTTATTACAGTCATTTGAAAGGCGCCTGAAGAACAAGAAAAATGACGTAATTTACCTATCTTTTAAAATAAGCACGTGCTATTCTGTTCTGTGTGTAGTTAATAAGTAGTATAAGTTAATAAGTCTGAATTGAATTAATACTGTTAAGGTTAATTGACCTGTTTAAGTTGAAGAACTGGAAATTTCATTTGTTGCCACAATGAACTTTCAAGTTTATTATGTCATGTTTTGGAGGAGTCTTCAGTTCCGGACAGAGGGCTCACTCATATAACATTGGCAGTTTTGATTTTTAAATATTATTGCAGTGAATTGGAATTTGGAATCATCTTTGTTATATAAAAATCCTTGGATTAGAAACCTCTTACAAAAGATGCAAAAAAAAAATTGGAAACAATTGGAGTTTAATCTAAAATGCTGTCTTTCCTGATGGAGATGGTTTCCTTTGAAGTTGATAATGTTACAAAATGATTTTGTTGTTTTCCAACCCTAAGGATACCAAAAGGATTGAGAAAAAAAAAATAGATTAAAATGGAGTGTGGTTTTTTTTCGATCAGAGAAGAAAAAGGTTTTGTAAAGTGACGCAGCTGAGACGATTTTGCTCCGCCCCTTGAAAAAACCCCCCCCCGCTGCAGCTGCTGTTTTTCCATTTAATCCACCACACAATTTTGCATTGCTGAGAGTAAAATTTATATATAATGGACATTATTGAACCTTAAATTTCTAAATTGACAGATAGAATTGGACAAATTAACCCATTGGGCTCAGGGGCAGAGCCACAATGGATTCTTTGTGTTTTTTTAAGCAGGTGACGGCAGGTTCCAAGGCCACATGAGAACTGATGCCCAACAAGAGATCCAGCAGCTTTAAGAATTTAAAAACTTAATTGCAGACATCAAATGTCACAGCATCTTTATCAATGAGACAATTGACCTACTGGAGGAGCTCCTTCAACTCCTTTGGAAGGTTGGAGTGAAAGTTAACCCGGAAAAGGCACAGATATTGAAAGAAAAGGTTTATTATTTGAGAATAGTGATAACACAGGGAAAGCGTGAGACAGAGCAGATGCGAGTACAGACAATCCTCAAACTTCCAACTCCCCCTACCACAAGATACTAAGGCTCTGAGATCATTTTTGGGCCTTGTTGGGTATCGCAGGAACCTTACTGATGGATTTGACTTAAAGCCAGCCCCTTTATATAATATCCTGCAAAGAACTACTATATGCCCGGCGGACAATTTAATCTGCTGAGTATTTCCAGCATTTCTTGTTTTTGTTTCCGATTTTCAGCATCTGCAGTATTTTGCTTTTACTTTAGTGGACAATTTAATCTACCAGGTGTGTCACATTTTGACAGCAAAGGCCCTCCAGGGACCTTTTGTGTCAAAATCATTGGGGGGTGTACAAGGGAAGGAGCCAGAAATCAAACCAGCACTCAAAATTTATTAAATGGACAACAAGCTCCAATTACCCCACATCCGAATTACTAACGAGTACGGTTACGACCCAACAGCCACAAGTGACTGGTCTCCCTTGCCCGGCCTTGACTACAGGACCAGAAAATGGACTTGCAATAATAAAAAGTAATAAAATTGTATATGATAATATAAAGCTTGAGTTGGTACCGGTATTATTGAATATCTCAGATATCCAGCTACCTGACTGGTGCCCTGAGAAGATCCAAGAGTATTACTGCAACAATTGTTGAGACAAGAATCTGGTAATGAGAAAATAATAAAGGGAAAGAGACATGAACGTAATTTAGTGAATGACGCAGCCACAGTCCTTATTACAGGAACTTCAATTGTCAATACTATAGATTTGGAAAATGTGGACCAGAAGGTTAGAACTTTCAGTCAGCTAGTAAAGGATATTTTTAAAAAAGGAACAAAAGGCACAGATGTGGTGTAGCTAAAGTAGGACAGGATCTGTCAAAAACAGTGACAGGACTGGTGAGAGTACGGGAAGGTCATGCTCATACTATTAATGATATCATAGAAAAGGTAAAGGAGGTCCACGACATTTCAAATAATGAAAGTGTTTGTAGTACATATGGTCCGTGGATGTTAGAACAAACAAAGGAAAAACGGAGGCAAATTGATGCAGGACAGGTACCAGTTTGGATCAATGATACCCAGTTGGAGGACTTAGCTAGTCACACAAATGATAAAATTATCAGGTGCCAACTCAGAAAACTTAAGGTATGGAAAGGTCAGGAATGTGTAAATACAGGATCTATGAGTATTGGAGTAGTGTTGGGAATACCTGTAATTCTGAGAGATAAGTTAGGGATACAATTACATGAAGTAGAAAATATAGGGGTGATAAGGGGAAAAGATTATATAAAATACTATGATATTTTACCCTACGTTATGGAAATTGGAAAAGAGGTAGTTGGAACAACATTGTCTGAGTGTAGTCTGGAAAACCTGGCGATCATATGTCCTCATCCTATATATAAAACGGCAGAATCAAAATGTGGGTTTAATGCCACTGTAAATTACACCATGGAGACTAGGAAAGCATTGTCAGGGCTAACCCATGTGGCCTATATGGGAAAGGGGAGATATTGCTTAACCACCACAACGAAGGAGTACCAGTATGGACATAACCGGACTTGTCCGGTGAACAACAGTATGTTTTGTTTCAACCCACAAATACCAACTGGGGTGGGGAAGATGGAGTTGGTAGACATACAAAAACGAAAGACAGAAAGTATTAAGGAGGGTTTGACAAATTACCTCCAGTAAAATAAATATACTATTGCGCAATTGCCCACACGCTTGGGTAAAGAAAGACAGCAGCTAGAAGCCACTGCTGTAGTGTCCGACAATCTGGAACAACAGTTGAAGTAGCTACAAGATGAGGTTGACGAGATAAACGATTCAACCTGGTGGGAGGACTTATGGAACTGGGGGTCAAACGTGCAGATGCACCCCTGGTTTAGAATTATCTCCCATGTCCTGATAGTGATACTTAATTTGGAAACTTAAGAAATTAATTAGGCGATGTGAGAGGATGTATGAATACAGGATGGACAGCTACATTAAAGACAATCAGTTTTCAAACTTGCTCTATAAAAGATAGACAATTAGTTATGCTACACAAGGGTGATTGTGTAACCTATTCGTAAATACTTAAAATGAATTAATGAATGGTCAATTTGCTCTAAGAATGAAATTGCGGCTGTATTATGTTCGCACAATTGATTATGTAATGGTGATGATACAAATGCCTAAATGTATGGGATACAACTATGTGCTGCTATTACTGTAGCCAAGTTACTGTTACATGAATATGGGCCTAGGTTTGGAATCCCTGAAATCATATCTAGCGACAATGGCCCTTCACTTCTTGCTGGCGGCACAAGGGGGGGGGGGGGGGGGGTCTGTGCAGCTCATCCTGTACGTTGTCATCCAACTCTTCCTTTGTTGCATCCGCTCCGTTTGCCGGTCACAGAATCTCCAGGGTCCTGGTGGCAATCCAACAACCCATCTCCTTCCTCTCCTTCTGAATCATGACCCCACTAAGGATGAAGCCCAACGGCTAGCCAATATAGAACTTGAGTGAGACCTGGCAGTTGTCCTTCCAGGACAAAAGGGAGGAAGTGTGGAACCTGAGGTGAGCCATCCTTGGACTAGGGGTGTGAGTTTGCTTGGCCAGTATGTTTCTCACGCAAACTGCTCCTTAGGAATGTGCCATGTCTGGCTGATGAGATAAGAAGAGTGTTGTTGAAGCCTGATGTCTCTTTCTGTTGTTGCGCTGTACCAGCTGCAAGGCCAATGGTGAGATAGATATGTAAACGAAGGATTGAAAATTACTGTATCTTATTCGTTTAGAGCAAGAATTAAATTGTAATATTATTGGTGCTTTAGAATGCAAATTAAGGATTGAAATATTGTTGTAAGATTATTGGTTGCAGAATAGTATAATTGCCACTGTTTGACTGTAATTCTTTAGAACATCGCACTGAGTCTCAATGTGAGCTCTACTGTGTTTGTTCTCCTTGTGCACAAGTTAATAAAGTAGTTTGTGAGTACTCATCCGAGGAAGTTTGATTTATTTTGCTCTAGTTTCTTCCACACAACTCTCGAAGGCAGAAACCTGAGTCTGGAGGCTCAGTGATCAACCGTGACAAGAGACTGATCACCTCTGTGTTGACGGGTAGTATCTTGTACAAGAAGTGAGACTTGTACTTATTTGGTGTCAAAATAAAACTGTTGTAAGCATTTGTATGCTTTAAGTGATTCTACTACTAATAAAGTGAAGTTATATGAGACTTTAGTTTTAGTGTATCTTTGTCTGTCGCGTCAGTTGATACCCTACAGAGAAAAAGGGTCAACAACATTTTGGCGTCCCTGGGTGGGCACGGTTAAGTGATTGCTTTAAATCACACTTTGTCCGGATCATGGATGTCACGGACAAAAATTATAACGGTAGGGAGTTAAAGTTAACCAGTTGATAGGTAAGGGTAAACTCTGAAAATCAGCCTTGAGGGGTGTTCTGCATACCTCCTGAGCATTGATTCGGACGGGAATTTAGTGAACAACAGACCACCACGGAAGATTGAAGAGGCACCTCCCTTCCATGGGGCACTGTCACTGGATCCCAACCACGGTCACTTCCCGTGTCTTCGACTAAAAAGGTACACGGAAATGGTACATAGGCGGCCGGAATGGGAAACAGTGCTCAGAAAGTACTTAAACCGTAAGTGGCCCGAGTGGATTGAGTATGCCGATAAGGTGTTAGAGGGTCCAAGACCCATCGGTCAGAAACATTGGGAAGAAGCCCGGCTAAGCCAAGCAAAGCGCGCATCTAAACTTCAAGTGGTCACTGCAATAGCTAGTTCCATGAGAGAATTATGTGAAAGAGAGATAGAGACTGTTAGTCAAGGATTCAGGGAATCCTCACGGGCCAGAGGGCTCCATGACTAAGTTTATGGCAGAGTGACATAAAAAGACTATGTTTGAGTGAAATTTCAAGTGAATAAAAACAAGTTACTGTGTCTTTTGAGTCAAATGTGTGAATGTTGGAAGCTTCCACGAATGAAATGAATGTCCTTGGAATGTGCAGCTTGTGTTCTGTCGAACTGACAGTCGTTAACTCTTTGTTGTCTGGCCTTAATGATGCAAGCATGAGTCTGTTACTTGTTCTATTTTTACACGTGTATATTTTGTGGGAACCTTGAGACATTTTTTGGTTGTGAACCAGTTGAACTTGTGTGTGTTCATTTCAATCAGGACAGGGAATTTGACACAGATTTTCGTATTTTGAATTCATCATTACGGAATCAATTTTCTAAGTTGTTTGGAATTGAATGAGTTGGAAAAGTGATCGTTGAGTGTGTCCATTTCAATTTAAGATTGTGCACCCAGGAGTGGGATATAAAATTGAATTATATTTTAAATTAAAGTTTTTGTTTTTATTTTAAAAGTTGGTTTTGCAACTGTGAAAAGGCAATGAACAATTTTCTAAGAGATAAGCTTCAGCTTTGAAGGTCTGAAGATGTCTGGCAGAAATCCAATTTGAAGTTTAAAACACTGCTTTAATTGGAGTTCCAGTTTAAAATCTGTTCTTGTTTTATTTTTGGAGTTTAAATTAAAGACATGTCTTACTGACTGTTTTAAGTGGCAAATGTCAGGAATTGGATCTTGGTTTAAGGAAGAGAAGGATAAACAAAGGAGATATGGGAACGATTATATCTATTTAAAGTTTGTTTAAGAAGCTGGTGTTAAATCTTCTGTTTTAAGAATGTTAAATAACGTTTTCTTTAGTCTTTGGTTTTATTACAGTCATTTGAAAAGGCACCTGAAGAAAGAACAAGAAAAATGATGTAATTTACCTATCTTTAAAAACAAGCACGTGCTATTCTGTTCTGTGTGTAGTTAATAAGTGTTATAAGTTAACAAGTCTGAGTTAAGTTTATACTATAAAGGTTAACTGACCTGTTAAGTTGAGAAAACTGGAAATTTCATTTGTGGCCACAATGAACTTTCAAGTTTATTATGTCAAGTTTTGGGGGTGTCTTTAATTCTGGACATAAAATACGCCCATATAACATTGACAGTTTTTATTTTTAATTGTTTATTGCCATGAATTGGAATTTGGAATTGTCTTTGTTGGAAAAAAAAATTCTTGGATTAGAAACCACTTATAAAAGATGTTAAAAGTTTGGTAACAATTGGATTTTAATCTAAAATGCTGTCTTTCCTGATGGAGATGCTTTCCTTTGATAATGTTAATAATGATTTTGTCGTTTTCAAACCCTAAGGATACCAAAAGAATTGGAAAAAAAAATACAGATTAAAATGGAGAGTAGTTCTTTTCGTTCAAAAAAAAGTTACGTAAAGTGACGCAGCTGAGAATGTTTTGGTCCACCTCCTTGGAGACAAGCAAAAAAAAAATTAACCCCACTGCTGCTATTGTTTTTCCATTTAATCCACCACACAATTTTTGCATTGCTGAGAGTAAAGTTAACCCATTGGACCTTGGGGCAGAGCCACAATGGATTCTGATGCCACAGCATCTGATATCTATGCGACAAAGTGCTGGAGAAGGAGAGATAGTTGCAAGCACCTCTGTCTTTAATGTAAAAAAAAATGCAGTACCACCAAGTCTGAGCATAAGAAATTGGAATTGATAACAAAATGTAATTGATATGAGTGATTATTTAAAGCACTCAAAGGGAAATTTATCTGACATTTAAGAGAACAATCAAAGTTTTAGAAAACACAAAAAAAAACAGTCTTAGTGGTTTGCTGTGTTGGACATTAGCAAAGGGTTCTGGTCCACACCGCTGGCACAAGAGTGCCAATATAAATTTGTGTTTACATTCCAGGGACACTGCACCTGGACATGTCTCCCCCAAGGATTTTATAATAGTCCGTTGATATTCCACCAGCGGTTGGCACAGAGTAAGGAGGAACTCCTTCGACTTCTCTGGGAGGTCGGAGTGAAAGTTAACCCTAAAAAGGCACAGACACTGAAAGAAAAGGTTTCCTATTTGGGAATAGTAATAACACAGGGAAAACATGAGATAGAGTAAATGTGAGTACAGACAATCTTCAAACTCCCCCTACCGCAAGATATTAAGGCTCTGAGATCATTTTTAAACTTTGTTGGGTATCGCAGGAACCATATTGATGGATTTGCCTGAAAGGAAGTCCCTTTATATGATTTCCTGAAAAAGAACTACTGCGGCCGGACAATTTAATCTACCTGGGCGAACCCCATGAGTGTCAGGTTTTGACAGCAAAGGCCCTCAAGCGACCTTTTGTGTCAAAATCATTGGGGGGGGTGGTGTACAATGGAAGAAGCCAGCAATCAAACCAGCACTAAAAATTTTTTGTTGACGGTTCCTCTACAGTGGAGAACAGGATTAGACAGACAGGGTGTGGATTACATGTACAGGATCATAGTGGAAAATCTATTAAAGACCTTGCTTTACAGCTACCGGCGAGTCTAAGTGCGCAGGGTGCAGAACTAGCTGCGGTCGTTTTTGTGGTGACACAACCACACGTTTCCCCCACTGGTTGATATATATTCTGACAGTATGCACGTGTGTGACAGTTTAACCGAGTACTTGCCTCTGTGGGAAGCGAGAGGTTTTGTGTCGGCTGATGGAAAACCTTTGCCATCTGCTCCATCATTGCAGAGAATAGTATACACAGCAAAGAAAGGGGAAGGTCAGCAGGGGATCATCAAAGTCAAGGTTCATGGCAAAGAGACCCCTGAAGGAGATAGGAAGACCGATGAGTTGGCAAAGATGGGGGCCCCAAGTTCCCCGTTTGGCAGTGCAATGATAATGACTTTAGAAACCGATTGACGTGTGTGAAACCACTCAACATTGGGGACTCTTGGCTCTATTGTGTTGCAAAAGATGACGTCAATGCCCCTTGGCTCTGTACTGTGGGCGTATGGGGGCAAGAAGCATCAACCACCACGGTTACCCCCACATCCGAATTATCAACCCAGCAGCCACAAGTGACTGATCTCCCTTGCCCTACCTTAAGTGCAGGACCAGGAAACAGACTTGTGATCATAAAAACTAATAAAATTGTATATGATAACATACAGCATGAGTTGGTACCAGTAATATGGAATATCTCAGATATCCAGCTGCCTGACTGGTGCCCTGAGAAGACACGAGGGTTGTATACATACGGTTCATGGATGTTAGAAAAAACTTGGGAAAATTTGAGGCAAATTGATGCAGGACAGGTGCCGGTTTGGGTAAACAATACTCAGTTGAAGGATCTGGCTAGTCACACAAATG
The DNA here is from genome assembly GCF_036365525.1 of Heterodontus francisci. Classification (NCBI taxonomy): domain Eukaryota; kingdom Metazoa; phylum Chordata; class Chondrichthyes; order Heterodontiformes; family Heterodontidae; genus Heterodontus; species Heterodontus francisci. Next base: position 182,011,654 of record NC_090375.1, on the reverse strand, counting down.
ATAAAATTACCAGGTGCCAACTCAGAAAACTTGTTAAGGTGTGGAAAGGTCAGGAGTGTGTAAATACAGGATCTATGAATATTGGAGTAGTATTGGGAATACCTGTAATTCCAAGGGATAAGTTAGGGATGCAATTGTACGAAGTAGAAAATATAAGGGGAAGAAATTACATAAAATACTATGATATATTACCCTATGCTGTGGAAATTGGAAGAGAGATAATTGGGACAACATTGTCTAAGTGTAGTCTGGAATACCAGGTGGTCATATGTCCTCATCCTATATATAAAGCAGCAGAGTCAAAATGTGGATTTAACGCCACTGTAAATTGTACCATGGAGACTAGGAAAGTATTATGAGGGCTAACCCATATGGCCTATACGGGAAAGGGGAGATATTGCTTAACCACCACGGCGAAGGAATACCAATATGGACATAACTGAACTTGCCCAGTGAGCAACAGTACGTTTGTTTCAACCCACAAATACCAACTAGAGTAGGGAAGATGGAGTTTGTAGACATACATAAATGGAAGACAGAAATGATAACTGTGACAGAACGTATTAAGGAGGACTTGATAAATTACTTTTGGGAATACGAATATACTATTCAGCCACTGCCTACATGCTTGGGTAAAGAGAGACAGCAGTTAGAAGCCATTGCTGTAGTGTACAGTCCAAGAAGCTACAAGATGAGATTGACGAGATAAACGATTCTACTTGGTGGGAGGACTTATGGAACTGAGGGACAAATGTGCAGATACACCCCTGGTTTAGAATTATCTCCCATGTGCTGATAGTGATTTTGGGTATATGTGACACACTTAATTTGGAAAGTTAAAAAATCAATTAAGGAATGTGAGAGGATATAAGAACACAGATTGGAGAGCTTTCTTAAAGGCAATCAGTATTTGAACTTGCTCTTTAAAAAGATAGACAATTGATTATGTAACACAAGCATCATTGTATAACCTATGAGTGGATACTTAAAATGAATTAATGAATGATCAATGTACTCTAAAACAAAATCACGACTGTGTTATGTTGGCACAAGTGATTGTTTATGTGATAGTGATGCTAAAATTGTGCTTTCTTTAATTGTATGCTTTTCCTTTAGAAATGAAATTATGACTGTACAAGGGCGCAATTTAGAAGAATGAATAATGTGATCCATAGTAAATTAGAAAATTTATAAGGATCAAAGGGGGGGACTGTAGGCCCTGAAAAGTTGGTCAAGGAATGCTTTATACCCAGCATGCTCTAAGGCAGCTAAAGGTAAGCACAGAACTTGCTGAAATAAGCTAACAGACATGTCGAAGCTTGTGGTTAGGGATATGTGACAGTTAGCCTAGATTATTGATCAAGAATAGATAAAAGAGGAACAGATATAGGGGAATGAACGGTGGTTATTGTAAACAAGTCTGGACTTCTGTCCAGATGGGTAAATGGTTAATGTTTGCCAAAGATGAGATAATGCTTGAAGATTTGCGCAAACCAAGATCATGTGAACCATGGGTTGCACAAGGAGCCTTCAAAGAATATATAAGGGTTAACACTGGAGGGTATTCTCGGCGAGAACCTGGGAACAACTCTCGAAGGCAGGACCCTGAGTCTGGAGGCTCAGTGATCAACCGTGACAAGAGACTGATCACCTCTGTGTTGAAGGGTAGTATCTTGTACAAGAAGTGAGACTTGTACTTATTTGGTGTCTAAATAAAACTGGTGTAAGCATTTGTATGCTTTAAGTGATTCTAGTACTAATAAAGTGAAGTTATATGAGACTTTGGTTTTAGTGCATCTTTGTCTGTCACGTCAGTTAATACCCTACAGAGAAAAAGGGTCAACAACATTTACCAAGAACTGAATGGTGCATTACAGTTTGAGCTTGCAGCTGTTATGGCAGTATAACATTGAGACTCTAATCCATACAGTCATAGAGTCATACAGCACAGAAACAGGCCCTTCGGCCCACCGTGTCTGTGCTGGCCATCAAGCACCTATCTATTCTAATCCCATTTTTCAGCACTTGGCCAGTAGCCTTGTATGCTATGGCATTTCTTTTTAAATGTTGTGAGGGTTCCTGCCTATACCACCTCTACCTCTCCAGATTCCAACCACCCTCTGGATGAAAAACCTTTCCTCAAATCCCCTCGAAACCTATTGCCCCTTACCTTAAATCTATGCCCCCTAGTTATTGACACCTCTGCTAAGGGAAAAAGATTCTTGCTATCTACCCTATCTATGTCCCTCATAATTTTGTATACCTCTATTAGGTCTCCCTTCAGCCTTCTCTTCTCTAAGGAAAACAACTGTAGCCTTTTTAGTCTCTCTTCATAGCTGAAATGCTCCAGCTCAGGCAACATCCTGGTGAATTTCCTCTGCACCCTCTCCAGTGCAATCACATCCTTCCTATTGTGAAATCCAGTCAGCCTGAATTCAATTTACCTTGGGAATGCTGTAGATCCTAGCATGGGGCATGAGAAAGAGTACTTAATGGAAGAAAACCAATACCAATAGGACTGGTACGGGGCTGAAAATCCTCCGGCTTGCTGAACTGGATTGTGCAGCAAATTGGTCGCTGGTGATCTCCGCACCTGACCTCACCAGAGTATCCAGGGTCAGGAAGGGGGTCAACTGATTTAAATATCTTCAGTGAGTGCATTAACCAACGTAAGTGCTCTTGGACACCAACTGGGGGAAGGAAGCTGGTAAATGCTCATTGCCTGGATGCCACCAATAGCACTGTGGCTTGGACTTTCAGGTGTGCTCCACTTTCACTGTTTCCACAATCCATATATTAGGTTCATCTGGTCCCCAGATCGCTGACCATTAAGGCAGCTGGGGTCAAGAATATTCCTGATACAAGAAATCTGTCCACTCAGCCCTGCCTTTCTCCGAAGTCATTGGTCTTATTTGGGATGAGATGGCCAACAGTTTTGCCTCCTCTTCCCCACCCCCCCCCCCACAGGCCCTGTGGGGAATTGACAGCCAATGGGATTCTGAGCAGACAGCCTACATTTGCTGGTTCCATTAGAAGTCCTGTCTCAACTGAGCCTCCCGTGTAAACCTGTGCCCTAGATCAACCATTTATTTGAGGATTAATTGCCCTGTGCTGTCAGTTGACCACATAAAAGCTTTCACAGGAGCCAGAGACCTCAATAGTTCAGCTTGGCTGAGTGCGGTGGCTGACAAACAAAGCACAACAGTGGGAAGGCTCTGAAAGGGGAGGACAGAGAGAGAGAGGAATTTAAGGATAGTATCAAATTGAAAGAAAAGGCATACAATGCTGAAATGATTAGTGGTCGGCCAGAAGATTGGGAAAATTTTAGAAACCAGCAGAGGATGACAAAAAAAAATAAAGAGGGGGAAATTAGAGTATGAAAGTAAACTAGCATGAAATATAAAAACAGACAGTAAAAGCTTCTACAAATATATGAAAAGGAAGAGAGTAGCTAAAGTAAGTGTTGGTCCCTTAGAGGATGAGACTGAGGAATTAATAATGGGAAGCAAGGAAATGGCAGAGACTTTGAACAAGTATTTTGTATCTGTCTTCACAGTAGTAGATACAAAAAGCATCCCAAGAATAGTAGAAAATCAATCTGCAAAAGAGAGGAAGGAAATTAAAACAAGAAAAAGCAATGGGAATATTAATGGGACTAAAGGCTGACAAGTCCTCTGGACTTGATGGCCTGCATTCAAGGGTCTTAAAAGAAGTGTTGCAGAGATAATGGATGCATTGATTGTAATCTTCCAAAATTCCCTAAATTCTGGAATGGTTCCAGCAGATTGGAAAGCTGCAAATGTAACACCTCTATTCAAGAAAGGTTGAGGGGTGTGATGGGGAGGTGACAGAAAGCAAGAAGCAATAGGCCAGTTAGCCTAACATTCATCATTGGTAAAATGCTAGAATCCATTAAGGAAGTAGTCGCAGGACATTTAGAAAATCATATTGCAATCAGGCAGAGTCAACATGGTTTTATGAAAGGGAAATTGCGTTTGACAAATTTATTAGAGTTCTTTGAGGATCTAACAAGCAGGGTGGATAAAGGAGAAGGTAGATGCAGTGTATTTGGATTTCCAAAAGGCAGTCGATAAGGTGCCACATAAAAGGTTACGGCTCAAGGTAAGAGCTCATCGTGGTAATATATTAGCATGGCTAGACGATTGGCTAACTAATAGGAAACAGAGTCGGGATAAATGGGGCATTTTCAGGTTGGCAAACTGTAACTAGTACAGTACCACAGGGATCAGTGCTCAGGCCTCAACTATTTACAACCTATATTAATGACTTGGATGAAGGGACTGAGTGTATTGTAGCCAGGTTCGCAGATGATACAAAGATCGGTGGGAAAACGAGTTGTGGGACACAAAGTGTCTGCAAAATGATGTAGATAGGTTAAGTGAGTGGGCATAAATTTGGCAGATGGAATATAATGTAGGAAAAGGTGAGGTTATCCATTTTGGCAGGAAGAATAGAAGAGAAAATTATTTACATGGCAAGAGACTACAGGATGCTGTGGTACAGACGAATCTTGGTGTCCTTGTACATGAATCACAAAATGTTAGCATGCAGGTACAGCAAGTAATTAGGAAGGCAAATGGAATGTTGACATTTATTGCAAGAGGGATGGACTATAAAAGTAGGGAAGTCTTGCTACAACTGTGCAGGGCATTGGTGAGACCATACCGAGGGCTGGATTTTATAAGCCCACTGCCAATCTCGGCAGCGGGCGATAAAAATGGCGGCTCGCCCATGCAGGCCACATATCATGGAATCGCCGCAATATCACGCGCAGTGGCTCATTAGCATGCCCAGGTTGGGCTGCTCCCCACCCACCACAATGATGTTTAGGGGCGGGCTGTATGATGCCGTGAACAGCATCAGCTGACAGGTCAGCAGGTGCTGGTGCCATATTTAAATGGCATCCAAACCTTCATATACTCTCATCCACGATTAAACATTTGCTGCTGGAGCTGAAGAGCCCCAGCTGCCAAACAACAACCCCTGCGAGGCACCGGAGATGGCAGAGGTGTGAGGAATGGTGTCCCCATGATTCAGCGAGGCCTCCCTGCTCACTCTTTTCCAGGCGGGAGGTCCTTTTCCCCAGCGACGATCAGAAGAGGCCCTCCCGCCTGACCAAGCAAGCCTGGGCAGAGATTGCAGAGGAGGTAAGCTGCCGTGGGGTCATCCGCCGAAACTGAATCCAGTACCGCAAGAGGATGAACGATCTCATGCGCTCGGCAAAGGTAACTGGCACTTAGTTCTATGGCTCCGTTTGACCTGGGTGTCCCCACACAGAGTGGCACATGGATGCCACTGCCTTGTTAAAGACAGGGAGGTCGGGCCGGGAGGATTGATGCTACATGAGTGGCTGCATGTGTGAAAAAACTCATCCTTGCTTGCATCTCAGAGCATAGCATCAACATGACACGCTGAGTCCATATTACAGACTGAGCTTCCCCCACCTTTTGTTTTAACGCCCCTGTTGTGACATGCGTCATGTTGTTTGACAATGTTCAATATCTTCATCCTTGCTCTTCCAGGCGAAGAGGACCCACAATGCGAAGGAATCCTCCAGGACCGGGGGAGGGATGTCAGAGATTAGACCACTATCACAGACTGAGGAGGAGGCCCTGGAGCTAGCTGGCAGCCAGGGAGGACATTCCGTTTCAGACGTGGAGCTCGGGATCCCGGGTGAACACAATGATTACTCATAACATTTTATTTCTGGAGACAATATTGTCATAATCATGACATGTACACCATAAAAAGTAAAACTGTGCTCTTCACATTGTATCTTGCAGGGCGATGCTCTGAGTCGGCATTGGAGGTCCTGGAGACTTCCAGCACCTCTGAGGAAGAGAGAACCTCAGAGGACGCAGTGTCCCATGACACTCCCGCACCTTCCACCGGCGCAGATACAGTCACCTCGGTGGGAATCCATTCGGCTTTAGAGTCTGGGTCACAAGCTGGTGAGAGCACCACACACGCCCGAGCTGCTGACTGAGGCTGAGAAAGGCAATGCCTCAGACAACAGTCGGAGGACTGTGTGTGGCCAGGACCATGCTGAGCCCCAGGCTGATGATGATCCTCTGGTGTCGACTGCACAGGGCATGCTGGAGTTACAGGGAAGGTAAGGCAACATCTGGCAGAGGCCATGTGCAGCCTTGAGTGGACGTTGGGGGAGTCCATTGAGGCCTCAGCTGCCATGTCCCATGGCTTCCTCCATGGAGAGGGTGGCAATCCTCATGGAGAGCCACATTCCACAGATGAGCACTGACCTGAAAACCCTCACCTTGGCCTATTGAGGTATGCAGCTGGTTGCCCAACTGGAGCCTTGATGGCCACATGTGTGCAGTCTATGACCCTTTACACCTGTGGGATTGCCTTGATGGCCCCAAATCCGAGGGCCCTCTGGGTCTGACTCTCAGGGCCCGTCCTGAAGCAAAAATAGTTACCGGCCCTCCTGTATAAGGCATCAGTGACCTCCCTGATACAGCTGTGCACTGCTAAACTGTGAAACCCCACACAGGTCACTGGTGGATCCCTGGAATGATGCGGAGGTGTAGAAGTTAAGAGCCACTGTCACTTTGAGGGCCACAGGCATAGGGTGTCTAGCAAACCCCATTGGCTGCAGGTCATCATTCAGCAGCGCACAGAGATGTGTCACCGCCTCTCTGGACGTCCGCAGTCACCTCTGACACTGGCGCTCCGACATCTGCAGGTATGTCACGTGGGGTCTGTAGACCCGCTGTCTTCTGTGGCCTTGAATGTGCCTTGGTAGCTGCTGCTGCTCGCATCCATGGGCTTCCACATGGGCTGCGCTGGCCTCTTGGTTCAGCCTCCAGCGGATATGGCTCCTCATGGCAAGAAAGACAGGGTGGACCAGCCCCATCTGTATGCTGGAGGTGAACTCGGTTCCTTCAGTAGGTCAATGGTATCTATCAGGGCAGAGAGTGATGTGAATTTGTGCGTCAGCTGTTCCGACATCATCTATATGGTATGGCATGACATTGAGCGTTTTAGCTTTAAATAAGAGCGGGGCAGCATGACCACGGTCATATTATTGCAGTTGCTTGGATTGGCCCACCAGCGACATGACCTTAAACCGGCTACTATTTGTGGCCCTCACCCCACATAAAGGAGTCATGGACTGCCATTGTTCCCCCCTCGCCCAAACATCGTTGCCCAAATGCAGGGTCAGCCCCCTTCCCCACTGCAACAAACGTTAGCAGGTGCAGAGTGGCCCCCTTTATGGAAGAAGGGGACAAGGTTCCTCCTTCATAAATGCAGAGTTCACAGACTCCGAGGACTGACGCATTGGTGCAGCTGGCTTTTCTCGGATGTGAAATTGAGGCACGTGTGTGCTGCACGTCCGGCTCAAGATCATGAACTGCTGACTGAATCGCAGCAGCATGCATATTAATGCATGGTAAGTGTCAATTTAAATATTCAAACCCGGGCCCCATCGCAGAGTGGCGGGGGTCCGCCACGGAGCCTCGCCGCTGCCAAGAGGATCGGGCCAGGCCCTCCCAGCGTTGAGGTCCGTGGCGGGCCTCTTCCAAAGCCATCTTCGTGCATCCCCACCATGGATCATGACATCGAGGCCTTCATAAAATCCAGCCTAAGGAGGGATATACTAGCATTGGAGAAGGTTCACTAGGCTGCTTCCTGGGATGAAGGGGTTGTCTTATGAGGAAATTGTTGAATAGATTGGGCCTATACTCATTGGAGTTTAGAAGAATGAGAGGTGATCTTATTGAAACATATAAGATCCTGAGGGGGCTTGACAGGATAGATGCTGAGAGGATGTTTCCCCTCATGGGGGAATCTAGAACTAGGAGGCACAGTTTCAGCATAAGGGGTCTCCCATTTAAGATGAAGTTGAGGAAAACTCCCACAGCCAAAGACTTGCAGGTAAATTGGCCATTGTAAATTGCCCCTAGTGTAGGTAGGTGATAGGGAATATGGGATTACTGTAGGGTTAGTATAAATGGGTGGTTGTTGGTTGGCACAGACTCGGTGGGCCGAAGGGCCTGTTTCAGTGCTGTATCTCTAAATAAATAAAAATTTTTAAAAAAAATAATAAAACTTTCTTCTCTCAGAGGGTTGTTAATCTTTGGAATTCTCTTCCCCAGTGAGCAGTGGAGGCTGGGTCAGTGAATATATTCAAGGTTGAGTGAGACAGATTTTTGATCTACAAGGGAGTCAAGGGTTATGGGGGTGGGCAGGAAAGTGGAGTTAAGGTCACAATCGGATCAGCCATGACCTTATTGAATGTCGGTGCAGGCTCAAGGGGCCAAATGGCCTACTCCTGCTCCTATTTCTTATGTTCTTATATTGTCTTCTTCTTTAGTGGTTAAATGTTTCAAGTTTCTGTATTTATCTCCCTTCTAATTGGCTATTTCCTACTTTCATGACGTTCCAGTCACATTCGGCAAAACTTTCTCCCTAATCTTAATTTTTTCACCAATTAAAATGGGCAAAAAAATTCTACCCAGTAACGATGAAGCAAAAACAATCTGCCCAATGGGTGAAGAAATGTTCCAACCAAGATAAGAACAACAAAGAACAAAGAACAGTACAGCACAGGAACAGGCCATTCGGCCCTCCAAGCCTGCGCCGATCTTGATGCCTGCCTAAACTAACACCTTCTGCACTTCCGGGGCCCATATCCCTCTATTCCCTTCCTATTCATATATTTGTCAAGATGTCTCTTAAACGTCACTATCGTATCTGCTTCCACCACCTCCCCTGGCAGCAAGTTCCAGGCACTCACCACCCTCTGTGTAAAAAAACTTGCCTCGCACATCCCCTCTAAACTTTGCCCCTCTCACCTTAAACCTATGTCCCCTAGTAACTGACTCTTCCACCCTGGGAAAAAGCTTCTGACTATCCACTCTGTCCATGCCGCTCATAACTTTGTAAACCTCTATCATGTCGCCCCTCCACCTCTGTCGTTCCAGTGAAAACAATCCGAGTTTTTCCAACCTCTCCTCATAGCTAATGCCCTCCAGACCAGGCAACATCCTGGTAAACCTCCTCTGTACCCTCTCCAAAGCCTCGACGTCCTTCTGGTAGTGTGGCGACCAGAATTGTACGCAATATTCTAAGTGTGGCCTAACTAAGGTTCTGTACAGCTGCAACATGACTTGCCAATTTTTATACTCTATGCCCCGACCGATGAAGGCAAGCATGCCGTATGCCTTCTTGACTACCTTATCCACCTGCATTGCCACTTTCAGTGACCTGTGGACCTGTACGCCCAGATCTCTCTGCCTGTCAATACTCCTAAGGGTTCTGCCATTTACTGTATACCTCCCACGTGCATTAGACCTTCCAAAATGCATTACCTCACATTTGTCCGGATTAAACTCCATCTGCCATTTCTCCGCCCAAGTCTCCAACCGATCCATATCCTGCTGTATCCTCTGACAATCCTCATCATTATCCGCAACTCCACCAACCTTTGTGTCGTCTGCAAACTTACTAATCAGACCAGCTACATTTTCCTCCAAATCATTTATATATACTACAAACAGCAAAGGTCCCAGCACTGATCCCTGCGGAACACCACTAGTCACAGCCCTCCATTCAGAAAAACACCCAACCACTGTTACCCTCTGTCTTCTATGATTGAGCCAGTTCTGTATCCATCTTGTCAGCTCACCTCTGATCCCGTGTGACTTCACCTTTTGTACCAGTCTGCCATGCGGGACCTTGTCAAAGGCTTTACTAAAGTCCATATAGACAACATCCACTGCCCTTCCCTCATCAATCATCTTCGTCACTTCCTCAAAAAACTCAATCAAATTAGTAAGACACGACCTCCCCTTCACAAAACCATGCTGTCTCTCGCTAATAAGTTCGTTTGTTTCCAAATGGGAGTAAATCCTGTCCCGAAGAATCCTCTCTAATAGTTTCCCAATTCCTTCCTGAGCTCAGATTGAGACAAAAGCTTTGGAAAACAGTAGTTTTAAATGTTGTGAATTCTGATTCATCATGTGACCCTATGAAAACATAACTGCCACAAATCCAGCACTCCATTTCTGATGAAAGGTCACAGACCTGAAACATTAACTCTGCTTCTCTCTCCACAGATACTGCCTGACCTGCTGAGCATTTCCAGCACTTTCTGGTTTTATTCCAGCACTCCATTTACTCGATTTAGGAAACCCTGCTATCCTGTTCACCATTCCAAGCATTCACGTGGGTTTCTTTTTGATTTTGTATATTGTAAATCTACCCACATCTCCAACCCCCAGCCCGATCCCTCCACAGACACCAAACCTCAATCCAGCATCCACCCTCACCATACCTTCAACTTGCACTCAAGGCAGACCCCAACTCAACCTGATTCCACTGTCATCCAGAAGGACAGCAGATATGTCAAATGATCAGCCCTTCTAATACGAGCTGATCTTGCTGATAGGTGCTTATTCCATTCAAGCAAGCAGAGGTGCGACTTCAAAAGCTCCTACTGGCAAAAATACTGATGTTGGAATGCTGACCTCGCTATCTGATCGGCCAGCATTTCCAAGCAACAGTTGGGTTCTATCGAAGAGCAGGATCAGTTATTGCATTGGAGAGAAATTGTGTGTAAAAGGCGATTGTGTATAACCAGCCTCATCTCCAAAAATGTCTTTATGTAGATCATTGACCTTCTTTCCCCCCATAGTTCCTGGCTGGAAAGTAATGACTCATCATAAGGGCAAATATTTACAGGATACCAGAAGCTGCAGTACCAGCAAATAATACATGTCGTAACAACAGCAATAGCTGCAAACTAGGTACAGTACATACATCTTGATCAAAATAGACAATGCAGCAAATTTGCTGGAGCTGCTCTCGCTTTATCCCATTATTTCGCTGGATATTTGGCAGAACCCACATATAGGCAAAAGTTATAGTGACAGAGCAGGAGCAGCTTTGACTGATAAAGTAAATGATGAGAATTCCAGCCAACAGAGATAGTCATATCAATTTATACTAACAATATGACATATTTCTTTACAATGAGTCTCCTCTGGTGTAGCACATGGTGCGGGGGGGTGTTCAAAACCAAGTGTGTCCTTTGGGTGAAGTAGAGTTCGAAGGTTGGCAATAATCAGAATAAAGGTGCACAGATGTAAGATTTTTAGTTACATATAGACAGGTAAATAACATTGTCACATGTGCAAGAAGTGCGATGATGTAAAGTAATGGACAAAAACGTGAAGAGTTATAAAAATTGTCTTTGTCGTTTAAAAAATGAACTAATTTTTTAAATAGTGAACAATGTGCTCCAAAACAGCTACCGGAGGTTTAAAGACTTGATATTTAGAGTCATAGAGTTATACAGCACAGAAACAGGCCCTTCGGCCCATCGTGTCTGTGCCGGTCATACAGCACCCAACTATTCTAATCCCATATTCCTGCACTTGGCCCGTAGCCTTGTATGCTATGGCGTTTCAAGTGCTCATCTAAATGCTTCTTAAATGTTGTGAGGGTTCCTGCCTCCACCACCTCTTCAGGCAGTGTGTTCCAGATTCCAACCACCCTCTGGGTGAAAAAATGTTTCCTCAAATCTCCCCTAAACCTCCTGCCTCTTACCCTAAATCTATGCCCCCTGGTTATTGATCCCTCCGCTAAGGGAAAAAGTTTCTTCCTATCTAACCTATCAATACCCCTCATAATCTTGTACACCTCAATCATGTTCCCCCTCAGCCTTCTCTGCTCCAAGGAAAACAACCCTAGCCTTTTCAGTCTCTCTTCATAGCTGAAATGCTCCAGCGCAGGCAACATCCTGGTGAATCTCCTCTGCACCCTCTCCAGTGCAATCACATCCTTCTATAGTGTGGCGACCAGAACTGTACACAGTACTCCTTCTGTGGCCTAACTAGCATTTTATATAGCTCCATCATAACCTCCCTGCTCTTATATTCTATGCCTCGGCTATTAAAGGCAAGTATCCCATATGCCTTCCTAACCACCTTATCTGCATGCTGCTGCCTTCAGTGATCTATGGACAAGTACACCAAGGTCCCTCTGACTTTCTGTACTTCCTAGGGTCCTTCCATCCATTGTGTATTCCCCTGCCTTGTTAGTCCTCCCAAAATGCATTACCTCACTTTTCAGGATTAAATTCCATTTGCCACTGCTCCACCTATCTTACCAGCACATCTATATCTCCCTGTAATCTAAGGATTTCCTCCTCACTATTTACAACACCACCAATTTTCGTGTCAACTGCGAACTTACTGATCATACCTCCTATATTCACGTCTAAATCATTAATGTACACTACAAACAGCCAGGGCCCCAGCACTGATCCCTGTGGTACACCACTGGTCACAGGCTTCCAATCGCAAAAATAGCCCTCGACCATCACCCTCTGCCTCCTGCCACGAAGCCAATTTTGGATCCAATTTGCCAAATTGCCCTGAATCCCATGGGCTCTTACACTTTCAACCAATCTCCCATGCAGGACCTTGTCAAAAGCCTTACTGAAATCCATGTAGACTATATCTACTGCTTTACCCTCATTGACACATCTAGTTGCCTCCTCGAAAAATTCAATCGTAGTTAGTTAGACACGATCTCCGCCTGACAAAGCCATGCTAACTATCCCTGATTAATCCCTGCCTCTCCAAGTGGAGATTAATCCTGTCTCTCAGAATATTTTCCAATATTTTCCCAACCACTGATGTTAGACGCATTGGCCTGTAAATACCTGGTTTATCCCTACTACCCTTTTTGAATAATGGTACCACATTCGCTGTCTTCCAGTCCTCTGGTACCTCTCCTGTGGCCAGAGAAGATTTGAAAATTTGTGTCAAAGCCCCTGCTGTCTCCTCCCTTGCCTCACATAACAGCCTGGGATACATCTCGTCTGGGCCTGGGCATTTATCCACTTTTAAGCCTATTAAAACAGCTAATATTTCCTCCCTTTCAATGCTAATATGTTCAAGTATATCACAATCCCCCTCCCTGATCTCTACACCTACATCGTCCTTCTCCATAGTGAACACCGATGAAAAGTAATCATTTAAAACCTCACCTATGTCCTCCGGCTCGGCTCCACACAAAGATTGCCACGTTGGTCCCTAATGGGCCCTACTCTTTCCCTGGTTATCCTCTTACCCTTAATATACTGATAAAAGGCCTTGGGATTTTCCTTTATCTTGCCCGCCAGTGTTTTTTCATGCCCCCTCTTCGCTCTCCTAACTACATTTTTAAGTACCACCCTACACTTTCTATACTCCCCTAATGCCTCCACTGTTTTCAGCACTTGGGATCTGCCGTAAGCCTCCTTTTTTATCCTGATCCAATGCTCTATATCCCTTGACATCCAGGGTTCCCTGGGCCTGTTAGTCCTACCCTTCACCTTAACGGGTACATGTTGGCTCTGGACTCTCACTATTTCCTCTTTGAATGACTCCCACTGATGTGATGTAAACTTTCCTACAAGTAGTTGCTCCCAGTCCACTTTGGCCAGATCCTGTTTGATCATATTGAAATCGGCCTTCCCCCAATTCAGTACCCTTATTTCTGGTCCATCTTTGTCCTTTTCCATAACTACCTTAAATCTTACAGAGTTATGGTCACTATCCCCAAAATGCTCCCCCACTGACACTTCTACCACTTGACCGGCTTCATTCCCTAGGATTAGGTCCAGTACTGCCCCTTCCCTTGTAGGACTTTCTACATACTGGCTCAAAAAGCTCTCCTGTATGCATTTTAAGAATTCCGCCCCTGTTAAGCTTTTTGCACTAAGACTATCCCAGTTAATATTGGGGAAGTTGAAATCCCCCACTACTATTACCCTATTATTTTCACACCTCTCAGAGATTTGCCTACATATCTGCTCCTCTATCTCTTCCTGACTGTTTGGAGGCCTGTAGTAGACACACAGCCAAGTGATTTCCCCCTATTTGTTTTTAAGTTCCACCCAAATGGCCTCATTTGAGGAACCTTCTAGGATGTCATCTCTCCCTACTGCAGTAATTGACTCCTTGATCAACAGTGCAATACCACCTCCTCTTTTATCCCTCCCCTGTCGCGCCTGAAGATTCTATACCCTGGAATATTGAGCTGCCAGTCCTGTCCCTCCCTCAACCATGTGTATATTCAAACTGTCTGACAGGGACAACAGAAAATATTCAAAGCTAAGACTAATTGCACCCATCCTACACTTCTCCTGCAACACTCCCGAATTGAATGTGTTCTTCTGAAACAAAGAAGGTGTGAAATAGCCATATCCTAGGCCATAGTTGATCACTACAGGGAAGAAAATACATTTCTTTCCAGCAGAGGCGAGATGTAACACCTTAAAAAGCAGCCTGGAGAGAAATAGACACCCAGAAAGCCATATCCAAAACAGTTTTTCCAGCTAAAGGGCTGGGAGAACATCCAGCAAACCAGAAGAGCCGTGCCCTGCTGTAGAGTTCTGCATCTTCTCCTGTACAGAAATGAATTAGAAGTGATTCACTGTCATCAACTGAACTTTCAACCAGGAGGGAAATTCTACAAACACCTCAGGCCTGCAACCAACGAGAACTTGACTTCCGAGAAACTTCAACAGGTTTACCATAACCACCACCCACCACCCCCCCCCCCCCCCCCCCCCACCACACACACACTTATAACAGCTTACCACGTTTTCCTCTCTATCTGTCTCTTGTGTGTGTGTGGGCGAGCAAATGCATGAGTGGATGCAGTTGCGACAATTTTGGGTTAAGGCATACTGATCAATAAATAATTTTCTGTTTTAAACCTACAAGAAAACCTGTTGCTCTCTGTTTGTTTGACAATAAAACACAAAGGGGTTAAACCCTCATAACAAAACACACTTGCTGCGATCAGGTTGAACAGTGGTAAACATCCAAACACCATACCACGTGGCCGTAACTTTATACATACATATATTTTAAAAATCTATTTCACTTTTAAAGTCACACATTCTGTGCTTATTTTTGAGTAATACTTTGATATTATTTGGGACGACATAGCAAGGGATGGTTTTGAGGTGGTTAACATACTACCCCCAACACCATGAGCTCTTATCTTGTGTAGTAACATTTTATGTGGCACCTTATTGAATGCCTTTTGTTTCCTTGCCCATGTTTGGCATGATGCCATGAGACTTCATGAAGTGCAGAATCAATGTTGAGGACTCCCAGGGCAACTCCCTCCCAACTATATACCACTGTCCCCTCTGCTCAGTCTGTCCTGCCGAGGGGACAGGACATAGCCAGGAATGGTGATGACTGGGACATTGTCTGTAAGGTATGATTTCATGTACAGCTCTCCCAACTTTGGCACAAGCCCCAGATGTTAGTAAGGAGGACTTTGGAGAGTCAACAGGGCTGGGTTTGCCATTGTCATTTCTGGTGCCTAGGTCAATTCTGGGTGGTCCATCCAATTTCATTCCTTATTGACTTTGTAGTGATTTGATACAACGAATGGCTTGCTTGGCCATTTCAGAGGGCATTTAAGAGAGTCAACCACATTGCTGTGAGCCTGGTGTCACATGTAGGCACACACATATACCAGACTAGGTAAGGACAGCAGATTTCCTTCCCTAAGGGGCATTAGTGAACCAGATGGGTTTTTATAACAACAGTTTCATGGCCGTCATTAGATTAGACTAGCTTTTAATTCCAGATGCATTAATTGAATTCAAATTCCACTTTCTGCTGTGGTGGTACTCAAACTCATGTCCCCAGAGAGGTACCCTGGCTCTCTCGTCCAATGACAATACCATTAAGCCACCACCTCCTGCAGTAAGGTGAAGCCGAAGGATATTACTCCACAGGAATTATTATGTCACCATGTCACTGAATATTGCTGTTGTCATTTATTTGACATATCAACAATCCCATGATATGGATTTCAGTTTGCAGCAATTTCCCTGTTTGATTCCCATTAATGGTGAACAGTCACCATGTGCTCAATGTAATAACATGGCTTTCAGTAGGAGCATTTTCCAGTTGCTGTATAGCAGCTACTAACCATTTTGAAGTTATCACAAGCAGCTTTTATCACTATTAAAGTGTTTGATGCTGCTGAAATCTATTGTGTTTTAGAATATAGGACAGACAATAATAACTCCCCCTTGGATGAAAAGACCAGCCTGCAATAGTGTACTGTCAGAACAGTGTGGATGGAAGTGCTGCAATCACATAAATGGAGACTCACCTCTGGCCCAAATCTGGCAGCAGGTAAAGAAGAAATATTTTGGTCAGTTCCCTTCTTTCCCCCTTGGCTGTTAATTTGCTAGAAGGAATTTTTTTAACCTGTAAAGTTCTTCATAATGAGCACTGTGACATAATCTGGTGACAAAAGCAATTAAAGGATGTAGGACGTAGGGTTGCCAACCTTCCAGGATTGTCCTGTAGTCACAAGGAATTGGAGATTAACCTCCAGACACTTTTAGAGCAACCCAGGAGAAATGTCAGGGTCCCTTTCCTGGGGTGTGGGTTTGAATCCCACTTCTGACACTACCTTTTTCTGGCATGGACTGGTTGGGCTGAATGGCCTGTTTTTATGCTGTGTATTCGATGATATGGGAAAGATATGCTAAGAGCTCGTGTGTAATATGTTGCATGACCAAGTTTCCCAGAGGGATTCTAAAATACTTCTGTTAATAACAAAAATTAATCGCAAAGCAACAATTTTTCAATGTAACAGTCACTTTTTGTAACTTTATGAAAAATTTATTTAATAAATTAATTTAATATATTAAAATGTTCTAATGTTCTAAGCGCAAGGTGAGGATTATTGATATTACTTTGGTTATGTACAGTAATATTAATACTTAACAATAACTTATTTTTATATAGCGCCTTTAACGTGATAAAACGTCCCTAGGCGCATTACAGAAGCATTTTAAATAAAGTATGACCCCGAGCCACAAAAGGAGATATCAGGTCAGATGACCAAAAATTTGGCCAAAGAGGAAGGTTTTAAGGAGTATCTCAGAGGGGAAAGTGAGGGGGAGAGGTGTAAAGAGAGAATGCCAAAGCTTTGGGCCAAGACAACTGAAAGAACGGCAACCAGGATACACAATACTTCAGAAAGACAGGCAGAATAGCAAAGGGGGGGGGGGGGGGAGGGGGGTGTACATTGATGGTAAAAGATGGCATAAGGGCATTAATGAGAAAAGATCTGGCCTCAGAAGATCATGAGGTAGAATCAGCATGGGTGGAAATAAGGAATAGCAAGAATCAGAAAACACTGGTGGGAGTAGTTTATAGGCCCCCTAACAGTAGTTTGACCATTGGACAGAGCATTAAACAAGAAATTACTGGAGCTTGTAACAAAGGCAATGTAATAATTGTGGGGCACTCTAATCTTCATATAGACTGGGACAATGACATTGGCAGGAGTGGTCTGGAAGATGAGTTTGTAAAATGTTTTTGGGACAGTTTCTTGGAGCAATATGTTGTGGAGCCAACTAGGGATAAAGCTATCTTAGATCTAGTATTGTGTAATGAAGCAGGGTTAATTAGCAATGTCATAGTAAAAGATCCACTGGGAAACAGTGATCATAATACCATTGAATTCTATGTTAAGTTTGAAAGTGACATGCTCCAATCACAAACAAGAATCTTAAACTTAAACAAAGCCAATTACATAGACATGAGGGGAGAACTGGCTAAGGTAAATTGGGTAAATAGACAAAGGTATGGTGGTGAATTAACAGTGGGAAACCTTTAAAGAAACAATTCAAAATGTTCAACAAGAATACATTTCTTTGAAAAACAAAAACTCAACAAGAAAGGCCCATCCGTGGGTCACTCAGGAAGTTATGGATAATATTAGATTAAAAGAAAAGGCTTACAATGTTCAAAAAAGAGTAGCAAGTCTGAGGATTGGGACTGTTTCAGAAACCAGCAAAGGGCCATCAAAAAGTTGATAAAAAGGAAAAAATACAATATGAGAGTAAACTAGCTAGTAATATAAAAACAGATTGTAAGAGCTTTTATAAGTATATCAAAAGGAAGAGAGTAGCTAAGCTAAATGTTGGTCCATTAGAAGCAGAGACAGGAGAAATCATCATGGGGAATGAGGAAATGGTAGAGGCATTGAACAAATATTTTGTGTCTGTCTTCACAGTAGAAGACACAAGTTCCCTACCAGAAATAGACAGTAACCTAGGGGCTAAAAATAGTGAGGAAATTAAGGAAATTCATATCAGCAGAGAAAAAGTATTGGAGAAACTTAAGGGACTAAAATCTGACAAATCTCCAGGACCTGATGGCCTACACCCTAGGGTTCTAAATGAGATAGCTGCAGAGAAAGTGAATGTGCCAACTACAATTTTCCAAAATTCCTTAGATTCGGGAACAGTCCTATCAGATTGGAAGTTGGCAAATGTTACACTGCTTTTCAAGAAAGGAGGGAGAGAGAAAACAGTGAACTATAGGCCAGTTAGCCTAACATCAGTCGTTGGGAAACTGCTGGAATCTGTTATTAAGGAAGTCTTAACAATGCACTTAGAAAAGCACAGTATGATTAGAACAAGTCACCATGGTTTTATTGAAGGGAAATCCTGTTTGACAAATTTATTATCGAGTTTTTAAGGCTGTAACTAGTAGGGTAGATAGAGGGGAATCAGTAGGTGTAGTATATCTGGATTTCCAAAAGGCATTCGATAAGGTGCCACGTAATAGGCAAGATAGGGGCTCATGGAGTTGGGAGTAATATATTAACATGGATTCTTCTTCTTCTTTGGCCTCCTTGTCTCGGGAGACAATGGGTAAGCGCCTGGAGGTGGTCAGTGGTTTGTGGAGCAGCGCCTGGAGTGGCTATAAAGGCCAATTCTAGAGTGACAGACTCGTCCACAGGTGCTGCAGAAAAAATTGGTTGTCGGGGCTGTTACACAGTTGGCTCTCCCCTTGCGCTTCTGTCTTTTTTCCTGCCAACTTCTAAGTCTCTTCGACTCGCCACAGTTCAGCCCCACCTTTATGGCTGCCCGCCCGCTCTGGCGATCGCTGGCAACTGACTTCCACGACTTGTGATCAATGTTACAGGACTTCATGTCGCGTTTGCAGACATCTTTAAAGCGGAGACATGGACGGCCGGTAGGTCTGATACCAGTGGCGAGCTCGCTGTACAATGTGTCCTTGGGGATCCTGCTATTTTCCACGCGGCTCACATAGCCAAGCCATCTCAAGCGCCGCTGACTCAGTAGTGTGTATAAGCTGGGGATGTTGGCCACCTCGAGGACTACTGTGTTGGAGATGCGGTCCTGCCACCTGATGCCAAGGATTCTCCGGAGGCAGCGAAGATGGAATGAATTGAGACATCGCTCTTGGCTGACATACGTTGTCCAGGCCTCACTGCCATAGAGCAAGGGACTGAGGACATTAACATGGATTGATGATTGGTTAACAGACAGGAAGCAAAGAGTGGGCTTAAACAGGGCAATTTCAAGTTGGCAGACAGTAAATAGTGGAGTGCAGCAAGGATCAGTGCTGGTGCCTCAGCTATTTACAATCTATATTAATGACTTAGATGAAGAGACAGAGAGTAATGTATCTAAGTTTGATGATGATACAAAGGTAGGTGGAAAGGTAAGCTCTGGAGAGGACACAGAGAGGCTGCAAAGAGCTATAAACAGGTTAAGTGAGTGGACAAGATGGCAGATGAAGTACAATGTAGGGAATTGTGAAGTTATTCACTTTGGTCGTAAGAATAGAAAAGCAGAATATTTTTTAAATGGTGTAAAACTTCTAAGTGTCGATGTTCAAAGAGACTTGGATGTGCTTGTACAAGGAATGCAGAAAGTTAACATGCAGGTACAGCAAGAAATTAGAAAGGCAAATGGCATGTTGGCCTTTATTGCAAGGGGATTGGAGTACAGGAATAAGGAAGTATTGCTACAATTGTACAGGGTTTTGGTGAGACCATATCTGGAATACTGTGTGCAATTTTGGTCTCCACATTTAAGAAAGGATATACTTGTATTGGAGGCAGTACAGTGAAGGTTCACTGGATGGATCCCTGGAATGAAGGGTTTGTCGTATGAGAGGCTGAGTAAATTGGGCCTATATTCTCTGGACTTCAGATCTCATTGAAACAAAAAAGATTCTAAAGGGGCTGGATAAGGTAGACACAGAGAGATTATTTCCCCTTGTTAGGGAATCTAAAACACGATGGGCACAGTCTCAGGATAATGGGCCGATCATTTATGACTGAGATGAGGAGAAATTACTACACTCAAAGGGTTGTGAATCTTTTGAATTCTCCATCCCAGAGAATTCTCCATTGTTGAATTCTTTTAAGGCTGGGATAAACAGATTTTTGGTCTCTGAGGGAATCAAGGGATATGGTGAGCAGGAGGGAAAGTGGAGTTGAATCCTAAGATCAGCCATGATCATTTTGAATGGTGGAGCAGTCTCGGTGGGTCATATGGTCCACTGCTGCTCCTATTTCTTGTGTTCTTGTTCACCAATGGTGGAGCGATTGAAATCAGGGATGCACAAGAGGTCAGAATTAGGGAAGTACATATATCTCAGAGTGTTGTGGGGCTGCAGGAGATTACAGAGTCGGGGAGGGGCGAGGCCACGGAGAAGTGTGAAAACAAGGATGAGAATTTTAAAATCAAGACAATTGCTTGACCGGGAGCCAATGTAGGTCAGTGAGCGCAGGGGTGATGGGGGAATGGGAATTGGTGCAAGTTAAGACATGGACATCAGAGTTTTGGATGACCTTCCAAATGACCTTTGTGCT
Source organism: Heterodontus francisci (assembly GCF_036365525.1). NCBI lineage: Eukaryota > Metazoa > Chordata > Chondrichthyes > Heterodontiformes > Heterodontidae > Heterodontus > Heterodontus francisci. The sequence continues at coordinate 181,990,936 of NC_090375.1, read as the reverse complement.
TTCAAAAGGTATTTGATACAGTGCCACACAACAGACTTGTGAGCAAACTTGTAGCTCATGGAATAAAAGGGACGGTAGCAAAATGGATATGAAATTGGCCGAGTGACAGGAAACAGAGAGTCGTGGTTAATGGATGTTTTTCGAGCTGGAGGAAGGATTGTAGTGGAGTTCCCCAGGGATCAGTTTTGGGACCCTTGCTTTTCCTGATATATATTAATGACCTAGACCTTAGTGTACAGGGCACAATTTCAAAGTTTGCAGATGGTACAAAACTTGGAAGCATTGTGAACTGTGAGGAGGATAGTGTAAAACTTCAAAAGGACATGGACAAGTTGGTGGAATGGGCAGACAGGTGGCAGATGAAGTTCAATGCAGAGAAATGTGAAGTTATTCATCTTGGTAGGAAGAACATGGAGAGACATTATAGAATAAAGGGTACAATTCTAAAAGGGTTGCAGGAGCAGAGGGACCTTGTGTATATGTGCATAAGTCATTGAAGGTGGCAGGACAGGTTGAGAGAGGGGTTAATCAAGCATACAGTATCCTGGGCTTTATTAATAGGGGCATAGAGTACAAGAGCAAGGAGGTTATATTGAACTTGTATCAGACATTAGTTCGGCCTCAGCTGGAGTATTTCATCCAGTTGTGGGTGCCGCACTTTAGGAAAGACGTGAGGGCATTGGAGAGAGTACAGAAAAGATGCATGAGAATGGTTCCAGGGATGAGGAATTTCAGTTATGAAGATAGATTGGAGAAGTTAGGAGTGTTATCCCTGGAGAAGAGAAGGCTGAGAGGTGATTTGGTAGAGGTATTCAAAATCATGTGGTGGACTAAAGGCCTGCTCACATCGTGAAAATTAACCCGACCCAAACCAACTGAACCACAGTGGACCCGAGCCCAACCCGGCCCGAGTCCCTCCGATTTTACCCCGAGCCTGGCCCAACCCAAGCCCGACCCCGACTCGACCTGACCCGGGTCCGACCCGCCCATGCCTTTACTTACCTTCTAACTCAGAAACCGCAGGAAGCTGCAGAGCATGTATGATGACATCATAGTGACGTCACTCGCTCACTGTGCAGACTCAGTTTCATCCCAGACTTCCAGCTCAGGTAAGTTCTTTAATTTCAATATTTACCAGCAGAGCACTTACCGTGTGTGTCTGGCCCAACCCAGCCCGACCCGAGCCCAAAAGCCAGACCCAGAAGAGGGGCCTGACCCGACCCAAACCTGACACATGTCGTCGGGATCCGTCGAGTTCGGGTCGGGTAGCAGGCCTTTAGTCTGGACAGAGTAGATAGAGAGAAACTGTTCCAACTTGTGAAAGGATCAAGAACAAGAGGGCACAGATTTAAAGTATTTGGTAAGAGAAGAAAAAGTGAGGAATAAATTTTTCACGCAGCTAGTGGTTAAGGTTTGGAATGCGCTGCCTGAGAATGCGGTGGAGATAGGTTCAATTGAAGCATTCAAAAGGGAATTGGACAGTTATATGAGAAGGAGGAATGTGCAGGGTTACGGGGAGAAGGTGGGGCAATGGAACTGAGGGAATTGCTCTTTCAGAGAAGCAGTGCGGACTCAATGGGCCGAATGGCCTCTTTCTGCACTGTAACGATTCTGTGATTCTGTGACCTCAAGTTTATGGAGAGTTGAATGTGCGAGACCTGCCAGGAGTGTGTTGGAATAGTCAAGTCTAGAGATAACAAAGGCATAAATGAGGTTTCAGCAGCAGATGAGCTGAGACAGGGGCAAAGTCTGGCATTGATACGGAGGTGGAAATAAGCGGCCTTAGTGATGGCACGAATATGAGGTCGGAAGCTCATCTTGGAGTCAAACGTGACACCAATTTTGCGAACATACATAATCTCAGACTGTTGCCAGGGAGAGGCATGGAGCTGATAGCTAGGGAACGGAGTTTGGAGCAGGGACCAAAAACAATGGCTTCCATCTTCCCAATATTTAATATTTAAAGACAAATCAAAGAAATCTAGTATATCCCTAATTGGGTGGGGCCCCTCACCAATAGACGGCTTTGTAAGTAGCAAGAGTGGGTTAAAAAAGTTTAATTTGCTGGGAGGCTGATTTTCTGGTAGGCAATGTCAGGGTGAATAATGAAACTATTATGGGAATTAAAATTTAAATGTTAATATTCTTTTATAAGATTTACATCTCCAACTTTATTGGGTGCCCAGGATGTGTGTCTAACCCACAGAAGCTGGATGCATGGATGACTTGGAAGGAGAACATAGGCTTTCTTTTAGTGTTTTCATGTACCCTTTGTTGTGTGATTGCCTTTAAGAATAATGCACCTTTACGAATTTAGTATGCTAATGAACTGAGTCCCAGGATGCAGTCATGTAACTACATGCCAGTCTCTGTAACAGCAAGAGGCAAATTCTGTAAATAGTTAGCTCTGTGCTGTATATAATACTTAGCTGTTAATAAACCTGTTTTGAGACCTTCAACCAACTGACCCCCACGCATCTCATTTAAGTTGCATCAGACAACTTGGAAAATCTTCTCATTACATCCTTTGCGGCATTTTATGCATTCATTGGTTTTGCTGCGTGTCCTCGATTTTTGAGATTTTTTCCCACTAATATCTACTGGTTACTGCCAATGGACGTGGCAACACGCAAAGAGGTAACGATGGATGGGTATTCCCTCGGAGGTTCCAAACATGCTGCATTAGAAGAGTTCATGAGCACCCAACAAATGCAGTGCAATGGCCCCTGAGACGTTTTGGCCGTACCTGTCACTGCCCTGGAACCCAGACCCGGACATGTCAGATGAGACCTCTGCTCGCCATGTCGGTGTCACAAGACCACTTTCTTCTGCAGGCTAGTTTACAACATCTGAATCAGGGATGGCTTCTCCTGTGGAGGCTGCCACAGTACAAAACTTCCAAGCCAACCCAGAAGACATCGGTCACACTTGGCAGTCTGTAGCCAGGTATCAACTGATTTGTTTGCAAGGGGCAATGCTTCCATCACAAATATACAGACATGGGCATCAGACTTCTTCATATCAACACTGTGGCATTCATGAAGAAGAAAAGCTCTTTGTATCAATCCCATGACCGATTAGTGACCATTAAGCCATTCTTGCTTCAATGTGCAGTCTTCCATGTTGCCCACATTATTTGATGGAGAAGAAACTGTTCATTCAGATGCAAGCCACATGGTGAAGAATGAAGCTAGACACAGATTATTTTCTTGATCATTCATTAGTAGAAAGCAACATTACATATCTCTGAAGAAGGGTCACTGACCTGAAACGTTAACTCTGCTTCTCCCTCCACAGATGCTGCCAGACCTGCTGAGTATTTCCAGCATTTCTTGTTTTTATTTCAGATTTCCAGCATCCGCAGTATTTTGCTTTTATTATTACATATCTCTACCTACTGTTCAATCACCCGTGTCCCAACAGGCTCTCTTTATATGACCTGAAAGTCCTTCATTAGACAATACCCTTCACCTGTGTATCTTTAACAATATAATTAACCTACCATTAACAGAAACACTGTAAGGAACAGGGCCAATGTCTATATCCTGTTGACCCTACTGAGAAACCCCTAACAGCAGAGATATTTCAGCATCTGTTTGTTGTTCCTCAGCTGTCACCTCCATCTTCAATAAAAGTGTGCCATGTAATTTGGGAAAACAATGAAAAGGTATATGCAAGTGGCTACACACCATGTTTGAAAAGGCATTTCCCAGAGGGTGTGGGTGTTCCCATATTCTGTTTGTGCCATGTTAGATTAGAACCTACAAGAAATATGTATAAAAGTGAGCAGCACATTCACCCCTTGCTCCTGATAACCAACATACTTCTTCCTCATCTACAATGAGGTAGGAGGTACCTGGATGCCTGCACCTACATGATTGGCAACTGTGCTCCATTCAGCTTGCCCTTGTATGTTTACTACGGCGGCCTTCAGCTCCCAAATGGGTCTAACCTCCTTTGGTACACTCGCTGCAGTAGGACCTCCATCTCCACAACAACAAAGGGAGCAGTTTCACCCGCATGTCACTGCTGTGCCAGTGTGAACAATTAGTCAACTTGCCTGCCACTCTCACAATTTCCACTTTTTAAGAGCTTCTGCCTCACCAGATTTTACACTGTGCTGCTAGGTGGGCTACAGACCAGGTTCTCTTGTGTATCCGGGCTCTTCATATTAGGAGGCACATCTTAGAATGTAAAGGGAACTGTCATGATACCTTCATTGTGCAGCATTCTACTGCAACATGGCCTAACCCTATGCCACCAATGTGTGGTGCCACAGTTTTGCTTGGGATTGCAAAATCATGCCTTTTATCTTTGCCTGCAAAATACACCTCTGTTACATTTTAACCAAATGTGTTAGCAAAAATGAGATATTAGAGATTAATACCTTTATGCACGGCTGGAAGCTAAAAAATACAAGTCAATTTTGTGCCATTATAGAGATCACAGCAGAAAATTTGTCCAACTGTCTGCAGCACATGAGAATTTTTTGGAAATAAAAATGCAGCTGCATTGGCCGGGAATCGAACCCGGGCCTCCCGCGTGGCAGGCGAGAATTCTACCACTGAACCACCAATGCGAACGCTATGCAAGTTAGCGCCGTCTTTGCTCATATGAAGAACTTCACAAGAAATTAGGTTTCTTTTTCCCAAATAGTGTTCTGATTTTCTGCATTCTATTTAAAGCAAAGCATGAAGATAAGCAAATTTTGATTGTCTCTACAGAGCACCATCTATGGAGAGAGAAGCAAAGCTAACATTTAAGGTCAGTGACCTTCCATCAGAACTCTAGTCTATCTGTGTTTTTCGTCCTGCACCTCATGTCCACCATTAAATGGTCTGTCGAGTACACCTATTAATGTGATTGATTCATTATCCATATGGATTCTTCTTGTATAATAAAAAACTAAAAGTGCTGAAAATACTCAGCAGGTCTGGCAGCATCTGTGGAGAGAAGTAGAGTTAACTCTGCCTATCTCTCCACAGATGCTGTCAGATCTGCTGAGTATTTCCAGTACTTTGTGTTTTTCTTTCAGATTTCCAGCATCTGCAGTATTTTGTTTTTATGGATTCTACTTTTGTCTTGCTGATAGCTGCGTCCCTTTTTTCTACTGCCATTCTTATCCCGAATACGTACAGCTACTCCACCTCCCCTTTTCCCCCTCTCTATCTTTTCTAAGTATGTTAAACTCTGCAATCTTTTAACTCCCAGTCCTGATTTTTCTGAGTTATGCCAGCTACCCGGCATACCTCCAGGGTGGCAGCAGGAAATTCATTAGGAGCTGATCTACAAGCTCCCCACTATCCTTGCTCATTTCCAGGATTATTTTTGCCAGAGGTGACAAAGGAATAATGGAATATGTCCCTCCAGATATGGAAAGTGCTAGAAATTCCATCGAAGGCCCATCAATGTCTGGAAGAGAAATCTTTGTTAATGTTTTGTGTGGGGATCTGCATCAAAGTGTTGACTGGATACAGTGTAAATCACAGTCATTGTTGTCCTGAACCTACTGTTAATTCACACATTGCAGCGGTGTCCTGGAGTGATTTAAAGCAATGAGCACATCTCTGCCCATGGTATATTTGTACCTTCGGTTTCTGGAATTACCACAGCAATTTGCTTCACAATGCTTGGGTTTGAATGGAGCCAGTTGTTACATGCATAGTTCTGGGTATCATTAATAATCCTATTAAAGTGGTAAACATGAACATAAGGAACTCCATTAATTTCACTCCAATTTACCATGAATAAAGTGGTCACCTCAGCGCCTTCAACTTATTAAAAATTGAATTTTGCGTGACTTTCCGAAATTCGGTGGCACAAGCCAAAGCGTTGAGTTTGGTGCCAATCTGATGGCAGCAGCAACCAAGAAATGATTCTCCTATCCCTGATATAGACATTGAGGCAATTTCGGCAAGAAGTGGGATGAGCAATAAATGCTGGCCTTGCAAGCAATGCCCACATCTTGAGAAAAGAACACCATATACGCACAAAAACTTCCTTACCAATGACAGGCAAAGGACACACAAAAAGGAGGATGCACTTTGGGGGGAATTGAGAGTCAAAAAGAAAGCAAGGGGTGTGTTTTAACCTTTTCTGCTCACAGACACAGGGCGGGTGGGCAGTTAAAACTGAGGGGATTACTCACCCACTCAGAAGTCACCCAGTTCCCACCGCCTGCTGTCCTAACCTGTGGGGTTCTGCAAATGGCTGGTGCACCCGCCTAAACAGAAGGGGGGAACCTCATGAATCTGTGCTAATTAAAGTCCTATTTCTTCAATAACACCTCGATTGCATTTTAACATGGGCTTGTGCCAGGTAAAATCATGAAGTAGGGAGAAGAAGCACAAAAGGTTAAATGGGAAACCTTCCTTTGTTGGCCCAGGAGGGATAAGAGTGGTCTCAGCTGCTCCAGCCCACCCTCCCCTCCTACTTTCCTTTCACAAGACTCTCCCAAAATCACTTCCTGCCACTTAGCTGCAGGAAGACAGCTGCTCTGCATCCTCTCCCCACCTGTTCTGGGATGGGAAGTGGACCAACAGAATATAAATGATTCCTGGCCATTAAAACTCTGCTCCTGCTGAGAGGCAGGGAATTAACTCGTTTGAACACTCTCCCGCCAGAAACCCACTCCGAGGAAAACGCCATCCCAAATCAGCTCTAACAATATCCTTATTACAATAGCTGTCATATGGGTTCATAATATGTGGTTGGTATAAGTGTGTTTCTTTGTACATTAACAAGTTTCCATGATGTCAAAGTTTCTCTTGCTTTACTATATTGTAGAAATAGGATTACTATTGTGATCTCGCACCCCGCTGCAGCAAAATTTGAAATGTTAGGTTGTGAGGAATGTGTTTCTGCTCTTGTTATTACTGCATCACCTTCTGCAATCAGTGTGAGATCTGAATTATTCTCCTGTTTATAATTTCTCTTGGTTGAAATTCTTGGTTTATATTCACAGACTTAATTGCAATCTTTTTGTGATCACTGGTGAATCCGTTTGTGTGAAGGAAGATGGAATTTTCAAGCACCATGCATTGCAGCCAGTGTAGAGAATGGAAGAGCTCCCAGTCAACAATATATGTGGAATATTTTCCACACAAGGTATGATAATTTAAGAATATCACTCCAGCACTGCACTGATGTGTCAGATTAGGTTATGTGCTCAAATCCCTGGAGTGGGTCATAAACCGGGATTAATCCTCTATCTGAGGTGAATTAATTGACCATAGCTGAGATTGGATTAGGACACTGCAACTGACCTTCCGAGTCCTGGTGGAATAGGGAGATGGAACTGAGGCATCAGCCAGGGTTATTGTTCATGATCGCCATCTAGTGATCTCTGCAGGAAAGTGCCTGTGTATGGAAGTTGCACAAGAACAGGAACAAGCTGGGCTATGATGCCCGATCCTCATCCCATCTCAGTGTCAAATAGCCTGCTAACACTCCAGGGTCAAAATTGGATACCCCCACCCCCCCCCCCCCCCGCCCCCCCAGGAAATGGGCATTGAGCAATTAACCTGCACCTGTTTCTTCCAATGCAGGTAGCATGCAAACTTTGTGCTGCCTGTTAATTGACAGTATTGCAGGATGCAACCAGTGCTAAGCGCGCTGCTGAGTGGTTGTACATCTGAGCAGGGGGCACAAGATCGGGAGAGTCTGGCATCAGTTCCAACGAGTCTGCACTATTAAAGCTAGTCTGCACCTCTTAAAGGGGTGGTAACTTTTGGCTGCAGCAAGGGCTAGAAGCATTGTAAGAGTGAGTTTGACCTGGGAAAGGCACAAGAATGGTACAACATAGAGAATTATAGAGTCATTTACAGCACAGAAGGAGGTCATTTGGCCCATCGAGTCCATGCCAGCTCTCCACAGAGCAATCCAGTCAGTCCCACTCCCCCTGCTCGATCCCCGTAGACCTGCAAGCTTATTTCCTTCAAGTGCCCATCCAATTACGTTTTGAAGTCATTGATTGTCTCTGCTTCCACCACCCTCGTGGGAAGCCAGTTCCAGGTCATTACCACCCACTGTGTAAAAAAGTACTTCCTCATATTCCCCCTGCATCTCTTGCCCAAAATCTTCAATCTGTGTCTGCAAACAACCCTCCCTGCCCTCAACGTGTGATGGAATATAGATATAATAGACTTAATTAGATAGAATTTAGAAATAGTTAAAATATTATACCTTTTAGAATTAAAGATTGAATAAATGGTCAGGTTTTCAAGACTCACTGACATTCCCCTTTAAGAAAGTAAAGTTAAAACATATCAAGGTCCCTGTTATGAACCAGAAACAAATTGGGAAATCCATTTGTGTCTCTGTTGTCAGGGGCTTGGAAGATAAACACACAGATTGAAATATCCTGCGTGACATCAGTAAGAGGTAGCAATAAACTTAATTGGTTTGTGGGGTTGTTGATGCAGACAAGTTGGCTCCGGAGGTTGCTTTGGGGTGCCATGGAAAGGGCAATTATAGATAATAAAACAATAAATGGAATGGACTTACAGGAATAAGAGGTCAAGTAAACACAATTATAAACATTTTGACCAGCTAAATGCTCACAACTTCAAGAGCAAGAGAATTCCAGTAAAACATTAAGTGGAGATGGTAGTTAAAGATATGGATTTTAAAAAGCAAGAAAAACACACGCAGGAAGGTAACATCTAAATGCTAAAAGTCAGATGACACTTCAGAAACAGTATAAACATGAGCGGTTTTGAAGAAAAGATTAGTTGTGTTGAATCCTCAACAATGCTTCTCAACTATGGGGAATTTAAGGTAAAAAGTTTACTTTAAATTTTGATGGATATTCTGGATATTCTAAGATACTTTTGCTGTAACATTAGCAAGGTTAAACTTTTGGATTCTATGTTAGAAATAAGATTATGTGTTACATCTTTTAATAATATTTGATATTGTGATATACTTATCCATTTAGAAGTGTATTGCATGTTAAATTCTTTAATAAATCGATAAAAGTTAATAATTCGTCTCATGTAGCATTCTGTATACAACTACAAAGAACCCCCTCTCTGTGTCTCTTTAAGTGGAGAGATACATATTGAAGAGAGTTCCCAGACCCTTGTAATATCTGGGATATTTATGACTGAGCCATAATTATTAAAAAGAGGCTATCCGAAAGATGGTAATATTCTCTGTTGGTTTTCTTTCTCTGAGGGAAAGCTAGATCAATTCTTTGGACCCAAATAAGTGACTATGCGAATGTGTCTGGTTTGAAATTGATTGAAGGAGATTCACAGGGATGTACTCCTGATTTGGTTTAGTCCCTATAAGGGGTTAAAGTCACAAATCACATCAAATGAACACCCTACCACCCACCCCCACCTCAGCTGGGGTCTGCCGGACTAGCCCCGGAGACTCCACCACACTTACCTGAGGTCGGGGCCTCCAGTGTGGCTCCTGGTCCCAAGCCTGGCAGTGGTCACCGCTCCTGGTGGCACTGCCTGTACTACTGAGTTGCCAGCCTTCTGAACGGGATTTCCATCCTTAAAGGGATGTGGACTCCGATGGCAGCCCATCGATATCGTCCTGTAATCTAAGGCTTTCCTCCTCACTATTTACGACACCACCAATTTTTGTGTCATCTGTGAACTTACTTATCATACCTCCTATATTCATGTCTAAATCATTAATGTTCACTACAGGCCTCAACACCTCTTTCGGGCCTGCTCCGCATAACCCTTGACTCCCCAAGATTTCAAACATCTACCTCCTCCTTAAATACATTTAGTGACCCAGCCTCCACAACTCTCTGAGGTAGAGAATTCCAGAGATTCACCATCCTCAGAGAGAAGAAATTCCTTCACATCTCAGTTTTAAATGTGTGTCCCCTTATTCTGTAACTATGTCCCCTAGACATTGGGTGCCTTCTGCTTGTGCTGCAATGGAAGTTGAAACATTGCACATCAGATGCTCCATCATGGTTGGGCCCACGAGTGTATTAATAGAGTTGGTCACCACTTCCACGCTACATAGCCCTGTGCCATGTTGGTGCTGGACTCCTGAAGGCTCCCTGATAGTGATCTTTCTTTCTTTCTTGCTTGCTTTCTTTCTTTCTTTCTTTCTTTCCTTCTTTCTTTCTTTCTTTCTTTCTTTCTTTCTTTCTTCAAACCCATCAGTCTTTTTCTGTAAACCACCCAATTGTCTTGCTTCAGTAAATTTCAGAAGTCAGCAGGTTGAAGCCAGCTTACCAAAAGGCTTGGAAATTTTTCCCATTTAACACCCCACCGACTCACCGATGTTAACATTCCTTCTAATATTGTCCACACCATCTCTGTGGAACCCTAGCTTCAACTCCTTTACCAAAACGGGTTTTTGCCAAGCACCGGCTTAAGACCCCCATCTTGGCCACAGCTTTACCTCTTTAATGTCTAAAGTAGTCAGCAAAAATCATTGCCTTAGTTTCTTAATTTTGCATCTATGAGACTTTAGCCAACCTAAACATAATTCTCTAACCTTACCAGTAATCTTATACTACCCAATTTGCTCAAATAGGAAATGGCATGTCAGCAAATAAATTACTTTTGTGCAAGTGTGCTTTAAATGAGCTCCTCTCAAGTGTATAAAACATTGTAGGAAATTCATCATTTACTCAGCAAGAGTACAATATATTAGGTGATAAACCAATTCAGAGGATATGATCACTGCACAGGGATTAGTGAAGGATTACTAATGCTGCTCCTGATCTCTGAGACTGATTATGCTGGAACGTTATCCAGCATTGAGCTTGGTTAGAGCGAGATTTGCTGAGGTTTATGCTCTGAAGCTCCCAACATTTCTGGAGAATGAATGAATGTTTCAGGGTTGATCCACATGCATACTAAAGTATGTGCTTATGTTCCATTTGCAATGTTTTACTGGAAAAAAGGTGAAAAGAATTCATCTCCAACATATATTAGGTGAGAAAATTATTGTAGTAAACTTGAAAAAAGTATGATGAGAATATGGAATACTTTCTTTTACATAAAAGTCACTTCAAAAAGAACGTGAATAGTCCTGTATACTAACATTTGGCAGCAAAATTCATCTCCATAGCATTGGTAGTTACGAGTTGTGACGAATGCCATCTTGGTGAGGCTAATAGTGTGGGCTTTACGTGCATGCAACAAAAGTGTGCAAAATAGACAGATCGTGATGCTAGTCAGCATCTAGACACTGATTTGACGGTCCACCTGCCATTTTTGAGCTTTCCACTCTAGTTATTGCCTCCTCTTAAACACGCACAGATGAACATGCATTCAGCAGCATAAGGGACACCTCCACCAGAGCTATTCAAAAGCATCGCCATCCAACTTGCGGGTTCATTGCTGATTACTTCCTACTGGCTCTTGCTGAACTTTTGGAAGAACTGGTATTTGGAGGCATTCATACAAGTTGGTAAAGTCTGCAGTAAATGGTGCTGGACGTAGGGGAGATGCTGTTTCGTACTGCAAGGGCTGTACACACACCACTTGCTCTCAGTCATGGGAGTTATAGCAGCAGTCCTCCTTGGGTGGCAGCACCAGAGGAAGATGGAACTGAAACAGCAAAGAAGACAAGCTGGTTGCAGAGGGAGGAGGAGGGGGAGGCGGAGAAGGACTCCCAGCAGGAGAGGGTCAAAAGGGAACACTTCTCCTACCTGCATCTAAGCCAAGAGCAGTGTGTTCGGCGGATGCAATTCAACCAGGAGGCGTTCACAGAACTGTGCCACCTCTTGGAACCAGATGTGCGGTCTCAGAGAAGGGCAAGGATGGCGCTGCCAGTGGCTGTGAAGGTGGCTGTGGCCCTGAATTTTTTCTCAGGTGGATCCTACCAGGCTGGAACAGGTGACATAGGAAACATCTTGCAATTCAATATCTATCATTGCATATGGAAGGTGACAGAGTCGCTGTGCACCAGGAAAGCGGACTTCATTGTCTTCTCTCTGAGCAGAGAGAAGCAAGAGGAGCTCGCTTTTGGCTTTGCCAGGATAGTGGGCCACCCCATGGTGCAAGGTGTCATCGACTGCACACACGTGGCTTTGTGGGCGCAGCATCTCAATGGTCAGATGAACCGAAACCACAAAAGTTATCACTCAATCAATGTGCAATTGGTGTGCATCTGTGCCCAACAGATCAATCTATGTGAATGCTGTTATCCTGAGAGTGGACAGCAGGTTTGTGCTCCACCGGAGCAACAGCCATTTCCTCGGGTGGCACCTCTGCCATCCCAGTAGTATGTTGAAGGCCACATTGCTGAATTGCTGTGAGACCCTCTGCGCAAAGCCCTGTGCCAAGTTGGAGATAAACTCCCCAATGCTCCTGGACAGTGACAGCATGTTCTCCGTCACTAGGTCAAAATCCTGGGACTCCCTTCCTAACAGCACTGTTGGTGTACCTACCCCACATGGACTGCAGCAGTTCAAGAAGGCGGCTCACCACCACCTTCTCAAGGGAAATTATGGATGGGCAATAAATGCTGGGCTGGCCAGCAATGCCGACATCTCCATAAGCGAATTTAAAACAAAAAGACCTGCCAATGGACCAAGATTTCATTGCGCAGAGCCTTTTTCTGTACGCCGCCTCATCGAAGTCCTCATTTGAATGCTCTGCAGCAGAACTCGTGTGCAACCTTGCCCTCCGGAAAGTGAATACCCACATGATTCTTTCCTCCCAGCTCTGGCTGCAGCCCACTCATGCCTGGTGACTCACCACGGGCAGATCTCGCCTCTGTTTTACCCTCTAAAGTTCGCATAGTGCCAGTATCTGACTGCTGGATGTGAGTGTCAGATCGAGCAATGGTGGTTCTTCCTCCTCAGTCTCTCCTCTCTGAGCCTTTAGCCTCCCACACCATTGGTTGGACAGTTGGTAGTTCTCGGGCATCTGAAAGTATAAAGGCATACAGGTAGGTTTGGAGTAAGGGGAAAGGGGTGAAGCAAGAGGTGCATGGATACATCATCTGCAGATTGTAAATCAAAACAGCTTGCTGGATGTGGGTGAAGTGGTGTTACTACTGTGGTGGGAGCAACGCATTGTCAATTCAGTCCCGTCACTCCACAGGTCGCAGCATATTATTAAAGTTTTCCACCCAACTGGAACGCAGCCAAATTAAACACTCTAGTAACCCCCAGAATAAAACAGACCAAACCAGGTATGTTTAGATGAAAACAAATAAACTATTTATGAAAACTAAATTTTAAACACTATTAAGATAAACCTATGTCTTAAGACCTTATAACTTCTTATTTTAACCTAACTCCCCCATTCACACACCATACACTCAAAAATAATAATAGTTAACCAGTTTTTAAAAGAAGTGTTTTTAAAAATTAGTTGTTTCTTACGAATATATAAATAAGTAAGTCTTTGTGTGTTACGTCCCTGATGAATGAGGTATTCTAATGTGGAAATATTCAAAGGCTACTTGAAGTCTCCATGTGGATTTGATGAAATTTTCTGTTCTTAATAGGCATTCAAAACTCTTCGGCTGCAGTAGGCATCAAACACCGAAGAATTCCAGAAAATACAAACAGTCGAGAGATTCAATCTTGAAGCAAATACTTCCTGGCTTGGAAATAAAGAAAAGGAATTCAGCAATACAAACGGTATCTAAAAAGAAGGCTTTTTTTTTCTTTTTTAGGGCAATTAACTTGGCCTGTAGCTCCATGTAGAATTTCTACTGAGAGAGAATGGACAGCTCTTTTCTCTTCAGTATGCTTCGCTGGAAAGTCACTCCATACAAAACTGGTTCAGACTGTTTTTTGCCAGTTTTACACACTGTTAAGTGGAAACATTATACCATGTGAACTCGCTCTCCTGCTATCGCCTAGGTAACAAAATACAGCTATGGCTCACTGTTTTCAGAAATCTAACTTCTCTCCCTGTCTTAAAGGCACATTGTTTTAATCTGAGGAGAAAAATAATACAAGTCTGTGACAGTGGGATGTGAGAAGATGCATTAAGCAGGAAGATACCATCATCCTCGCTGGTTTCAGCCCCGCTGCCAGTCTCAGTGACAGCCGCTCCAGTTATTCCCAGCACCGTGTCCTCCATGGAGATGAGCACTTGCAGCTGTTCCTGCTCCCCTCTGCTGCTATTGCCTGCGGTTGTGTGCCACCTTGTCCTGCAAGAGAGACGGAATTATGGCGGTGAATATAGTGCAATGTGTTTGGGTTATGCGCCTGCCACAGTTGAATAGTTGGCAGTGTGTGCAAGCCATGAGATGTTAGTGTGCAGCTTCCAGCTGTGTTATGTGTGTGAGGGTAAGGTGAAGTATATGAATGTGAGGTATGAGTCATGGTTGATAGGAATTGTTGGTAGGTGATATGAGGGAAGACTGGTGAATAGAGCAATGTATGAGGCTAGTGGTGCAGTTGGTAGGATATGGCATGTGAGGATGCATTCACTGACCTTGACCACTCATGTGTGGTCATTAACCTTCTTTTGGCACAACATCCAGGCTCTCAGGGTTAGACTGCTATCATTGACCACTATGGCTATCTGTTCCCACGGCCTTCTCAGTACTTGTCTGGAGGCATCCTAGTCCCATGAAGGAATAGAACCTCTCTCCTCCTGTCTGCCTCCTGAACCAAGACCTCCAGGGTAGCATCCAAGAATTTTTTATTTTATTTTATTCATTCATGGGATGTGGGCGTCGATGGCCAGGCCAGCATTTATTGCCCATCCCCAATTGTCCTTGAGAAGGCGGTGGTGAGCTGCCTTCTTGAACCGCTGCAGTCCATTTGGGGTAGGTAGACCCACAGTGCTGTTAGGAAGGGAGTTGCAGGATTTTGACCCAGCGACAGTGAAGGAACGGCGATATAGTTCCAAGTCAGGATGGTGTGTGACTTGGAGGGGAACTTGCAGGTGGTGGTGTTCCCATGCATTTGCTGCCCTTGTCCTTCTAGTTGGTAGAGTTCGCGGGTTTGGAAGGTGCTGTCTAAGGAGCCTTGGTGCATTGCTGCAGTGCATCTTGTAGATGGTACACACTGCTGCCACTGTGCGTCGGTGGTGGAGGGAGTGAATGTTTGTAGATTGGGTGCCAATCAAGGGGCTGTTTTATCCTGGATGGTGTCAATCTTCTTGAGTGTTGTTGGAGTTGCACCCATCCAGGCAAGTGGAGAGTATTCCATCACACTCCTGACTTGTGCCTTGTAGATGGTAGACAGTCTTTGGGGAGCCAGGAGGTGAGTTACTTGCCTCAGGATTCCGAGCCTCTGACCTGCTCTTGTAGCCACGGTATTTATATGGCTACTCCAGTTCAGTTTCTGGGTAATGGTAACCCCTAGGATGTTGATAGTGGGGGATTCAGCGATGGTAATGCCGTTGAATGTCAAGGGAGATGGTTTGATTCTCTCTTGTTGGAGATGGTCATTGCCTTGCACTTGTGTGGCGCGAATGTTACTTGCCACTTATCAGCCCAAGCCTGGATATTGTACAGGTCTTGCTGCATTTCTACACTGACTGCTTCAGTATCTGAGGAGTCACGAATGGTGCTGCACATTGTGCAATCATCAGCGAACATCCCCACTTCTGACCTTATGATTTAAGGAAGGTCATTGATGAAGCAGCTGAAGATGGTTGGGCCTAGGACACTACCCTGAGGAACTCCTGCAGTGATGTCCTGGAGCTCAGCTGATTGACCTCCAACAACCACAACCATCTTCCTTTGCGCTAGGTATGACTCCAGCCAGCGGAGGGTTTTCCCCCTGATTCCTATTGACTTCAGTTTTGCTATGGCTCCTTGATGCCATACTCGGTCAAATGCTGCCTTGATGTCAAGGGCAGTCACTGTCACCTCACCTCTCGAGTTCAGCTCTTTTGTCCATGTTTGAACCAAGGCTGTAATGAGGTCAGGAGCTGAGTGGCCCTGGCGGAACCCAAACTGAGCGTCACTGAGCAGGTTATTGCTAATCAAGTGCCGCTTGATGGCACTGTTGATGACACCTTCCATCATTTTACTGATGATTGAGAGTAGGCTGATGGGCCGGTAATAAGCCGGGTTGGACTTGTCCTGCTTTTTGTATACAGGACATACATACAGGGCAATTTTCCACATTACAGGGTAGATGCCAGTGTTGTTGCTGTACTGGAACAGCTTGGCTAGGGGCGCGGCAAGTTCTGGATCCCAGGTCTTCAGTACTATTACCGGAGGAACACTCTCTGCTTTGTTGTGCCATTTCTGTAGCTTCAACTTGGTTTTCCATTCTTCTTCAAGCAGTTCCAGCTCCTGCTCCAGCCAGGATGCACCTCCCCTTTAAGAGGTGCAGGCTGGCTTTAAGTAGTTCAGGTGAACTCTAAGTGGTGCCAGCAACTTGGGCCTCCTGCTGAGGTGTACAGCCACTCAGCAGTGTATTCAGTGCTGGGCTGCACGTCATAATCATTCTAATTAGCAGGCAATATGGGCTTGCGTGGCGCCTGCATAACTTTGAACAGGTTATCCAAGTTTGCCCCCGTGTTGCAAATTAAACATTGGAACATGGAAGAAATAAAATTGCTTCAAGTATAGTTCTACAATAAGAATAATTAAAAGTTGACCAAATTAATCAATTTTCAAATGGTGCAATCAACTGAATTATGTTGAATTTGCCCGAAAGTATATTTTTGTGTTTTCTCTGGATATTTTTCTCCCCTTTCTTTTCAAAAAATAAACTTTATTTGTGTACAATGCAATCTATATGTACAATCTGAAAATAAGTGCAACTGTTCTGTACATATCGTCAATAGAGTTGAAGACACTTTGAGGTGCATTATTCCAAATAGTATTGGTGTTGGTGTGTGGGATTATTGCACTTGATAAAATGCTACATTGAGGTTCACAGTTACTGTTTGGCATGAGCACATTCAGTTTTTAGACACATCATTAGATTTCAGAGAACAGTTACACTTACATTGAGTTATGTTTTATTTAGTGGGTGACAAAAATGTCTTGAGCGTCCAATAAAAGGTATTAATGTTACATTACATCTGATTTACATGTGGTATGATAAATTACCCAGATTTTCTTTTGGAAAAATTAAACACATACCGGAAAAGAGATTTATTCTGCTCTGATGAAATTCAAGCCAAAAGCATTTCTTATTTTTGACAACATGACAAGTTTCAGTGCAACAGTGTGAGAAGCTTGACCAGGTGTAGCTGACCTGTAGCAAGCAGCAGCAGAAACTCAAGTTTGTGATCAAAAAGGTCCTTAGCTCAGGCCTTCCCTTCTGGACATTGGAAATGCTTCAGCTTCATTGATAAGAAACATATTTCTGGGTGATGTGATATGCTGAGAATGAACTGGCCTCTACAGGGATAATAAAAGGGATTTCGAATACTTAGTGTAACGACCAGGTGAGAAAGAGGTCTAGGGTTCCCTTTCAGCCTTCACCTGCTCTTACCGTAACAGGGTTTAATTTTAAACACAGCATGTTTTAGCTCCCCCTTGGTGAATCCTTGTTCACCGCTTTCCAATTATAAGGCAAAGAAACCAGCACAAACAGGCTTTCTTAAGTTTAAAGAAGAAAAGTTGAAATTTATTAAACTTAACTCTAATTCGATTGAAGCCTACAGATGCACGCTAGCATGCAAACACGATACGCACATGCAAATAGAGACAGAAAAGAGCAGAAGAAAAATAAAATGGAAACGTTTGAGGCAATATCTGAAGAATGTTTGTTACAGTTCTTCGAGCTCACTGTAAAGTCCTTGATTGTAGGTAGATCTTGCTTTTCATTGGGGCCCAGTATTCTTCTTGAACCTTGTTCACTGTAGGAGACTTTTTTCTTTTGGGGTTCATGTGTCTTTAGTGAATTCAGAGGCTTGTGAGAGAGAGATGGGAGCAGACAGGAGAGAGATCTCCTCAGTCCAGGAGCAAACAGACACTCTGAGTTCAAACTGTTTGTACAATTAAGAAAATCCTAGATTGCCAAGCAGGTTAGTCATGGGACTAACTGGTCTGACCATGTCTTGGCTCTGTGGATTGTATCATCTTAGCAGGGCCTGGAATGCTCCTCTTACACACAATAAAAAGTAATTGGGAAAGCGAAGAGGGGGCATGAAAAATCACTGGCAGACAAGATAACGGAAAATCCCAAGGCGTTTTCTAAGTATGTTCGGGGCAAGAGGATAACTAGGGAAAAAGTGGGGCCCATTAGGGATCAAAGAGGCAATCTGTGTGTGGAGCCGGAGGACATAGGTGAGGTTTTGAATGATTACTTTTCATCTGTGTTCACTATGGAAAGGGACGATGTAGGTCTAGTGATCAGGTAGGGGGATTGTGATATACTTGATCAAATTAGCATTGAAAAGGAAGACGTATTAGCTGTATTAGCAGGCTTAAAGGTGGATAAATCCCCAGGCCCAGATGAGATGTATCCCAGGATGCTATGTTAGGCAAGGGAAGAGATAGCAGGGGCTCTGACGCTAATTTTCAGATCCTCTCTGGCCACATGAGAGGTGCCAGAGGACTGGAGGACAGTGAATGTGGTACCATTATTCAAGAGGGTAGCAGGGATAAACCAGGTAACTATAGGCCTGTGAGTCTAATGTCAGTGGTAGGGAAATTATTGGAAAAAATTCTGAGGGACAGGATGAATCTCCACTTGGAGAGGCAGAGATTGATCAGGGATGGTCAGCATGGCTTTGTCAGGGGGAGATTGTGTCTAACTAATTTGATTGAATTTTTCGAGCGGTAACTAGATGTGTAGATGAGGGTAAAGCAGTTTTTTTTTAGAGATACAGCACTGAAACAGGCCCTTCGGCCCACCGAGTCTGTGCCGACCATCAACCACCCATTTATACTAATCCTACACTAATCCCATATTCCTACCACATCCCCACCTGTCCCTATGTATTTCCCTACCACCTACCTATACTAGGGGCAATTTATAATGGCCAATTAACCTATCAACCTGCAAGTCTTTGGCATGTGGGAGGAAACCGGAGCACCCGGAGGAAACCCACGCAGACACAGGGAGAACTTGCAAGCTCCGCACAGGCAGTACCCAGAATTTAACCCGGGTCGCTGGAGCTGTGAGACTGCGGTGCTAACCACTGCACCACATGGACTTCAGTAAGGCTTTCGATAAGGTCCCGCATAGGAGATTGGTTAAGAAAGTAAGAGCCCATGGGAATCCAGGGTAATTTGGCAAATTGGATCCAAAATTGGCTTAGTGGAAGGAGGCAGAGGGTGATGGTCAAGGGCTGTTTTTGAGAATGGAGGCCTGTGACCAGTGGTGTACCACAGGGATCGGTGCTGGGACCCTTGCTGTTTGTAGTGTACATTAATGATTTAGACATGAATATAGGAAGTATGATCAGTAAGTTCACAGACAACACGAAAATTGGTGGTGTTGTAAATAGTGAGGGGAAAGCCTTAGATTACAGGATGATATAGATGGGCTGTTTAATGGGTGTATCAGTGGCAAATAGAATTTAATCCTGAGAAGTGTGAAGTGATGCACTTTGGGAGGACTAACAAGGCAAGAGAATATACAATGGATGGTAGGACCCTAGGAAGTACAGAGGGTCAGAGGAACCTTGGTGTACTTGTCCACAGATCACTGAAGGCAGCAGCACAGGTAGATAAGGTGGTTAGGAAGGTATATGGGATACTTGCCTTTATTAGCCGAGGCATAGAATATAAGAGCAGGGAGGTTATGATGGATCTGTATAAAACGCTGGTTAGGCCACAGCTGGAGTACTGTGTACTAGAGGCCTGCTCAGGTCGGGAAAAAAGAACCCGACCTGAACCCAACCGAACCACAGCGGACCCAAGACCGACCCGGCCCGAGCCCCTCCGATTTTGCCACAACTCAACCCCACCCGAGCCCAACCCGATCATCCCTTTACTTACCTTCTGACTGGGAAGCTCCACGAAGCTGCAGTACATGCGCGATGATGTCATAGTGACGTCACTTGCTCACTACGCAGACTCAGTTTCGTTCCGTACTCCCAGCTCAGGTAAGTTTTTTAATTTCAATACTTATCGGCAGAACACTTACCGTGTGTGTCTGGCCCGACCCGACCTGACTCGACCTGGACTCGGCCCGACCCGACCTGAGCCGGAAAGCCGTATGCTGAAGATGGGCCCGGCCTGGACCCGACACAATTCGTCGGCTCCCGTCGGGTTCAGATCAGGTAGCAGGCCTCTACTGTGTACTGTTCTAGTCACCACACTATAGGAAGGATGTGATTGCAATGGAGAGGGTGCAGAGGAGATTCACCAGGATGTTGCCTGGGCTGGAGCATTTCAGTTATGAAGAGAGACGAGATAGGCTAGGGTTGTTTTCCATAGAGCAGAGAAGGCTGAGGGGGGACCTGATTAAGATATACAAAATTATGAGGGGCATTGATAGGGTAGATAGGAAGAAACTTTTTCCCTTGGCGGAGGTGTCAATAACCAGGGGGCATATATTTAAGGTAAGGGGCAGGAGGTTTAGAGGGGAGTTGAGGAAAAATATTTTCACCCAGAGGGTGGTTGGAATCTGGAACATACTGCCTGAAGGGGTGGTAGAGGTGAAATACTCACGATATTTAAGAAGTATTTAGCTGAGCACTTGAAACTCCATAACATACAAGGCTACAGGCCTAATGTGGGCAAGTGGGATTAGTTTTGGATGGGTGCTTGATGGTCGTTGCAGGCACATTGGGCCGAAGGGCCTGTTTCTGTGCTGTAAAACTCTATAACTCTAATACCTGGTGATCAAGGTCTATTGTGGGTTGAATGTGTCAGGGAATGGTCCTTTGTCCTTCAAATCACCGTCTGTTAACTTGCAAATGGCTTTTCCAGCCATGGCTGATCTGTTTAACAAGTCCTTTCTTCACTCCAGTAACAGTTTAAAATCAATGTTCATGACAAAATTAATGTGCCTCATTCTTGGCAGGTGGGAGCCCAGCATGACACTTAGGCATTGTCACTACTTCAGGAAACAGTATTAATCTTATTGCAGTGGAAGATGATTCAGCCAAGTTTCAGAAGGCTATAAAGCTGCAATTCCCCCAAGTATTACATGAGATTTTACTTTAAACAATATCCATCTGGTTAAATATTTTGAATTTTTGCTACCTGGGCATGATAACGTCTTACAAACATTTACATGAAGGTTCTTCTACAGAGTACGCAAGTTACTTTTAGTAATGTGTGCTCTGGCGCTTCTTGCAGACTATGGGTTGGATTTTGTTCTCATTTCGTGGCGGGGGGTGGTGGGCAGGAGAATCGGAGCAGTAGAGGCCGTCATGGAACCCGACATTCCGATCTTCCTGGGGGCCGGCGACGCTCCGTGGCAGCACCCCCGCCAGTCTGCGATGGGACCATACTTTAAATATGGTAAGTACCTCTCTGCATTGATTTGAATGTAGCTCATGGCGATCTCGATCTTGAGCTCGACGTGCCTTCACTTTCCTGTCCATGAGAAGCTGGCACTACCGAGGCAGGGAAGGGGTCAGCTCTGCATTATTTTACGAATGTGGGGGGATGTGCAGAAAGGGTCAACTCTGCATTTGGATGCACTGTTTGCAGGGCTGGCAGCCTTTTAAAGATGGCACCATCACTTGCTCCTGCATCACGTGACACCATTCACTGCGTCGCCAATGCTGCCCCCGCCACGTGATTGGGGGCGAGGGGGGGGGGAGGAGCAGCCGCCATCATTATGGTAAGTGGCTACCCGCCATGTAAACACAGCTGCACAGCCGCGTGGGTCATGTGCAAGACGGTCGCGGCGGCGGTGGAACTACAAAATCCAGCCTTCTTTGCTGCTGTGAATTGGTCATGTATTATGGTACAAATTTTGTACAGACATTAGATTTTAACTGTATGCTAAAAACACACGTGACACAATAAAAAGGTTAATTCAGGGTTCTTCCAATAATGATCATTACTTGCAGGTGTAGGGATGTAAAGCCAGCAAGAAAGGGAGACAGAATATTGAGTTTAAAGATCCCAAATTTGTTGTTCTTGATTTTAAAATAAAACTTTTAATCCAGCACCATCGAGAAAGACCTTAGTCTTGCAACACTGTGGCACGACATTGTTACGAAACTGAATGGACTCTCTCAATTCCTGAAGAAAATGCAACCTGAATATTGGAAAAGGCACTGCTTGTTGGGACATTGTGCATTTAAGGGGGCGCTGAACAAACATATGAGGAAGAAAGGAATAAATAGAAAGATATACTGATGGGGTGAGATGAAAAGGGCTGGGAGGAGGCTCGTGTGAAGCATAAACACTGGCACAGACCAGCTGGGTCAAATAGCCTGTTTCTGTGCTGCTTGTTCTATGTATAGGGGTAAGAGAAGGTTACCTGCTTGGAGAGGAAGCCAGTCTAAAGGACATGCATGGTAAAAAAGTGCAGCAAAACGCATCACAGATACCAAACAAATAGAGAGAAGAGTGGGTCCAAGACTATTATTTTAAACTTAAATAAGGGCAATTATGAGAGCATGAAACAAAGCTAGCTAAAGTGAACTAGCAATTTAGGTTTAGGGATAGATCAATAGAGATGCAGTGGCAGACATTTAAGGGGATATTTCAGAATACACAGAATAGATACATTTCAACGAGAAAGAAAAATTTCAAGGTGAGGACACACCATCCGTGGTTAACTAAAAAAGTTAAAGATAATATCAAACCTAAAGAAAAAGCATATAATTACACAAAGATGGGTGGCAAGTCAGAAGATTGGAGAGAATATAAAGAACATCAAAGAATTAATCTAAAAGATTAATAAGGAGGGAAAATTGGAGTACGAGAGAAAGCTAGCTTGAAATATACAGACAGTAAAAGTTTCGATAGATATTTAAAAAAGAAAAGTTAACAAAGTGAGTGTTGGTCCTATAGAAAGTGATTATGGGGAATTATTAATGGATGATAAGGAGATGGCAGATGAATTGAAAAGGTATTTTGCATTAGTCTTCACCATAAAGGATACAAGCAACATCCCGGAATTAGCTGAAAGTCAGGAAATGGAAGGGAGGGAGGACCTCAAGCAAATTACAATCACCGGGGAAGTGGTACTGAGCAAATTGTTGGAGCTGCGGGCTAACAAGTCCCTGGGTCCTCATGGACTTCATCCTAGGGTGTTAAAAGAAGTGGCTAGTGAGATAGTTGATGTTTTGGTTTTAATTTTCCTAAATTTCCTAGATTCGGGGAAGGTTCCATTAGATTGGAAAATAGCAAATGTAACTCCTATATTCAAAAGGGAAGGATACAGAAAGCAAGAAACCACAGGACAGTTAGCATAACATCTGTCATAGGGAAAATGTTAGAAGCTATTATTAAAAAAGTTATAGCAGAGCACTTAGAAAAGTTCAGGATAATCAGGCAGCGTCAACATGGTTTTGTGAAAGGGAAATCATTTTTAACCAATTTATTGGATTTCTTTGAGGAGGTAACATGTACTGTGGATAAAGGGGAACCAGTGAATGTACTGTACTTAGATTTCCAGAAGGCATATAAGGTGCCACATCAAAGATTAGTGCAGAAAATAAAAGCTCATGGTGTAGGGGGTAACATATTGGCATGGATAGAAGATTGGCTAGCTAACAGGAAACAAAGAGTAGGCATAAATGGGTCATTTTATGGTTGGCAAGATGTAACGAGTGGTGTGCCACAGGGATCAGTGCTGGGGCCTCAACTTTTTACAATTTATATTAATGACTTGGATGAAGGGACTGAAGGTACGGTTGCTAAATTTGCTGATGACACAAAGATAGGTAGGAAAGTAGGTTGTGAAGAGGACATAAGGAGGCTACAGAGGGATATAGATAGGTTAAGTGAGTGGACAAAGATCTGGCAAATGGAGTATAATGTGGGAAAATGTGAAATTGTCCATTTTGGCAGGGAGAACAAAAAAGAAGCATATTATCTGAATGGTGAGAAATTGCAGAGTTCTGAGATGCAGAGGGATCTGGGTGTCCTAGTGCACGAATCGCATATGGTTAGTAAGCAGGTACAGCAAGTAATTAGGAAAGATAATTTTTCTTTTTATTCATTCATGGGATGTGGGCATTGCTGGCTAGGACAGCATTTATTGCCCATCCCTAATTGCCCTTGAGATGGTGGTGGTGAGCCACCTTCCTGAACTGCTGCAGTCCATATGGGGTAGGTACACCCACAGCACTGTTAGGAAGTAAGTTCCAGGATTTTGACCCAGTGACAGTGAAGAAACGGCAATATAGTTCCAAGTCAGGATGGTGTGTGGCTTGGAGGGGAACTTGCAGGTAGTGGTGTTCCCATACATCTGCTGCACTTGTCCTTCTAGTTGGTAGAGGTCACGAATTTGGAAGGTTATAGAATGTTATTGTTTATTGCGAGGGGAATTGAATACAAAAGTAGGGGGGGTTATGCTTCAGCTATACAGGGCATTGGTGCGATCACATCTGGAGTACTGTGTACAGTATTGGTCTCCTTATTTAAGGAAGGATGCAAATGCATTGGAAGCAGTTCAGAGAAGGTTTACTAGACTAATACCTGGAATCAGCGGGTTGTCTTATGAGGAAAGGTTGGACAGGCTAGGCTTGTATCTGCTGGAGTTTAGAAGAGGAAGAGGCGACTTGATTGAAACATATAAGATCCTGAGGGGTCTTGACAGGGTGGATGTGGAAAGGATGTTTCCTCTTATGGGAGTATCTAGAACTGGGGTCGCTGTTTAAAAATAAGGGATCACCCATTTAAGACAGAGATGAGGAGAATTCTTTTCTCGCTGAGGGTCATGAGTCTTTGGAACTCTCTTCCTCAAAAGATGGTGAAAGCAGAGTCTTTGAATATTTTTAAGGCCGAGGTAGATAGATACTTGATAAGCAAGGGGGTGAAAGGTTATTGGGGTTGGGCAGGAACGTGGAGCTGCCCAGGCTGATCAGATCAGGCTCGAGAGGCCGAGCGGCCTATTCCCACTCCTTATTCGTATGTTCATAAACCTGGGTAGAGAATTTAAGTCCTATACATTTTAAACATTCGTTGTGGATCAGATGGATTGTCATTGAGCAGGATGTTTATGATTAGAAACACTGGGGCCAACATTAACTCCCAGCAGGAAGCCGGCAGGAGCAGACAGTAATCTGCATCGGAGTCTTCAGAAATCTGACAGATTTTATCTGACTAGCTGCCTTTGAATGCTTCCATTCGCTGCTCCGGGTGGTCAGTGGGCCGGCAGGGGGAGGGAATAAAGGTCAAACAGCCTGGAGGACACCCAGCAGCACCAAGAGAAGGTTTCCAGCAACAAGGTTAAGCCCAGGGGGACAAGGTGGGCCTCGTGGCAGGGCAGGTGGGCATCCCAGAGAAGCAGAGGCCCAGACCTTCATTGCTGAGTTGGAGGAAAGCTAAGGAAAGCTTTTACATCTTACCTTTCATATGCTCACTGTTATTCTAACAGCTTTATCAGGAGCATGTTTAAATGTTATCGGGGTTGCTTGTACTTCATGAGACCTTGATTTGCTCTGAGTATGACTCCATCCACTGCCAAAACCAACAGCAAAAAAATGGGGAATTGTTGGGATGGGAGAGGGAAATGCAGCTGCTTCATTTTAAATGCTCCCCTGTTCTTTGCGCAATGATTGAGAAGAGATAAAGGGCTAGAAATTGTTCTCAGGTAGTAGCACCAAATGGGCGGTATCGGATTGGCTGCCCACTATGCACAGCATCTCAGACTCAGTTCCACTGCAGACAATGAAGTTAACTATCAGACACTGCATTGGACTATCTGAGACTGCCCATTTTGTGCCACCACTCGAGTCCAATTTCTAGCCCAAAATTACCCCTATTACGTTGATGTGTTAGGTTTGTCACCAGGAATGTTCTGCCTAAAAGCAAAATAAAATGGGTTTTAGTTTTAAAGAGTAAAGCATTCAATCGGCAGACTTCATGTATGAATGCTAAATACATTTGTTCCCCTGTTTATACAATATTTTTATAAAAGCATTAACCCAAACAATCCTCAATTATCACCCCAAGATATTAAAAAAATTGAAAAATTAGGATTAACATCAACTACAGATTTGGAAACTATTTACTTCTATTTTTATGGGACATTCAAATATATTCCCATTTTGATCGTCGTATTTTCATCCCCTTAAGTTTTGCCTGGCCTGATTTGTAGAACTACATGTGCAAACTCACAGCCTGCTATAAGACTCTGGTCAATGACACCACCAAACAGCTGGCTGGAGATGTCAGTATCTAAGCATTTTTAATCAGATCCAAAAGTTGACAGCTTATCACAAGAAGGAAATTAGTGCCTTCAGGAAAGGGAAGGGAAAACTGTGCAAAGTTTCTGCATTCAGTCCAGTTTATGAGAAGCCCCTGATACTATCAGTGTGGTGGAGGGGGCAAGAGGCACATAACAGGACAGGAAACAATTACACCATTGCCAGCACTGTCCACACAGCCAGAGGAAATGGCAGCTCATCGTTTCTGGTAGAACCAAAATAAAACACAGTTATCATGTGGAGGAAAGCACACTTCCTGATAGAATCAGTTTCTCAGATGCACCATCACCAAACAGGAAAACTCCAAATTATTTGAAAATATCTCTTGGGATGAAATTAGGAAAAAACTTGATCAGCTGCAATCATTAGCGAAAGAAAGTGAAGGACCCATTAATGATGCGGCTGGTTAAGAGTCTTATTGTAGAATAAGGTCCTGGGTTCAGCCCCTGGTCTTGTTGAGTCAACTGGTCTCCAGTAGGATGGTAGAGCAAAGGAGCGGGTGGGGGAAAACCAGAGGTTCCTGCATGTTATCCAGCAAACCTTATTGGAAATGCATGTATGTTGATGGCTGGTGGGGACAGGAGTGAGCTCTGCTCTGATGCTCCCCGTTGATCATCTGGCCTATCTGCTTTCTGGCTGTCCATGTGGAGAGTGGTCCCTTTGGTAATGTACAGAACACCAGCAAGGAGTTAATCACCTGGTGTTTCCCCAAGGGTTCGCCCACTGTAAAATGCCATGTACGCCGTTTCTCTCGGGCTTCCTCCAAAATTCCGCCTAAGTAAGGACAGGAGATCAGAACCCTCCACCCACCCCACTACGATCAAATCCTTCCCCCAATGCCTTCAGGAAAGAAGTGGTGAGGGAGGAGATAAAAACTAGTAGAACAAGGGAAAAAGGTAGCTATCCATGCACAGCTATTCAAAAGCATGTCACAAGTATTATCACACCTGTTAAATTGTGTTCCAAACACATCTACATCTGTTATGTAAATAGGTTAGGTTGTGCTTTCAGCTTAGTCAGGTGTTATGAATGTTTCCTGACATCTATTTTTTTTTTTTTAACACCAAGGAAGATTTTTTTCTGGATCTAAAAGGAGAAAGAAAATTGAATTATAATCAACATTTATCTTCTTGATTTCAATTCTCCTTGCAGGCTTATGTAAAGATAATAGTTAATAGTGTGTCTATGAACCAGTGAAATTTATATTAACCTTGAAATTCTAAAGAGGCTTTCCCATTGCTCCTGTTACAATTCTACCAGGAGACCTGTGGGAACTCTTCCACCAGCATGCCCACCCCCAACAGAATGGTGAAAATTGAATTTCAGCGCCATACATGGTGTGCAGCATTTGCCTCCTGGGTTACATTAGTGTTCCATTGTTACTGTCAGGAACCTGGGCACTATAATCCAGCAGAGCTCTTATCGAAAAAATCACCAGTCTTCTGATACAGGGGTTCTACTGCCTGGACTGCTCTGGAAGAGTTCTGCACTACAGCCCCGTCAGAAGAGACTCCAAATTTGTGGTGATCTGCTGCATGCTCCATAACTTTACCCTGCAAAGGAATCAACTCTTGAAACCACCTGCAGAGGAAGAATGAAGGAACAGGACAATGAAGATGAGGAAGAGCCAGGTGAACAATCGTAACCAGCTTTAAGAGCTGTGAAGCCCTCAAAGTGTACATTTTCTTGGGTCTTATACTACTTGTCACTAGAAAAGATTTTGGTCATTAATTTTCACCATGTGGGTGTTGTTTGGCAAGGTTGGCATTTATTGTCCATACCCAGGTGCCCTTGAGAAGGTGGTGGTGGGCCTTTTTCTTGAACCGTTGCAGTCTGTGCAGTGAGAGAGTTCCCACAACGCTAAGTAGGGAGTTCCAAAATTTTGACTGAGTGAAGAAGAACGAACACCAAAATGTATCATTTACGTTTTGGAGATGAATGATTTTAAATTCTGACATGCAATGGCATTTGGTGTTATGCAGCATAAATCACACCAACAAATGGATTCCGCTATCAGCAAAGGATTTAAAGTACCTGCCGGCTGTAGATTTCCTGCTGTATTGCATTAATAATCCAGTCCATTGTACAGTCAGTTCTATCCAGGAAGCTACATTCCCGTTAATGCCATGTGCCTTCAGTTTTGTGCCAAGTGTCCATGTGGCACCTTATCAAAGACTTTCTGAAATTGATACTTCCACTGAATTTTCTTCATCTATACATTCTGATCCTGAATTTTCTCAGAGCCAATTGCATACCCGAGCTGGAAGTCTAGCAGAACGTAATTGGCAGGGCCAGGAAATGAGACTGGACCTGGTAACGCTGGGATACTACCGTGAAGATTACTGCCAAGGAATTCTTGCTGAGGATGTGCAAATATTCCATGCGGCCTCTGGAGATCAAATGTGTAAAAAGGAGACAGAGCCAAAGGGCTGTTGTCAACTATTAGGTTTTCTATCACTGCTGCTTTCTTCCTGAGCACCCAATGTACTGCATACTGGCAAAATACATACATATAATACTTGTGAATGGTGGAAGAGGGGCCCACAGTGGTTCCAGACCAGGGTCATGGCCAGGAACACTTCAGTAAATAGTTCAAGACGACTTTGAATTGGCCTTCTTAAAAAGAGGACTTTCTAGCCAGTCCTGTTGACGTTACACTAATGCAACACCACAACTCCACATCTTACATTTCATCCATTTAGCGCGCACCTGAGATGCACCCATATTCATGCTCACACTTACTGCATTTATATAAAATGTCCTGACCCCAGAAACACTAGCAGGGTCAGGATCTCTCTTGGCAGGAGTTTGTGATTCCCGCTCAGCCACAGCTATGGTGGTAGAGAAGGGTCACCAGCATTCAGACCCGCTGATTTTACAGATCCATGCTGCCGCCTGGCCCTGATTAGTCCATGCCTTTCTTAGCACTCACTCCTTTAATCCCTTATTCTGGGTGATTTTTTTTTTTTAAAACTGTTTAAACAGAGTCTCACCCGCCAGGACCACATACTGGGCAATTGCAGGCACCCTCCCCATAATTTTCTGTCCATTTGAAATTAATGGATGTAAAATCATAGGGAGCAAGGACTGGAAAAATTGCTCTTAAGACTTTTACACGCAAGAAAGATTAACTGGCCTATAATTTTCTGGCTTATCCTTCCCAGATGGATTATCTGTAATTATCAACTTGTGATATGACCTCTTGGCAAGTCAGCCTCCTCATCAAGAATGAAATTTTGTAAAATTATCTGATATTTACAGAATGCGTCTTGGAAGTGCAAATACAGAAAAGATACATTTTCAGCACAGCCTTGGACAAATTATAAACCTTTTAATAAAGTGTTTTATATACTAATATAGAACATTCATAGAATTAATGGTAGAATAACTAACGATAATGAACAAATATAGCCAGTGAAAATTCATTACCGCTTTTATAATTGTACATTATATACACTTGTAATATAGTACACAAATTTCATATGCAAACATAGGATCAAGAGGATGTGATTAAAGGAAGATATGTGGCCCATTTGGCACAAATTTTCATTTTTTAGATCAGGGATGAAAGAAAATAATTAAAAACCAAATCTAAACTTATTGGATCCCTCATTTTCAGCAATGCAGTAAATTTCTTTAGCCAGCTCTAGATATGGCTGCAGTGCTTTGTAAATTTGGACACAGGTAACATCTAGTGGTTTCAAATCAGTACAACAAATTATTTTCCACTCAAAAATATATATACATAAAATTAAGAAAAATATAGGCACATGGGCAATCATTTTACAGAGGGAACTTGGAAAACCACTAAACGATTGAAGATTTTTGTCTTTTTCTCCCCGTATCTTAGATCACTGCTGGCTTCTGCCTTCTTAGGTTCTTGCTTCAGTCCTGAGCCAGTAGCACTCTGTCACTGTTGGCCTAATGTTGTTCCTTGCTACTGGCAGGAGACACAAGCCTAGTTCGATTGATTTTTCAACCCCTTTGGAGACCAATAACTGCAAAGAGCCATGCCTAGCAAACTAGCTGTGAACTGGTAAAACTCACCCATAACACTAAGATTGAATGGCATCTGCAAATTACATCTGATTCTGCAAGTCTGAAATACCAGTGATGCCTTTTCAAAGTGGCCTTACTCTTGTCCCTCTTTTTTAAAGAAAAATTGTTAAACTACATTGCCTTCAAGAAATGTTCAGTTTCTGAGATATGGTTTAATGAAGGGGTTATCTCTGGAATGTTTTTGCAGTAATGGAATCATCAGGCAAATCCAAATCTTAGTTCTTACAAATATGTTACTTAAATGCAGTCAGGTAAAGATAATACATGAATCGTCCATCTGCTCTTATAAAGGAAAATGCACTTTTAGAAGAACATAATAGTTGAATTTCCACAGAGGTTCTTCCAATCGTAGTGTCTTTGCGACACTTCCATTGAAGTCACAGTGGATGATCAGGAGAATCCCTGTGGAAATTCACCCCCTAAACGTTGGAGGAAACTTCACTGCTGGAATGAATTGACAAGATGCCTCTGCCTTTTTTTTTTCCCCCTTGGGAAGCAATTACAGTTTGGGAACACACCTTTTTCAAATGTTTTATATAGAAGTTTGAGTTTGAACAATGAAAATGGACAACAGAAGCACTTCATAAATAGGCGTGTGACGAGCCCAGTGCCACAAGCCATAATCAGCACTTTTTAAAACATGTGTCCAATTTGCACTGAAGGACACAACTATTGGATGTGTACACCATAAATATGTACTTAATTATATTGCAGTTACATAGTTGGATCATAAGTCTACAAAGTGTAAGATTGACAAACAGTCATTCTGCTACTCAATTGGCCACAGGAGGGGTCTTGAATCTTTCAACAACAGTATCCAATCTTTAGACACAACAGTGAGGTAAATGTCCAACTATTGCAAAGGCTCAGTTGGTTTTTCTGTTCTTGCTTATCTTTATCATTTTTCACATGTCATTTAGTAAACAAGATATTTCACTTCAGAATAAATGAGAGGAAAAATAACTGAGCATGCACGATAGACAATGACACTACCATTGAATAAGGCTCGTGGTTTCAGGTACCATGGTTCTGTCTTGAATGAGAAATAGATGGCGTAGAGTGCCACAGCGAAGAAGTGCCCAATCAGAGTCATTGGTTCAGGAGTAAGCCTAATGGAAAGAAAGGCAGCAATTAATCACATGTAAGAACAGTTAATGTTGCAAGAGTCTCCTCTAGCATGGAGTCTTGCTGGATGGCAGTGTGGGTTACAGAATTGCCCCAATAGTGTTAAAGCATGAGTCACATTTCCATCTCATGACGCTTCATGCAGGAGCCTTGCCTGGTAAAATTACCCTTTCTCGTAAACGTATTCACAGCATCCACAGTAATAACTAATTTCATAATTTTGGAGATGAGAGCAATGTAGATTAGCACTTCTTTTTATCTGCACCAATCTATTTCTACTAGTTGTCATTAATCCAAACAATAACCTTACTATTTGGGCCTCATGGAGTTGCAGTGATTTGGAGCCCCAGCACAAAGATTGACATTGAGGTAATGAAGTCTTCATTCCCCAATGCTCTGTGAAGGCACCTCCTCATAGGAGACAATAAGACAATAACGTTATTTATCTTGGGCTGGGTTACTGACCTGTTGACTGATTGGTATGGAATACACAGGAAAGGTAGAATAAAAACCTTACTAATTCAGAATAATTTCCGCTTCCAGTTTTACTTCTGAAGCCGGAGATCCATAGGGACCACCGGCGCTCAGTATCCTACCAGGTGGCCACTTTGTTTGAGATTAGGTAATGATTTTCCACAGGCTATTCAACTGGTTGGTGCAGACCAGGCAGTGGGGGTGGGGGGGGGGGCGAGGAAGTGGGTGCGATGGTGCATGGAGAAGGTCACATCTAATCCTAAACCAGCACTGGTATCCAAATGTATTGAAGCAGGAGTGATTGAATAGTAAAGAGCTGCAGGAATGCTGGCAAAATTTTTTCCTCTACTGTCTTGGGAACGCTGAAGCCAACAATATTGCCTGCATTTCTGCAACTTGTTCTAGAGAAAAGTTATCTCCAGACACACTCTCTCACCTCCTAATATAGGATTCCTGAAGCTACGAAAGGCAATTTCCACTATTGATACCAACAGCTTTGCTTAAACATGTATGAAACAGAGTTAGATTAACAGTGAGCTTTCAGCATCTCTCCATTCACACAGTTAAAAGAAAAAGGTTTCCATAGATTTTTCAAATGACAGACGATTTTCAGCATTCAGACTTACACAGATAACAAACCCACTGGCCCCGTCACACACTGTCCACCCAGTTTGAAATAGTGAAAACAAGCTTTCCGAAGTTGATGCAAGGAATCTGGAATTAAATGAAACATAATAAACTCCATGTAAATATTTGGTTTAAAATAGTATTAACGTGCAGTATTTTGTACAGGAATTGAGCTCAATCTCTATTAGAAAAATACAAATAAACTTCGAAACAGAATGTGATTATTGGCATTTTTTATATTTAACTTAAAGAATACATATATTCATATATTTAAAGTTGTGGGGCACTGATACTTTATAAAATCACATCTTTTGAAACCTCAACAGAATTTAACATGACTAAATTAAATTTTTGATGACAGTCAATGAAAGTGCAATAGAATTTGTCAGTTCTGCTTTCAATTCAAATCTAGAAGGCCTGTGGTATGAACAACAGTAACAACAACTTATATTTGTATAGCACCTTTTACGTAATAAAACATCCCAAGGCAGGAGCATTACAAAGCAAAGTTTTACATCAAGCCACATAATGTGATTCTAGGGAAGATGACCAAATGTTTTGTCAGAGGTAGGTTTGAGCATCTTAAGGAGGAAGGAGAGGTAGTGAGGCGGAGAGGTTCAAGGAAGGAATTCCAGAGCTTACAACCTTGGCAGCTGAAGGCACGGCTACTAATGGTGGAGTGATTAAAATCAGGGATGCTCAAGAGGCCAGAATTAGAGGAGCACAGTTATGTAGGATAGTCGTGGGGCTGGAGGAGATTAAAGAGTTTGGGAGGAGCAAGGCCATGGGGAGGTGGGGTGGGGGGGGGTGGATTTGAAAACAAGGATGAGAACTTTAAAATTGAGGTCACAGTAACACAGTGCACCACAGTAAAGCCAAACCCTATTATGCCTGTTGGAGAACGCACATGTGAGTCTCCTACTCACAGGCGTCTGAGCTTACCATCTGTAGCAGCAAATAGCTCATACAGAGCTTGGGCCATAACATTCACTACAAAGGAATGGGACTTCTTCCTTGTCCAGTGAAATGTTTTCTTAGCCTGCAAAAAGTAACAGATTGTGTAAAATTTCTTTCCAAACTGCTTTCCCAAAGTATGCAGTCATTGCAAACTTGGCGTCCAAAGGCTGTCCTTGTTAATTGTATATTTAGGCATGCATGTCACGGTGGAGCATGTTATACACAATATGTATTATCAGTTGTCATGACATTGCAACATTGGCTACAATTCAAAAGAACTTCTTCATTGGCTGTAAAGAGGTTTGGGACATGTGGTGGTTGTTAAAGGTGTTATATAAATGCACGTCTTTCTTTTTTTTCCCCCCAGTGAGTAGGTTTTTCCAAAATTACTTCTAGATTTGAAAACGCATTACTGGTTAAAGAAGCACATTTTAATTTTAATGAAAATAGCACTGGCCTGCAGAAAAGATAAGAGATGGGAAAGAAAAAGCATGTTGAGACACAAATACCCAAATCCAAATAATTCACATCCTAACTTTTAGTCATGATTGTTCAGATTTGCAATGTCTTGCACAGTTTATTTGGTTACCTTACCATGAAATGTAATAATCAAGTTGCCTTTTTGATATGTTTTTCAGTATGGGGGGGGTGCAAGTGCAATGTGTTCTTGTCAGTAGGGTGCCCCATTTGTGATTCCCCCATGGGTTGAATTGCCTGCCACTAGTGAGAGGTGCCAAGTGCATTCGCAGAGAAGGAAATGTGGAGGACAGGTCATACAGACAACTCAGGGCCAGTTCCTGGCGGGCAATTTCAGGAGAGGCTCAGAAGTAGGGTCACCATTTACTGAGCCTCAAGTGATCCAAGAAGTAAGAAAGCAAAATAACTACAAAAAAAGTAGTTTATACAGTTAGCCGACAAATAGTCACAGAAACTATAATCTGGTCTCTTATTTGTCTCGTTCATTGAATATACCTTTTATCATGTTTCAAACTGTTAAAAGTAGGCACGTTAAGCAACAGCAAATCTAAACATTCTGTAAAAGATTCTAAATGTTACAGCTTAGAAATAGATTGCTAAAATCATTGTGTTGGGCTGAATTTTATGGGCCTCCGAGGGACAGGAATAGAAGCTGGGCGGGGTGGGGGGAGTGGGTCCCATAAAATTGTGTGGGAAGGCAGGGGTGGACTGCCCGTTGCCTTCCCGCCGCCTTCGACTTTAGTCTGGGTCGGAGAAGGCCGAGGACAGCCTTCGCACCCAGAGGCCAACTGAGGCCCTTAAGTGGTGCAATTAATGGCCACTTAAGGGCCTCTTCCCACCATCGCAGGCAGTGCCTTTGCCTCCTGGGGAGGTCGCCCAGTAACTCTAGGCAGCCTCCATTTGGGCTGGAGGGGGGCCCTCTTCCATGGCCGAACTGTAACCCATAGAGGGCCCCAGGCAGCAAAGTCCGTCCTTGTGGCATCACCCATCCCCACCTGCCCTCAATAACCCACAGCCCCCTCGCTGGGGTTTGCTTGAGTGCCCCCAGCGAGCCCACCCCCACTTACCTTCAGTCCAGTTCCAAGGCTGCTACTTTTCAAGTGGCTTCCAGCAGTGGTCACCACTCTCAATGGTGCTGCTGGGGTTGCTAAGCTGCTGTCCCCCTGATTGGACAGCAACTCTTGGCGACAGGAGACCCCGGCGCCAGGCAGTTCATTGCTTGAGTGTTGTTAAATACAGCCAGGGCGTCCTCCATAGGTTTGAGGCGGGGTTTCCCTCACCTTTTGGGCCTGGCGCAGGCACAAAATCCAGCCCTTTATCTTAGTTTTAGACCTTAGCAATGTTCTAGTGACTTTCATGCATTAAAATCGTATGTTTTTACAGTTTTATAATATTTGAGTTTGGCATCATTGCTTGAAGAATCCTTGGGATTCTCCTGGCCCATGTGACTTCAGGTTAACTGAAAGTAACAAATCATTGAATCATAGAAAGTTTAAGGCACAGAAAGAGGCCACTTGGCACATCGTGTCTGTGCCAGCCGAAAAACGATCCAACTATTCTAATCCCACCTTCCAGCATTTGGTCCGTAGCCCTGCAGATTACGGCACTTGAGGTACATATTCAGACTGCTTTTGAATGAGTTGAGGGTTTCTGCCTCAGCTACCCTTTCAGGCAGTGAGTTCCAGACCCTCACCACCCTCTGGTTAAAAAAGTTTTTCCTCATCTCCCCTCTAATTTTTCTACCAATCACTTTAAATCTCTGCCCCCTCGTCACTGACCTCTCTGCTAAGGTGAATAGACCCTTGATCTCCACTCTATCCAGGCCCCTCAAAATTTTGTACATTTCAATCAGATTTTCCCTCAGCCTTCTCTGTTCCAAGGAGAACAACCCCAGCCTATCCAATCTTTCCCCATAGCTGTATTTTTCTAGTCCTAGCAACATCCTTGTAAATCTCGTCTGTACTCTCTCTAGTGCAATTACATCCTTTCTGTAATGAGGTGACCAGAACTGCACACAGTATTCAAGTTGTGGCCTAACCAATGAGTTATACAGTTCCAGGATAACCTCCCTGCTCGTATATTCTATACCTCAGCCAATAAAGGGAAGAATTCCATATGCCTAGTTCACCACTTTATCGACCTGTCCTGCTATTTTCAGGGATCTGTGGACATTCACTCCAAGGTCCCACACGTCCTCTATACTGCTCAGTATTTTCCCATTAATTGTGTATTCTTTTGCCTTGTTTAACCTCCCCAAATGCATCATCTCACACTTCTCCAAGTTGAATTCCATTTGCCACTTTTCTGCTCATCTGACCAGATCAATATCTTCCTGCAGCCTACTGCTATCCTCCTCGCTATCAACCACACGGCCAATCTTGGTGTCATCTGCAAACTTCTTGATCATGCCCCTTACATTTACATCCAAATCGTTAATGTATACCACAAAAAGCAGGGGACCCAGTACTGAGCCCTGCAGAACACTACTGGAAACAGCCCTCCAGTTGCAGAAACGCCCGTCAACAATTACTCTTTGTTTCCTGCCACTGAGCCAATTTTGTATCCACCTTGCTGCATTTCCCTGGATCCCATGGGATTTTTTTTTTTAAAAACTAGTCTGCCATGTGGACCTTGACAAAAGCCTTGCTAAAATCCATGTAGACCACATCAACTACACTACCCTCATCTATCTTCCTTATTACTTCTTCAAAAAATTTGATCAGGTTGGTCAAACAAGATCTTCCCTTAACAAATCCATGCTGGCTATCCTTGATTAACCTGTGCCTTCCTAAGCGACAGTTTATCCTGTCTCTCAGAATAGATTCTAATAATTTGCCCACTACTGAGGTTAGACTGACTGGCCTGTAATTATTTGGTCTGTCCCTCACTCCCTTTTTAAACAGAGGTACAACGATAGCGATTCTACAACCCTCCGGCACCCCACCTAGAAAATACTCAAATTCCTTCTTCTTTGAAACTCACTAAAACATTGGTATAATTGCTTCTACACAACGTGACAAATGCTGTAGGAGGGTGGCAGTATTGCACAATGTGTCCCTTGATCTATCAACAACAGGAGTTCTGCTGTTTCTCTTTGGAATGGTAAGTTTTCAAGTAAAGCAGCATAATGGAGATGAAAATCATTACTGCACACATGGGACAAGAAGATCTGGCCCTACCACTGCGAGCGATTCTGTGGCAGGTGGCCACTTAACATACTGACGGTGGTAACCACCCCACCCCCCCAAACCATCAAGTGGTGGGGCGGCATCAGTGACGCAGTGAACAACATAACCTAATGCAGAAGCAGGTGTTGGCACCATTTTTAAAAGGCTGCCAGCCGCAAACAAAATGTAGATCTGTCCCCAGTCTCTCTCCCCCACCATCTTTACACCAGTGATAGGCACCAACATATTGCTCCATGGACATTTGACAAAATTACTGACTCAGCCACGGACATGGGGGCAATTAATTTATATATAAACCTAATTCTATCACAACAGTCCGATTTAAAATGCATTTCCCTCTGTTTAATGAGTACCTGGCATTGTTTTTGCTTGCATAAGTAGTCAATGCCTGCCTACACAGGGAGAGTCCAGATAGACGTTCATCTGTTGGATGTGATTTTGATCTTTCTCTCCCCCCTCTCTCTCCCTCCCTCTCTATGCCCATCTCTTTCTCCCGTGTCCATCCATCTCTCTGACAGTTGCAGAGAGCAGGAACTCACCGCAGAACTGCTTTGCGATTAATCAATTTTTAAAAAAAAATTCACAACTGTCAGTTTCACAGCTGGCAGGTGCTGGGAGCGGGAACTGCGGCTTCTGAGCTGAGGAGTCTGAGGGACAGGATAAGTCTCCCCTTGGAGAGGCAGAGATTAATCAGGGGTAGTCAGCAGGGCTTTGTCAGGGGGAGATCGTGTCTAACAAACTTGATTGAATTTTTCGAGGAGGTGACAATATGTGTAGATGAGGGTAAAGCAGTTGATGTAGTTTACATGGACTTCAGTAAGGCTTTTGAGAAGGTCCCACATGGGAGATTGATTTAGAAGGTAAGAGCCCATGGGATCCAGGGCAATTTGGTAAATAGGATCCAAAATTGGCTTCATGGCAGGAGGCAGAGGGTAATGGTCAAGGGTTGTTTTTGCGAGTGGAAGCCTGTGACCAGTGGTGTACCACAGGAATTGGTGCTGGGATGATTGCTGTTTGTAGTGTAGATTAATGATTTAGAGGTGAATATAGGAGGTATGATCAGTAAGTTCGCAGATGACATGAAAATTGGTGGTGTTGTAAATAGTGAGGAGGAAAGCCTTAGATTACAGGACGATATAAATGGGCTGGTAAGATGGGCAGGGCAGTAGCAAATGGAATTTAATCCTGAGAAATGTGAGGTGATGCATTTTCGGAGGATTAACAAGGCAAGGAAATATACAATGGATGGTTGGACCCTAGGAGGTACAGAGGGTCAGAGGGATCTTGATGTACTTGTCCATAGATCACTAAAGGCAGCAGCACAGGTAGATAAGGTGGTTAGGAAGGCATATGGGATACTTGCCTTTATTAGCCGAGGCATAGGATACAAGAGCAGGGAGGTTATGATGGAACTATATAAAACGCTAGATAGGCCACAGCTGGAGTACTGTGTACGGTTCAGGGCACCACATTATAGGAAGGATGTGATTTCACTGGAAAAGGTAGAGGAGATTCACCAGGTTGTTGCCTGGGCTGGAGCATTTCAGCTATGAAGAGAGACTGGATAGGCTAGGGTTGTTTTCCTTAGAGCAGAGAAGGCTGAAGGGGGACCTGATTGAGGTATACAAAATTATGAGGGGCATTGAGAGGATAGTTTAGTTTTAGTTTAGTTTAGAGATACAGCACTGAAACAGGCCCTTCGGCCCACCGAGTCTGTGCCGACCATCAACCACCCATTTATACTAATCCTACACTAATCCCATATTCCTACCACATCCCCACCTGTCCCTATATATTTCCCTACCACCTACCTATACTAGGGGCAATTTGTAATGGCCAATTAACCTATCAACCTGCAAGTCTTTGGCGTGTGGGAGGAAACCGGAGCACCCGGAGGAAACCCACGCAGACACAGGGAGAACTTGCAAACTCCGCACAGGCAGTACCCAGAATCAAACCCGGGTCCCTGGAACTGTGAGGCTGCGGTGCTAACCACTGCGCCACTGTGCCGCCCCACATAGATAGGAAGAAACTTTTTCCCTTAGCAGAGATGTTAATAACCAGGGGGTATAGATTTAAGGTAAGGGGCAGGAGGTTTAGAGGGGATTTGATGAAAAATGTTTTCACCCAGAGGGTGGTTGGAATCTGGAACACACTGCCTGTAGGGGTGGTAGAGGCAGGAACCCTCAACATTTTAGTATTTAGATGAGCACTTGGCCCATAGCCTTCTATGGCATTTCTATGGAAAAATAGGATTAGAATAGCTAGGTGCTTGATGGCCAGCACAGACATGATGGGCCAAAGGGCCTGTTTCTATGCTGTATAGCTCTATGAAATGTTTGTGGTTTTCCGCGGGCTTTTAAAAAAAATCAGAACCCGCTGGAAAACCCCAAACTTGTCCTGAGTTCGGAAGGTGCTGTTCCAGTTCCTATCACCTGTCAGCTGTGAATTTGTTTAAAGTCAGACTGGTCTGGAAAGAAGAAGTCAATGCGAAATTTCTCATCCCTAAAATTGCAAGTCTCGGACCCCAAAATTTTTACCGCAGACACTGTGTCCGTGTACAGACATGTTGCCGACCCCTGCTGTACACAGAATGCAAAGTTGACACCTTTCCACCCACCCCATCTCTACACAAAATGCAGTGCTTACCCCTTCCCCTCCTCAGTGACACCAGCTTCTCATGGACCGGAAAGTGAAGCCGTGCGAATGCCGCATGTCGAGCTCAAAATCGGGAACGGATGGGAAGATTGTGGCGGATGACATTGAAATTTATGCAGAGAGGTATCTTAAATATTTGAACTAGGGTCCCGTTGCAGAGCAACGGAGGGGCCACCTCGGAGCTTGCCCACTCCCGGGAAGATCGGGTCCGGTAATCCCAGCATCAGGTTCCGTGGTGGCCACTGCTGCTCCGATTGTCCGGCCCGCCCTGCCACAGAACCCGACACAGGCCGAGAACAAGATGGGCCCTATAATGGGCTGTATTTTATGTTGCTGTAAAACATGGCGGCCTGCACACACTCATTTACATGGCCGGGGCTGACCACCGCCCCCCCCAACCACCGATGACGTGGAGGGGGCAAGCGGTCAGTCCCCAACAACGGCGTCCAGTGCCATTGCGCAGGCGCTGACACCACTGTTTTACATTTTACTTTTAATTTGAATTTTTAAAGAAATAGTCACTTAGAATTTATTCAAACAAATTAAATAAATGTTTCAAGCCCCTCTCCCACCACCCCCTTGACCAAACAATTCATTCCTTGCCTACCCCCCCACCCCTCCCAAAGTACTTACCTTGAGCACCTGACCTTCCCCCCCCCCCCCCCACCCACACCAAAATTCACAAACTTCAATCTTTAACCCTTCCCACAACCCCCTTGGCGAATGAAATTAGTTTTACCCTGCTCGCCCTGCCCCGAGAAATTTATTTGCTCCCCCCTCCCCACCAGTGTTCCACCTTACATGCGTCACCTTGCAGCAGGGGTGGTGGGGGGGGCGGGGAACGGGCTGACATGATGCCTCACTGCTGCCGGCAATATGGGGCCGGGCCTTCCTGGCGGGCCTCTGCCGGAGGCATTTTCCAGCTCGAAATGGCATAAATGGACATTTTCACTGGGGTCTCTGCCAGTCTCCCACCAGAGTCACAGCAGATCAGAAGAACTCCCATGGAAATTCAGGTCTCACCTTCCTGAATTAAGTACGATAAGAAACATGTCTCACCTTTAGCACTGCCTGATTATCATGGAGGTCCGGAATGTTGCACAGGAGACTTTTCCATATCCTCACATCATTCAGTACAACACTCATCCCACCTCCTGTGAGAGGATGGCGCATGTTATATGCATCACCCAAAAGGAGCACACCTAGATAAAAGATGTAACAATCGTTGTATTAAAGCAAACTTAAAAGTCACCAAAATGTTTTTTTTTCCTCCACTGGTGATTAAAGTAGGATACCAAGAGACAGGTCATATTTCCATAGTCAAGTGCAGGTTTCATTAACTTTGGATCAGCAAGTGATGGTTAGCTTGGTGTCCTGTCTGTCAAATTGTGTCCTGTATATCACAGTTTTGCTGAGGCCTTTTAAGAGAGCAAGAGGAGGAGAGAAACCCAGGAACTCATGAGATGTGTTCATGGACCCACACCACTCCACAACTGGAATTTAAAGGTCTAGTTTAAGTAGGACAGAATCCCAATGGATCTGGGCTCCACCCTGTAGTCCAGGGGATGAAAATCAGATTTACAACCTCTTCTAATCCTGAATTTCAGGCCTTTTATGTCTGTTGTGAGTACTTTGCAGGAGTAGTTATGACAAATTTGCTGAACAGATGTCACCACTTAGTAGTCCGGGCTGTTATGTCATGAATCATGTTTAAGTGTACTCTGTATAAAAAATGGTTTGTACATCTTGCTAAATACTAGATGAAATCATACCCAATGTTTTTGACAATGCCGACCGAAGTGACTGACAAACTCCTGATGGATTTTTTTTTTTTTTAAATTGAACAAAGATTTTATGAACAAAGTTATCACTGAAACATAAAAACATTTTAAAATATAATTGTGATTGGAACACTCCTTTAAAACATAGTTTAAGATTTTTGCTTTGCAAAAATGATTGCTGAAAAGATTACTGGGGTTGATTACAACTTAACTACTTAAGGTCACCTTATTTAAGAACACCTTAAATACTTACCACCATTTGAACAGAGCGTAGAGAGAAAAATCGGGCAGGGAGAATCAGACACATTTAACAGAGATTGCCTGATTATGCTTCTGTTTAAGTGAATGGGAGCAAAACTAGGCGGCATCCCTTCGGATCAGGTGTGATACTCCAAGTCCAATTTTCTTCCCTGCACTCCACCCTCTGCCCAGGTTATGCTTAACACCCAGGTGGTAAAGACAAAAATCTACCTCAGTGATTCAAGATTAAACCAAGAATGTTCTATTTGGATTTATATAAATTTATAAGTTCAATGGATGCATAAATGACACATTAAACATAGCGTTAATTTGTGATATTGAACCTTGCTTAGTAACAGGCTTTACCTGGTTTATTCACTGGTGATGGCGGGAGGAAGCTTGCAGGCATTGTACGGAGACGGTCGGTCTGAACTGCAAGTAGGAATGGTTCTTTTATGTGCTCTGTTTAAGAGAAATTAACATCCACTTTTAGTGATGATAGAGCCAGCATTAAGAGTAATTTCAGGAGTCTTAGCTAAACTCCTGTTTCACTACTATTTTTTGCTTGTTGCGATGATCATGGCCATATGTGCACCATCCTGAACTTCACAACTACGTGGATTCACAACAGAACCATTGATAAATTAAAACAAAACGTAACCACACTTTTAAATATATTGTACGGAGTCTCCACAACGTTGTTTTTATGCAAGGTTATGAGGAAAGTTTACTGAAATTTGAAGCTGGCTATTTGGGTAATTTTCTGAAATCACACTCTTATTGGTAGCCTCATCAACTTGGAGCACACTTTCCTGACATTACAACAGTGAGTACAATTCAAAAGTACTTCATTTTCTGTGAAGCACTTTGTGATGTCCTGTGAAAGAGACTACATAAACGCAAGCTCTTTCTTTCTCTAACAGGATTTCGGATGCATGCTCTCCATAATTTTCTATGCATTTATTTTATGAAGGTATAAATTGTGGGGAGTGCACTCCAACTTTCTGCTATGTGCTCCCTGTGGCCAGGTTTGCTGCTGAAGGTGGGATTTTGTAGAATTTCCCCATTCTGTTTTGATAGATAAAGATAAACCCCAGGACACGTTGGTAGTGAGATCAGAAGACCATTGAGAGAGACCTGGGAGGCAGTCACCAATTCACACGCTCAGTTATGGATAACTGAAGGCCTTTTTTTTTTTTTATTGCTTTCATGGGATGTGGACGTCACTGGCTAGCCAAGCATTTATTGCCCATCCCTAATTGCCCTTGAGAAGGTGGTGGGGAGCTGCCTTCTTGAACCGCTACTGTCCATGTGGGGTAGGTACACCCACAGTGCTATCAGGAAGGGAGTTCCAGGATTTTGACCAGCGACAGTGAAGGAACGGCGATATAGTTCCAAGTCAGGATGGTGTGTGGCTTGGAGGGGAACTTGCAGGTGGTGGTGTTCCCATGCATCTGCTGCCCTTGTCCTTCTAGGTGGTAGAGGTCACGGGTTTGGAAGGTGCTGCCTGAGTAGCTATGATGCGTTGCTGCAGTGCATCTTGTAGATAATCCACCACCAATGCACAGTGGCAGCAGTGTGTAGGGAGTGAATGTTTGTGGATGGGGTGCCAATCAAGCGGACTGCTTTGTTCTGGATGGTGACGAGCTTCTTCAGTGTTGTTGGAGCTGCACCCATCCAGGCAATTGGAGAGTATTCCATCACACTCCTGACTTGTGCCTTGTAGATGGTGGACAGGCTTTGGAGATTCAGGAGGCGAGTTAATCGCCTCAGGATTCCTAGCCTCTGACCTACTCTTGTAGCCACGGTATTTATATGGCTACTCCAGTTCAGCTTCTGGTCAATGGTAATCCCCAGGATGTTGATAGTGAAGGATTCAGTGATCATAATGCCGTTGAATGACAAGGGGAGATGGTTAGATTCTCTCTTGTTTGAAATGGTCATTGCCTGGCACTTCTGTGGCACGAATGTTACTTGCCACTTATCAGCCCAAGCCTGGATATTGTCCAGGTCTTGCTGCATTTCCACAGGGACTGCTTGAGTATCTGAGGAGTTGCGAATGGTGCTCAACATTGTGCAATCAGCAAGCATCCCCACTTCTGACCTTACGATTGAAGGAAGGTCATTGATGAAGCAGCTGAAGATGGTTGGGCCTAGGACACTGCCCTGAGGAACTCCTGCAGTGATGTCCTGGAGCTGAGATGATTGACCTCCAACAACCACAACCATCTTCCTTTGCGTTAGGTATGACTCCAACCAGCGAAGAGTTTTCCCTCTGATTCCCATTGACTCCAGTTTTGCTAGGAATCCTTGATGCCACACTCAGTCAAATGCTGCCTTGATGTCAAGGGCAGTCACTCTCACCTCACCTTGAGTTCAGCTCTTTTGTCCATGTTTGAACCAAGGCTGTAATGAGGTCAGGAGCAGAGTGGCCCTGGCAGAACTCAAACTGAGCCTCACTGAGCAGGTTACTGCTTGATCAAGTGCCGCTTGATAACATTATCAACGACACTTTCCATCACTTTACTGATGATTGAGAGTAGGCTGGTGGGGCAGTAATTTGCCGAGTCGGATTTGTTCTGCTTTTTGTGTTCAGGACATACCTGGGCAATTTTCCACATTGCCGGGTAGATGCCAGTGTTGTAGCTGTACTTGAACAGCTTGGCTAGGGGCAAGGCAAGGTCTGGAGCACAGGTCTTCAGTACTATTGCTGGAATGTTGTCAGGGCCCGTAGCCTTTGCAGTATCCAGTGCCTTGATATCACGCGGAGTGAATCAAATTGGCTGAAGACTGGCAACCGTGATGCTGGGGACTTCAGGAGGAGGCCGAGATCCACTCGGCATTTCTGGCTGAAGATTGTTGCAAATGCTTC
Source organism: Heterodontus francisci (assembly GCF_036365525.1). Taxonomy (NCBI): domain Eukaryota; kingdom Metazoa; phylum Chordata; class Chondrichthyes; order Heterodontiformes; family Heterodontidae; genus Heterodontus; species Heterodontus francisci. The sequence continues at coordinate 181,946,316 of NC_090375.1, read as the reverse complement.
AGCCTTATCTTTTTGCACTGACGTGCTGGGTTCCCCCATCATTGAGGATGGGGATATTTGTGGTGCCACCTCCTCCTGTTGGTGGTTTAATTGCCCTACACCATTCACGACTGAATGTGGCAGGACTGCAGAGCTTAGATCTGATCCGTTGGTTGTGGGCTCGCTTAGCTCTGTCTATCGCATTCTGCTTACACAGTTTGGCACACGAGTAGCCCTGGGTTGTAACTTAACCAGGTTGACACCTCATTCTGAGGAATGCCTGGTGCTGCTCCTCCTGGGATGCCCTCCTGCACTCTTCATTGAACCAGGGCTGATGCCCTGGCTTGATGGTAATGGTAGAATGGGGGATATGCCGGGCCATGAGGTTACAGACTGTGGTCGAGTACAATTCTGCTGCTGCTGATGGTCCACGGTACACCAGTTTTGCATCGCTAGATTTGTTCGAAATCTATCCCATTTAGCATGGTGGTAGTGCCACACAATACAATGGAGAGTATCCTCAATGTGAAGGCGGGACTTCGTCTCCACAAGGACTGTGCCGTGGTCACTCCTATCAGTACTGTCATGGACTGATGCATCTGCGGCAGGTAGATTGGTGAGGACAAGGTCAAGTACGTTTTTTCCTCATTTGTTCCCTCACCATCTGTCGCAGCCACAGTCTAGCAGCTATGTCCTTTAGAACTCGGCCAGCTCGGTCAGTAGTGGTGCTACCGAGCCACTCATGGTGATGGATATTGAAGTCCCCACCTGTGCCCTTTCCACCCTCAGTAGTTCCTCCAAGTGGTGTTCAACATGGAGCAGTACTGACTCATCAGCTGAGGGAGGGCGGTAGGTGGTAATCAGCAGGAGGTTTTCTCGCCCATGTTTGCCCTGATGCCTTGAGACCTCATGGGATGCAGTCGATGTTGAGGACTCACAGGGCAACTCCCTCCCAACTATATACAACTGTGCCGCCAACTCTACTGGGTCTGTCCTGTCGGTGGGACTGGACATACCCAGGGATGGTGATTGCAGTGTCTGGGACATAGTCTGTAAGGTATGATTCCGTGAGTATGACTATGTCAGGCTGTTGCTTGACTAGTCTATGGGACAGCTCTCCTAATTTTGGCACAAGCCGCCAGATGTTAATAAGGAGGACTTTGCAGGGTCGACAGGGCTGGGTTTGCAGTTGCCGTTTCTGTGGTCGATGCCGGGTGGTCTGTCCAGTCAAGCCTGGTTTCCCGACCAACTCCGACGTGTCGGGTTCGGGTTGGGTCTATATTCGCTATCCAGCATTCAGGCTCAGGTCGGGTCGGGTTCGGGTTGGCTGCGTTCGGGTTTTGTTTTGTATTGTTTTCTTGTTAATCTACGTTTTGACACAATTTTCTTTTCTGTGTGAACAACATGTTTGATATTTTCAGGTCGGATCGGGCATGAAAAAACTTGGACTCTGGCCTGGTTCGGGTTCAGATTGGCTGTGGCCGGGTCGGGCTTTAACTTTATACCTGAGCCAGGCTTTACGGTCCCATTTCATTCCTTATTGACATTTTAGCGGTTAGGTCCAACTGAGTGGCTTGCTAGGCCATTTCAGAGGGCATTTTAAAAGTCAACCACATTGCTGTGGGTCTGGAATCACATAGCGGCCAGACCAGGTAAGGACAGCAGATTTCCTTCCCTAAAGGACATTAGTGAATCAGATGGGTTTTTGCGACAATCGACAATGGCCATCATTACACGAGCTTTTTAATTCCAGTTTTTTTTTTATTAATAGAATTCAAATTCCAGGAGCACTGGAGGGAAAATAAAAAGACTCAAAATCTCAGGAGTCAAAAGACATGCCATTGTACCTGGAAGCTGTGGATAGATTTTCTCAATCATGTAGTTTTTCAGATGTCTTGGCATTTCCCCTCTGATGTCCACTAACACCCGTGTTTCATTGGATGAAATTTGGTAGATAAGAACAGGGCTAGGGTTGGCGAGAACAAGTTCTGCATGGTTCGGTTTGAATTGTGGTGAATCCTACAATCATAAATACAGACATCAAACATTAGCCCCATGCTATATTTCTACTTTAGCATAACATTCCTGTGAAATTATCTGATTTGTAAAAAGTAACATTGATAGTGGCAGTGGGTGCTTTTTTTCATCATCGGTACCCTTTTTATAACGAAAATTAAACAGCTGCAAGGGATCATTGACTTTAATACATACAGGCTCCTTACAGTTGAATGCAACTATTAGAAAATAACTTTCCAAACACTATTTATTCCAACAACAGTTTTGGAGTTTTCAGTTGGCAAGTGCAATTAATTGAAGACACCCATTCAAGATCCTAAAATTTGTTAAGTATTTCTTGTTTAAAGTAAGTTTTAGTATCATTGTGGGCAATTCCCACAGCAGTATGTGGGGTATCGCTTAACATCGGAAGAGGTATAGCAACTAACTTTAAGATGTTTTGCTTTCAAGTGTATGTTAATTTTACCTCTTCACTAAATTTAAATTGGTTTCTCGACATTAACAGATTGAATAACCCAGTATCTGCCATGATCTAATTCGCAATCAATGTTGTTTTAAAAAATTAAATGAACCACAAATGAATAAAGAGAGGGTCTGCAATTTCTTGCATGCTCCGCCATCGGGAGCACAGCAGAGTGGGACTTGTGGCTGCCAACCACTCAACCTGTTGGGGATGGAGGGTAGATTTTTGTCTTTAATCGCCTGGGCAGAGGCCACAAGAAAATCTGATGAAGGTCTTGTGTTTTTGGCAGAACTCACCTGATTTTCCATTAATTGAAATGAATAGAAGGAAAACCCATTCTGTAAGAAGCATTCAAAGCTTTAAGCCAGATTTTCAGTTCTGCACTTCACCCAGGCCACACTTAAAGCTCATGAAGCAAAGATAAAAAAAATACCCTGTGGTCATTTTAATATCTGGGGCAGGCAGACCATACCGAAGGAGGTGCAACCTAACAAGATATCCATTCTGTGTGCCCGGCAGAAAATTGGGAATGACACCTTGTCACTCCAAGTGGGAAAGCCAGTGGCCTTTGCCAGGTTGAAGGTGAAATGGTCATTATTTTTTTTCTGTAGGAAAACTGGAGCCTGCACTTGGAGGTAGCAGATTCCTTCTGCACATAACTGCAAGGTCCACTACTGAGCCCATGTCTGTTCCCAACTGGGCTGAAGGATGGTGGAACTCCAAGGGTAGCTGGAAGATATACCCTGACTTGCCCCTGAAGCTGGCTGTGGAGGTGATGGGCCAGCAGAAAACTAACCCACCCTCTCACTGGTCAGAATTTGGGATGTGGCGTTTCTGGGGCAGAAACCTGGAGAATTAGGAAAATATTGCTGGACAGTTATGTTTAAAAATGTGAATCTTCTAAGGCGATGAAATGTCAATTTTCAGGGCTATCGGCTTTGCCTTTGGTGGGAGATTGGGGAAATGGCATCTTATACCATTTCTCCAGGGCTGGCACTGATCTTCCACTGAATTTAGGAAGGACATTGGGGAGCAATTCTACAGCAACTTCTTTTTCTAAACAATAAATCAATGACGATTTCGTTAAAAATATTTTTACACTCACATATCCCCACAAGTACCCACCTCCAGCTCTCTGATTCCAATTACCAGGCAGTTGGTGGTATAATCACAGATACTTTAGGTATGACACCTGACACTTCTGCTGAACTGCAGGAGATGAAGGTTGATGGGTGAGTACATTTTCCATTGGTCATTAATGTCAATGTGTGTATAAAACTCTGGAATCCTATTTTGGAATCCTGCCACCTTTTCACTCACATTAGCAACTAATGAAATATATACCCGAGGGTCATTTAGATTGGAAAACTGATATCAAAGAAAAACATATAAAACAAGTTTCATTGCGGTGAATTCAAGCTAGATGCAGTATGCAAAAAAAAAAACACTGCAATGCATGTTTGAAAAGTCTTACCTTCATAATGCACCCAACAAAATGCGATGAAACATTAACCTTGTTCTTCACCAAGCTTTTCCTGAACTTCGAGAAATGTCCGTCAGCAACCACAGTCAATGGGCAATAGAGTTCCTGCCATTAGAAAAATACTTCACGTTGGTTATAGAATTGAATCATAGGCTGGAATTTTATGACCCCCCTGCCCCCGGGAGTGGGCTGGGAGGCAGGGGGGCGTAAAGTGGGGTGCAAAGACATGGGGGTGCTGTGCCTGTCGCCAACCTGCCTTCACTGGTGTTTAACCTTAGGCCAATTGAGGCCTTTAAGTGCCCAATTAATGGCCACTCAAGGGCCTCTTCTCGCTGCTGCTGGCATTTTACCAGAGGGGATGGGCACCGGCACCTGGGGAGGACACACTGTAAAACCTGGTGGCCTCACGGACTCGGGGGTGGGGGAAGGATCCCTCCTAATTGGGCATGCTGTGCCCCTTGGAGGGCTGCCCCCAGTGGCACAGTCTGTCCCTGCTGGAAGACTCTTTCTCCCCCCCCCCCACCACCACTCACCCTGACCTCGTGATCGACCTCCATCTCCCTCATTGGGGCCTGGGTGATTGGCCCCAGTGAGCCCCGACCCACTTACCTATTCTCTGGTCTCCATCGCTGGCTGGGTCCGGGGACTGTGTGTGATTCTGTGTTACTGCTGCAGTCCCAGCAGTGGCCACCACTCCTGGTGGTATTGCTGCTCTTTGAAGCTGGCAGCTCTTGGAGGTGGGACAGCCTGCCTCAGGGGGGTGGAAACCACGACCTCAATTAATTGCCTGAACCACACAAAATAACATTGTGGCTTCCAGGGCCAGTGGAGGCGGGCCAGCCTGTCCTCATTAAATCGAGGACATAGAATCATCGAATGGCTAGAGCACAGAAGGCGGCCATTTAGCCCATGTGTTCATACCAGCTCTCTGCAAGAGCTACTCAGCTCGTCCCACTCCCCCATTCTTTCCCTGTAGCCCTGCAAATGTTTTCTCCTCAGATAATTATCTAATTCTCTTTTAAAAGCCATGATTGAATCTACTTCCACCACACTCTCAGGCAGTGCATTCTAGATCCTAACCCTTCCACCAATGGGAACAGTTTCTTCCTGTCTACTCTGTCCAGACCCCTGATGATTTTAAACACCTTTATCAAATCTCCTCTCAAACTTCTCTTCTCCAAGGAGAACAGCCCCAGCTTCTCCAAACTGTCCTCGTAACTGAAGTCTCTCATTCCTGGAACCATTCTCGTAAATCTTTTCTGCATCCTTTCTAATGCCTTCACTTCTTTCCTAAAGTATGATGCCCAGAAATGAACACAATACCCCAGTTGAGGCTGAACCAGGATTTTATACAGGTTTATCATAACTTCCTTGTTATGTTTCAATATGTGGAGCTCCTAAGGGGATAAGATGCCAAGTTACAGGGCTACAGGCTTCGTATCATTATCACTCAACACTGATCTGGGTGAATTCAGGATATATCAACGATTGAACCGGAGATCATCCTGGCCTGAATGAATGGGTCTCACACCTTAAAGTTCATTTACTCATTAAAATATAAGGGGAACTCATTTCTCATTTTAGAACTACTCACAGGTAAATTTTTATATATATATAATTTTTTTTTTTATCAGGACTTGGTATTTCAACATTGTGCTTGGATCATGGATTATACAAAAGTCAAGAACATTTTAAGTGGTCTGATTCATTTCAATTCTGTGCTGAATGAGATTAATGTAGTTTATCCACAGCTGAAGAGAGTATGTGAACAGAAGTGGGGATGTTCGCTGATGATTGCACAATGTTCAGCACCATTCGTGACTCCTCAGATACTGAAGCAGTCTGTGTAGAAATGCAGCAAAACTTGGACAATATCCAGGCTTGGGCTGATAAGTGGCAAGTAACATTTGCCGCACACAAGTGCAAGGCAATGACCATCTCCAACAAGACAGAATCTAACCATCGCCCCTTGACATTCAATGGCATTTCCATCGCTGAATCCCCCAATAACATCCTGGGGGCTACCATTGACCAGAAACTAAACTGGTGTACTCATATAAATACCGTGGCTACAAGAGCAGGTCAGAGGCTAGGAATCCTGTGGTGAGTAACTCACCTCCCGACTCCCCAAAGCCTGTCCATCATCTACAAGGCACAAGTCAGGAGTGTGATGGAATACTCTCCACTTGCCTGGATGGGTGCAGCTCCAACACTCAAGAAGCTCGGCACCATCCAGGACAAAGCAGCCCGCTTGATTGGCACCGCATCTACAAACATTCATTCCTTCCGCCACCAATGCACAGTGGCAGCAGTGTGTACCATCTACAAGATGCACTGCAGCAACGCACCAAGGATCCTTAGACAGCACCTTCCAAACCAGTGACCTCTACCAACTAGAAGGACAAGGGCAGCAAATGCATGGGTAAACCACCACCTGCAAGTTCCCCTCCAAGTCACACACCATCCTGACTTGGAACTATATCGCCGTTCCTTCACTGTCGCTGGGTCAAAATCCTGGAACTCCCTTCCTAACAGCACTGTGGGTGTACCCACCCCACATGGACTGCAGTGGTTCAAGAAGGCAGCTCACCACCACCTTCTCAAGGGCAATTAGGGATGGGCAATAAATGCTGGCCTGGCCAGCGATGCCCACATCCCATGAACGAATTAAAAAAAAGCATGTTGTCGAAGTATGTTTACATCAAGACATATCAGTGCTGTTTCTTGGGTCTGTATCAGCTCCAGGAAAGTTAAAGTCAGGTAGATCGGAATCCTGTAATGAAATGTTTAATTGCATTCCAGACCGCTTGAGGTAATTCCTTGACTGACAATCCAAGGGGCTGAAGTTTATGGACCCCCTAGGGATGTAATTGGAGGCAGGGGGACCCATAAAATATCTCACAAGGCAGGAGGGGGAGGAGTGCTCGTCACCTTCCTGATGCCTTCCAATTTAGTTTGGGGCAGGGAAGATCGAGAACAACTCCTCCGCCCCAGGCCAATTCAGGCTCTTCCCATCTCCACCTCAATTTAATAAGGCGGAAGGGTCCAGTGCCACAAGGAGACACCGTCAGATAAAATCTGGCAGTCTCCTAGTGGGGTCAGGGGTGGTACCTCCTTTGGGGGCAATCCAGGGCCCCCCCTCCCCCAGCCGTGGAATCACAACTGGAGTCCGACTGAGGGCTGAGGCAGGATCTCCCTGTCACTAGAACAAAATTCAGCCGTAATGTGTATGATCAGTATCAAAGATGTTTTCCTGAAATTAAATGTCTCAATCTGTCAAGCAGGGATTTAACTCAGCACTTAAGAACTTTATTTTGTACATCATTAACAACTCAGAATAATACTTTTAATGAAAGGCTGTCAAACTGAAAGGTTAACTCTGTTTTTCTCTCCACAGATGCTGCCTGATCTGCTCAGTTTTCTGTTTATATTTCAGTTAAACCATTTCAGAACTTTAAATATGTTAATGAGGCTGCGAGCCTCATTGTCAGACAGGTTTCAAGCTATAACAGCTGTTGGTCGCAACGCCGGAGTGCTGGGTCACCCGGCAGCTTCCTCGAGGCGAGGGCTTGGTGGATTCAGGAGACAAGTGCCTTCACAGCTACCTCCTGGATCCAGCTGCTTGCCTGAGGATCCTTCGTAATCACACACTCTCACCAAGGGCCTGTCCCGAGGCCTCCCACCAGGCCCTGAACCCCCTACCATCGCCAGGCCCTGAACTATCCACCTATTGAGGCCTCTGATTCCCCCACATCAGGCCCCAATCCACCCACTCCCCTGCCAACCCAAGACCTCTGATCCTCCCCAGCCCCAAACACCTCACCTCTAATGCCTCCAACCCCCTCTCAGGCATCAGATACCCCCCAACGCCACCAGGCTCTGACCTCCCCTTCAGATTTGGCCGCCCATTCAATTGGCCACCATGACTCCTCACCCACCCGGCCAACAAACCCCCACCCCGATTGCACCCCCCCCCCCAATCAATAATCAATGCACCCCACCATCCCCTACATGGACTTACCTGCTACTGTGGCTGTCAGTGAGCAGCTCCCCAGCTGTCTGGAGGCCAGTCAATCAGGCTGGGCCTCTGGGCAGGGATCTGATCACCGACATCAGAAATTTCATTGCATGTTGGGGAATCCCGAAGTGCGGGTTCCCCAAAGCTTCCTGACTGACCTGCAACTGGCAGGTCAGCTAAGTAAAAATTATGCCCACTGAGTCTGCTGTTCTGGCCTATTTGGGGTAGAAATGTGTTTTCAGGCTTTGGTGCGGTTCAAAACCAGTTCAAAATCGGTCCTCGTTAACATTTTTACATGGGTTGCCAGTGCCTGTCCTGCTCCACAGGAGCGGACTACTGGGAGGGTGGGGAAATGTGAAAACTTCAGGGTCAGGGGGGCATCCCTGTTCCTCCTGGCTCGGCAGGATGTAGCTTTAGTTGGCAGCCAAAGCAACCTGAACAGGGCTGAAACCGTTCCTACCCATCAGTAATAAGTCTGAAAATGAGACTGATGAATTTAGCTGTAGCCTGATTGTGTGCGCAGATTGGGCTTGAGCAGTCCCACTGCTAAATTTGTCAGTATTCGCCCATTTAACACCCCAAAAACAGTTGCAATGCACACTAATTTCTACCCCACTGAATTGCTATTATTCTTTCGAACTGGAAAAACAATTTACGTGGCTCATGTATTCAGTATTTCTGCCCATCACTTGGTATTGCACAACTGAGCTGCAGGCTTAACTGCGCAGTGTCATTTTCGATGAAAAACTTACAAACCTTTGTCTCTGCACTTTCTTTTTCTTTGTACTGAACTCCTGTAACTTTACCGTCTTCTTCCAGTAAGTGTGTCACTGTTCCTTCGATGAATCTTACACTAGAACACAACCATTGGGAAGTTAGCTTATTCTTCTGCTTTAGCTAAGCTTCACCAAGATAAATTAGAATTATTAGTCCGACATTTGGCTACATAAAACTTTGAAGTTGCTACAGATTATCTTGGCATTTCTCAGGTAGTGCTTAATATCGTACCTGGTCATGGATGTTGCAATGGCCAGCTTCTATAATGTATGTAAACTGCATTAGTTTTTTTTTTTAAAACTGATTGGCAGGATAATTAGAATAAAATTTGTAGACATTCTAAACTAATGATGGTTGTACAACGAATGCTTACTTGGGTTCTGCCATGGCTGCATTTCTGAGACCCATGATGAAACGTCCGTGGTGAAATGCTGTCCCACATTGCACTTGACTGTTTTCATCCAGAGGATAAGGGATTTCCACCTCGGTCTTGCTTTCCATGTCATGTATGACATAACCATTTACTATGTGGGCATCAAGACCTTCAACAGTTCCTGTTGAGGAGAATGTAGAGCAATGTACAAAAGATGCTGAGCGTTAGAGGAAAGAATGGCTAGGATGATTCCAAAACTTAAAACTTTTGCAAAGGTAAACTGAAGAAACCATTTATTTTTCCACTGGAGAAAGGAGGATTGAGAAGCCGCATGATCCAAGTCTTTAAAATGATGCAGCCACAAGAGACAACATAGATTTTGGGCCAAAATTGTGATTTTGGAACTGGAGGGATTCAAGATGGTCATGCCTCAAGGGAAGCTAGAGTTTGTGTAGATTGATGCGTGAACATCAACTTAGCCTACAGAGCTTCTTTACAAACAAATCTGGCAAGGCAGTGGGATTGAATGTACTAGATTTAGACACAGGTGATTAGTTTATGCAACATTTGCCGAATGTCATTCATTACATGACAAGAATATATGGAATTTGTTTGTTGCTTTTGATTTTTCATTCACCTTTCTCAGAAATTCTGGATTGATTTTGGTAGAAGCCAAGAAAGTGAAGGGGGTGGGGGGGAAAGAGAAAAGAGGGGTGCCTGGTGTAATGAAGGGGGAGGGTGGGGGGGATTGGACTGACCTTTTCTTTTTCCGTGGTTTCTTAAGTTTTTATATTTCAAGCAAGTCTGGCAATTGTACATCTTTTCATTTTCTTAATATGTTCACGTTAAAAAAAATTTGCTTGGTTTGATTTCAAATGCAAATAGCAAAAGATTGTGGGATAGCAAAGCACGGAGCCGACATACATTTACTTATCCTAGCTTGCAGGGGGGTGGGGGCGGTGCTTTCCCAGGAGGTTTTGGGATCTGGGAGATGAGTTACTGGTGCACATAGACTGCACCATGTCTGGATGGACCAATTGGTATTTTTTTGTCGTCCATTCTCATATGTTTGTAAAGGAAAGGCACGAATACAGGAGCTCGGCACCAAAAGTGGAAAGAGACAGCAATGCAGAGCAGATCAATCAGCATCTGAGAGAAGGACAGTTAATGTTTTGTTTCTAACCTGCCACAAGAATTAATGTTAACCTATCTTTCTCCTTCACATGCTGATCAACCCGCTCTACATTTCCAGCATTTTGTGTAATTTAAAATATTTGCAACACCTCAAATGTACTGATTTTTAAATAGGCAGTGTCCAAAGCATTATTCTTTCCTGAGTAAAATATTCAACTGTCTATTGGTTTGATTTTATTATGTCTATTAATTCACGGGATGCGTGCGTCGCTGGCAAGGCCAGCGTAATTTCCCATCCCTAATTGCCCTCGAGAAGGTGGTGGTAAAGCACCTACTTGAACCATTGTAGCAGACTTTGATACAATTGAGTGGCTTGCCAGGCCATTTCAGAGGGGAGTTGAGGCTCAGCCACATACTGCCACATGTCGGCCAGACTGGCTAAAGACAGCAGGTTTCATCTGATAGGTTTGTGATCACCATCACTAATACTAGCTTTTTATTCCAGATGTAGTTAATTCACTGAATTTAAATTCCCCAGCTATTGAGATGAGATTTGAACTCATGTTTCTGGATTATTAGTGCAAGCTTCTGGATTAATAGTTCACTAACATAACCATTATGCTACCATAGCCATGATTTGACTATTATTTTTAATTCAATGTTAATATAACACTAGTCCTCAGTGCCTTTTTTTGTACCTTCAAGACCAAGTGCTTTCAATGCACGATATCCCCCAGGCTGTAACAACTCTCCAACAATCCTGTCTGGTTCTTTCAGGTCTCTCTCGATCACTGTCACATTCCTTCCATCCCTTGCAAGGACAGCAGCCATAGCGGAGCCAAGGACCCCAGAGCCCACAATGATGATCTCTGGATCAAACTGGGAAGTAATCCTGTTGCTTGGAGAGTTTTCTGTCTGAACAGATTCTGAGAAACTGACTTTCCTTTTCTTGTACTGCATCAGGACAGAAGGAATGAGAAAGGTTCAGTCTTATTTACTAGTCTTGAAATTCTGCAGGGGCTCTCCTGATCTCTCGCTGTAAGATTGGCAGAAATCCCAGAGAATGGCATAAAGGCGCGAAATGGCCACCGACCCCATTTCTCTAGGAGTTCCGCCAAAATTATGGTAGGAAGCCAGGAGAAACATCTTGAAATATTTCACAATTGGAGTATTCACTGAAATTGAGACAACAACAACTTGCATTTATATATAGTGCATAATTAAAATGTGACTGGTATCTTCTCCAATACCGTCGCAGCCAAGATTCGAGGCTGTCCATGTGGGTAATTATAAGTTTTGCCCATCACTCCATGGTTCAGTGTGTTGGGAAAGCTATCTGCTGTCCTATCACAATGTTGTGTCTTCTAAACTGTTTCCTAGAACAATGGTATCATATCTAGTTGTAGCTATATCTATATTTCATTAGTCTTCAAAGAGCATTTTCCACTCTGCAGATGCCAGTGTCCCAGTCAGATTAGAAACTATACTGTGAGGATTAAAACCTTGCTGGCCATTCGGTGGCCCTATGCACAGCTATTTCAATTGGCCATTTCATTTGGCTATTTCATTCTAATTATCTTCGATACCTTTAAAAATCAATGGGGCTCCCTCAACAATTCAATTTCGAAATGCAGTGTACAGTGTGGAACTGAACTCTAAGGAGCAAGAAGATTCTGGACTCAAACTACAGTCTGTGCTGAATTAACTGAGCTCGGGTGAAGTGACAGTGACGCCTTAGTGCCCTGAAGCTAGGGAAAGGAGAAATCTATTCTTGTTTCCTAATCACTATCCAGTGACTCCAGCTAGTAAGTACAAGTGTATACAAATCACCTGAGGATAGGATCAGGTTCAACTGTGATTTCTCCCCTTGACTAAATAACCTGGTGCTCACTTGCGACACCCACATCCTGAAGAATGGCTACTTGGGAAAGGCATAGTAGAAAGGGCTAACATTTGGGGCTGGATTTTCAAAGGGCTGTGGGATTGGGAACTGGAGTGGATACAATTTGAAGATCACGGTCCGGAGGTCATCTCTGGAACCCAACGGCTCCAGGACAGTCCGCAATTTTCAATGTGAAGGCGGTTGGGGGGGGGGGGGGGGCGCGGGAAAATGGGGAAGCCACTTGCCTCCAATTAATGGCCCATTAAGCTCCTTTTGGGGGCTTAAGGGGCTGGGGCGTTCAGGAAGGCAATTTTCAATTGATTTCGGCAACCTGACCAGCCTGGTGCACATTAGTGCACAGTTGTTGGGGTCACCGCATGGCCAAATAAAGTTTATTAAGTGTGATGGATATAAATTTGAGGGGCCAACTAGCGCTGGGTCAAGTGTTGTCCCTTCACTTGGCCTCCATGGCCACTTTCCATTCTTGTCACCGTCCTGGCCATTTCATGAGTGGCCTGCACTCCACAGCAAGGCAGCAGCAGCCCCCAACATGGCTGCCGCCAGCCTTTGTTGCTGACCCCAGGCAGGCAACTCCCATCTCCAGAGGTGCTCAGTGCTTCTATTTGGGCCCTGAGCTATCCTCCTGCCCAATTTGGGCATTGGCATTCTAAGATTGCGTCGCAAGAGCAACACTGCTGAAGTGCAGGGTCAGGACTGTAAAACGTTCCAGCGTCAGGTTCCCGGTCCCGGAATAAAAACCCAGCCCCTGTAGTGTCAGTCGTGGTCGCTCTCAGCTCTGTGTCAGACAGTTATGGGTTCATGCCCCATTCCAGCAACTCAAGTGCAAAAATAAAACTAGGCTGACACTTCAGTGCAATAGTGAGGGAGTGCTGCACTGTCAGAAGTGCCGTCTGTTGGATGATACGTTAGACCGACGCCCTGTCTACTCTCTCAGGTGGACGTAAGAGTCCATGGCACTATTTTGAAGAAGCGCAGGTTAATTCTCCCTGGTATCCTGACCAATATTGATCCCTGAACCATCATTATTAAACCAGATATTCTGGTCATTTTGCTGTTTGTGGGAGCTTGCTGTGCATGAATTGGTCACTGTGTTTCCTACATTACAACAGTGGCTACACTTCAAAAGTACTTCATTGGCTGTAAAGTGCATTGGGGTGTCCTGAGGTCAGGAAAGATGTAATATAAATGCAAATCTTTTTTCTTTTTATCCAGCATGAATCAACAACTTGAGAAGGTGGAGACAAATTCAGGGAGCGGTCCAAAAAAAAAAATCAGTATTTAATATTGACAAGTATTAACAAATATTTAGGATACGCTTTATATATCAACGGTGGCAGTAAAAAAGTTGGGACTTTGCATGGTTCAGCTTGCCTTTTTCATGTACGTAAACTGGAATGTGAATAGAAATGTATTAAGTATATTTATAATAGAAATGTATTGTTGCATACAATGCTGCTGATTCCCAACACCACACGAGAAGCGTTCAGATTGGTGCTGTAATCTATTTTGCATAAATCAAGATGTATAGTTATTACATTCTACACGACAATGTGATCATGTCATTGCCATGAGCTGTGCACAGTATTAAATGACAAAATGCTTTGGTGATGTTTACCACCCTGATAAATAATTCTATTGGACACAAGAATACAGGAAATAGGAGCAGAAATAGACCATACGGCCCATTGAGCCTGCTCCGCCATTCAATATGATCATGGCGGATCTTGGGCTTCAATTCCACTTTCCTGCCCACTCCCCACATCCCTAGATTCTCAGCGAGACCAAAAATCTATCCATCCCAGCCTTAAATGTATTCAATGATGGAGCATCCACAACACTGAGGTAGAGAATTCCAAAGATTCACAATCCTTTGAGTGTAGTAATTTCTCCTCATCTCAGTCCTGAATGATTGACCCCTTATCCTGAGACTGTGTCCCCATGTTCTAGATTCACTGATCAGTGAGAACAAGTTCTCAGCTTCTACCCTATCAAGCCCTTTCAAAATCTTGTATGTCTCAATTAGATCACCTCTCATTCTTCTAAACTCCAGAGAATATAGGCCCAATTTACTCAGCCTCTCATCATAGGACAACCCCCTCATCACCAGGGACCAATTTACTAAATCTTCGTTGCACTGCCTCCAGTGCAAGTATATCCTTTCTTAAATGTGAAGACCAAAACTGCACACAGTATTCCAGATGTGGTCCCACCAAAGCCCTGTATAGTTTTAGTAAGACTTTTTTATTCCAGTACTCCAATCCCCTTGCAATAGAGGCCAACTTGTCATTTGCCTTCCAATTAGCCTGCTGCAACTGCATGTTAAATGTGTGCATTCCTTGTACGGGTACCCCCAAGCCTCTCTGAACATCAACACTTACCAGTTTCACATCTTTTAAGAAATATTCTGCTTTTCTATTTTTACGACCAAAGTGAACAACTTCACACTTCCCTACATTATACTCCATTTGCCATCTTGTTGCCCATCCACTTAACATGTCTATATCTCTTTGCAACCTCTCTATATCCTCCCCGCAACTTTCCTTTATATCAGCAAACTTAGATACATTACTCTCGGTCTCTTCATCCAAGTCATTAATATAGAGTGTAAATAGCTGAGGCCCCATTACTGATCCTTGCAGCACCCCACTATTCACTGCCTGCCAACTTGAAAATGCCCCATTTATGCCCACTCTCTGCTTCCTGTCTGTTAACCAAACCTCTATCCAAGCTAATATATTACCCCCAACACCATGATCCCTTTTCTTGCCTATTAATCTTTTATATGGCACCTTATCAAATGCCTTTTGAAAATCCAGGTATACGACATCTACTGGTTCCCCTTTATCTACCCTATTAGTTACATCCTCAAAAAAACTCAAATAAATTTGTCAAACAAGATCTCCCTTTAATAAAACCATACTGATTTGTTCTAATTATACTATGCTTTTCCAAGTGCAATGTTAAGACTTCAATAATAGTTTCCAGCATCTTCCCAACAACTGATGTTAGGCTAACTGGCCTGTTGTTCCCTGTTTTCTCTCGACCTCCTTTCTTGATAAGCAGTGTAACATTTGCCAACTTCCAATCTGACAGGACCATTCCTGAATCTAAGGGATTTTGGAAAATCATAGCCAGCCACTATCTCTGCAGCTATCTCTTTTAGAACCCTAGGATGCAGGCCATGTGGTCCTAGGGACTTGTCAGATTTTAGTCCCTCAGGTTTCTCCAATACTTTTTTTCGACTGATATCAATATCCATAATTTCCTCACTCTTTTTAATCCCTAGGTTACTGCCTATTTCTGGTAGGGAACTTGTGTCTTCTACTGTGAAGACAGACACAAAATATTTGTTCAATGCCTCTGCCATTTCCTCATTCCCCAGGATGATTTCTCCTGTCTCTGCCTCTAAGGGACCAATGTCTATTTTAGCTACTCTCTTCTTTTTTATGTACTTATAAAAGCTCTTACAATCTGTTTTTATATTGCTCACTAGTTTACTCATTCTATTTATTCCCTTTCTATCAACTTTTGGTGGCCCTTTGCTGGTTCCTGAAACACTCCCAATCCTCAGACTTGCTACTCTTTTTTGAACATTGTAAGCCTCTTCTTTTAGTCTAATACTCTCCTTAACTTCCCGAGTGAGCCATGGATGGGTCTTTCTTGGAGTTTTTGTTTTTGAATGGAATGTACTTTTGTTGAACCCTTTGAATTGTTTCTTTAAATGTTTCCCACTGTTCATTTACCCCCATACCTTCCAGTATGGACTGCACCGATTCAAGAAGGCAGCTCACCACCACCTTCTCAAGGGCAATTAGGGATGGGAAATAAATGCTGGCCTAGCCACGACACCCACATCCCATGAATGAATTAAAAAAAAAAGTAAAGGCCTGCTCAGGTTGGGAAAAAGAATCTGACCCGAACCCGACCGATCCACAACAGACCTGAGCCCGACCCAGCCCGAGTCCCTCCAATTTTGCCCCGAGCCCGACCTGACCATCCTTTGACTTACCTTCCGACTCAGAACCTCCAGGAAGCTGCAGCATGTGCATGATGACATCATAGAGATGTCACTCACTCACCGCGCAGATTCAGTTTCGTCCCAGACTCCTAGGTCAGGTAAGTTTTTACTTTTAATACTTACCGGCAGAGCACTTACCGTGAGTGTCTGGCCCGACCCAGACCCGGCCTGATCCGGATCCGAGCCCGAAAGCCGGACCTGGAAGAGGGGCCCGTCCCGATCCGGAAGAGGGGCCCATCCCGACCCGATCCCGACACATGTCGTCGGGTCCTGTCGGGTTCGGGTTGGGTAGCAGGCCTTTATCTTCCAGTCTATTTACCCAATTAACCTTAGCCAGTTCTCCCCTCATACCTGTGTAATTGGCTTTGTTTAAGTTTAAGATTCTTGTTTGTGATTGAAATGTGTCACTTTCAAACTTAACATGAAATTCAATGGTATTATGATCACTATTTCTCAGTGGATCTTTTACTATGGACGGATCTCAGCCCACATGAACATCATCTAAACTTTATCCCCTTCCAAATTCATCTGCCCATTATTATTAAGGCTTTAATAGTCATTACCATGTTTTTGAGCACAGTCAAAATCCTTGTTAGCAGTTTTGAATTTGGAAAAAATTGTTCCTGGTTGCATTTCCCTTCACCCCTCTAGTAATGGCCAGAGCTTTCTGCTGCCTTTGCCTTGCTCGCTGGAACTCTCCCCTAAAAATCTTTCACTTGTCCCACCATCTTTTAATAATTCCTTTCCAAACCCATCTCTTTAACCAATCTCTCCGACAATCCAAATAGTCTCCTTCCTGATTGGGTATCTGTTGCCCCTCATTATTTATTTGTGAAGTGCCTTGGGGCATAATTTACATTTAAAAAAAAAGACATAAATTTTATTGTTTAATTTATTTTGTAACAAAATGTTATAATTCAACATAAACATGAAATTAAATATATACAATATTGCATAAAAACAATGTGTTAATGTTTAGTTAGGCACTGAACTATCAATGCAGAAATGATCTGACGCTTCAATATCTCACCGCTGCTGCCTCTGAATGATAATTAATAATTCATAAGGTAACAGTAAACGTAAATGCTGTTTCAGTTTGTATTCCTAACCAATTTTATTGTGGAGCAAAAAAAAAAAGTAGTTTGGTCATTAAAAGTTCTGATGCCATTTAAGCATTTGTATCTTTAGACAGATCAACCCAAAACATTTCAAGATATCTAAATAAATAATCCAAGGTTTATTCCCCACATGCTATGATTATAGGTTGTTAACGCGGACTTTTATTTAATGATTTTATATTCCAAACTTATTCTATTTTTAAATTGTTCTTCGAACTTTGCCAGTGCATTACCATTCTCTCTTGAAGTCATTTTCTTCTTCAAACAACACACCAGAGAGGGGACAACAAATTAATTTCCCAACCACTAGAAACGTATTTATGTTGAACTATTCTATCAACTTTACATTTATTAATCCGGAAAAATTAACGTTTCAAAACGTGATTCCAAATATTTTACTCTCCCGACGTATTGTAACTTGATAAATTAAAAGCTCACAGTAGTTTTAGTCGGTGTTTTACAACATATTTAGCACTCGTCAATACATTGTGACACGAATAATAATGTGTCACATTAATAATGTCTCTCCCCCTCGCCTTCTTATAATAAACACTGGTCACTCCGTGCCTACCTGGTTTGCTTTGCCTTGCTCAGTGCCGTTGGAGTCTGTGGGTCCGCTGAAGAATGAGCTTGCCAGGGGCAGGGCTGAGATGAGCTGGGAGATGAACCCCATGTTTGAAGGCTGCTTTTTACCTTTCCCTTGTCCGTACCGGTATCGATAGGACAGGATCAACCCGAGAGAGAAGAAGACCAGGAATGCCCCCAGCACCTCCTTATTAGCGTAGCTCACGCTCAGTAAGTCATCGCACTTCTTATAGACATAAGTAAAAGTCGCAATTCCCAGGAAAGTCCACATTTTTCAACTAAAAGTTATGCCCCCCTCAAATTTAATTGAGCCTCAGAAAATGTTCCAGAAAAGGCCAAACAGTATTTATCTCAAAGCAACCCTAGAGCATAATTAACGTTTTGACTAATTTCTTGGCACATTCCTGCATTTAGGTCTTCAAAAATTTATTCACTGATTTTTCTCTCAATTAGCCTATTAATAATCTTCACTCAGCGTACTGTGGAAGGAAAAGAGAAACATTATTCAAATAGACAGAGAAATGCAATCCCTTCACAGCTCAAAAATAAAATATCTGAACTCTGTCAAATGCAGGTCAGAGTTAACAATTTCTGACTTATGATTTCTCACAAAAATTAGAATTTAAAAATCCCTCTGTATATTCAGTATTATCTTTCTGGGAAAAATGCAATTTCAGCTGCCAGGTTCAACATAGTGATCTTAGAAATGATAGGAGGCCATTTGGCCCATCGTGCCTGTGCCATCAGGATTAATATTTTAAAGCAGAAAGCCACTGCAGTAACCTACACGTTTGTTGCTGCAATCTTTCCCCAGGAATGTCTTTCCCCGAGCGAGGCAGGCAGTGTACCGGGTGCCCGGGTACTGATGCGCTGATCCAGGCTCTGTCCCTCTCTCACTCTATCAGCTGGCGCCGGCTGGGCTGTGATAGGATATGAATGAAGCTGCAGTGACACCGCCGGCAGCAGGTTCTTCCCGCCCCTCTGCCCCACGCAGGACCAATCGCAGCGCGGCGTGCGGATGAGCCGAGCTCACGCTATCTGGAGGTTGGCCAATAGGAGGCGGCGGAGGAGATAATGGCTTCTCCCGTCTCCTAGCATGATGTGATGTCACAAAGAGGTGGCGGCGACATCATCATCATCAGCACCATTTCCCCCCGCCCACCCTGCCGAGAGTCAGTGTCAAAGGGACAGGCAGGGGATAGTGGCACACGCTGGGGTGCAGAGGGGGAGGGTGGCACACGCTGGGTGCAGGGGGAGGGTGGCACACGCTGGGCTGCAGAGGGGGAGGGTGGCACACGCTGGGTGCAGGGGGAGGGTGGCACACGCTGGGGTGCAGAGGGGGAGGGTGGCACACGCTGGGTGCAGGGGGAGGGTGGCACACGCTGGGGTGCAGAGGGGGAGGGTGGCACACGCTGGGCTGCAGAGGGGGAGGGTGGCACACGCTGGGTGCAGGGGGAGGGTGGCACACGCTGGGGTGCAGAGGGGGAGGGTGGCACACGCTGGGGTGCAGAGGGGGAGGGTGGCACACATTGGGTGCAGGGGGAGGGTGCACACACTGGGTGCAGACGGGAAGGTGGCTGACACATACTGGGTGCAGAAGGGAAGGTGTCTGACACCCTGGGGGAATTTTCCCGGCCCCTTGGAGGCTGGATGGGGTACCGGGAAAATAGTGGAAAACCCTGTCGAGCGACTCCCCAATATGGTCCTACCTCTGGGCGAGCCTTCTGGGGCGGGCTGCCATTGTAATAGGCAACCCACACGACAGAGGCAGGCAGGCAATCAATGTAATTAAGACCTCAATCAAGCTATTTGCTGACATTAATTGCTTCATACGGGCAGGTTAGGCCGACAACAGCCTTCCCACCCAGAGACCAATTGAGGACCTTAAGAGGCCTATTAACAGCCACTTAAGGGCCTCTTTCCCCCCTGCTGGCATTAAGCAATCTGTGGCCCACGGTGGGCCCCTGCCAGCAAACAAAACCCTGTAACCCCCTCCCCCTGTACTCAACGTCCACCCTCCCCCATCACCCAAATTTCCAGAGCTTTCCAGATTGGCCCCAGCGACCCCGCCTCACCTAGCTGAGGTCCGGGCTTCTAGCGCAGAGTCTGGGTTCGAGGCCTCTGCGGTACCAACAGTGACCACAGCTCCCAGTGGCACTCCCGGCCCTGTGTGCCCTCAAGGTGGCTGTGGTGGGGAAGAGACGGTTGCCCACCTCTTTCTGGAATGTGTCTTTGCAAAACAGGTGTGGAAAGAGATGTGGTGGTTTTTGTCGAGGTTCATCCCAAGCAGCTCTGTAACACAGGAGTCTTTGCTCTTTGGGCTGTTCCCAGGGACGCACACCGAGATAAACACCAAATGCTGCTGGAGGACTATCAATTCGGTGAAAGACGTTCTTTGGTCTACCCGAAACTTGCTGGTCTTCCAGTGCAAAGAGTTGTCCACGACCGAATGTTGCAGACTGGCACATTCCAAGATCCAGGACTACGTGCTGAGGGATGCACTGAAGCTTCGGGCAGCCGCGGCAAAGGCTCAATGGGGAAAGACCACTGTGTAAGGTCCCTCCACCAAGGTGAACTGAGGGGCTGGATCCATGGGAAACCCCTTGAACTGCATCCAGAAAATATTTGTTTGCTGTAAAATGTACATGGCATGAAAAATGAAATGGAAGAGTTGTGAGGCAACTCAGTCCTGTATTGAAGGAAACTGATATCCTTTGCATTCTTTGTATTGTTTGACTTGGTGCTTTTTGGAACTGTTTTGTAATATATTTTTTACAGATTTTTATGAATAAAGTATATTTTGGAATTTTAAAAAAAGGCCCTGTGATTGGCCAGAAGCTTTTGGAGATGGGATCTTCGTCTTTAAAGGGACGGGGATCCTGGCCCTGGGCTATTAATTGGTCCAGCTCTCTAGAAGCGCTCCGAGGGGCTCCAGGCCAAGGCAGGATTCCCCGCCACCTTTTTGACCTGGCGCCGGGAGCCCACCCATGGGCAGAAAATTCCTCCCATAGGGCAGAATTTTATGGGTCCCCCTGAGATTGATTCAGAGGCAGGGGGGCCCATAGAATTGTGACGGGAGGCGGTGGGCGGAGGGCTCATCACTTCCCTGTTGCAACATGATTTTGTTGGGGGCGGGATAGGCCGATGATGGCCTTCCTGCACAGAGGACAATTGAGGCCCTTGTGGCCTATTAACGGCCATTTAAAGGCTTCTTCCCACCAGTGCTGGAATTTAACCTGCGTCGGGGAGTGCCTCCACGACACATAGAGGTCACCCAGTAAATCGAGATGACCTCCCTGTGGGCTTAAAAATTATAGAATCATAGAATGTTTACAGCACAGAAAGAGGCCACTTGGCCTATTGTGTCTGTGCCAGCTGAAAAACGAGCCACCCAGCCTCGGTATTAACTCTCTCATAATGGTTTGGAGAGGACCTTATTTCAATTTAACATTTACCATGCGGGTTTACCAGGATTTGGGAAATCGGGCAGTAAAACAGAGGCCGGAGCTACCGGATCAAGAAGGTAAGCGCCTTTTATAGCACTTCTTGTGGGCCAGGCAGAGCAGGAGTGCTCCCCCCACCTCAGCCCTTCAAGGAAACCTTCGGCCTCGCCCGCTGCAATCAAAGACTTTCCCTACCCAAGCACTGATAACCACTGCAAGTCACAATTGTGGCCGGATCCCCACCACCCCCACCACCTCCCCCCCAGGACTGTGTCCAAGGGCCTTCCAATTTGTTCAGCTGCCTGGCGGGAAACAGAAGAGTAAAATCTATAATGAGGTCCTGACATTGAATTCGGCATGACATGCGCATGTCTTGGCTTCAACATGTTTCCTGGTCATTCCCACCCTCTCCCACACACTTCCTGCCTCTCTTAAATATCAGGGCTATTGAGTGCAGAGGGTGTGGGGGCACACACACCAACAACAACTTGCATTTATATATTGCCTCTATAAATGGCCAAAAGCTTGCTCAAAGAGATAGGTTTTAAGAAGCGTCTTAAAGGAGGAAAGCGAGGTAGAGAGGCAGAGAGGTTTAGGGAGAGAATTCCAAAGTTTAGGGCCTTGGCAACTGAAGGCATGGCTGACAATGGTGGAACGATCAAAATTGGGGTTGCACAAGAGGCCAGAATTGGAGGATTGCAGGGTTGTGGGGCTGGGGGAGATTTCAGAGATAGAGAGGGACCAGGCCATGGAGGAATTCGAAAACAAGGGTGAGAATTTTAAAATCGAGCAGTTGATTAACCGGGAGCCAATGCAGGTCAAACGAGCACAGGGGTGATGGATGAACGAGTGGGGCTTAAAACCTTCAAAATTGACAGTGAAGCAGGAATCCGGCTCCAACAGTCAACTTTTGCATTTCACTCGATTGAGCACATTAGGCTGTGTGCGCACAACCCTTTCGGGAGAAGCGGGTTTCCAATTAACATATGTTTATCGTTCAGTTAAAGTGATAAATTAACACAATTTTCAGTTTAACGTCGGGTTCGCGGGTTTCCTGCGCTTCCCGAAACTCGCCAGTGAAGCCAAGACAAGTGCACAAAGGCAATTGAGGAGGCTGAATCAATCTTGGGGAAATATACCCACAAATACTCATTACTCACAACTGCTTTCTTATCTGCCAGTGGGAAAGGGTTTATTCACAGTAGTTTCATTAAGAGGTTACTTTCTACACCTTGGACATTTATTCTATCACATCAGGATGGGTGACGCTTCTGCTGCCTTAGATTGGGCCTCAGAAGAGGACCAAGGTAACCGGCCATAGCACCAGCAACAGAACCTGCAGCAGCCTGCTGGTCACAGACCTTAGCTACACAGGAGAGAGGAGAGCAGCAGAAAGGGCAGCAGCAGAGAGGGCATCAGCAGCAAAGTGCAGCACATGAAACAGGGTCTACGGGCAAAGCCTCAGTTTCCTTGAACACCAGTGTCTCAGAAGTCTCAAAATGTCACATCAGATGGTGCCTGACAACTGCAGCCTCCTAGAAGATATGCTGCCCGCTGGATTTGGTGACCACGATGCCAAAGTCACTACCTCCCTCAACGTATTTGCTTCCAATGCTCTGCCACAGGAAGATCCAGGATCTCGCAGTCAGCCACTGACAAATGCATAAGACAGGTCACTGATAGCTTGTTTGCCAGAGTCAACAATTATGTCAAGTTTGCCTGTGATGGTTTCAGTTAGAATGAGCAGGCACTCAGCTTTGTGGTTCTGGCTAGTTTCCCACAGAAGCAGGGCACCACCAACTACAAACACATGACAATCTGAGGACTCCAGAATAACCAGGAGTATTCATCAACCGCAAATCTTCTATTCCATCAGTGTGCAAACACGAAAAGGTCTTTATGTAGGTGTGGGCAAGATTCCCGGGCTGCTATCATGATGGTTTTGTCCTGCAGCAGTCGCAGCTACCTGAACTTTTCCAACCTGGAATTAAGCAGACGTAAGGGGTGGCTGCTAGGTGACAAAGGATATCCACTGCAAACTTGGCTGGTGACACCCATCAGAAACCCAATCACTGAAGCCTAACAGCACTACAATGAATGCCACATCACCACCAGATATGTTCTTGAACAGGTCATCAGCAGAAGATGCACTTCAACAGATCTGGAGGTGCCTTTCAGTACTTACCAGTAAGGGTCTCCAGGTTTCCTGTTCCCTGCACAACATCACACAGTAGGGAGGTTCAGACATGCAACAGGAGCCAAAGCGAAGATCTCAAATCCTCCTCGGATGGTTCGAAGAGAGAAGAGGAAGAAGAAGAGGAGGAGGATGGTGATGAGTGCAATATACCCCCAGCTGTCCGGGATGCCAGGTAAGGCCTTATTCATGCAAAGTTCATTTAGATTGCACCAGTGGAGCCACTGTTCCAACTTTCCAACCCCTATGCCCCTGACACAAAGTAGTTCTGTAAGCAACGAACCACTTCCTTGAACATCCCTCCCCCCATCCTGCTGTACACGTGAAGTCCCTGTGGGAGATAAAATACATGAACTAGTCTGCCACAGGGTAGATCATTGCAAGGATCCTCCTCAATCACCTCCTCCCAGTGGCTGAAGAGCTCCTTCCGGAGTCGCAGTGTGGTTTTTGCCCATTGAAAGGCACCACAGACATGATCTACACTGTGTGGCAAATCCAAGAAAAATGCAGGGAACAACGCCAACTGCTGTACATGGTCTTTTTCAACCTCACAAAAGCCTTTGACTCTTTTAACCACAAAGGCTTATGGAGCATTCTGCTCAAATTTGGCTGCCCTCAGAAGTTTGTCACTATCCTCCGTCTACTCCACGATGACATGCAAGCTGTGATCCTCACCAACGGAACTATCACAGATCCTCTCAGTCAAGACCAGGGTCAAGCAAGGCTGTGTCATCGCGCCAACACTCTTCTCCATTTTCCTCGCTGCAATGCTACACCTCACCTCCAACAAACTACCCACTGGTGTGAAAATAATCTACAGAACAAACAGTAAACTCTTCAACCTATGCCGCCTTCAGTACAAAACCAAAATCACTCCAACTTCAGTCGCTGTGCTTCAGTATGCCGATGATGCTTACATGTGCACTCACTCTGAAACTGAGCTCCAGATCATTATCAACTCCTTCTCCGAAGCATATGAGAAAATGGGTCTTTCATTAAACAGTAGGAAAGTGAAGGTCTTCTTCCAATCAGTTCCCACAGCACAACACCTTCCCCAATCAATCAAGATTAATGGCAAGATCCTGGAAAATGTGGACCATTTTCCATACCTTGGGAGCCTCCTCTTGGCGAAGGCAGACAGCCTGCAGCCAACTGAGGAAGAGAGTATTTGAGGATCAGGATCTCAAACCTGGGACTAAGATCATGGTTTACTGGGCAGCAGTGATCCCTGTGCTCCTACATGCTTCAGAGACTTGGACAACCTACAGCAGGCACCTCAAAGAACTGGAGAAGTACCACCAGAGGTGCATCTGCAAGATCCTCCAAATTCGATGACAAGAAAAGCAGTCCAACAGCAGCGTCCTCTCCCAAGCTAACCTGTCCAGTAACAGGGTGCTAATCAGCCAAAACCAGCTCCGCTGGGCGGGACATGTCATTTTCATGCCTGACACCAGACTCTCGAAGCAGCTGTTCTACTCAGAACTTGGTCACGGCAGGAGATTTATTTAAATATTTGGCATATATTTATTATAATGTATAAAATTGGAACTGGCATAGGAAATATTATCACTCCATGTCTTTTTAATTGTGTTAGTTATATTTCCACGTCAAGTCTTATTAATAACGGGTTGAATTCGTGAACCCATCGCAGGTCCTGGCAGTGGACTCGGAAGAAGGTGCCGTCACCACATGTGACGTGTGCGGCCAGTCGACCGTGATCACATGGGTGGCCACCTACCATAATGGAGCCACGGGCCCCGTCCTATTGCATGCCGGGACCGAATTCCAAGGCACTGATTGCGGCATCAGATGACTCCAAAACAGGTGCTGATGTCATATTTAAAGCGTGCCAGCCCTGCTTGTGTTGCTGCCTTTCAGTGAGGCAGTGAAGCTGGAGTGCTGCTGAAGCTGTTACGACACTTGGACTGCCTCTGCATGAGGACTAACAACCCATTGGGACAGAGCTGGAGTGACCTGGCACCATGTCCGAGGCAAGACGGTTAGGCAACGTCTCCCTGGAGATTCTCCTCCAGGTTGCAAGGGAAAAGCGGGAGGTTCTCTTCCCCAGGGATGGCAAGAAGAGATCCTCCCACCTGACCAAGCAAGTCTGGATTGAGATCGCAGAGGAGGTCAGCAGTTGTGGGGTCACCCCCCAGAACTGGGTTCAGTGCTGCAAGAGAGTCAATGACCTCCTTCGTTCTGCCAAGATGAGTCCTCCATAGCGCTCTCCGCTTTGGGGCTCGTGTGTGGCCATGTGGGAGCGAGTGCAACATGGGAACAGAAGCACCACAAAGGTGATGGCAAGGGAATGAGGCATCACCACGTCCTGGTAGATGCATGGCTGCTTCAGGCCTTCTTTCACAGCTCACCCCCATTACTACCCTGAGAGCGTATGTGGGGAGGAGCCATGTTGGAAACCCCATAGAGGACGAGGGGCTGCCACGTGCAGAACTGTCCTGTTGCTCTTCCTGCCAGGTCTTACTGTGCCCCTCTTTCCACTTGCTGGATAAATGGGCCCATAACACCAGGGAGACCTCGAGGACTGGCAGAGGCATTCCAGATCTTCGATCTCTGTCCTCGGCTGAGGAGAAGGCATTGGAGCTAGTGGGGGCCCAGGGTGGCTGCTCAATAGTGGATGGTGAAACAGGAGTCTCTGCACGAGAGAGTGAGGGTTGTGTTCATGTGTCCTCCACCACACTTCTGGAAATCCACATCAAACATGGTGAGGAGACGGTACAACCAAACCCACAAATGTTTGTGTTTTCTCGTGCAAGTCGTCATCCACAGGAGGATCATGCTGACACTGTGACGGGGGACAGCCGTAAACCTCTGAGCAGAAGAAGTCAGAGGATGCACTGTCACATCATTCTCCTGCACCTTCCACCAGCAAAGATACATTCACATCAGCAGGTAGGCACTTGGGCTTAGATTCAGGGTCACAAGTTGGTGAGAGCACTGCTGAGGCTGAGACAGCCAAGACCTCTGACAGTTGGAGGACTGTGGGTGTCGAGGCCAATGCTGAACCCCAGGCTGATGATGTGCCTCTGTCGACAGCACAGGGCATGCTGGAGTTTCAGAGAGAGGTAAGGCAACATCTGGCAGACACTGGAGGAGTCCATCCATACTGTGGGTGCTGTCATGTCTCAGGCACGTGAGTGCATGGCTTCCTTCATCGAAAGGTTGGCAATCCCCATGGAAAGCCAGATCCACAGATGCGCACAGACTGCACACCAGCGCCTTGGCCATGAACTCTACTCAGCACTGGCAAGGCAAGAAAAAGATGAGGAGCCTGGAGTCTTCTCCACGTCCTTGTCCTTCTCTGGTCAGCAGGGAGGTTCAAGTGAGCCTGGAAAGAGGAGGAGAGGCTGGGGGCTCCCCAGTGGCGCTCTGAGTGTGGACAGCAGCTCTTCAGCCCCTCCGCCAGTGAGCCCAGCTCCAGCAGCTGCGATGCCTGAGGAAAGTCCTGCACCAGTACATCAACCCCTCAGGCAGCCGGGGCCTTCCAGGCCTCAGGCACCTAGAGGATGGCCGCTGAAGTCATCCCAGGCCAAGGGGCAGCCTGATCAGCAGCCTGCCTCCAGCCCAGCTACTAGTGCAGGAGTTACACCTCATAGAAGCACTTGTAAACATATTAAGAAAACCACATAGAGATACCTCAGGATTCACGGGTGTATTACATTTGCCTTTCATATTGTTTTCTGTGCTTGTATCATAAATAGAGTTCACATTCATTGTTCAATCTTTCATGTCTGAATTGGGAGATGCTGCCATCAGCCTTGCTCCCTCAATGGGCTGCTAGAAAATTGCCCTGGATCCCATGGGCTTTTACCTTCTAAACCAATCTCCCATGCGGGACCTTATCAAAAGCCTTACTGAAATCCATGTAGACTACAACAACTGCTTTACCCTCATTGACACATCAAGTCACCTCCTCGAAAAATTCAATCAAGTTTGTTACACATGATCTCCCCCTGACAAAGCCATGCTGACTATCCCTGATTAATTGCCTTGTTACCTTTCACTTTGCTACTCCCTCTGAATACACACTAATGCCCCTCTGTGCCCCCTTTGCAGTTAGTCCAGCACCCGATGTATATAGCCCAACTGGGCGGAAAGTCTGATACAATGTCCACCCAACCTTTGCACCCAAGATATGGCCCAACAGGGCAGAGAACCCAGCACTGCAGGCCGACCATGGGCTCCGCTCCCCACCTTCCTTTCTAATGCTCCCCACAGCTGCGTTCCCGTGACATCACTGAGGCTTCATCTTTAAATGGCCGGGAACAGAAGTGCGCCATTGACAAAATTCAAAACTTCCCATAACATAGTAAACACTTCCATGAAAATGTATTTAAAAGAGCTGTTCAGCAATTTAAATGGCAGTCCCGCTGCATCAGGGCAGTGACACCGCCTCCAAGCTTTCCCGCCGCTGCCAAAATTCGGAACCGACGTCACGACAACGGGTTTCCAGGCAAGTGCGTCCATCCCGATTTTTCGGTCCCCAACACCTCCACTCCTGTTCCTTCTGGCCACACAAAAATTGTTCCCCTCCGTCTCATTTCCATCTTTTAAGAGAATGTGTACAGACTGAAACATGTGTAACACAATAAGAGATTGAAGAGGAAGGGAGGTTAGAGGAACAGAAGAAGATTTCTATGTCAACCACATCACACCATCTGAGCCTTGTAAATTATTCAGTCAGTCTGCTTGTGAAAATAAAAGTAAAAATAATTTCCCTGACTCCTCCACAGCAGCACGACTCTCTCTATCACTCTATATACCCCACCTGTAACAGATTCTTACTTGTACATGTGATCCTACATGTAGAGCAGCATACTGGGGATAGAAAAAAATGTGAAATTTACAGAGTGGCCCCAGGAATGTCTCCCAATTTTTCTCAAGTTTTACCGAAAAAAGAAAGATGCAAGGGATTAACTGCATCTGTAACCTTCACAGCTGAAATTGGATCATTTTAAGCCAGCCTAATGTTGTCTCGGGGCTCCCTAATCCAGAATGCATTTTTGAGGGTTTGACTTGTTTATAGGGAGGCTGTCTGTCTCTATTTGGTTCAGGACAAAAAAGTAAATTGCATCAGTTAAAATGACAAAAAATTGTGCTTTTGTGAGCTCCCCAGTGTCCAAGTCTGCTGAGCACCACTTTCATCCTCAGAAAGCTAGCAAGCAAACAAGGGTAAGTGAAACCAGTAAATGTATTTTCCAAAAGGCCCACAGACATACTGAGGCTCATTGAACAGGGCTATGCACACGAGAGTTGTGTTTAGTTAATTAAAGTTCATGCTTACATTTTGCTGCTTGATATGATTGTATTTTAAAATGCCTCAACTTTACTACTTTCATCCTTGTTTTCAAATCCATCCATGGTCTTGCCAAGATCCCTGCACCCTTTCAATTCTGGCCTCTTGCACATCACCAATTTTAATTGATTCACTATTGGCAGCCGTGCCTTCAGCTGCTTGGGCTCTAAGCTTTGTAATTACCTCCCTAAACCTCTCTATCTCTTGCTGCTCCTCTAAATCATTCCTTAAAACCTGTGTCTTTGCCCAACTTTTTGGTCAGTTTTCACATGTAAGCTGACGACACCCAGCTCTCATTCACCACCACCTCTCTCAGCTCCTCCCCTGTCTCTAAATTGTAATACTGTTTGTCCAACAGACAATACTGGATGAGCAGAAATTTCTTTCACTAAAATATTGGGAAGACTGAAGCCATTGTGTTCAGTCCTCTGTTCAAGCTCTGTTCTCTAACCACTGACTCCATCCCCCTTCCTGGCAACTGTCTGAAGCTGAATCAGACTGTGCGCAACTTTGGTGTCATGTTTGACCCCGAGATGAGCTTCCCAACCACATATCCATGCTGTCCCTAAGACCACCCATTTCCACCTCTGTAATATCGCCCAACTTTGCCCCTGCCTCAGCTCATCTACTGCTGAAACCCTCATCCATGCTTTTGTTACCTCTAGATTTGACTATTCCAATGCTCTCCTGGCCAGCCTTCCACATTCTACCCTCTGTAAACTTCAGGTCATCCAAAACTCTGCTGCCTCACACTAACTCCCATTCCCCTATCACACCTGTGCTCTCAGTCAAGCAGCGCCTTGATTATAAAATTCTCATCCTTAATTTCAAATCCTTTCACGGCCTCATCCCTCCCTATCGTTGTAATCTCCTCCAGCCCCATAACCCTCCAAGATATCTGCACTCATCAAACTCTGGCCTCTTCAGCAACCTGATTTTAATTGCTTCATCATTGGTGGCTGCGCCTTCAGTTGCCTAGGCCCTAAGCTCTGGAATACCCTCCCTACACTTCTCCGCCTCACTTTCCTCCTTTAAGACACTCCTTAAAACCGACCTCTTTGACCAAATTCATCTGACTGAATATCTCCTTATCTGCCTTGGTATCATATGTTTGATAATGCTCATGTGAAGTGCCTTGGAACATTTTAGTTTAGTTTTTTTTAGTTTAGAGATACAGCACTGAAACAGGCCCTTCGGCCCACCGAGTCTGTGCTGACCATCAACCACCCATTTATACTAATCCTACACTAATCCCATATTCCTACCACATCCCCACCTGTCCCTATATATTTCCCTACCGCCTACCTATACTAGGGGCAATTTATAATGGCCAATTTACCTACCAACCTGCAAGTCTTTTGGTTTGTGGGAGGAAACCGGAGCACCCGGAGGAAACCCACGCAGACACAGGGAGAACTTGCAAACTCCACACAGGCAGTACCCAGAATTGAACCCGGGTCGCTGGAGCTGTGAGGCTGCGGTGCTAACCACTGCGCCACTGTGCCGCCCACAACCACTGCGCCGCATTACATTATTACATTAAAGGTGCTATATAAATACAAGCCATTCCTGTAAAAGGATGCCGGTGACTCCATCATTACATCAAGTTACATTGAGCCGACAATGTCACAGAAACAGGTCATTTGGCCCAACTGGTTGATGCTGGTTTTTAAGCTCCACATGAGCCTCCTCCCATTTTGTCTTTACCAATTTGATTGAAGAAATGCTGATGTACCTACAGCTTAAGTCACGAAACCTGTGTAACTACTTGGTTTTATGTTGTAGGTTTGTAACCAACTAAGATGCAGATACAGAAAAGGATTTGTCAGCTTTTTGGTGCCTGTGCCAAATTTTATGAAGCTGTTCACCATCTTTTGCTAGTTTTCTAGGTTGGCATGCATGCCTGAAAATATACTAAATTGCAGCATTTTACATGTAAAATTATAAATTTCTCAGGATTTTATAACAACACCCTGAATTAGAGTACCAACTCTCACATTTAGTCAGGGCAAGAGGAGAAGGGGAGGATAGAGTGACTGTTTCAGAGGATGCAACTGCTGCCTTGACCCATCCCCGCTCTTTGCATTTGAGTGATTTTCAGCAGTGAAAATTGTTGAATCTCCTCAGTTTTTTCCCCATAGAAAAATAAAACAAAGCTGTACATTGAATAATATGTACATTCAATAAAAACTGCATTGCTAACAAAATGTTGTTTTCGCAAACGATTGCTTAGATTCGGTGTATTTTGAATGAGATCAGCTTTCAAAATAAATAAAATACTTTCAAAGCAGTAAGGCTTGAAATACATTCTGCAAGCAAGGGACAAGTTTCCTTTTTTTTTAAAGTTACTTTTTTATTAGTTGTGCCCTATTGCAGAAAAAGGGACACTTTTGCTTGCTATTTGTTTACACTGGGCGTTGGTTGATTTGGAAAAAGCTGAGCAGAGGCAGAACTTGTCTTAGCTGCTTGCTCAACATCACCAAAATGCGCCTACTGGTCACATGTTGGGTTAACAGGAAGGAAATCATATGATCAACATGGAAGAGGTGGGCTGAGCACTGTGGATTGAACCCTGCTAAAGACACACAAGCAACAACAGCATTGAAGAATTCCTCTTCTGTTTGCACCTCAGCGAGAGATGCAGGGGCGAGCATCGAAGACGGGCTGATTCAGTCCTGGGGCTTGCATTCTCCCTATAGACGCTGTGCGGAGCGAAGAGGAAGACTGGAGCTTGAAGTCAGGGTGGTTGCAATAAATCCAGCGGCATCAGGCTCTTCCTTTGGTGCAAGGACTGGTCTGCTGCTGCTACCCCCTTGGTTGTTGGAAGCTGCCCCTCAACCATGGTGGACTTTCTGGCAGAGAACAACCTCTGCGGGCAGGCAATTCTCAGGATTGTGTCCCGAGGTAACGCCATCATAGCAGAACTTTTGAGACTGTCCGAGTTCATCCCGAGTGTTTACAGACTCCGAGACAAGGCCGAGCAGCAGAAGTATGGAGACATCATCTGTGACTTCAGTTATTTCAAGGTGAGAGCTGCTGGTCTTGAGTATTCTTGGACATGTTCTCAGTATCTGCTGGAAAACAACCTGATTAAAAGTTCATTACATCGTTCTACCTGTGATATTTGGCCACAAATATGAATGCAACACATTTGTTTTGTACAGCTCTCTCTTGTTTATCAGGCTTTCTAGTTTTAGCAGAACCTCATTGACTTCCCTCAATCTTTGGACGAAAGTTTTTAACCAGTATCCCCACCTACAGCAACCACACATGAGACATGCATTAACCTAAACAAAAAAGCAAAATACACATTGAGCTGTCACCATTTCAATTTTTTTCTTGCAGGTGAAATATTTATCAGTATCTTTGAGGACATGTATAAAAATCTCCTGTAAGATGTGCACTTCCTGCCCACAAACTTTACTTCCTGTTGTCACCATTAAGCATTTCTATGATATATTTGCTGTTGTAAATTGCCACACTATTATTTCCCATTCAGTTGTAATGCCCAAAGAGAGAGTTGTAATGTGGTTTGAAATAATGACTTGCATTTATATAGTGCCTTTGCCTTTCATAATTTCACATCTCAAAGTGTTTCACAGCCAATGAAGTACTAATGAAGTCTAAACACTGATGTAATGTAGGAAAATCTGCAGCCAATTTTCACACAGCAAGCTCCCAGAAGCAGCAATGAGGTAATGACCAAATAATTTGTTTTAGTTATGTTGCTTGAGGGATAAGTATTGGCCGGATCACCAGGAAGAACTCCCTTACTGCTCTTCAAAATAGTGCCGTGTCCACATTTGGGGCATATTACGGTTTTAAAAAGCACGATGTAAATGGAAGTTCTTTCTTTTCTAATGTCTCCTCACTCAATTGCTGTCCTGTATATTAAAAAGAACTATGCTGCATAATTCTCTGTGGGCAATGCCACAATCAAGTTATCGGTAATTGAGGTAAAATCTGGATTTTGTGATTTTCAGGTAGTGAAATAAGTGATTATAATGTTTTAGCTGCGATCTTGATCCAATCATATAAACAAACTTTAATTTTGATATTAGTTTAAAAATGTGGAATTTTTTTATCACAATAGAGAAATTTGATATTCCACAAATATACAGTCATTTTTCAGGGCCAGTGATGGTGTTCAGCAGTAGTTATGAAGTTAGTACACTGTTTAAAAATCCAGTTACATCTCATTCAACAACATGTAACTTTTTCAAAGTGTTTTTACAGTGAGACTAACAGGGTAAAAATGGAAGTTTTCATCAATTGCTTCGCACATTACGGCACACCCTTTGGTGGAGTGCAGAACCATTGTCAGCAACTTCTGGGTTTCCACATTATTCTGAGCATATGTAGACTCCTGAAGTTGCTGACAATTTCAGTGGAATGATGACCGCAAACGCTAACAGTTTCACTATCATTATCACCGCAAAATCCGGGACCATGAAAGAACTGGTGCTCAAACTTATTATGCCAATAAGTAGTGGGATACCTAACCCTTATCTTGACAATAGCTTTGGGAAAACACGAGCAACATTGGGATGAAGAAAAAATCCGGCAAAGCCATCTTGGGCTGTTGTTATACTTTGATAACTGATTAAATTATTCCATCGCAATTAGTTTCCCTTGATGAGTTAATATATCTTTTAAAGGAAAGACTCTGTTATTTTAATGATAAAATTAATCTTATTTTAGGGTCCTGAGTACTATGAAGGCAAGTTGGAGTCTAAACCAGAGCTTCAGGATTTAGATGAAGAATTTCGTGAAAATCACATTGAAATATTGACACGGTTCTACCTTGCCTTTGAAAGTGTTCACAAATACATATTTGATCTGAACAGGTAAAAATGTGTACATGTGCCTGTTGTTAATCCCTGCATTTACAGAGTTGAATTTCAGCCGCTTAATTTGTGAATAATGTTTGGATACCTGGATTGATTTGAAATGTTGGTAGGTGATAAGAGTTTTGTTTTCCTGTTTGAAAATTAACTGTAAAGAAATTTTTGCCTGACAAGAACACCAAAAGGGAATATGATAAGTAGTGAACAAAGCCTGTAATGTACATGCAGATTTCCCTTTTATTTTAATTGATTTTGTTCTTGTGATCTGTACATATGATATTGCACAAATACAGGTGTGCTAAAAGATTTCATAGTGTATGAACCAAACTGCGGAACAAATTAAGTGATGCAACTGTGAGTGTGTTATGAAGAACCAATTCCATGAGTTGTGCGATGACTGTCTCAGCTTTACTCGTTGAGTTAAATTTGTATCAAATGTTGAATTCTACTTTTCTGATGGATTATTTCAGATTCCTTGAAGATCTCAATGAAGGTGTATACATTCAGCAGACCCTTGAAACTGTGCTCCTAAATGAAGATGGAAAGCAACTACTTGTAAGTTAATATAGCATTTCCAAAACACTAGTATTTTGTTTGAAATTTGGACGGGGAGATGGAGAAACAAACTGAGTGAGACACAAGTGAGTTAAGGATCTTGCGATGTTTCACTCAGTTAAAGGCGCTATATAAATGCAAACTGTAGTGCACAATCCTTTACTTAGATACGAACATTTGAATTAGGAGCAGGAGTAGGCCACTCGGCCCTTCGAGCCTGCTCTGTCATTCAGTAGGTTCATGGCCACATTTCCACCTACCCCCGATAACCTTCTACCCCTTGCTTATCAAGAATCTATCTACCTCTGCCTTAAAATATTCAGTGACTCTGCTTCCACTGCCTTTTGAGGAAGAGAATTCCAAAGACTCACGACCGTCCGAGAGAAGAAAATTTCTCCTCATCTCTGTCTTAAATGGGCGACCCCTTATTTCTAGATTCTCCCCAAGGGGAAACATCCTTTCCATATCCACCCTGTCAAGACCCCTCAGGATCTTATATGTTACAATCATGTCGTCTCTTACTTTTCTAAGTTCCAGCGGATATAAATCCATCTTATCGATATTGCAGAAAGTTTTATTGCCGTCTCAATCCAGTTTATAGTGAACACGAATTCACAATTTAGAACCACCCAAAATTTAATACCTGATTTATATTGTGATCAGGAGTCATACTCTGGGATCAACATTTAGGTTTGTTGCCTTCTGATTTATGAAGCAACTTCCTTTTATATTTGAAACACCTCTGATCCAAGAAGTGGCAAAAAATGGCCACTTGTTCCCAATCACCATTTTAGTGCTGGCTTCTGGTCTCGGAGCTAGTTCTCCACTGGCACAGCAAATTTGAAGTCAAAGTAAAATCAAGAAAAATTAAGTAAATTAATTAGAGACCTACACGTATCTATGACTGGTCTCGGCTTAAGATTATTTCTTTAGTGGGCTATAATTTTGCCAACTTTGAAATGACCTGTTCAAACCATTCATGACAGAAAGCGAGAATGTAACTGAAAGGTGTATGAACAGAGTTGGCAGTTAACTTGAGGGAAGGCTACAGGGTGGTTAGTATGTGAGATGGAATCGTCTCACTAGGTATTGATCCAAAGTTGAGGGTTAAGATACGTTGTTAATAGGGATCTTTATTTAATGTGCAGCATATACTGTAGCTAACCAACGAATGTTTGATGTTTAAAGTCAAAAAGTGGGGAAACATTCCATTTCACAAGGCTGCTATGATTCACCTTGATGAGCAGGATAAATCACCAAAAAGTAAACTAATACAAAATGAAAAGTGGAAAGATTGGTTTTATTTTGTTTTAACTCAAAATTCTTTGAAATGTTCCTTATCATGGTAAGTGGTTACATCCTTAGCAGGAAAAGAAAGAACAAAATGATGAGGTATGAGGGATATAATCAAGCTTCTCCTGACATCAATATTTGTTCTTTCTCTTTATCCAGTCCTCAGCCTGGATTTCAAGTCCATTACAGTTCAATTCTTCCCCTTTCCCTGTACTGTATATGCAAGTAATAGTCTAGCCTACTCTGTGCTGGGAAAACAACCAAATAGTTACATGCACATTCATGATAGTGAATTCCATCACCTCCCCTTTTTAAAAAGAATCCATATATCATCTCTTAGTTGCCGGGGGCTGTAAAGGAGTGTGACTTTGCTGTGTTTATTTTTTTTCCCCACTTTCCCTGACATTAGGCCCAGAAGTGGGAGTATGTTGGGGAAGTGTGAGTGTGGACCTCTGTCATTGCGGGCAGCCTTGTCTCCTATTTTATTTGTTCTTATCCGCAAGCAGTAACTATAAAGTTCTTGATCAAAAGCTTAGAAAAGTGAAAGTTGTGGTGTTCTCACAGCCTTAATAAACTTGTGGCAGCCATCATGTACTTCTATTTGATTATTTTCCCCTTGGCTGAATATATTCTTTTGATGTTGGTGTTTAGTGTGAAGCCTTATACTTGTATGGAGTCATGCTGCTGGTTATTGACCACAAGATTGAAGGAGAGTTGAGAGAAAGGATGCTGGTTTCCTACTACAGATACAGGTAGCGTACACTGTATGAAGACGGTATACACAAGGTCCCGTCATTTCAAGTTTTTATTGCACAGAATGTACAAGGCAGCGACAAATTTGAGTCCAGATACCGTTGCAAATTGAGAGAGAACCTGGAATTCTTCAATGTGCCACTGTCTTGAACACTTGCAAATGCTTCAATTTATAAAATGTACTTTGTTTTTTAACATGTTTTTCTTTTTAGAAAAAAAAACGCCTATTATCTTGCCTTCTACTTTTCTCACTGGGTGGGTGATCTGCTTCCAGAATGTTGATAATAGTGCCACAGCCTTTGCTATTAGGTTTGCAAGAGTTACAATGTGACTCGCATTTCTGGCCAGCCAGCCAGAGTAATTGTGTAGTTTGATCTCTGTATTAAAGCAATAAGATAGTTAGTATTGATCAGAATTAAAATAGCTGATCCCCAAATAAATTTCTGAGAGCAGTCACGCTTCACCTTTGCAAGTTCTTCTGCTGCCATAGGAACATATGATTATGCCTTCTTGTTCTGGATTCTCCCAACAGAGGAAATAATTTCTCTATACCCAACCTATTGAATCCCTTTATCATTTCAAATCGGTCAATTAGATCACCTCTCAACCACCTAAATTCAAGGGAATATAAGCCATGTTTATGCAACCTGTCCTCATAATTTAACTGTTTAAGCCCTGGTATCATGCTGGTGAATCTGTGCTGTACTCCTTCCAAGGCCTAAATATCCTCCCTGAGATACAGTGCCCAAAACTAACCGAGTGCTCCATATGGGGTCGGACCAAGGCTCCATACAACTGAAGACCAATATTCCATTAGGATTTTGGTTACTTTTTGTACCTCTGCTCTAGCTTTGTGGTTTCTATACCTGGACGCCTAATACCTTTGAACTCCATCGCTTCTAGTCTTATCGTTAAGAAAATATTTCTGATTTGTGGATTTTTAAAAATTCATTCACGGCATGTGTGCGTCACTGGCGAGGTCAGCATTTATTGCCCATCCCTAATTGCCCTTGAGAAGGTGGTGGTGAGCTGCCTTCTTAAACTGCTGCAGTCCATATGAGGTAGGTATACCCACAGTGCTGTTAGGAAGGGAGTTCGAGGATTTTGACCCGGCGACAGTGAAGGAACGACGATATAGTTCCAAGTCAGGATGGTGTGTGACTTGGAAGGGAACTTGCAGGTGGTGGTGTTCCCATGCATTTGCTGCCCTTGTCCTTCTAGTTGGTAGAGGTCACGGGTTTGGATGGTGCTGTCTAAGAAGCCTTGGTGTGTTGCTGCAGTGCATCTTGTAGATGGTACACACTGCTGCCACTGTGCGTCGGTGGTGGAGGGAGTGAATGTTTGTAGATGGGGTGCCAATCAAGTGGGCTGCTTTGTTCTGGATGGTGTCGAGCTTCTTGAGTGTTGTTGGAGCTGCACCCATCCAGGCAAGTGGAGAGTATTCCATCACACTCCTGACTTGTGCCTTGTAGATGGTGGACAGCTTTGGGGAGTCAGGAGATGAGTTACTCGCCACAGGATTCCTAGCCTCTTATCTGCTCTTGTAGCCACGGTATTTATATGGCTACTCCAGTTCAGTTTCTGGTCAATGGTAGCCCCTAGGATGTTGATAGTGAGGGATTCAGCGATGGTAATGCCATTGAATGTCAAGGGGAGATGGTTAGATTCTCTCTTGTTGGAGATGGTCATTGCCTGGCACTTGTGTGGCGCGAATGTTACTTGTCACTTATCAGCCCAAGCCTGGATATTGTCCAGGATTTGCTGCATTTCTACACAGACTGCTTCAGTATCTGAGGAGTCACGAATGGTGCTGAACATTGTGCAATCATCAGCGAACATCCCCACTTCTGACCTTATGATTGAAGGAAGGTCATTGATGAAGCAGCTGAAGATGGTTGGGCCCAGGACACCACCCTGAAGAACTCCTGCAGTGATGTCCTGGAGCTCAGATGATTGACCTCCAACAACCACAACCATCTACCTTTGCGCTAGGTATGACTCCAACCAGTGGAGAGTTTTACCCCTGATTCCCATTGACTCCAGTTTTGCTAGGGCTCCTTGATGCCATACTTGGTCAAATGCTGCCTTGATGTCAAGGGCCGTCACTCTCACCTCACCTCTTGAGTTCAGCTCTTTTGTCCATGTTTGAACCAAGGCTGTAATGAAGTCAGGAGCTGAGTGGCCCTGGCGGAACCCAAACTGAGCGTCACTGAGCAGGTTATTGCTAAGCAAATGCTGCTTGATGGCACTGTTGATGACACCTTCCATTACTTTCCTGATGATTGAGAGTAGACTGTTGGGGCAGTAATTGGCTGGGTTGGACTTGTCCTGCTTTTTGTGTACAGGACATACCTGGGCAATTTTCCACATTGCCGGGTAGATGCCAGTGTTGGAGCTGTACTGGAACAGCTTGGCTAGTGGTGCGGCAGGTTCTGGAGCACAGGTCTTCAGTACTATTGCCGGAATATTGTCAGGGCCCATAGCCTTTGCGATATCCAGTGCCTTCACACGTTTCTTGATATCACGCAGAGCAAATTGACTGAAGTCTGGCATCTGTGATGCTGGGGACGTCAGGAGGAGGCCGAGATGGATCATCAACTGGGCATTTCTGGCTGAAGGTTGTTACAAATGCTTTTGCCTTATCTTTTGCACTGATGTGCTGGGCTCCCCCATCATTGAAGATGGGGATATTTGTGGAGCCACCTCCTCCAGTTAGTTGTTTAATTGTCTACCACCATTCATGGCTGGATGTGGCAGGACTGCAGAGCTTAGTTCTGACCTGTTGGTTATGGGATCGCTTAGCTCTGTCTATCGCATGCTGCTTATGCAGTTTGGCATGCAAGTAGTCCTCTGTTGTAGCTTCACCAGGCTGACTCCTCATTTGGAGGTATGCCTGGTGCTGCTCCTGGCATGCCCTCCTGCACTCCTCATTGAACCAGGGCTGGTCTCCTGACTTGATGGTAATGGTGGAGTGGGGGATATGCCGGGCCAGGAGGTTGTAGATTGTTGAGTACAATTCTGATGCAGCTGATGGCCCACAGCGTCTCATGGATGCCCAGTTTTGCATTGCTAGATCTGTTTGAAATCTATCCCATTTAGCATGGTGGTAGTGCCACACAACACGATGGAGGGTATCCGCAATGTGAAGGCGGGACTTCGTCTCCACAAGGACTGCGCGGTGGTCACTCCTACCAATACTGTCATGGACAGATGCATCTGCGGCAGGCAGATTGGTGAGGATGAGGTCAAGTATGTTTTTCCCTCTTGTTGGTTCCCTCACCACTTGCCACAGACCCAGTCTAGGAGCTATGTCCTTTAGGACTTAGCCAGCTCAGTTAGTTGTGGTGCTACTGAGCCATTCTTGGTGATGGACATTGAAGTCCCCCACCCAGAGTACATTCTGCGCCCTTACTACCCTCAGTGCTTCCCTCCGAGTGCTGTTCAACATGGAAGAGTACTGACTCATCAGCTGAGGGAGGGCAGTAGGTGGTAATCAGCAGGAGGTTTCCTTGTCTATGTTTGACCTGACGCCATGAGACTTCATGGGGTCCAGAGTCAATATTGAGGACTTACAGGGCAACTCCCTCCCCGCTGTATACCACTGTGCTACCACCTCTGTTGGGTCTGTCCTGCCGGTGGGACAGGACATACCCAGGGATAGGATGGTAGTGTCTGGGACATTGTCTGTAAGGTGTGATTCCGTGAGAATGCCTATGTCAGGCTGTTGCTTGACTAGTCTGTGGGACAGCTCTCCCAACTTTGGCCCAAGCCCCCAGATGTTAGTCAGGAGGGCCTTTGCAGGGTCGACAGGGTTGGGTTTGCCGTTGTCGTTTCCTGTGCGTAGGTCGATGCTGGTTGGTCCGTCCGGTTTCATTCCCTTTTATTGACTTCGTAGTGGTTAGATACAACTGAGTGGCTTGCTCGGCCATTTCAGAGGGCATGTAAGAGTCAACTACATTTGCTGTGGGTCTGGAGTCACATGTATGCCAGACCAGGCAAGGATTGCAGATTTACTTCCCTAAAAGACATTACAACAATCGACAATGGTTTCATGGCCATCATTAGACTAGCTTTTTAATTCCAGATTTATGAATTGAATTCAAATTCCACCTTCTGCTGTGGTGGGATTCGAACCCATGTCCCCAGAGCAATATTCTGGATCACTGGGTTGCTAGTCCAGTGTCAATCCCACTCCGCCACTGCCTCCCCGGCTCACACTTCCCCCACATTAAACTTCCTCTGCGTTGGTTTTTCCCATCTATGTCCCTTTGTAACTTTCTGCACCCAGCTGCACAACTTGGTATGCCTCCTAGCTTGATGCCATCTGCACACTCGGATATAAATGCTTTCTTCCTTCATCCAAGTCATTTATATACATGCCGAACAGCCGTGGCCTCAGTACAGACCCCTCGGGAACACTACTTGTCACATCCAGCCGATCAGAGAGCTCAGCTGCAATCTTGAATCTTCAACTTTCTGCTGCTGAGTACTTGAAATGAGAGAAAATTCTGCTGATCTATTATCAGGCTTCTTTAGTAGTTAATAAAGCTGTAAGTGCTTGTGTACAGTTGTGAATGTGATCTACTTCTGGTGGAGTCATATTTTAAGCTTGGCTTTCAGCACGTCCTTTCAGTTCATTAGAACAGTATACAAGGGTGACTTCACATTACTACAATTCAATTGCTGTCCATGCTTACGTTTTTAAAATCCCCACCCCCTGTTAAAGAATATAGCAGATTTTGACCAGGGCCCTTTGAAATTATCAAGTCCTATAAATAATTGTGTTATCTGCTTTGCAAATTTGTAAGGACTCTGGGTGCCATTAGCTTCAAACACACTCTAAGTCATTTCTCACTTACTGTCTCGCACTTGCACCATACCTTCCCACTACCATTCCAGCAAGCTGTATCTAGGTCACATTCAATACTGCTCAACCTTTTCTGACCATTGGTGTAGTTCTGTCGATGACGGGGAAACTTTTTCAGTTGAAGGGTATGGTGTGGTAGTTTCCTAAAAGCAGATTATTCTGCCTGGTAAGGCTGAGAAGTGACAGATTTATTATTCACATTAAACAGATATGAGAAGTTGTTCAACTTTGGCAGCATTAGTGTGCTGTTTTCCAGCTGCTACTGCTCCACACTAATGGAGCTGGAAATTGCAGATCTACAGGTTGGCCTATGCCAGCTGTGTACTTTGTATTTGCAAGTGACAATCCTTGCTACGGATATGGTTGCATCCTTGCGACTCATTACAGTGCTATTTTATACTGATTATAAAATTTTCTGTTTTACCATTCATTTTTACTACAAATATCACCATGCCAAGCTATTGAAGAATTTATTTTAATATGATTTCATCCGAGGGACTAGATGAGAAGAAATCTGTTATGGATTATATCTGAAGTGTAAATCAGTTTCTTCAATCACTTCCACATGATGTCACTACCACTTGCCATTTAATTAAAGATGTATGCAACTTTTTAAACCTAAAGGACAGTATGTTAAAGATAATCCAATCATTTCATTCATGAATTCATTCCTACTGGTGAGCCGAAGGTGTTTGACATTATTTTGTCTCTTGCTCGCATTCGCTAACAGACTTCAGTTTTGTGTCCTCGCAGTAAAAGGATAATGTGCTTGTGTCTTTCACAGTGCTGCTCGTTCCTCTTCTGATTCCAATCTGGATGATATTTGTAAGCTGGTGCGTAGCACAGGGTATTCACCTCTGGCAGGAG
Organism: Heterodontus francisci; assembly: GCF_036365525.1. Classification (NCBI taxonomy): domain Eukaryota; kingdom Metazoa; phylum Chordata; class Chondrichthyes; order Heterodontiformes; family Heterodontidae; genus Heterodontus; species Heterodontus francisci. The sequence continues at coordinate 181,904,316 of NC_090375.1, read as the reverse complement.
CAAAGAGGCCCCCCAACTACCCAGAGAGCTACTTTGAGAGAGTGCCAATTAACAGGACGTTCATCTCAATGGTGGTTGGTCGGCTACGATCGGATGATATTTACAATCAGGTAAGAAATATGTATAATAAAAGCAAGATACTGCAGATACTGGATATCTGAAATAAAAACAAGAAATGCTGGAAATACTCAGCAGGTCTGGCAGCATCTGTGGAGAGAGAAGTAGCGTTAACATTTCAGGTCAGTGACCCTTCATCAGAACTGGCAGGTATTAGAAATGTAAAGGTTTTAAGCAAGTAAAGCGGGTGGTGGGGCAAGAGATAACCAAAGAGAAGGTGTTGATAGGACAGAGGGTCACAGAGAATAACTTGACCAGTAGGTCATGGAAAAAAGGCAAACAGTATGTTAATGGTGTGCTGAAAGACAAAGCGTTAGTACAGAGAGGGTGTGACTAGACTGTAAAGCACAAAGCACTCCAAGCACAAACATTAAAAAAACAGAAACAGTGGGTAGGCACAGTAGAAACAAACTTAATAATAAAAATAAATAAAATAACCAAATAAAAAAGAAAAAGAATGCTCTGAAATTATTGAACTCAATGTTCAGTCCGGCAGGCTGTAGTGTGCCTAATCGGTAAATGAGATGCTGTTCCTCGAGCTTGCGTTGATCTTCGCTGGAATTCTGCAGTAATCCCAGGACAGAGATGTGAGCATGAGAGCAGGGGGGGTGTTGAAATGGCAAGGAATCGGAAGCTCGGGGTTATGCTTACGGACTGAGCGGAGGTGTTCTGCAAAGCGGTCACTTAATCTGTGTTTGGTCTCCCCAATGCAGAGGAGACCACATTGTGAGCAGCAAATACAGAATTGAAAGAAGTACAAGTAAATCGCTTCACCTGAAAAGAGTGTTTGGGATCTTGGATGGTGAGGAGAGAGGAGGTAAATGGGCAGGTATTACACCTCCTGCTATTGCAGGGGAAGGTGCCATGGGAAGGGGGCGAGGTGGTGGGGGTAATGGAGGAGTGGACGAGGGTGTCGCGGAGGGAGCGATCCCTTCGGAATGCTGATGGGGAAGGGAGGGGAATATGCGTTTGGTAGTGGCATCACGCTGGATGTGGCATATGTTCTGTTATGTATGTTCTGCTAACCTAAGGTAAATAGTAGCAAATAATGGCAATAAATAATAATTAAGATCTGAAGAATATGTTTATCAATAAAATAGCACAAGTGGGCAAATCACCATAGCCATGATGCAAACTAAATGGAAAACTTAGCAGTCTTCTGTTTATTTCCTGAGCAAATTGCTTTGGTATAGGTAAATTATCATGCACACTAAAATATGCTTCCTAACGTCAAGTAGTTCTGCTGTCTATTATTTACAAATGGCTTTGTCGTAAATCCATCCATGTAATTAAAAATTAGTACTTCAACCGACATCGGACTTTGTTACAGATGCAAAATAGTCTTAAAATACTGGGTGCTCATGAACTGTCTAACTTACATTCTTAAACTGCCAAATATATTCCAATGTGCAGTGCTCTCTGACCAAACAACAATTGACCTTTGACCTGAACCACAGTTTATTCAATAATTAGTCTTTGTGGACTCAAGGTGACATTTTAGCAGATCAATACATTGTCCATAACATGATATAACACTCTGGTGTGTAATGGTCACCCCACGTTAAAAGAACTCACGCACAGGCATCTTCCACCCCCTCAAAATGATCTTCGGGACCTGGAATATCAGGATTGGACTATTCGGTCACCTAAGGACCCACAACCTGGTGTGGAAGAAAGTCATCCCTGTTCCCGAGAGACTGCCTAAGAAGAGAACACTCCTTATCCTCTCTGAAGCAGTGTATCTTCCTACTTAATGTGAGCAGTGTGACATGAGATCTGTTGCGTGTGGATGTGTGTGCATATTTATATATCAGTAAATCTAGCATTAATTTCCTGTTTTTGCCTTTCAAAAAAAAAAGCTTTCCAAGTGGCGCAGTGGTTAGCACCGCAGCCTCACAGCTCCAGGGACCCGGGTTCGATTCCGGGTACTGCCTGTGTGGAGTTTGCAAGTTCTCCCTGTGTCTGCGTGGGTTTTCTCCGGGTGCTCCGGTTTCCTCCCACAAGCCAAAAGACTTGCAGGTTGATAGGTAAATTGGCCATTATAAATTGTCAATAGTATAGGTAGGTGGTAGGGAATGTAGGGACAGGTGGGGATGTGGTAGGAATATGGGATTAGTGTAGGATTAGTATAAATGGGTGGTTGATGTTCGGCACAGACTCGGTGGGCCGAAGGGCCTGTTTCAGTGCTGTATCTCTAATCTAATCTAATCTAAACACACAATACTGGATCTATTGTGTGTTCTTCATTATAAGTTACTTAATTCAAAATAAAGGTTCCACGGCATTATAGGTAGATATTCACAGAATTATTAAGCATATGATAACTATTACTGACATTAATTAAATATACACTTAACAGCACCTATGGCAAAACCTTGCAAATTCACTGGAGAATTCACACATGTTAATGGCTTCAAGCTCAAAGTTTGCCAGGCTGATCATGCCTCATTGAATTCTGAGAGATCCATCCCCATCACCCACTATTTTATACTTTTTATCAATCCTGCTATATTTCAGCATTACCTAACTTTAATTTTGTGTCCTTTTATAAATAACTTCATCTTTGCATATCCTGAGTGATCTGTTAATCAAATCTTTAGGCTGGAGACAGTTCATGAATTTCCGTAACTATCAAAAGCCTTTTAACCATCTGTGAGAGTGTTATTTTCCATCATCCTAGGCCGTATCCCTTTGACAGATGTGGGCTTCAAAGGTTGCCTCCATGTGCAACTATTTATGTCTGATAACTACAACCCTTTCCTGCCAACTTCATCCAGCCACCATAAAAATGTCACATATCTCTTGCATCCTTATGAAGTTGAAAGGTGAATATGCCTACTAAATGCTGTCTTCACATCCACCTCTATGCCTTAGAATTCTCAAGGTCTTGTTACAGGATCTATTTATATCAAAGGGACAATCAAACTGCGAGCGACAGCAGCTACAGTTGAAAAGTTACTGGACACAGATAATACAAAGAAATTAATATAAAGAGAAATCAATAACAGGATTATTGCCAGATTAACTGCTTTCTAACAGCTCCACAATGTCTCCAATCTTTTTAATTGATCTCTTTCTAACCCTGTACTGTATTTTCTAAACAGTTTGATTTTTTTTACCTTTTTGAATAGACGCTCACTTTAGCAGCTGAATAATACATGGGGGGGGGGGGGGGCGGTTGAATTCTGCCCGTTAATGGTGGTAAAGTTGGCGGATTGACTATGTTGCCTGCCCAAAGCTGGCATTGGGAGGCCGGAGGCCCGAAACATTTTCATTTGAATGACAGTGGTGAGCTGTGGGCACCCTGTTGCATCTCGTTGGTTGTGGGAAGGCAGGAAATTGGCTGGCTCCTGTGCTGAACATGCTGGGAGTGGCAGCGAGGAAGTGGGAGGGGAGGTGAGCTGATCCCGGAGAGGGTCGTCAGTGGGAGGGGAGGTGAGCTGATCCCGGAGAGGGTCGTTCAGTGGGCCAGCAGCAGGCTATTTTTGATTTTGTGGGGTCAGAAGGAGCGCTCCTGCCCCACATAAATAGTCCACGCAAAATTCTGGGCCTTAAACAAAACCCAGAGGTCCCTTTAAGGAGTGTTGGTTAGGCTGTTCAGCACCTGGTATAATTGGATGAGGACGTGTGTGGCGTACAGACAGAGGTGTGCTACTTGCCCGTTTACAAGGCCGCATGCCATTGCCTACCTAGGGGCAGCTAATGTGTCTCCCTCGCCCACCACAATGCCATTTGCCCAGTTTACAGGTGAAAAATGAAGACTTTGATTCAGTTACCAGCAAAAGTCATTTTAATCATCATTCTATGATGTGAAAAGTACATTTTTAACTAATTTTCCCTTTTAATTTTGTGTATTTCTTAAATTAGGTTTCAGCATATCCACTGCCAGAACACCGTAGTACAGCCCTTGCTACTCAGGCTGCCATGCTTTACATCATCCTCTACTTTGAACCATCCATACTCCACACCCAACAAGCCAAGATGAGGGAGATAGTGGATAAATACTTTCCAGACAACTGGGTAAGTGAATGTGAACTGTATGAATGCCAAAACTTTGCCTGCAGGATATTATGAGATTGTTTAAAAAGAACCAGTGCACAGAAACTTACTTACTTACTGCTTCTTTGTATCGCGCAGCCAGTCTGTTCAATGAAAAAAAAACAATGTTCTTTTGGAGCAACTAGCTGAAATCATAAAACTACCAATTCTGTTTTGAAGGCTTTTTTTAATGGTCAGGTCTGAGTCCATGCTATTGGATGAGTTTCCAGAGGATCTCTTTTAACCTTCCATTGCATCAGTTTTTCAACATTGTATAGCACTGTAATGAGTGCAATTTGTTTTATGAAAGAAAGACTTGCATTTATATAGCACCTTTCATGACCTCAGGAAGTGCCAAAGCATTTTACAACCAATAAAATCCTTTTTAAGTGCAGTCACTGGTGTAATGTCGGCAACATGATGCAAAATGTGATGAATTTACAAAGGCAGGATACTTGAACAAGACTTGAGCATTTTGGGTTTCTTTTTTTCACATCAGGTGATCAGCATTTACATGGGGATCACAGTCAACCTTATTGAGGCCTGGGAACCATACAAAGCTGCAAAGACAGCCCTCAATTATACACTGGAGCAGCTGAACATCAGGGAGCAGGTATGATCTCTGAAGGGTGGGCCTTCCCTTTTTGTTGTAATTCATGCATTGGATATTTTACATCTTTTCTTACCCTGTATAAAATGCACTGGGGTGTTAATTGAACTGTGGCGATAATGCATAACAGTCGTTAACGAATTGGCATCCCATTTTACAACCTTTGACCTCATTGGCAAAGAAAATCAGGCAGGGTGCAAAACGGGATGCCGTTTTGCTATCTGCCATTTTGCGTCATTGCCAAAGACTTCATTTCACCCCCACTGTTTGTATAAAAACACAAATTCAATGCATTGTATGTGATGCTTAGGTTGACCTGGGTTTTCTTTTTGCAGGCAGGTCGATACGGTGTGAGTGTTGAGCGGCTGCGCCAGCAGGTGCAGCAGTTTCTGAAGGAAGGTTTCTTGAGGGAAGAGTTTGTGCTGGACCACATCCCTAAGCTATTAAACTGCCTGAGAGATTGTAATGTGACGATTCGCTGGTTGATGCTTCACACTGCTGAATCTGGTAAATGTCTGAGAACCTATTCAAAACGAAGGACAGTTGAGATCCTGGAATATTTTGGGACCATTCAAGGAAGTGCTATATTGAAAGTGTCCAACACCTACCTGATTTATTTCTAATTGCTAAGTGTAAAAATCTTTCAGAAAACATTGCATTAAAGGAGCATCACAAGATAAAAAGGGGTCTTCAAAGGAAATCATAAATGAGATAGACATTGTCTGATAAAATATTGAACAATATATATTAGTGCTGAGACCCTTGAACTATCTTCTCTTTCCCCCCGCCCACCCCCCAAAATAGAAAGTCTTACATATAACATTTGTTAAAGTTGCCATGCCTTGATATTATGCTCAATTAACAGCTGCTTAGGTATACCATGACTAGGTACAGAATTCAGTGGGAACTCTGTGATTTGGCATTGATTCTCCGTTGCAGTTTCTCCAAATCTTTGTGGTCCTAGCAGTTACTAGGCACTTGAACCACTTTTGTGTTGCCGCCTGGGTGCAGGGAGAAGCAGCTAACTATGCTGCGGTCTGACATTTACTGTTTCTATTATGTAGCCCCATTTGTTGTGTGGGCCTGCCATTCTGCCCATGACTTGGTTCACGGGTGTCATGATGTCATCGCTAACGCTTGCTGTTGACACGGCTGGAGTAGCGCGTGTGCTGGTCCTGTCTCGGCTGGGGGCAGTGAGGAAAACCAAGTTTTAAAAAAAAAAACCCTGGGCTCCGCTGGGTATCCGTCCAAGAAATCTGGTAGATTTATGTTTAATGTGTTGCTGTGTGGTTGTGCAAGACCTGCCTACACGAAGGTGGAAGGCTAAAATAAAAGAAGTATTTGTCGAGGCTAATGAAAACTTTCATATTGCACCCAATATAGAGAAAAGATTTTATCCCCTTGGTCTCGGCTGGATTCAGACCTTGCTTCTTGTAGCCCCACTGGTGAAAGAAAATCACTTCTGTAACCTCCATGATCTCAGTTCTCAAATAATGCAACACAGTCCCACTTTGCTACTGTATGCATTGCACTCAGTCATTGTTTTCAATTAATGTTTTTATTATTCAATTGTGGGATGTGGGCATCACTGGCAAGACCAACATTTATTGCCCATCCTCAAGTGCCCTTGAGAAGGTGATGGTGAACCATCTGTGTGATTAAGGTAGTCCCACAATGCTGTTTGGGAGGAGCTCCAGAATTTTGACTCCGCGACAATGAAGAAACAGGGATATATTTCCCAGTCAGGATGGTGTGTGACTTAGAGGGGAACTTGGAAGTGGTGGTTTTCCCACGAGTCTGTTGCCATTTTCTTTCTAGAAGGTAGAGGTTGTAGGTTTGGGAGGTGCTGTTGAAAAAGCCTTGGCGAGTGCTGGAGTGTATCCTGTAAATGGTACACACTGCTGTCATGGTGCACCAGTGGTGGAGAAAGTGAATGATCTGCACCCCATCCACCACCTTAAACAAATGAGCTACTTTGTGCTGGATGGTTTTGAGCATCTTGTGTTGTTGTTGGAGCTTCACTCATCCAGGCAAGTGGGGAATATCCCATCACACTCCTAACTTGTGCCTTACAGATGGTGGACAGGCTTTAGGGAGTCAGGTGGTAAGTCACTCGCTGCAGAATTCCCAACCTCTGACCTGTTCTTGTGACCACAGTATTTATATGACTGATTCAGTTAAGTTTCAGGTCAATGGTAACCCCCAGGATGTTGATGGTGGGGGATTCGACTATGGTAATGCTGTTGAATGTCAGAGAAGTAGTTAGACTCTCTCTTGTTTGAATACCATTTTGTTTTCCTTTTATACAGTGTATGATCCAAACAACAAACGTCTGCGCCAGATTAAGGATCAAGTTTTCGTCGACTCGAAATACAATCCCAAAACCCTCTTTCAGCTTTTGTTGGACAGTGCCCAGTTTGAGTTTGTTTTGAAGGAGGTATGCTACCCTTGCTCCTCTTGGCTTTCATTTCTATAAATAATAAGGACGCATATATCCAAAAAAGTCTACACTGTCGATGCACAATTTAAATTTTAGTACTCCTGTGCCTTTTGAGAAAATGCTCAGCACTTCCATTTCCTGAGCATTTAATTTCTATTTTGCGATTCCTTTTGTTGCCATGGGGTCAGTACTTTTCCTGTTACAAACCTCATTAATGCTTTCCATGCTCTGTAGTTGCCAGCATTAGGCATTTTATGTGGTTTACTATGTTGAAATTTTATTATTTCCTTTCTAAGCAGACTAGTGACCATAAAGGGGATTTACTCATGGAAGCAGAGCGTATAGGTGATGTATTAAATGAATACTTTGCATCTGTCTTTACCAGGGAAGAAGATGCAACCCAGGCAATGGTGAAAGAGGAGGTAATTCAGACACTGGAAGGGTTTAAAATTGTTAAGGAGGACATATTAGATAGGCTGTCTGTACTCGAATTGGATAAAGCACCAGGACTGGATGAGATGCATCCAAGGATACTGAGGGAAAGTGAGGGTGGAAATTTCAGAGGCACTGGCCATAATTTTCCAGTCTTCCTTAGACTTGGGATTGGTGACAGAGGACTGGACAATTGCAAAAGTTACACCCTCGTTCAAAAAAGGGTGTAAATATAAGCCTGGCAACTACAGGCCAGTCAGTTTAACTTCAGTGGTGGGAAAACTTCCAGAATGATTAATTCAGGACAAAAATCAATAGTCACATGGACAAATGTGAGTTAATTAAGGAAAGCCAGCATGGATTTCTTAAGGGAAAATCATGTTTAACTAACTTGCTGGAGTTTTTTGAGGAGGTAACCGAGAGGCTTGCTGAGGGCAATGCTGTTGATGTGGTGTACATGGACTTTCAAAAGGCACTTGATACAGTGCCACACAACAGACTTGTGAGCAAACTTGTAACTCATGGAATAAAAGGGATGGTAGCAACATGGATATGGAATTAGCTGAGTGAGAGGAAACGGAGAGTAGTGGTTATTGGACCTTTTTTGGGCTGGAGGGAGGTTTGTAGTGGAGTTCCCCAGGGATCAATGTTGGACCCTTGCTTTTCCTGATATATATTAATGACCTAGACCTTGGTGTACAGGGCACAATTTCAAAGTTTGCAGATGATACAAAACTTGGAAGCATTGTCAACTGTGTGAAGGATGGTGTAGAACTACAAAAGGACATATTCAAGTTGGTGGAATGGGCAAACAGGTGGCAGATGAAGTTCAATGCAGAGAAATGTGAAGTGATTCATTTTGGTAGGAAAACATGGAGAGACAATATAGAATAAAGGGTACAATTCTAAAGGGGGTGCAGGAGCAGAGGGACCTTGTGTATGTGTGCATAAGTCATTGAAGGTGGCAGGACAGGTTGAGAGAGAGGTTAATAAAGCATACAGTATCCTGGGCTTTATTAATAGGGGCATAGAGTACAAGATCAAGGAGGTTATGTTGAACTTGTATAAGACACTAGTTCGGCCTCAGCTGGAATATTGTGTCCAGTTCTGGGCGCCGCACTTGAGGAAAGACGTGAGGGCGTTGGAGAGAGTACAGAAAAGATTCACAAGAATGGTTCCAGGGCTGAAGAACTTCAGTTATGAAGATGAGATTGGAGAAGGTGGGGAGCAAAATACTGCAGGTGCTGGCATTCTGAAATGAGAACAAAAAGTGTTGGAAATACTCAGCAGGTCTGGCAGGATCTGTGTAGAGAGAAACAGAGTTAACATTTCAGGTCTGTGACTCTTCATCAGAATATTTGACAGTTATATGAAAAGGAAGAATGTGCAGGGTTACGGGGAGAAGTCGGGGGAATGGAACAAAGTGAATTGCTCTTTCGGAGAGCTGGTGCAGACATGATGGGCCGAATGGCCTCCTGTGCTGTAACAATTCTGTGATTCTCGTAGGGATCCTCCAGAATAGCTGAAAAAAGGAGTGCTCCACAGGATAAAATCCGCACAACAGATTGTACTATAGCAGACAGAATTGCCTGAATGTTATCTGTGCAGCACGCTTTCAACTTGGCGACTTTCTGACACCATGCTGGCGCCATTTTTAAAGGGCTGCAAGCCCTTAGGAGAAATTTTAATTTTTAAAGGAATATTGTGAAGGATTATTTAATAAAAATTAAATACATAATGTAGACCCTTTCCCATCCTCCCCGATTGTTTTTTTTTGAGGACGTTGGCCGAAAAAGAAAATCTGTTACCAACCCGCACTTCCGCCCCCCAACCTCTTCACATTTGCCCTTCAACCCCTTCCCAACATCCCACATCCAATAAAAATTGATTTCCCGGCGCCCCACCCCTCCTGCCCTGAAAATGTTATTCCAACCCCCTCCACACCAGGTTTTCACCTTGGAACTCAATACGGAGTTCTGAAGGTGCGCGAAGCACAAATGGCGGCCATAAAATCGGCGTGGGATGGCTGCCGCCTGCAGGTAACTTCATTTACATCTTATTAATGTTAATTTACATATGGAGATGAAGGGTCTGCCACCAGGTGACAGGGGGACTGTATTGATGTCATGGGTTGAGGCTGGCCTCTCCCTGCAGAATTTTACCAGCCCCCATGCCGTGAACCGCGGCGTCAAGGGGCTGGTAAAATTCAGCCCAATCTTTTTAAATATGATGCATCTCAGTCTCTTTGGATCATCCTAACTCTGAGTTGGAAGATTGTGCACGTCCCACTTCAGGGCATAATCTAAGCACACTCCAGTGCAGTACTGTGGGAATGCTGCATTGTTGGAAGTGCCATTCTGTAGCAGAGACATTAAACCCCAGGGGTCCTGCCTGTTTGTTGTGATGTTTCAGGTAGACATTAGTTGGCTAATGGCACTATTTGAGGAAAAGCAAAGGGTCCTGGCCAACCTCCCAACATAGGTAGCATGGCCATTCATCTAGCTGCTCGTGGGATTGTTTGTGAAATTGGCTGTCACATTTGCCAACATAGCAATATTCATGGCACTTCAGAAAAAAAATACTCCTTACGTGAAACATTTTTTCCTGAGAGATGTGATGAAGTGCTATACTTGTAACTCTTATCATCTTTCATCTGATAGAGTATTTGATACTGTTGTCTCCCTCTTCCCACAAGCCTCCCACATTCTGACAGTTATGCTACACAGTTGGGAATAAGTTCTCATCAGTTCATTGGTATTATCCAATATGCTAATTTTGCTTTGAAGGGATATAAACTCCAGTTAAAAAAAAAAAATCCTTCTGTTTTGCCCGTTTCCTCTGGATTCATTGGCTCCTTACTGCCAGTACATAAAAACAGTAGTAGGCCATTTGAGCCTGTTTCTCCATTCAGATAGATCATGGCTTAACTGTACCTCAACTCCATTTACACACCGTTTCTCCATAGCCTTTATTAACCTTACCTAACAAACATCTATCAATCTCAATTCAATTGTTCTAGCATCCATTGTCTTTTGAGGAAGCAAGTTCTAGATTTCCACTGCTCTTTCTGTGAAAAAATGCTTTCTGTTTTATCTCCTGAATGGCCAAGCTCTTGCGTTTTAAATTGTGCTCCCTTGTTCTGGATTTTCCTATCGGAGGAAATAGTTTCCCTGTGTCTACCCTATCAAATCCCTTTATCATTTCAAAGGCTTGATTGCTCCTTAAACTTCTAAACTCGGGCAAATACAGAGCAAGTTTTTGCAACCGTTCCTCATTAATTTAATTCTTTAAAGCCCGGAATAATTTTGGTAAATCTGCATTGTACTGCCACATATGTACATACATATGAATTAGGAGCAGGAGTAGGCCACTTGGCCACTTGAACCTGCTCTGCCATTCAATAAGATCATGTCTGATCTGATTGAAACTTCAACTTGACATTTCCGCCTACCCCCGAGAACCTTTCACCCCCCCCCCCCCCTTGCTTATCAAGAATCTATCTACCTCTGCTTTAAAGATATTCAAAGACTCTGCTTCCACTGCCTTTTGAGGAAGAGAGTTCCAAAGACTCGCGACCCTCAGAGAAAAAATTTCTCCTCTGCCTTAAATGGGTGACCCCTTATTTTTAAACAATGACCCCTTGTTCTAGATTCTTCCACAAGAGGAAACATCCTTTCCACATCCACCCTGTCAAGACCCCTCAGAATCGTATATGTATCAATCAAGTCGCCTCTTCCTCTTTTGAACTCCAGCGGATAAAAGCCTAGCCTGTCCAACCTTTCCTCGTAAGACAACCTGCCCATTCCAAGTATTTGTCTAGTAAACCTTCTCTGAACTGTTTCCAATACATTTACATTCTTCCTGAAATAAGGGGACCAATACTGCACACACTACTCCAGATGTGGTCTCACCAATACCCTGTGTAGCTGAAGCATAACCTCCCTACTTTTGTATTCAATTCCCCTTGCAATAAATGATAACACTTTATTAGTTTTCCTAATTACTTGATTCATGCACTAGGACACCCAGATCCCTCTGCATCTCAGAGCTCTACAATCTCTCCCCATTTAGATAAAATGCTTTTTTATTCTTCCTGCCAAAATGAACAATTTCACATATTTGCACATTAGACTCCATTTGCCAGATCTTTGCCCATTCACTTAACCTTTGTAGCCTTATGTCCTCTTTACAACTTACTTTCCTTTGTGTCATCAGCAAATCTAGCAACCATACCTTCAGTCCCTCCATCCAAGTCACTGATATAATTTGTAAAAAGTTGAGGCCCCAGCACTGATCACTCATTACATCTTGCCAACCAGAAAATGACGCATTTATGCCAACTGTCTGTTTCCTGTTAGCTAGCCAGTCTTCTATCCATGCCAATATGTTATCCCCTACGCCATGAGCTTTTATTTTCTGTAATAACCTTTGATGTGGCACCTTATCAAATGCCTTCTGGAAATCTAAGTACAGTACATCCACTGGTTCCCCTTTATCTACAGCACATGTTACTTCTTCAAAGAACTCCAATAAGTTGGTTAAACACAATTTCCCTTTCACAAAACCATGTTGACGCTGCCTGATTACCTTGAATTTTTCTAAGTGTCCTGCTATAACATCTTTAATAATAGCTTCTAACATTTTCCCTACGACATATGTTAAGCTAACTGGCCTGTAGTTTCCTGTTTCTGTCTCCCTCTCTTTTTGAATAAAGGAGTTACATTTCCAATCTAATGGAACCTTCCCCACATCTAGGGAATTTTGGAAAATTAAAACTAATGCAGCAACTGTCTCACTAGCCACTTCTTTTAAGACCCTAGGATGAAATCCATCAGGACCCGGGGACTTGTCAGCCCTCAGCTCCAACAATTTGCTCAGTACCACTTCCCTGGTGATTGTAATTTTCCTGACGATTTCTGGAATTTACCTGTATCCACTACAGTGAAGACTGATGCAAAATACCTGTTCATCTGCCATCTCCTTATTTCCCATTATTAATTCCCCAGACTTACTTTCTATAGGGACAACGCTCACTTTAACTCTTTTTATTTTTTAAATATCTGTAGAAACTCGTGCTATCCGTTTTTGTTTCCAGCTAGATTTCTCTCGTACTCTTTAATTTTTCCCACCTTATTAATCTTTGTCATTCTTTGCTGTTTTTCATATTCTGTCCAATCTTTTGACCTGCCACCCATCTTTGTGCAATTATATGCCTTTTCTTTAAGTTTGATAGTATCTTTAACTTTTTTTTAGTTAACCACAGATGGTGGGTCCTCTCCTTGGAATCTTTTTCTCTTGTTGGAATGCATCTATTCTGTGTATTCTGAAATATCCCCTTAAATATCTGCCGCTGCATGTCTATTGACCTATTTCTTAACCTAATTTGCCGGTTCACTTTTGCTAGCTCTTCTTTCATGCCCTCATAATTGCCCTTATACAAGTTTAAAATAAGTCTTAGACCCATTCTTCTGTCCCTCAAACTGAATGTAAAATTCAGTCATATTATGATTGCTGCTGCCTCGGGGCGCCTTAACTTTGAGGTCATTAATTAATCCTATCTCATTGCACAATACCAGGTCTAGTATAGCCTGCTCTCTGGTTGGCTCCAGAACGTGCAGTTGTAAGAAATTATCGCGAAAACATTCTGTGAACTCCTCATCTAGGATACCTGTGCCCATCTGATTTTTCCAGTCTATATGTAGATTAAAAACCCCCATGATTATCGCCGTACCTTTCTGAAAAGCTCCCATAATTTCTTCCTTTATACCTCTCCCTACCATGTGGTTACTGTTAGGGGACCGGTACATCACTTCCACAAGTGAGATTTTGTCTTTATCATTTCTCATCTCAACCCAAAACGCTTTTACATCCAGTTTTCCTGAACTTAGGTCATCCCTCTCCATTGTGCTAATGCCATAATCAATTAACAGAGCTACCCCTCCACCTTTTCCTAGCTTTCTGTCCTTCCTAAATGTTATATACCCTTCAATATTCAGGTCCCTTTAAGGTTCTGCTTAATTTGGTGCCTAGATCCTCATACTGGCAACGTAGAATCTTTTTCCTTGGCCTGCTTATGTCCTTGGTACCCACATGGACCACAATGACTGGATCCTCCCCCTCTCGCAGTATATTTCTTTTCAGTCCTGAGCAGATGTTCCGAATTCTGGCACGGGCAGGCAACACAGCCTTCTGAACTCTCACTCTTTGCTGTAGAGAATGGTGTCTATTCCCCTTACTATACTGTCCCCTACTACCACTACATTCCTATTAACTCCCCCTGCTTGAAGGGCTTCATGCACTAGGGTGCCATGGTCACTTATCTCATACACCCTGCAGCTTTCGTTCTCATCCATACAAGCTGAAAAAACCTCAATCCTGTTGCACAATTAGCAAGGGCTGAGGCTCGTCCACTCCCACCTTCTCGATCCCCTTACCTGCCTGACTCGCAGTCATACCCTCCTGTCCCTCACCTCTAATAACTCAGACGACCCTTTCCTATGGGGTGTGACTGCCTTCCGGAACAAAGTGGCCAGGTAACTTTCCCCCTTGTTGTTGCATTGTAGTGTCTGTAGCTTGGCCTCCAGCTCATTAACTGTGAGCAGAAGCTCCTCGAGCCGCAGACACTTACCGCAGACATGTTTGCTGTGGATCACACTGGTGTCCACCAGCTCCCACATACTGCAGCTGCAACACATCACCTGTCATCTTTATTGTGGTTTAAATATTTAATTAACTTTATTAAATTAATAGGAAATACTCACCAGACAATCTATTAAGCTTTACTACCATCAGCAAATAAACTTTCCAATTGCTAAAATTAGCTGAGTTTTTGAGAGACAAATGAGAAAAACTCACCAACCAATCAACTACCTGTTTTCCCGTGACAATCTCACTTTGATTTTTCTCGGAACGCGGTCTGTCTGCTCTGGTGGCCTGGACCGGCGAGGCCAGCTCAGCCTCTCTCCTTCCCTCTGCCACTCTTTTAAACATTCCATGTCTCGCTGTTTCCCGCTGCTGCCGCTGTTTTAATCACTCTGTCTCTCGCTCTCTGTTTCCTGCTGCTGTTTTAAACTCTCCGAGTCTCACGTGCTCTCGCTATTTCCTGCAGCATCCGCTGTTTTAAACTCTCCGGCTCTCTCGCTCTTTCCCACCACTGCTCTCTCTGTCTCTCTGTCTCTACACCGCGGTTCACTGTCCTACACTGAACAGTACTTCCGATGTGGTCCGGTCTGTACGGACGCTCTTTCATTAGCTTATACCTGCCCAAGTACTCAGTCACTCTGTCCTGATGATAAACTGATTAACTGTTCCCCCAATTGATGTTAAACTGACAGATCTGCAGTTTAGCGATTTCTCTTTCCCTCCTCCTCGTAAATAATGGAGTATAGTGCACATTTTTAATGTTGGTAAACAGAGTGGGTGGTTCCCTTGGCTGGACAGCAGGTGTGCAATGCTGCGTGCCGCCTTGTTCCTTGTTCTTTCTATCCAATTCCCAAGCAGGGAGATGCCTGTCGGTGCTGTATGGCAGGGATCAGTGAAGTTGGGCCTGAATATTACTGCTCCAAAGTCCAATATCATTGTCACCCCAGCCTGGTGAAATGTTTTTCTTCATGGTCACTCCAGTTTCTTTTCATTTTGCAGCACGAAAGGCTAGTTTGTCTGTGATTGAATAACATTTGTTTCATTTATCACTTAGATGTTCAAGCAAATGCTCTCAGAAAAGCAAACCAAATGGGAAAGCTATCAGAAAGAGGGTTCTGAGAGAATGACCGAGCTGGCTGAGGTGTTCTCTGGAGTGAAGCCTCTCACCAGAGTGGAAAAAAATGGTATGTGATTAGCACTCAGATTGCTCTATGCATACATGAATTATATGACTACATTCTCTGAGTTTCTGGTTTTAGTTAAGATTCTGTTGAAATATTCTATCTTGTTGCCAAAGGTGTAGAAAATAGTAGGGTTTCCTCCCTGTGGTGACAAGTGCTGATTTTTTTTTTAATCAGATAAATTCCGATCGCCGTTAAGCAGAGACTGTCGGACGCTATTGTACTGAACTGTTGTAGCAATGTGGACTTCTCTCTTCCTTCCTCCTACTTGCCTGTTTCCTCTTGTTCATGCCTGAGCTGTAGCTCACCTGCTTCAGTGGGGCGGCCAGCCGATCATCCCTTTGGGCTGTCTAATTGTCCCTCCGACGTCTGTTTGATGTCTGCCATCCCTAATTGGACGGTGAATCCCTATTCGTTGACTGCCTCCCGTCAAATTACACTGGCGGACAGACTGCCAAGAAATGCAGACTTGGGATCTGGAAATGGTCCCGATGTCGAGTTCCCAACACCTGTGGGGAAAATTTAGCCCATTGAGTGCTTTAACTGTATATTGTTGTACAATCTTCAGAATATATCCCTTTGTCCATTTATTCATTTCCGTTGAGGCTCCTGTACACCCTACGCAATATGTCAGGAAGGAAGATGGGTGCGTGAGCTTGCCTTCAGAGATCTTGTTATTTCCAAGCATCAGCAGTCGTGAGAGAACCAAACATTTCCACTTGCGTTTTGATTTTCCTTCTCTCCGCAGTGGGATATGCCTCAATATGGCCGTTAAAATCAGGTCCTCAGCTAGTGGGGAATTGCAGATGAAGCTCACATCTTGCCAATGCACTATTTCTCTGTTTACTCTCCTCTCTTTCCCCCCCCCCCCCCTCCCCTCCCCCTCCCCCCACCATTGATAATTTCACATATCATTGCTGAATGTGGTTGCGGGCATGTGTTATAACTGGAATGTTATCAAAAAATTTTTTTTAATTGTCTCCTGATGATTGGGCCAATACTCATTGGACTTTAGAAGAATGAGTGGTGATCTTATTGAAACATACAAAATTCTGTGGGGGCTTGACAGGTAGATGCTGAGAGGATGTTTCCCCTCACGGGAATCTAGAACCAGGGGACGCAGTTTCAGAATAAAGGGTCTCCCTTTAAAGACAGAATTGAGGAGGAATTTCTTCTCTGAATGTCGTTCATCTTTGGAATGACCTTGCCCAGAGAAGCGTGGGGGCTGAGTCATTGAATATATATTCAAGGCTGAGTTAGGCAGATTTTTGATCTACAAGGGAGTCAAGGCTATGGGGAGACGGTAGGAAAGTGGAGTTGAGGCCACAAGCAGATCAGCCATGATCTTGTTGAATGGAGGAGCAGGCTCGAGGGGCCGAATGGCCTACTCCTCCTATTTCTAGTGTTCTTATGTTGCTACTAAGAAGTATATTTTAGGTAAAAGTGCATTTAATGAGCAGTGAAGCTACAGAATCATAGGATCTTCAATTGCCTTATTGAATTGCCAATCTTGGCATGTTGCTACATGGTGGTACTGGGCTGAGTATTTTCATTTGCGTCCTCAAAAGAGGGAGAAAATTGATGTCCAGTTGATTTTCCCCTGGATGTGCCAGTTACTGGCTTAGAGTAACTGTCTCCTGGCAGCAGGCCACTTTTTTTCTATTCATTCATGGGATGTGGGCGTCGCTGGCTAGGCCAACATTTATTGCCCGTCCCTAATTACCCTTGAGAACATAACACAGGAAATAGGAGCAGGAGTAGGCCATTCAGTCCATCAAGCCTGCCCCGTCATTCAATAAGATCATGGCTGGTCTGTCCCAGGCATCAACTCTTCTTTCGGGCCTGCTCCGCATACCCCTCGACTCCCCAAGATTTCAAAAATCGTTCTACCTCCTCCTTAAATACATGTAGTGACCTAGTCTCCACAATTCCCTGAGGTAGAGAATTCCAGAGATTCACCATCCTCAGAGAAGAAATTCCTTTGCATCTCAGTTTTAAATGTATGTCCCCTTGTTCTGTAACTATGTCCCCAAGTTCGAGATTCCCCCACCAGTGGAAACATATTCTCAACATCTACTCTGTCAAGCCCCCTTAGAATCTTACTTGTTTCAATAAGATCAGCTCTCATTCTTATAAACTCCAATGAATCAAGACCTAACCTGTTCAGCAGTTTTTGATAAGACAACCCCTTCATCCCAGGAATCAGCTGAGTGAATTTTTCTGAACTGCCTCCAATGCTAGTATATTCTTCCCTAAATACGGGGACCGAAACTGTACGCAGTACTCCAGGTGTGGCCTCACCAACACCCTGTACAGTTGTAACAAGACTTCCCTATTTTTAAACTCCAACCCCCTAGCAATAAAGGCCAAAATTCTATTTGCCTTCTGTTGGAGAAAATCCAGATTGTGCCCAATTGTTGAACAAATTCTCCGGACTCAGACGTTGAGAATCAAACCCTTTATTGCATGATATCATGGGGGAGCACACCTTACCTAAATGCGGTCCAGCGCTACTCCCAAAGAGCTACAGATCGCCGTGGACTTATATAGTATAAAAAAGGCAGAGCTAACAGTTTCACAATTAGATAAGCACCCACAAGACTGCCTACGTAACGGTGCACCATGCAGGGTCCGAGGTCAGCGAAACATCAGTTTCAACAATAACAAGCTACTTCCTTAATTCAATGCCCACTCCAGACACCATATCTGGCCATAATGTCTGATTGTGGTTAGCTGCTCTGTCTACAATTTATGACCGTTGGTTGTGGTTAGATTAGCTACAAGCTGTGTCCTGCTTTTCTGCTTCTACAAAGTTTTAATTAGCAAAGCTCAGAAAATTTCTCCAACACCTTCCTAATTACTTGCTGCACATGCATGCTAACTTTTTGTGTTTCATGCACAAGAACACCCAGATCCCTCTATATTGCAGTATTTTGTAATCTTTTTCCATCTAAATGATGATCTGCCTTTTTATTCTTCCTACCAAAGTGGATGACCTCACACTTACCCACATTGAACTCCACGTGCCAAGTTTTTGCCCACTCACTTAACCCATCTATATCCCTTTGCAGATTCTTTGTGTCCTCATCACAATATGCTTTCCCACCTATTTTTGTATTGTCTGCAAATTTGGATACTCTACACTCTGTCCCTTCCTCCAAGTCATTAATATAGATCATAAATAGTTGAGCCCCTAGGACCGATCCTTGTGGCACCCCACTAGTTACAGCTTTCCAACCTGAAAAAGATCCATTAATCCCGACTGTCTGCCTTCTGTGTGTTAGCCAATCCTCAATCCATGCCAACACATTACCCCCAATACCCTGAGCTCTTATTTTGTGCAATAGCCATTTATTTGACACCTTATCGAAAACCTTCTGAAAATCTAAATACACGACATCTACCGGTTGCCCTTTATCCACTCTGCTTGTTATATCCTCAAAGAACTCTAACAAATTTGTCAAACATTTCATAAAACCATGTTGACTCTGTCTGATTGCATTATGTTTTTCTATATGTCTTGCTATTTCTTCCTTAATAATGGACTCTCGCATTTTCCCAATGACTGATGTTAAGCTAACTGGTCTATAGTTTCCTGCTTTCTGTCTCCCTCCTTTCTTGAATAGGGGCGTCACATTAGCGGTTTTCCAATCCACTGGTACCCTACCGGAATCCAGTGAGTTTTGTATATTATGACCAATGCCTCCACTACCTCTGCAGCCACTTCTTTTAAAACCCTTGGATGCAGGTCATCAGGTCCTGGCGACTTGTCTGCCTTTAGTCCCATCAGTTTGTCCAGCACCTTTTCCCTCGTGATAGAGATTGTTACAAGTTCCTCCCTCCCATTTACACCTTGCTCATCTATTATTGTTGGGATATTTATAGTGTCCTCCACTGTGAAAACCGATGCAAAATATTGATTTAAATTATCTGCCATTTCCCTTTTCCCTGTTATTACTGGACTGGACAGACTAGATGCAGGAAGGATGTTCCCGATGGCGGGGGAGTCTAGGACCTGGGGTCACAGTCTAAGGATAAGGGATAAGCCATTTAGGACTGAGATGAGAGATTTCTTCCAAAGAGTGGTGAACCTGTGGAATTCTCTACCACGGAAAGCAGTTGAGGCCAAATCATTAAATACATTCAAGGAAGAGTTAGATATAGTTCTTGGGGCTAAAGGGATCAAGGGATACGGGGAGAAAGCGGGAACAGGGTACTGAGTTTGGATGATCGGCCATGATCGTATTGAATGGCAGAGCAGGGCCGAATGGCCTACTCCTGTTCCTATTTTTTCCATGTTTCTACTAATTCCCCAGTCTCATCCTCTAAGGGTCCCACAAATTTAGCTATTCTCTTCCTTTTTATATACCCATAGAAGCTCTTACTGTTTGTTTTTATATTTCTTGCCATTTTACTCTCATAATCAATGTTCCCCCTCTTAGTTTTTTAGTCATCTGCAGCTTGCTCCTAAAAAAAAAAAAAAAAAATTCCCAATCCTCTAGCCTACCTCTAGCTTTCGCCTCTTGGTACGCCTTTGTTTTTGATTTGATACTCTCCTTATCTTCCTTTGTTATCCCTGAGTGGTTCATCGTTCTCATCGAGCCCTTCCTTCTGACCGGAATAAATGTTTGTTGAGTGTTATGAAATATCTGCTTAGAAATCTGCCACTGCTCATCTTCTGACTTTCCCTTTAGTCTATTCTCCCAGCCCGCTTTAGGCAACTCTTTCTTCATACCTCTGTAATTGCCCTTGTTTAAGTTGAAGACACTGGTTTGAGACCCAAATTGCACTCCCTCAAACTGAATTTGAAATTCTGCCATGTTATGATCGCTTCCCCTTCGAGGATCCTTAACTACGAGCTTTCTTATTAATCCTACCTCATTACATATTACCAAATCTAAGATGGCCTGTTCCCTAGTAGGTTCTGCAACATATTGTTCTAAGAAACGATCCCTGATGCACTCTACAAATTTGTCTTCCATGTTACCCTTGCCAATTTGATTTGTCCAGTGTATATGCAGATTAAAATCACCCATGATAATTGTAGTGCCCTTCTTACACGCCTCCATTATTTCCTGATTAATACTTTGTCCAACAGAGAGGCAACTCCTCGGGGGGCCTATAGACCACTCCCACCCGTGATTTCTTTTCCTGCTGTTCCTTATTTCCACCCAAACTGATTCTACAGAAGATGGTGGTGAACTGCCTTCTTGAACCGCTGTAGTCCATCTGGGGTAGGACAGCCACAGTGCTGTTAGGAAGGGAGTTCCAGGATTTTAACCCAGTGATAATGAAGGAATGGTGATATAGTTCCAAGTCAGGATGGTGTGTGGCTTGGAGGGGAACTTGCAGTTTGTGGTGTTCCCTGCATTTGCTGCCCTTGTCCTTCTAGATAGAGGTTACGGGTTTGGAAGGTGCTGTATCAGGAGCCTTGGTGCATTGCTGCAGTGCCTCTTGTAGATGGTAGACACTGCTGCCACAGTGTGTCAGTGATGGAGGGAGTGAGTTGCCCAAAGTGGGCTGCCTTGTCCTGGATGGTGTCGAGCTTCTTGAGTGTTGTTGGAGCTGCACCTATCCAGGCAAGTGGAGAGTATTCCATCACACTCCTGACTTGTGCCTTGTACGTAGACAGGCTTTGGGGAGTCAGGAGATGAGTTACTTGCCGCAGGATTCCTAGCCTCTGACCTGCTCTTGTAGCCAGTATTTATATGGCTACTCCAGTTCAGTTTCTGATCCATGGTAACTCCCAGGATGTTGATAGTGGGGGATTCAGCGATGGTAATGCCATTGAATGTCGAGGGGAGATGGTTAGATTCTATTGTTGGAGATGGTCATTGACTGGCACTTGTGTGGCGCGAATGTTACTTGCCACTTATCAACCCAAGCCTGGATGTTGTCCAGGTCTTGCTGCATTTCTACACGGACTGCTTGAGTATCTGAGGGGTCGCGAATGGTGCTGAACATTGTGCAATCATCAGCGAACATCCCCACTTCTGACCTTATGATTGAAGGAAGGTCATTGATGAAGCAGCTGAAGATGGTTGAGCCTCGGACACTACCCTGAGGAACTCCTACAGTGATGTCCTGGAGCTGAGAAGTTTGCCCACCAACAACCACAACCATCTTCCTTTGTGCTAGGTATGACTCTAACCAGCGGAGAGGTTCCCCCCTGATTCCCATTGACTTCAGTTTGGCTCGGGCGCCTTGATGCCATACTCGGTCAAGTGTTGCCTTGATGTCACTCTGACCTCACTTCTGGAGTTCAGCTCTTTTGTCCATGTTTGAAACAAGGCTGTAATGAGGTTAGGAGCTGAGTGGCCCTAGTGGAACCCAAACTGAGCGTCACAGAGCAGGTTATTGCTAAGCAAATGCTGCTTGATAGCACTGTTGATGACACCTTCCATCGGTTTACTGATCATTGAGAGTAGGCTGATGGGGCGGTAACTGGCCGGGTTGGACTTGTTCTGCGTTTTTTGTACAGGACATACCTGGGCAATTTTTCACATTGCCGGGTAGATACCAGTGTTGTAGCTGTACTGGAGCAGCTTGGCTAGGGGTGTGGCAAGTTCTGGAGCACAGGTCTTCAGTACTATTGTCGGAATGTTGTTGGGGCCCATACCCTTCCCCTCTCTCCTGCTGGAGGTCTGGGATGCATGGAGATGGAGAAAAATGTAAAATTGTTGTGATGTCTTCTACATATTTGCATTTTATTGTAATGCAACAGAATCATTATCCTCTCCAAATGCTTTTTTTGCTGTTAGAAAATCTGCAAGCCTGGTTTAGGGAGATCTCAAAGCAGATTTCCTCCTTGAACTACGAAGACTCAACAGCAGCTGGGAGGAAGACTGTGCAGCTAATCCAGGCTTTGGATGAGGTAAGGTGAACTTTTGTGAAAATGTGTTTAAAATCTCCAAGTTGAAATGAAAATTTACTGAGGACTCTTTTTAAAAAAAGAAATTCAGCCCCACTCCGAGAATATCACTCAAGTCGCCGAAGAACAGGAGAGATGTATTTGCTAGGTTTTGCCATTAAAATATCTAATAGTAGAATTGTCACATTCTAGGATTTGTTGATTTTCATTGCCTTAACGCAAAGGAGTTGGAAATCAGTAATGTGTTGTTTTTTGAAACAATTATTTCACACCTATTTTTTTTTTTAAATCAGCAGCTGAAGCCACTTGGCTAAAGGGTTTATTTGTTTATGTGTCAGACACTGAAGACGTATATTAAAACCATATGAGCCAGTTTGTGGAATGTCGCGGCTTTCAGTCTTATTTCAGTTTGAGGTAGTGCGGATTCGTTGTCTCGTCTCGGGCCTGTCAAGCCAGGAGGACCCTTTTTTCATTGTGAGAATAATGGGAGATGTTTTCCCTAACCTCAAGGCCTACTGACAAATCACTGAACCAGGATAAAGTCAAGAGCGATTGCCCTCCCATTGCTTGGGAACAGGAACATTCTGTAATTGGTTGAATTTAGGTGATATTTAAATACATCTGTTACTCTGTTAAAGCAGTTTAATAATTAGTACCTGGCGTTGTCTCTCTAAACTGTTTCTGCCCGCGTTCAAAAAGATTGGAAAAGCAGAAGTGAGGGCATGTTTGAAAGACAGTGTACTGAGTTCTGATCACAAAGGCGCCTTATTGTTACATCCCTAGGTTACTTTATTGTATAATTAGATATTGAGTAGTGTGGGCACACTTCTGAACATGGGACAGTCAGACTGTTCATCGAAGTAACCAATATTGCTGTGCCCGAGAAAATATCTAAGGCAGACCTGAACCTTGTAACAATAACACAAAAATATTAAAATCATTTTTCAAAATGTTTTTCTTATTTTACCTTCTCTGGCTTTCTTTGTTTTCTCCTGTTACTTCAAATTTATTTGATGACATGAAATTCCTCAAAAGTGTTCCAAAGCCCCTTTGATTTCTCTGGGTCATGCACTAATTGAGAGAACTGGTGGATGACTCTATCCAGGCCTCTACGAGTGTTACTAGAAAATGAGTGGCAGGGTCCAGCAATGTGAGTCCCTCCACATCCCCTCTGTCTTCCACCCAGTAACTATATGCAACAGTGGAACTGAGATCACAAACCTGGAGGGATGGGGAAATCTGTAACTTCTGCTCAGTAGAGATACAAACTGTATTAATGGTGTTACGACTGAGGCTGGAGGAATGCACTGTTAATTCAGTCCCACTTCTCCACAGGTCACAACATTTAAAAAAAAAATGTTTCCACTTACTGAAACAGTCAATCAGATACACTATTTTTCCTAGAATAGAACACACTAACCAGGTTTCTTTACTGAACAACAAAATTAACAGTTTATTATAGAACAAGTCTAACTAGTAATGAAGTAAAACGTAAACACGCTGATCAAATTTTTAAAGTTCCAACATTAAATTTTAAAAGTCCCCTTTCTACCTTAACTAAATTTTGAAGTCCCTTTTTACCTTTAGCCCCTTCACATACACACACACACACACACACACACCAGTTAACTGGAAAAATAAAAAGGGATTTTTGGATAATAACTTGGGCAGATTACTTCCTCATTTTTTTTGAAGAAAACAGATGAGATAAGTTGTTCCAAACTGGCAAACAGTCTAACTTCCGAGTGCATGTAGACAGGTCACTAGAATCTTTAGAACAGTTCTCTTCAGGCGGCTTTGAGAATTATTTTTAGCAGGCTTTCCTCAAATACAGGAAACAAGATGAATCGACACAGTGGACTTCACAGGGTCTTTTATTGGGAGTTTCTGGAAAGCGAGCCGAGTTGTGGTCTTCTGTCCTTTTTTGACACTTCTTCAGCACTTGACCTTATCGCCTTCCAGAAGGTAAAACACACTCACTCTGACTGACAACCAGAAAGCTTGTCAGTTTTTCTGCCCTTCCCAGGTATTCTGCTACTACAGGGCTTGTCCAATCAAAGGAGCACTTGTCACTTTTCTGCCCCTGTTACCAGGGTTTCCGCTGCTTCTCCGACTTGAGCTATGTGACAACTAGCAACATTGTTGCCAATCTGGCTCTCTATGTCCTCTTGATGTCTTACTTTTAAAAATTCAGCTTAACCATAAATTCCTTTAAATATATTATTTTACAAAAAAGAATCACTTTCATAACAATGGCTTAGACGAAGAGACAGAGAGTAATGTCTCTAAGTTTGGTGATTATACAGAAATTGATTGAAATGCAAGCTGTGAGGATGATACAGAGAGGTAGCAAAGAGATATAGACAGGTTAAGTGAGTGGGCATCACGGTGGCAGATGTGGGGAAGTGTGAAGTTATTCATTTTGGTCGTAAGAACAGAAAAGCAGAATATTTTTTTTAAAAGGTGTGAAGCTGGTAAATATTGATGTTCAGAGAGACTTGGGTGTACTCGTACAAGGAACACAAAGTTAGCATGCAAGTACAGCAAGCAATTAGGAATGCAAGTGGCATGTTGACCTTTATTACAAGGGAATTGGAGTAGAAGAATGAAGAGGTCTTGCTATAATTGTACAGGTCTTTGGTGAGATCACACCTGGAATACTGTGTGCAGTTTTTGTCTACTTATTTAAGAAAAGATGTACTTGCATTGGAAGCAGTATAGCAAAGGTTCACTAGTTTGGTCCCTGGGTTGAGAGAGTTGTGCAATGATGAGAAGCTGAGTAAATTGGGTCTATATTCTCGAGTTTAGAAGAATGAGCGGTGATCTCATTGAAACAGACAAGATTCTGAAGGGTCTTGACAGGGTCGACACTGAGCG
This sequence comes from Heterodontus francisci, assembly GCF_036365525.1. NCBI lineage: Eukaryota > Metazoa > Chordata > Chondrichthyes > Heterodontiformes > Heterodontidae > Heterodontus > Heterodontus francisci. The sequence goes on along the minus strand of NC_090375.1, from coordinate 181,879,108 downwards.
GTTGTTTCTGCTGGCTGGGGAATTTAAAACACGGAGGCACAGTTTCAGGATAAGGGGACGATCATTTATGACTGCGATGAGAAATTTCTTCATTCAAAGGGTTGTGAATCTTTGGAATTCTTACCCCAAAGGGTTGTGGATGCTCCGTTGTTGAATATATTTAAGGCTGGGATAGACAGTTTTTTGGTGTCTCAGGGAATCGAGGGTTATGGGGAGCGGGCGGGCAAGTGGAGCTGAATCCTAAGATCAACATGATCATGTTGAATGGCAGAGCAGGCTCGATGGGCCATATCGTCTACTCCTGCTTCTATTTCTTATGTACGTGTTTAAATTTACTCCTTAAAACCTATCTGCGGTAAGAGAAAGTGGGAAGTGACAGGACATATAAATACTTTCAGTAAAGTGGCAGTGAAAGATTCAGTTATATTCATGTACATGTCTACCTGTTGCTCCAAGTTCATAAATTTATTAAGGGACTATCAAATATTCTTAATTTCCAGAAAGACTCCTAAAATTCCAGTGTTGGATATTTTTAAGGAACTTGAGGTGTGGCAGAGATTTTGGTGTTCTTGAGGGTTAAAGTACAGTCTTAACTTTCAGTATCTCTGTGTTGCTAATGGTGAGAATTTGTAATTTCTTTAAACAGGTACAAGAGTTCCATCAACTGGAATCAAATTTGCAGATCTGCCAGTTCCTGGCTGACACTCGCAAGTTTCTCCATCAGATGATTCGCACCATAAACATTAAAGAAGAGGTCCTCATCACCATGCAGATTATTGGGGACCTGTCATATGCCTGGCAGCTTATTGACAGGTAAGATCATTCTAAGATCTTGAGAGAAGTCTTGAAATCTGACATTTAAATGTTACGAGTTTATATAAGTGAATCTCCCCGGAGACCTTGTGTTGGATTAAAGTCGGCCCCTTTAAATTACTGCGCGTGCATGACCAGACAAAAAATCTAAAGGTCCAGTGCACTTGGCTGCGCACAATAAAAGAAAATCAGAGGGGACGTTGCCTAGAGTTATTGAAAAAGGAGTCTGGTCATCACACTTTAGGAAGGATGTGAAGGTCCTTCAGAGGGTGCAGAGGAGGTTTACCAGAATGGTCGATTAGGTTAGAGAAGCTGGGAGGAGTTCTCCTTGGAGCAAAGGAGGTTCAGGGGAAATCTGATAGAGCTGTACAAGATTGTGACAGGTTTAGATAAGGTAGGCAAGAATAGCTGATGGTACAAGCATGTGAGGAAGAACTTCTTTACACAGCGAGTGGTAATGACCTGAAGCTCGCTGACTACGAGGGTAGTGGAAGCAGAGAAGATCAGTAATTTCAAAAGGGAGTTAGTGGGTTGCACACTTGGCTAGCTTTGTGCCGGCAGCTAGAAATTCCAGGCACAAATTTTTGCTGTAACGACTAGATTAGGACTTAGTAGCTCTCAACACTCCTGGGATATAATGATCGGAACCTCAAGTACTCATCCAATAAACATGCAGGATTACAGGAAGAGAGTGGGGGAATGGGACTGACTGGATTGCTCTACAGAGTTGGCATGGACTCGATGGGCTGAATAGCCTCCTTCTGTGCCATAATGGCTCTATGTAATGACTCTGAATTCCTTCGGCCCTCTCAAAAGTCTTGAATATAGCTGCGATGCAATTATATGCTCCAGGTTTCAGATAAAATGTGAAACTTCAGCAATCTCAGCCAGAATTGTTGGAAGCTCTAAAGTCGAATACATTAAAATCAAAATAATGAATTGCTTTTGGAAGTCGCCAGCTGAGGTGCATGAGATTAACTCCCAAACTCCATAAAACTATTTCTGGCCATGAAGTGGCTGGCTGATAACGGTTTCCTTATTTATTTAAGTTAATTTTTGTTTTACTTTTTTGTCTTTCACTTGTGCCTATCAAGATGTGCATTGCTGCAGTTAGCCTGTATGTTTGGGCTATGGCTAACATAATACTACTTATCCACAGCTACACAACTATCATGCAAGAAGGTATCCGAGTCAGCCCCTTCATGGTAACGAAACTTAAAGCAACGTTTTTAAAGGTGAGTGGAGAGGAGTGAGAGAGTAGTAGAATCAGAAATGGATTGAACTGATGGAATCACATGATGAATGTGAGGGTTGTTATATGGTAACAAGCTTGCCCTGAAATAGTTGACACTAAATTTCTCTGGGTCACCCAGAAGCCTCACTATGATTATGTCATTATGCCACCAACAATCTTAGGAATGACAAGAATTTGATTCATATTTAATTAAAAGCTGATCCTTCCCTTGTCCCTTTCCATTTTTGTTTTGATTGCCCTGCGTTTTATACCATACAACAGCTGAGAAGATGAGCAGGCAGTGTGTGCCCTGATTTCTGCCGTTGCTTATCTAAATATGAAGAGGAAAGAATTGTGCTCAGATTCTCCTCCTTTGCTGGAGCGAAGCGACTGATGCCTGAAAAAGCATTTTGCTGGCCAGAGATTGGCTTTTCATTATGTGGTGAATTGCAGGTATCATCTTTTTCTTAGCAGTGTATTGTGCAGATCGTTGATTTTCCTAAACATAGTGCTGTCCTTGGAAATCATGCTTTTTGAATATTATACCTGGATGTAATTCCATTTTTCCTTTTGCCCTTTATAGCCCTGCTATCATTCTGGTGAATCTGCACTGCACCCCCCCTCCAAGACCAGTGTATCCTTACTGCCGTATGGTGTTCAGAATTGAATGCAGCATTCAAGATGGGGTCTAAGCAGAGTCTTCTGTAACTAACATAACCTCCACCCTTTTGTATTCCAGCCCCCTTGAGATCAAGGCCAAGAATTAGTCTTTTTAATTACTTTTGTACCTGTTTGCTAGCTTTTAATGATTTCTGTGTATGGATTGCTAAATCACTGTGCTCATCTACAGTTCCAAGCTTCTTACCATTTTAGAAAATAATTCTGATTTATCTTTCTTGGGTCCTAAGTGTACGACTTCACACTTGCCTGCTTTGAACTCTTTCTGCCGCAGTTTTACCCACGCATTTAATTAATGGTTGTCCATTTACAACTTTCTGTTCCCATCTACAGTACTTACTGTAACCCCAAACTTCGTGTCTGCAGCAAACTTGAATATATGGCACTCGATTCCTTCATCTAAGGCTCCCCACCACCTACTCAGGGCAACTAGGGGTGGGCAATAAATGCTGGCCTTGCTAGCGATGCACATATCTTGAGAATGAATTAAAAAATAATCTTTTGAAAGTGAAACTGATAGTTATTTTTATTTTATTTAGAGATACAGCACTGAAACAGGCCCTTCGGCCCAACGAGTCTGTGCCGACCATCAACCACCCATTTATACTAATCCTACACTAATTCCATATTCCTACCACATCCCCACCTGTCCCTATATTTCCCTACCACCTACCTATACTAGGGGCAATTTATGAAGGCCAATTTACCTATCAACCTGCAAGTCTTTGGCGTGTGGGAGGAAACCGGAGCACCCGGAGGAAACCCACGCAGACACGGGGAGAACTTGCAAACTCCACACAGGCAGTACCCAGAATTGAACCCGGGTCGCTGGAGCTGTGAGGCTGCGGTGCTAACCACTGCGCCACTGTTCTACATATTGTCATTAGGCCTGAGGTTTTATGAATAAGGTTTTATATTGGTGGATAATTTGTTCTGTTGTTTCAGTTGGCATCAGCCCTCGATCTTCCACTGATGCGAATAAATCAGGCCAATAGTCCTGACCTTCTGAGCGTGTCCCAGTATTATTCCGGAGAGCTTGTGGCCTATGTTCGAAAGGTGAGTCTTGTGAGCTTGAGGAATATATGTCTACTTCAAAATATTCAATTATGCCAGTTAGCTGTGCACTGAATACAGAACTGCATATTTATATTTCCCTGTAAACTTCTCCCCGCACAAAAAATTATTTCACCCACATTCATCCCCTCAGTCTCCCCATTTCCCATCATATATCTCCTGTGATCTCAGTCACCAGCCAAGCTGTCTTCAGCCACTTATAACTTTCACTGCAACTCTACCTTTCTCCCTTCCTCCCGTCCCCCTCTCGCCCTTCCTACCTCCTGTCCCCCTCTCGCTCTCCCTTCCTGCCTCCTTTCTCCCTCCTCCCCTCTTCATCATTTGTTACAGTAACTCTGCTTTCGCTGATTTGCTCATAGAAATCATAGAAGTTTACAACCTGGAAGGAGGCCATTTGACCTAATCCCAATTGCTGGCTCTTGGTCTGTAGCCTTGAAGGCTACTGGACTTAAAGTGCATATCCAAGAATTTTTCTGATGTTATGAGGGTTTCTTCCTCTACCATCCTTTCAGGCAGTGAGTTCCAGATCCCCAGCACTCTCTGGGTGAAATAATTTCTGCTTGAATCCCCTCGAAACCTCTTACCTCTTAGCCTAAATCAATCCCTCCTGATTTTGAATGCCTCAACCAAGGGGAATAAGGCCTTTCTCGCCACTCTATCTAGTCTCCCTCATAATTTTACACACTTCCATTAGGTCTCTCCTCAGCCTCCTCTGTTCCAAAGAATACAACCCGAGCTAATCCAATCTTTCTTCATAACTAAAATTCTCCTGTCCAGACAACATCCTCGTAAATCTCCTCTGTACTTCTCTCGTGCAGTGGCATCTTTCCGATAGCGCAGCGACCAGAACTGCACGTAGTACTCCAGCTATGGCCTAACTAGTGTTTTATACAGCAGGTGAATTATGATGGAGAGAAAGATAAAAGTTCAGGGCTAGAGTAGGAGGGAAAGTTATGACATTGGGCACTAGGAACGGGGGAAAGCAGCAGAGGGAGCCGAACCGATGATCTATCGGTGAATAAAGAAATCCAAGAGGTTCTTGTAGTTGTTGTTAGAGGTGAAGGTGTAAGAGCATAAGGAGGTTGCTGGTAGTAAAGTAAAAGAAGACTGTAATCAATTTTGTTTTCCAGAATGATGGTTGAGTAATGAGCAATTATAGCAGAGGAGAACTGGACCTAGTAGAACTTTATGCACGCAAGCCAGATGTGATGATGGATGGCCAAGCCAGTTGTGCACCAGTTATGGTCATGTTAATGGTCCAGATTTGAGTGTAAAGATGCTAGCCTTACTGGGTACAAGGATATTGAAGATAGAGCTGATGGTTACAGAAATTGCCCGTGTGGTTGATAATGAAGAAGAAAGCTGTAGACTGTAGGAAGATAGCAATGGACTAGTCAGGTGGGCGGAAAGTGGCAAATGGAATTAAATCCAGAGAACTGTGAGGTAATTCATTTGGGGAAGGCTAACAAGGGAAGGTATACACAATGAATGTTAGCATCTACTGAGAAGTGTACAGGAACAGAGGGACCTTGGGGAACATGTCCATAGGTCCCTGAGGGTGGCTAGGCAGGTAGATAAGATGGTCAAGAAGGCCTATGGGATACTTGCCTTTATTAAGCGAGGCTTAGAATACAAAAGCAGGAAGGTTACCCTTATCTTACTTGAGATCTTCCTGCTGCTCTGTCAATGTCTTTCCCACTAAACTCCTTGCTACTCGTCTTCCCTTCCAGGTCCCCATGCTATCTCATATGGTAAATGGTTCCATCTCCTTGGGCATCGTCCTCCTCCCCTTCAGAACTGCTATTAATACCTCCTCCTTCTCAAGAAAAGAAGGCATCATCTTCGGCTCCTGGCACAAGCTCCGTACTCTGGCTTCCATTTCCCTCCTTGACCACTGTGTCCGGCTGAACCAGACTGTTCGCAGACCCTGCATCCTGTTGGGCTCTGAGCTGAGTTTCCAACTCAGTCTCCTCTCCATCACAAAGACATCTACATGCAGCTCTGTAACATTTCCTGCCTTTGTCCCTACCTGCAGCCAACAATGGTTTTGTCACCTCTAATCTTGCCTGTTGATCTCTGTCCTGCAATCTATGTAAATTTCAGCTCATCCAAAACTGTTCTGCCTTTATTCTGGTCCCACACCAAGTTGCACTTGGTCATCATCCATGTCCAGCAGTCCCACACTGTCTCAAATTTGAAATTCTGATCTCTGTTCAAGTTGCTTCACAGCCTCACTCCTCCCTATCTTTCTAACCACCTCAAACTCTACAACTCTTTCACACTCCCCCACACCCCAACTCTTGGCTTATCCCTGCATTCCCTCTTGTCCCACCATTGATGACCATGCTGTCAACCATCTAGGCCCCACACTCTGAAAATCCCTGCCTAAACCTCTACCTTTAAAATTCCCTCCTTTGGCCAAGTCTTTGGTCATACCATCTAACATATCTGTTGGTTCAGTGTCCATTTTTCCCTATACCTCTGTGAAGCACCCTAAGACATTTTTTTTTCTCTTAAAGGGCTATATAAATTCAAGCTACTGATGCTTTTATTGGTTCGATGGACACTTGATCCCATCCAATGTCTCTTGTTTAGTATTGGTTCTGTGCATAGTTATGTATTTGTTTAGTGTTTCATTTCACCAAATTCGTAGTGTTCCATCTTGGTTCAGTATTTAATTAGGAATTAACTCCACCTTCTGGATTAAATTTTTTTGAGAAACATGGTACTGTAATATAAATGGAAAACCTTGCCTTTAACCAAATGCAACTTGTCTGTTATGTTTTATGTCACTGAAAATCATAAGTGTTATTTCAAAAGAAATCATGTGTGCTGTTCTAGGTTTTGCAGATAATTCCAGAGAGTATGTTTACATCCTTGGCAAAGATTATCAAGCTTCAAACGCACAACATTATCGAAGTGCCAACTCGACTGGATAAAGACAAGCTGAAGGACTATGCCCAGCTTGGTGCCAGATACGAGGTATGAGGGCACTGACAGATTTTGGATTGGTCAGAGAGTGCAGTAGCCATTGGACATGTCTGCATGGTGCAGGGTTCTTGCTTGGCTTGTGCAGACACTGTGGGTAGAGCTTAAGGAGGGTGGTGAGAACATCATTAAAAACTCTAATATAAAAACAAGAAATGCTGGAACCACTCAGCAGGTCTGGCAGCATCTGTGAAAAGAGAAGCAGAGTTAACGTTTCGGGTCAGTGACCCTTCTTCGGAACCCCGAAGCGTTCCGAAGAAGGGTCACTGACCCAAAACGTTAACTCTGCTTCTCTTTCCACAGATGCTGCCAGACCTGCTGAGTGGTTCCAGCATTTCTTGTTTTTATTTCAGATTTCCAGCATTCGCAGTATTTTGCTTTTATTAAAAACTCTAGTCTTATGCGGTGCTGTTAAAAGCAGTTTTCCTTTGAAGTGGCCTCTGCTATTTTTTGTGTCTTATGCAATTTTTAAAATAAATTGTTAAAGGGGCTCAAGTTCAAGTGTTAGGCAATTTTTTTTGTTTCGTCACATCATTTGCAGGTGGTCTCATGGTGACAATGATGCATTGGTTTTCCCTCTCTCTGTCTCTGTCTCTCTCTCTGTCTCTCTCTCTGTCTCTCTCTCTGTCTCTCTCTCTGTCTCTCTCTCTGTCTCTCTCTCTGTCTCTCTCTCTGTCTCTCTCTCTGTCTCTCTCTCTGTCTCTCTCTCTGTCTCTGTCTCTCTGTCTCTCTGTCTCTGTCTCTGTCTCTGTCTCTCTGTCTCTCTGTCTCTGTCTCTCTCCCCAAACAATGAAAGAGTTGCCAGTCAGTTTTGCATGAATGCAGTGTCCCTTTAATAACAGAACCTATCCTATCCATAATCTACCTGCATGGCTATATCTGCCAAAGCCCCACAGTGCTGCATTGAACAGTTGGTCTAGATTATGAGCTTGGGTCCTGCTGTGGACTATGAAATCACAAACCACTGGTGAATGTACTACCAGCTGACATGTCAAAAGACCAAAAGAAAATTAATTGTTTTTTTTAATCATTATTGCTATTTTATTTTGTATCCTCTTCACTCAAAGGTTGCAAGACTTACTCATGCAATATCAATTTTCACTGAAGGCATTCTCATGATGAAGACTACTCTTGTTGGCATCATCAAGGCAAGTGAAAACATTTGGAGCCATGTTTGTATCACAGTGGAGATGTTGAGGTTATTTTCCATTCTGCTTTCTCAAACATGAGTACTACTCACTGTTTCAACTGTTACATGTATTTGACTTTTCCTCTGGCAGTCTGTGATGGAAACAAACGAGGGTCATAAATATTTAATCCAAATGCTACTGGGCGCATTCCAGGGTCGTCGTCTGAATCCGTATTTACACAACTGGATTGGATAACATTTGGGGAAAGGGCAGTATTGATCGATAATCTCAAAGCATAAAGGTTTTGGACATAATTAAAACTTCCTTCATAAATTTCCCAACAAAAAGCAAAGTACATCCTATTTTTGCTCCATTGTTGTAAGCGTGTTACACGAAAGAAGTAGATTGGGTTGGGAGAAACTGGTTGAGATTTTAACGTCGTTGATGGTAAAACAACAAAGTTTTTTTTTTGTCTGCTTTTTCAGAATAAAGTCTGATCCTGCTGTTAGCTTTAGCTCTGCTTCACGGCTCCTCGTTGTGCTGATTCATAAGATTTTTGTTTCATTCTGCAATGGAAACTATTCAATAGAGACTACCCCACATTGTACTGTCATTTTTGTCAAATGCTTCTTATTCCTTGGTCATTGAGTGGGTAAAGGTGCCATTCCCGGCTGCATGATGCCATATTCCAACACCACGTTACATTGCTCATCTAATTTTATTCTCAATGATGCTGGTTGAATAACACTCAACAGTACAAAGATCAAAATGTGGCAATGCAGTGTCTGACAGGCTCTGCTAAAATAGCTAATTATAGGGTGATGTTGAAGCAAGCTTCAGTGTGCTGTGCCACTTACTGACAATATGTGGATTTGTAGCAGTTTCTTGCACAGAGTTCCTGATCACCATAGCATGATGCTGAGCAGAGGCCATGTGTTTTGTTACAGGGAGGGTGGGTGGGTGATTTGCAAAGCAGTTTTCATGCACTTATGGAGGCAGATTCAACTGAGGCCTTCAGAAGAGAACTGGATAATTATCTAAAGAGCGAACATTTGCAGGGCTGCAGGGAAAAGGCGGTGGAGTGGGACTAGCTGAGTTACTCGTTGACAGTTGGCACAGACTCGATGAGCTGAATGGCCGCCTTCTCGGCTGTAACCATTCTATGATTCACTTCCTAACTATCACTTACAGGGAAAGAGAAGCTTGGAGGCGGTTGCCTTCCCATTTTTTCGATTGAATAGTGATGCAAATAGAGGGAAAGTTATGAAATGCGTTGACTTTTTAAAAAAAAACTGCAATTTTAAATAATGCATTTTCCACGAGGAAATGTTCTGAATCATAGAATGTTTCTTCATTTGTATTTAAAAGGTAGTCTATACCTTTGAATCAGAAACATTAGAACATTACAGCGCAGTACAGGCCCTTCGGCCCTCGATGTTGCGCCGACCATCTGACCTACACTATTCCATTTTCATCCATATGTCTATCCAATGACCACTTAAATGCCCTTAAAGTTGGTGAGTCTACTACTGTTGCAGGCAGGGCGTTCCACGCCCCTACTACTCTCTGCGTAAAGAAACTACCTCTGACATCTGTCCTATATCTTTCACCCCTCAACTTAAAGCCAAGTCCCCTCGTGTTTGCCATCACCATCCGAGGAAAAAGACTCTCACTATCCACCCTATCTAACCCTCTGATTATCTTGTATGTCTCTATTAAGTCACCTCTCCTCCTCCTTCTCTCTAACAAAAACAACTCCAAGTCCCTCAGCCTTTCCTCGTAAGACCTTCCTTCCATACCAGGCAACATCCTAGTAAATCTCCTCTGCACCCTTTCCAAAGCTTCGACATCCTTCCTATAATGCAGTGACCAGAACTGCACGCAATACTCAAGGTGCGGCCTCACCAGAGTTTTGTACAGCTGCATCATGACCTCGTGGCTCCGAAACTCGATCCCCCTACTAATAAAAGCTAACACACCATATGCCTTCTTAACAGCCCTATTAACCTGGGTAGCAACTTTCAGGGATTTATGTACCTTGACACCAAGATCTCTCTGCTCATCTACACTACCAAGAATCTTCCCATTAGCCCAGTACTCTGCATTGCTGTTACTCCTTCCAAAGTGAATCACCTCACACTTCTCCGCATTAAACTCCATTTGCCATCTCACAACCCAGCTCTGCAGCCTATCTATGTCCCTCTGTACCCTACAACACCCTTCGACACTATCCACAACTCCACCGACCTTCGTGTCATCCGCAAATTTACTAACCCACCCTTCTACACCCTCTTCCAGGTCATTTATAAAAATGACAAACAGCAGTGGCCCCAAAACCGATCCTTGCGGTACACCACTAGTAACTAAACTCCAGGATGAACATTTGCCATCAACCACCACCCTCTGTCTTCTTTCAGCTAGCCAATTTCTGATCCAAAGCTCTAAATCACCTTCAACCCCATACTTCCGTATTTTCTGCAATAGCCTACCGTGGGGAACCTTATCAAACGCCTTACTGAAATCCATATACACCACATCCACGGCTTTACCCTCATCCACCTGTTTGGTCACCTTCTCGTAAAACTCAATAAGGTTTGTGAGGCACGACCTACCTTTCACAAAACCGTGCTGACTATCGCAAATGAACTTATTCTTTTCAAGATGATTATAAATCCTGTCTCTTATAACCTTTTCCAACATTTTACCCACAACCGAAGTAAGGCTCACAGGTCTATAATTACCAGGGCTGTCTCTACTCCCCTTCTTGAACAAGGGGACAACATTTGCTATCCTCCAGTCCTCCGGCACTACTCCTGTCGACAATGACGACATAAAGATCAACAACAACGGCTCTGCAATCTCCTCCCTGGCTTCCCAGAGAATCCTAGGATAAATCCCATCTGGCCCAGGGGACTTATCTATTTTCACTCTTTCCAAAATTGCTAACACCTCCTCCTTGTGAATCTCAATCCCATCTAGCCTAGTAGGCTGTATCTCAGTAATCTCCTCGGCAACATTTTCTTTCTCTACTGTAAATACTGACGAAAAATATTCATTTAACGCTTCCCCTATCTCCTCTGATTCCGCACACAACTTCCCACTACTATCCTTGATTGGCCCAGTTCTAACTCTTATCATTCTTTTATTCCTGATATACCTATAGAAAGCCTTAGGGTTTTCTTTGATCCTATCCGCCAATGACTTCTCGTGTCCTCTCCTTGCTCTTCTTAGCCCTCCCTTTAGATCCTTCCTGGCTAGCTTGTAACTCTCAAGCGCCCTAACTGAGCCTTCACGTCTCATCCTAACATAAGCCGCCCTCTTCCTCTTGACAAGCGCTTCAACTTCTTGAGTAAACCACGGCTCCCTCGCTCGACAACTTCCTCCCTGCCTGACAGGTACATACTTATCAAGGACACGCATTAGCTGCTCCTTGAATAAGCTCCACATTTCGTTTGTGCCCATCCCCTGCAGTTTCCTTCCCCATCCTACACATCCTAAATCTTGCCTAATCGCATCATAAACATTATTCAGTAACTCTGTTCAGCTGCTTTTAAAAGCTAGTTTCAACAAGGATGGGGGATTCTAATTCGAAACGCCCCTTTTTTGAAACAAAAATCTGAGGATCAAGAAATTTCAGAATTTTTTTTTTAAACGTTTCATCGGTGGAGCTGACTGATAAGTGTTAAAGAACCCAGCAATTTGTAACAGCTGCATTACCATCCATAAATGTCAGTATTAAACTAGGTAACCCATTTGTTGCCACAACAATTCAGTTACCGACTTACCAACATCATTGTTTTCATTTTTGTGTTGATTTTCTGATATTCAGATGTTCAGTCAGGTTTGCCTGTTTTTTTTAATGAAGGATCTGCTGAGGGTAAGACAGTTTTACAGGGAATTTTAACTTTTCAGCTTTTTTTCAGAAGAGCTCAGCCTCGAAGAGGCTGTGAATTAAAAATCCCTTCATTTTGTGTTTTCTTTTTCAAATAGGTGGATCCGAAGCAGTTGTTAGAAGATGGGATTCGGAAGGAACTGGTCAGAAGGGTTGCCTTTGCCCTTCACAGAGGGCTCATTTTTAACCCTAAAGCTAAGGTGAGAAGATATGGCAGTTATGCTAAGTACTTCTTCATGCTTCACAGGTTCCGGGTGTGCATTGCAAGGATATTTATTTTAAAGCTCTGAGTTAGATTTGTGATGAAAAAGGAAAACTTGCTGGGAGAGAGGGCTCTGTTCTCTGCTGACTTATCACTCAGTACCCTGTAGTGACATGAGGTGGAGTCAGCCTCATGTCAACGATATGTGGCATTGGATTTAGACGTGTGGAGTATGAAAGATACAGGCATGTTGCGAGCTGCCCTGCATGGGACTGTAAAGAGTAAATTCATGTTAACTTTTGAGTGACGACCCTTCAACTGGGGAAAAAAGATGAGCACAGGCCCCTTTTAAGATTAAGATCATTTACCGTTCTTGCATCTCATTATGTAATTCAGTGAGGTTTTTATTTCAGAAGGCTGTCCATGTTTTATAGAACCTACTTTTGATGTGTACATTTTTTAGGTTGAGTTCTATATTGCTCATTATTTAGAATTTCTTGCTTCTAAGTACTGATAACCTAGCTGAAAATACTGTTAATCCTACTGATGTATGGTGAAAATATGTTTTACAAGCCTCAAACATTTTGCATTCCCTTAACACAGACTAGTGAACTGATGCCCAAACTGAAAGAGATGGCTGCCACAATGGATGGATTCTACCGGTCGTTCGAATACATACAAGATTACGTCAGCATCTACGGGCTGAAGATATGGCAGGAGGAGGTGTCTCGAATTATCAACTACAATGTGGAACAAGAGTGCAATAATTTCCTGAGGACAAAGGTAATTCACAGGGAATATGTAAATTAGCATAACTAATTGTATCATATTTTCTTCTGAAATATTTTGGTTTCTTTCACCTAATCTATTTTCCCTGTCATGCTAACCCCTTTTTCTATCCACCTGGCTTGACACTTGTGCAGCCAAGGCAGCTTGTTGTCAGTGCACCCACCTGAAAGCACCAGGCACTGCTAGGTGTGCGTCTTCCCTTTATTTTCCCAATTCCTGCCCCCAACCACCTCCCGGCCAGAAAATATACAGTAGTAATTTCAGTTTGCATATTTGTGCTCATCATTGTTTTTAGATGTCAGCTACAGGTAAAATAGTGAACAGACCTCTTAGATATTTATCCTCAATCTACAGGACTTCAAAGCAAGAATAGTATCAGTTATTAATTTGATTCTTTTGTTACAGGGTTTTAAAAATATTTTTGGTATGTTGCCTGCTTTGCATTATGTCTAACCTCTGGTTTTGAATCACTACATGTTCAATTGTAATCTTGAATTAAGTTTTCAAAAGATGTTGCAAACTAGATAGATTGCTTAAAGAAAGTAATATTTTGGGATATCGTGCATGATTAATGACACGTGCTAAGTGTAACATGCTTGGGAGGACAAAGGTGACTTTGGACTTAAGGTCCCCAAAGTTTTCCACCAATGAGGTTTACCTCGTGCCATTTCTGGATCTGCTGTAGACTAATTCATGGAGATTGATTACCATGATAGGCCAACAACTCGATCAAAGGGCGAGAAGCCTCACTGTTCAAAATACAGAGGCATCACCTTGCTCTCCATTGCAGGGAAAATCTTGTCTGCAGTGCTTCTAAATAGACTTGTTCTGACAATAGCTGAAGAAAGCCTCCCTGGAAGTCACAGTGCTGATTCAGACCCAATAGGGGAACTGCGAACTACAAAGCGGTTATCATGATGTTTGTATGGGTCAAAATGATGGGTTCTGTACAGAAAACAAATGCAACTGTTGGAACGCTTCCATCAAGGCTGTTTTTGATCCAGGAGAACAAAACATCGGCCCATATGCTACTTTTGTAGGCGTCAGCAAGGTGTTTAAAACAGTCAGCCAGGATGGACTTTGGAAGGTACTGTCTAGATTAGGGTACCCTCCAAGGTTCCTCATCATTCTCTGTCAACTGCACAAAGGCCAGAAAGGTCAGGTCAAGCAGAATGGAGCCCTCTCAGACAGCTTCCTTATCACCAAAGGTGTCAAGCAAGGGTGTTATCTGGCACCGACCATTTTCTCTATTTTCTTTAGTATGATCCAGAGGTAAAAGTAGGCTTGACACAGGGCATATATATTGGTCTCCAAACAGACGGCAGTCTCTTCAACCTGGAAAAACTACTGGCACATAGCAAAACCACAGAAGAGCTTATCTTGGAGCGTCTCTTTGTTGACAATTGTGCCCTTCTGGCACACACGGAGGACGCAATGAAACTGTTTCTCTGAGGCAGCAAATGTCTTTGACTTTACTATTAGCCTAAAGAAAACAAAATTGCTGCACCAACCATGGCCCCGAGGAAATTACAATCCACCGCAGATTAGCATTGACAGCAGCAACCTCAATGCAGTAGAACAGTTTACCTATTTGGGTTTCATTATCTCAAATGATGCCACTGTCAATAAGGATATAGACAATCAACTGTTCAAGGCCAACAGCTCCTTTGGCCGCCTCTCCAAGCGTGACTGGCGAAACCATTCACTACACATCTCTACAAAAATTCAGCTATACAAAGCGGTTATCATGATCATCCGCTTGTATGGGTCAAAATGATGGGTTCTGTACAGAAAACAAATGCAACTGTTGGAACGCTTCCATCAAGGCTGTTTTTGATCCATTATGTAAGAAACCTCCTTACTCTAGAGTTTTAGAATCATAGAAAGTTTACGGCACAGAAAGAGGCCACTTGGCCCATTGTGTCTGCACCGGCCAAAACACGAGCCACCCAATCCCACTTTCCAGCATTAGGTCCATAGCCCTGCAGGTTAGGGCACTTGAGGTGCACATCCAGGCATCTTTTAAATGAGTTGAGGGTTTCTGCCTCTACTACCCTTTCAGGCAGTGAATTCCAGACCCCCACCACCCTCTGGGTGAAAACATTTTTCCTCATCTCCCCTCTAATCTTTCTACCAATCACTTTAAATCTGTACCCCCTAGTCACTGACCTCTCTGCTAAGGTGAATAGCTCCTTCACCTCTACTCTATCCAGGCTCCTCACAATTTTGTACATTTCAATCAGATCTCCCCTCAGCCTTCTCTGTTCCAAGGAGAACAACCCCAGCCTATCCAATCTTTCCTCATCTCTGCATTTTTCCAGTCCCAGCAACAACCTCTTAACTCTCCTCTGTACCCTCTCTAGTGCAATTACATCCTTTCTGTAATGAGGTGACCAGAACTGCACATAATACTAAAGTTGTGGCCTAACCAATGAGTTGTACAGTTCCAGCATAACCACCCTGCTCTTATATTCTATACATCGGCTAATAAAGGAAAGATTCCATATGCCTTCTTAACCACCTTATCGACCTGTCCTGCTACCTTCAGGGATCTTTGGACATTCACTCCAAGGTCCCTCACTTCCTCTACACTTCTCGGTATTTTCCCACTAATAATGTATTCCTTTGCCTTTTTTGACCTCCCCAAATGCATCACCTCACACTTCTCCAGGTTGAATTTCATTTGCCACCTGACCAGACTATCAATATCTTCCTGTAGCTTACAGCTATCCTCCTCGCTATCTATCACACAGCCAATCTTTGTGTCAACTGCAAACTTCTTGATCTTGCCCCCGACATCGACATCCAAACCGTTAATATATACCCCAAAAAGCAGGGGACCCCGTACTGAGCCCTGCAGAACGCCACTGGAAGCCGCCCTCCAGTTGCCAAAACACCCGTCAATAATTACCCTTTGTTTCCTGCACTGTGCCAATTTTGTATCCACCTTGCTGCATTTCCCTGGATTCCATGGAAATGGAATCTGCCACGTCGGACCTTGTCAAAATCCATGTAGACCATATCAGCTGCACTACCTTCATCTATCTTCCTAATTACTTCTTCAAACAAATTCAGTCAAGTTGATCAGACAAGACCTTCCCTTAACAAATCCATGCTGACTATCCTTGATTAATCGGTGCCTTTCTAAGTAACACTTTATCCTGTCTCTCAGAATTGATTCTAATAGTTTGCCCTCTACTGAGGTTAGACTGACTGGCCTGTAATTATTCGGTCTATCCCTTGCTCCCTTTTTAAACAGAGGTGCAATGTTAGCAGTCCTCCAATCCTCCGACACCACACCTGTATCCAGTGAGGACTGGAAAATGATGGTTAGACCTTCCGCTATTTCCTCTGTTGCTTCTTTAACAGCCTGGGGTACATTTCATCCGGCCCTGGTAATTTATCAACATTCAAGGATGCTAATCGCTTTAATATTTCCTCTCTCCCTATGTTTATCGCACCCAATACTTCACATCCCTCTTCCTTAACTACAATATCTGCATCGTCCCCCTCTTTTGTGAAGACAGACGCAAAGTATTCATTAAGAACAATACCATCATCTTCTGCCCCTACACAGAGGTTACCTTTTTGGTCTTTTATGGTCCCTGCTCTTTCCTTAGTTTTCCTCTTACACTTAATGTATTGTTAAGGCATCTTTGGGTTCACCTTGATTTTCCTTGCCCTCTCTTAGCTTTCCTAATTTCCTTTTCGATTTCACCCCTCCACTTTCTATACTCCTCTCGGCTTTCTGTAGTATTGAGTTCTCGGTGTCGGTGTTTTCTTCTGTATCTTACCCTGTAAGCTCCTTGACATCCATGGGGCTCTAGATTTGGCCGTCCCACCCTTTTTCCTTGTGGGAATATGTTTACTCTGAAGCCCTTGAATCTCCCCTTTGAATGTCTCCCACTGCTCTGACACTGATTCATCTTCAAGTAGATTTTTTCCTGTCCACTTTTGCTGAATAACTCCTAAGCTTCTTCCAGAGTAATTTTTTAAACTATTCTCTCAATGTCACATAAATGGGTCAGTATAATATAACATAAAAGGGAGTTCCACAAAAGATGTCCAGTTAAAAAGCGTACAGCGCTGTAGCAAGGGGCCGCTGAGAGATGGAAAAACAATGTGGCGCAGTGGTTAGCACCGCAGCCTCACAGCTCCAGCGACCCGGGTTCAATTCTGGGTACTGCCTGTGTGAAGTTTGCAAGTTCTCCCAGTGTCTGCGTGGGTTTTCTCCGGGTGCTCTGGTTTCCTCCCACAAGCCAAAAGACTTGCAGGTTGGTAGGTAAATTGGCCATTATAAATTGCCCCTAGTATAGGTAGGTGGTAGGGAAATATAGGGACAGGTGGGGATGTGGTAGGAATATGGGATTAGTGTAGGATTAGTATAAATGGGTGGTTGATGGTCGGCACAGACTCGGTGGGCCGAAGGGCCTGTTTCAGTGCTGTATCTCTAAACATAAACATGAACATCAGATGGCGCGACTACATCACAAACATTGGCTCTATCGAGGACTTCAATCTGCCCAGCATTGGATGCAATCTCTTACGATGCCAATTGCATTGGGCAGGACATGCCATGCATGGAGGATTCCAGACTGCCAAAAGCAGTGCTTGATGGTGAACTATGCTCAGTAAGCAAGATTGAGGTGCACCTCACAAACGTTTCAAAGACCTGCTGAAAAGACAGCTCCTCTGGCTGACATTGACCAATGGGCGTGGGAGCAGGAGGCCGCTGACAGAGACAACTGGTGCACAACAACCAGGAAAGCAACCTACAAGTCTGAAACAGACGCGAGGCTGCTGAAGAAAAGCGCAAACAACGGGAGGAGTCTGCTTATACCAGGGACCCTCCAGACCAGGAGTTCTTGTGCCCGAATTGCTCATGAGCCTGCAGAATAGGAATTAGCCTCTTCAGTCACCAACAATCGTGCCAGCTACCACAGAGACAAATCTTCCCATGATCTTCACCATCATAATGATGATCGGTCAACAACTTCATTGTGTGATGACTAGGGTGCTAGAGGGGGAGCTAGATGGGCTTTTTTCTTGTCTAACGATTCTTACATTCCGATATAGTTAGGACCCTCTTAATTCCCTGAAGTTTTTAAAAACATTTTTTTTAAAAATACAGCTTATGTAATGGGCGCACTTTTATATTGTTACAAGAGGTTTTAGTTTTGTACTAAAATCTTAGAATTCTGTATGTTTGAAAAGAACTGAAAAAGGATTTTCGGTGGACATGGACACCTGTAAATAGCTGAAAATTTTGAATGTTGACTTTCTATACAAGAATAGGAAAGCAAGCAGTTTCGAGGAAGCCAGGCAAATGTTTTGACCTCCTTAGAGCAACACTTTGAATGACAGGGAAACTCTGTCTGGTCATGTGATCGGCTCAGGAAGGTTTACTTTCACTTTGGACCCTTTTAAAATCCAGTGAGTTGCACAAAGAGCAGGCATTTGAAATTTGGCTTTTTGACCTGCCTGGAGATCAAAGTGGAAGACCCAGAAAAGACCCCTCTCTCTAAAGGAAACTGGCATCTCTTGAAAAGAATATAAATCTTGTATTTGAAAGGTGTCAGATTCATATTGCCTCCTGACTCTGAAGAATTCCTGCATCCAGTGTGGTTTGTGTTGCCTCCTGTGTTTTGGGAAATTCTGGAACCCGAAGAAAGCTTCTGCTGCGATACTGCTGCTGTGAGTCCTAAGCAGACCTGTTATACTCCTGTTGAAAGATCTATGTGATGCCTACTGTAGTCAAATTGCCTTGAACGCCTACTCATCACAGATTGTTCATCAACCTTGTCTGGAGAGACTTCAAGTGGCATCCGACTATTTGACTTTGGGACACCTCACTCAAGCGAGGAATTTCCGACCAGAACATGGGCGGCATAGTGGCGCAGTGACTAGCACCATAGCCGGGTTCGGTTCTGGGTACTGCCTGTATGGAGTTTGCAAGTTCTCTCTGTGATCGTGTGGGTTTCCTCCGGGTGCTCCGGTTTCCTCCCACATGCGGTTTGATAGGTAAATTGGCTATTGTAAAAAAATGCCCCTAGTGTAGGTAAGTGGTAGGAGAATTGAGGGAAGGTGGGGATGTGAGAGGGAAAAATGGGATTAATATAGAGTTAGTATAAATGGGTGGTTGATGGTCGACACGGACTCAGTGGGCCGAAGGACCTGTTTCGGTGCTATATCTCTCTATAATTCTATGACAAACTGAATTATTTTTCCATTTTATTCCTATGAAACAGCTGTAAACCAAAAATCCTTTTTCTTCCTCCGGTTAACCTGTTTTTTGAATGTATGCGTGTGTGCATGAGGGCTAGGGAAATTAGGAGTTTTTTCATATATATATTTATCTCATTCGTGGTTAAGAATTTTTTTCTAATAAATAGTTAATGCTGCTGTTTAAAGAAACCTGGTTGGTGTGCTTTATTCTGGGGGACAAATAGAGTGTCTAATTGGCTATTCTTCGGTAGGTGGAAAATCTATTGATATGCTGTGACCCTTGGAGAAATGGGACTGAATTAACAGTGCATTTTTCCCATCTTGGTTGTAACAATATTGATGCTAAAGTTGCGGTATCTCCCAAGCTTAAGAAACCCAAATGTTGTGAGATCCCCACAAGGAGGCCATCTGACAACAGGATGCAGAGTAACTCCAACCTGGCTATATACCTTTTAACTTATAAACCTTAAATATTTTCTTGGCCTGCTTTGAATTTTCAAATCAGTCTTTCACTTGAATTACGGACTGGACCTTGTTGTTTGCATTAAATGAAAACATTTTTGAAATTCCTCTCTGAGTGATAACTGAATCCTAGTTGATGAACCAAGTCAAGGGCAAGGTTTTCATTCTGAGATTTTCACATCTGATTAACAAATTCTTTTTTTCTTGTAGATTCTAGACTGGCAGAGCATGTACCAGTCCACCCACATTCCCATACCCAAATTCCACCCAGTCGATGAATCGGTGACGTTCATTGGTCGGCTTTGTAGAGAAATTCTGAGAATCACCGATCCCAAGTGAGTGTTTTGTAATCTCTGTCCCATGACCATGATAATCTCTGAGCACTTCTTTGTTTTCATTTGAGGATCGTAATAATAATTAAATGCTGGTTGAAAGCTGGGAGGCCAGAACAAAATTTACCCCCATTTCTTTCTTCCCTCCCTTAAACCTCACCGTGTTCTTCCAAACCGGATGCTAGGAGGTGTCAGTGTGTCTGACCCAAGTTTCTTACTGTCCCTCTTTTTCCACATCCTCAGTGGATAATGTCTTGCCTCCATTCAGCACTTTCAAACCTTGCTGTGAATGAGTAGTCCTGAGGTGTGTGAGTGTCGCAGAAACAGAGCCAAGGGTGATAAAATGCAGTGATGCTCCCAATATGCTACAGCATCATGGTGCTTTCAGTTCACCTCCCATAATGTCACCTGCGTTCCCTGTTTACAGTGTGTGTGTGTGTATGTGTGTGCACAAGATAGTGTGATATTTATTTTCTACTTTCGCTTTTTCTCTCAGTGATCAAAAAGACAACCTGCTCCCAGGCTTCTTCCAAGGGAAGTTTTAAGAGAAAGACCACTTTCCCTCTAATGTTCTTCCTCTGCCCCTTCTCTTTGCCAAACAAATCTCCAGTCAGTGCCTTCCCTGGCTGTGGTCAGGAATTTGCAATGAATCTTTGTCCCATCACTTTCAAGCCCCTGCACAACTTTTTAACATTACATTTCTCATTCTGATGACTTACAGAAATGGTTGACTCTGAACTGTCTTCTGAAGTGACCCAGTGTGCCACTCAGTTGTATCAAATTGCTGTGGTTCAGTAAGAAGGGCCACCACCACCTTCTCGGGGATGGGCAATAAATGCTATTGATGCCCACATCCTGAGAATAAATTTTAAAAAGTGAACAGAAATATCATCTGTGATCTCAGATAACAAGTGTGCCTTGTAAAAAATCTAAATGGTGACAGTTTTGACCTATGCTATTGAATGGAATGAAGTCAGTAAAGCTGCAGGATTGTCTTTGTGGCAATGCTGAGTGTAAAGGGTTGCTGCTACAGGTCAGAAAGAGGTTGATTTAATTCAAGTTGTAAATGTACAACTCCGTTTTCAAGCATTCTGATACCATTTCTGCAGTAATAGGCTTTTAAACTGTGTGCTTTTATATTGTGTATCGTTTCCATGAGTAATTTTGCATCAGTGTGGTTTTTATACCTTCAGTAAAGCTTCAAGTGCAAATAAGATGCAATAAAATAATGGCAGTCACAATATGCTGCTTGTGAAAAGTAAACTTCAATTCTCCTCCTCATAGAATCATAGAAAGTTTAAGACACAGAAAGAGGCCACTTGGTCCATCTTTGTGCCGGCCGTAAAACAATCCACCTACTCTAATCCCACCTTCCAGCATTTGGTCTGTAGCCCTGCAAATTCCGGCACATGAGGTGCATATCCAGACTCCTTTTGAATGAGTTGAGGGTTTCAGGCAGTGAGTTCCAGACCCCCACCACCCTCTGGGTGAAAAAGCTTTTCCTCATCTCCCCTCTAATTTTTCTACCAATTGCTTTAAATCTATGCCCTCTCATCACTGACCTCTCTGCTAAAGTGAATAGGTCCTTCACCTCCATTTTATCCAGGCCCCTCAAAATTTTGTACATTTCAATCAGATCTCCCCTCAGCCTTCTCTGTTCCAAGGAGAACAACCCCAGCCTATCCAATCTTTCTTCATAGCTGCATTTTTCCAGTCCTGGCAACATCCTCGTATCCTTTCTAGTGCAATTGCATCCTTTCTGTAATGAGGTGACCAGAACTGCACATAATACTAAAGTTGTGGCCTAACCAATGAGTTATACAGTTCCAGCATAACCTCCCTGCTCTTATATTCTACACCTCGGCTAATAAAGGAAAGGATTCCATATGCCTTTTTAACCACCTTATCGACCTGTCTTACTACCTTCAGGGATCTGTGGGCATTCACTCCAAGGTCCCTCACTTCCTCTACACTTCTCAGTATTTTCCCATTAATTGTATATTCCTTTGCCTTGTTTGACCTCCCCAAATGCATCATCTCTCCCTTCTCGGGTTGAATTCCATTTGCCATTTTTCTGCCCATCTGACCAGACCATCAATATCTTCCTGCAGCCTACAGCTATCCTCTTCGCTATCTTCCACACGGCCAATCTTTGTGTCTTCTGCAAACTTCTTGATCATGCCCCCTACAATTATGTCCAAATCGTTAATATATACCACAAAAAGCAGGGGACCCAGTACTGAGCCCGGGAAACAGCCCTCCAGTCGCTATGACACCCGTCAACAATTACCCTTTGTTTCCTGCCACTGAGCCAATCTTGTATCCACCTTGCTGCATTTCCCTGGATCCCGTGGGATTTTATTTTTTTTAAACCAGTCTGCAATGTGGGACCTTGTCAAAAGCCTTGCTAAAAGTCCATGTAGACCACATCAAGTGCACTGCCCTCATCTATCTTCCTTATTACTTCTTCAAAAAATTTGATCAAGTTAGTTAAACAAGATCTTCCCTTAACAAATCCATACTGACTATCCTTAAGTAATCTGTGCCTTTCTAAATGACAGTTTATTCTGTCTCTCAGAATAGATTCCACTAATTTGCCCACTACTGAGGTTAGACTGACTGGCCTGTAATTATTTGGTCTATCCCTCGCTCCCTTTTTAAACAGAGGGACAATGTTAGTAGTTCTCCAATCCTCTTGCACCCACCTGTATCCAGTGAGGACTGGAAAATGATGGTCAGACCTTCTGCTATTTCCTCTCTCGCTTCTTTTAACAGCCTAGGGTACATTTCATCTGGCCTTGGTGAATTATCAACTTTCAAGAATGCTAATCCCATTAATACTTTCTCTCTCCCTATGTTTATCACATCCAATATTTCACATTCCTCCTCCTTAACTACAATATCTGCATCGTCCCCCTCTTTTGTGAAGACAGACGCAAAGTATTCATTAAGAACCATACAAAAATCTTCCGCCCTACACATAGGTTATCTTTTTGGTCTTTTATGGGCCCTGCTCTCTCCTTAGTTATCCTCTTACTCTTAATGTATTGATAAAACATTTTTGGGTTCACCTTGATCTTGCTTTCCAATATTCTTTCATGCCTTCTCTTTGCTTTCCTAATTTCCTCTTCGTTTTCACCCCTCCACTTTCTATACTCTTCTCGGCTTTCTGTAGTATTGAGTTCTTGGTGTCGGACATAAGCTTTCCTTTTCTGCCTTATCTTACCCAGTAAGCTGCTTGACATCCATGGGGCTCTAGATTTGGCCGTCTCCCCTTTTTTGTGGAAACCTGTTTACTCTGAACCCTTGAATCTCCCCTTTGAATGTCTCCCACTGCTCTGACACTGATTTATCTTCAAGTAGCTGTTTCCAGTCCACTTTTGCTAAATCACTCCTCAGTTTAGTAAAATTGGCCTTTCCCCAATTGAGAACTCGAACTCCTGTTCTATCTCTCCTTTTCTATAATTGTTAAAACTCACTGAATTATGATCACTACCACCAAAATGCTCTCCTACTGCCACTCCTTCCACCTGCCCATCTTCATTTCCTAAAACTAAGTCTAAAACTGTGCCCTCTCTTGTTGGACTTGCTACATACTGGCCAAAAATGCACCTCAAGAATTCTGCTCCTTCAGTTCCTTTCACACTAAAACTATCCCAGTTAATATTGGGTTAGTTAAAATTCCCAATTATTACTGTCTGTTCTTGCCTACATATCTGCTCTTCCATCTCCCTCTGACTGTTTGTGGGTCTATAGTACACTCCCAGCAGTGTGATTGCCCCTTCTTTGTTCCTTAGTTCAATCCATATGGCCTCATTTGATGAACCTTCCAACATATCAACCCCCCTCACAGCTGTAATAGTTTCCTTGACCAAAATTGTCACTCCCCTCCTTTCTTATCCCCCTCCCTATTGCGTCTGAGAACCCTGTAACCAGGAACGTTGAGCTGCCATTCCTGTCCCTCCTGAAGCCATGTTTCTGTAATAGTTATGATATCATACTGCCATGTGTCTCTGTGTGCCCTCAACTCATCTGCTTTATTTGTTATATGCCTTGCATTGAAATAGATACCCTTGAGCACAGCCAAACTTTTTTTAATTTTCAAGCCTTTGTTTCCTCTGTCTTCCAGACTCATCCATTAATTTTCTGCCTTCCATTTTCATTTCTGATTTTGTCCCAACTGAGTCTGCCCTCAGGTCCCCATCCCCTGCCAACCTAGTTTAAACCTTCCCCAACAGCACTAGCAAAATGTCCCGCAAGGAACTCAGTCCCGGCTCTGTTCAGGTGCAACCCGTCCGGCTTGTACAGATCCCATCTCCCCAGAGCCGGTCCCAATCTCCCAGGAATCACCTATCATTATGGCTCTTCCAGTCTTGCCTGTACCCCACTTTGCAGCTGAGCCACCCGTGGTGCCATGGACTTGGCTCTGGCTGCCCGCCCCAGGTGAAGCATCAAGGTCCTCCCTATTCAGAACTGAATACCTGTTGGAGAGTGAGATACACTCAGGGGGGTCTCCTGCACTACCTGTCTGATTCTTTTTGACTGGCTGATGGTCACCCATTCCATCTCTCCCTGCATACTGTTAAGCTGTGGGGCGACCACATCTATAAACGTGCTATCCATATAGCTCTCATGCTCACGAATGCACCGCAGTGTCGCCAGCTGCCATTCAAGTTCCACTGCTTTGTTGGTCAGGATGTCATCCTTCTTAAAATATAAAAGCATTGTGATGGGATCTTAAATATCTAAGCATTGACATTAGGACCTAAAAAATGATGTATCATAAGGTGGCCTTAATGCTTCAGTTTGCCATTTTTAGTAGTAGAATCATTGAAAATATGGTCTCATTAGAAAATAAATGTGAACTGAGAAAAAGGCATTATGCCCCTTCCTTAGGTTATGTATAATCTGCTGTGTCCAGCTTATTTTGTGTCACAGTAAAAGGTAGTGGAAGGATTCTCCAGCTTACTCAGTGATAAATCAAGCAGAAGTCCAGAATACCAATTATTTAATCTTGTATCCTCCATTATTCATCCTTGAACCACTGCATTCCTTGGCATGAAATTTTCTGGGGTTTCAGCTCTTCAAGAATGATCATGTCCAGCACCGTTCTCTCTGAGCGGTACATTGTCTTGCTAACAGGAGTGATAATCCTTTCCCACCCTGTCTAACCCAGCAACTTCAAACTCTATGTACACCACTTCCTCAACTCCCATATAGTTGTTTCTTTTCCCCAGTCCTCTTCATGCATTTTTAGAATGAATAAACTCTTTGCTCTGGAGCATCCACTCGGGGTGCAATTGATAAAACGTGTCTGAAATGCGCTGGACAATGTGTTGGCCTCATTGAAGTAAAGTTACGCCCAAGTTTCTGCTCAGATTAATTTGCATATGTCTGAATGCAAACTCTTCCATGAATCAGTGCAGTCGAACAGTGCTAAGGATCGTAATTGGTTAGTATCTGGAACATGGCCAATGGATCCTACAAAGTGACGGAATTAGACTAATTTACATGGAAAATGCGTTCAAGACATTGCTGCAACTGTAGAAACAGGCCAATCAGTGGTTTCAGTTGATAGCTGGCTACAGGTCTAATGTACCAAGGGCAAATCAATTGACTGAATTTGCACTCATTATAAATTACTTGAAAATTACTTTAAAAGCCTCAGTATGAGAAGTAGATCTGAGTGAGGCTTCAGTTGACTGCTGGTCACTGCAATGGCAGAATAAGGGATTGGCCTGTCGAACTAAAACGAGAAATTTAATTCAAAGGACTGAATCTTTGGAATTCTCTACCCCAGAGAGCTGCTGATGTTAAGTTGTTGAGTATATTCAAGACAAAGGTCGATAAACTTTTGGATACTAAGGGAATTAGGGGATATGGCAATAGTGTGGGAGGGTGGAGTTGAGGTAGAAGATCAGCTAAGATCCTGTTGAATGGCAGAGCAGGTTTGAAAGGCCTACTCTTCTATTTCTTATGTTCTTGTCCTTAAGGTTGGATTAATGTGACTGCAGTACCTGTACACCAAGAATCTGGGTCCAGTTTGATGAATGTACAACCAGTATAAACTTGCCGTGACGTGGCCAGTTATGTGGCTGGGGTCTGCTTCAGGAAAGTTGACTTTTAACTCATCGTTAAAGATCGCAGAAACTTGACTGCAAATGGTTATGGGCGTAACTCGTGTTTTAAGTTCTGCGATCTTTTTCGCTATTTCAGTCGATTCCACCCAGATGGTCTGATAGCTGAGCGGAAAACATGTGGAAACTCCAGGCCTCTGTACTATTCTCTGGCCACTTTCTACACATTGATCCAGTTAAAGTGAAGGAGGGCAATCCTTTTTTTCGATTTTCTTTTTACTCAGAATGACCTGCTACATTGACCAGATAAACACGTGGTACGACATGAAGTCTCACCAGGAAGTGACGAACAAACAGCTCTTTGCTGAAATCCAAAATTCTTTAGGCACGTTTGGGTTGAATGGGCTGGACAGACTGCTCTGTTTCATGATTGTTAAGGAGATCCAGGTAAGGTACCCCTAATGTAGATCTGATATTCCCACACTCTTATTTTAACTCTTGTCTGATTCTGTGTACTTGCTTAGCAATCAGTGCTTAGCAATGTGTGAGGGTTTATATTTTTTTTAACTCATGTATTTTTCCTGTTGCCTGTAGTAGCAATAATGTTTTTTTTAACTACTTTTGTGTGTTTTTCCCTGCATGAACCAATTTAGGGCAGTGTTGATAAATATATTCTGTAGCATTCAGGGACTGAAGGTGCAGTTTCCCTCCCCATGCATACATACACTTGCTGATTCCCCTTCAGTACTTCCCAAACAATTCAAGTGCATATATGATCAGCCCACTGCTAATTTTAGTATGAAATAGGAACAGCATGATGCATTTAGACATAGTAACTCCAGGTCTGTGATAATCATGCCAGGTTACCCATTTAAGACTGCAAGAGAAGAGAGAGACCTTCACTGTTATAGTTCATGCAACATTGATGTTCTATGTCCAGTGTTGCAAGGCCATAAGGAAAGCTAATAGTTTGTTGCAATGTAAAGTTAGGATAGCTCAAAATAAAATGAGACAAACAAGTCATGTGGGCTTTAACATTGCCTTGGGAAAGGTCTGGAGAAGGGACACCAGAATGATATCTAGTCACTATCTCAATGGGCTCTGGCAACTAGGGATTTTTGTCTCCAATGTTTAATTGTGGTTATCAAGGTAATGTGATGGAGGTTTTTAAAATGAGAAAGGGAATATGTCTCTTCCCACCCTAAATCCGTGACTCTTTAGATGCCCTACGCCATTTTGACAATTTGCAGTTTCCTGGCCCTAACTGCCGCCTCTTCACTATGGACGTCCAATCTCTCTACACCTCTATCCCCCACCAGGACAGTTTGAGGCCTGTTTGCTTCTTCCTTGAACAGAGGCCCAACCAGTCCCCATCCACCACCACCCTCCTCTGCCTGGCTGAACTTGTCCTCACATTGAATAACCTCTCCTTCAAGTCCACTCACTTCCTTCAAGTAAAAGGTGTTGCTATGGGTACCCACATGGATCCTAGTTATGCCTGTCTTTTTGTGGGATATGTCGAACATTCTTTGTTCCAGTCCTACTCAGGCCCCCTCCCCCAACTCTTTTTCCGGTACATTGATGACTATATCAGTGCCGTTTCCTCCTCCTGCCCGGAACTGGAAAACTTTTATCAACTTTGTTTCTAATTTCCACCCTTCTCTCACCTTTACATGGTCCATCTCCGACACTTCCCTTCCTTTCCTCGACCTCTCTGTCTCCATCTCTGGGGATAGGCTGTCTACTAGTATTCATTATAAGCCCACCGACTCCCACAGCTACCTCGACTACACCTCTTCACACCCTGCCTCCTGTGAGGATTCCATTCCGTTCTCCCAGTTTCTCTGTCTCCGATGCATCTGCTCTAATGATGCTACCTTCCACAACAGTGCTTCTGATATGTCTTTTTTCCTTAACCGAGGATTCCCCCTCACTGTTGTTGACAGGGCCCTTAACTGTATCCGGCCCATTTCGCACATCTCTACCCTCGCCCCAAACACTCCATTCAGGTGAAGCAGCGATTTACTTGTACTACTTTCAATGTAGTATACTGTATTCGCTGCTCACAATGTGGTCTCCTCTACATTGGGGAGACCAAACGCAGACTGGGTGACCGCTTTGCAGAACATCTCCGCTCAGTCCACAATCATGACCCCGAGCTTCCGGTTGCTGGCCATTTCAACACTTACCCCCCCCCCCCCCCCTGCTCTCATGCTCACATCTCTGTCCTGGGATTGCTGCAGTGTTCCAGTGAACATCAACGCAAGCTCGAGGAACAGCATCTCATTTACCGACCAGGCACACTACAGCCTACCGGAGCAAACAACGAGTTCAGTAATTTCAGAGCATGACGGCCCCCCCCCCCCCCCCTTTTTGTTTTCAGTTATTTTTTCTTTTTTTAAATTTTATTTTAGTTTGTGTCATCATTTTTTTTTTACCATGCGCCTGCCCACTTTTTTTCATGTTTGTGCTTGGAGCCAGGACTGTTCATTTTTCTGTCAATTCACACCCTCCCTGCATGAACGCTTTGTCTTTCAGCACACTGTTAACATACTGTTTGTCTTTGCTTCATGACCACCTTGTCAGTTATTCTCTGTGACCCTGTCCTATCAACACCTCTTTTGTTATCTCTTGCCCCACCCTTGCTTTATTTGCTTAAACCTTATTACATTTCTAATCTTTGCCAGTCTGATGAACGGTCACTGACCTGAAACGTTAACTCTGCTTCTCTCTCCACAGATGCTGCCAGACCTGTTGAATATTTCCAGCATTTCTTGTTGTTATTTATAATAGTTTGTAATTGGTTGGATTGGTTATTTGAGTTAGATGAGAAAAGGACAGAGGGGCATCGTTAGATAATATGAAAACACAAGGAACGATTTTAACCCTGCCTGCCCAGAGGAAACTGTCGAACAGGCAGGAGACATAGCTGCCGATGTGCCAATCCCTTCCTGCAGTTTACAATTTTAACCTGCTTGTCTGAACAGGTGAGAAACCCCTGCCAGAAAGCAACGGGATCTTTTTGTAAATATGCAGATCGGGCTGCGATGATGTCAGCTGCTGCTTCTGGACAGTCTTGGAGGGGGCATCTAAGTTAGGTCTGGAAGTTGAAATTTCCCAGGCCTCGTGCTGCCGAGGTCCAGGGTTTGACTGTTGTCTTAGCCCACGCTCACCTGATTTCCACTCGAGTCAAAATCAAGGCTATAGACTTGGGTTGGATGCTGGAAAGATCTTTCTTTTGACAGAGAAATATCAACCTCTGAAACAGATTGTCAGAGCATGCAGTATGTATGGATTCACTACCAGCTTTCCAAAGGCTGCTGGAAAAGTTCCTGAGAGTGAAACATATCTTGAGTTATAGCGGATAGGTGTGTAGGCACTTACTGCAGTCCAATGGAATTTTGTTTGAATGACTTTGGGGGTCGGAGAGAAATTTCCTCATGTTTTTTACCCCCCCTAAATTTACCTAAGTTTTTCTGCCTCTTGGGCGATTATGTGATGGGGGTGGTGTATGTATGCTGCACTGTGGACGGGACAAGCTAGATGATCTTTTCCTGTTCTTTTTCATACTTACATAGATTGGGAAAGCAATACAAATACTAATAGGGAAGAGTTTGCTCTTTGTTGAAAAATTGTAAATGGATTCTTTCTACTCTTGTTTATAATTTTGGTACAAATAGCGAAAACTTTCCATTTAGTGTTCAAATAATTAGCAGAAAGCAATGATTTAGTGCGAGGCAACTTTTAAGCAAACTAACTGCTTGTAAAATTTTTCAGTTATTGAACATGGAATGTTCTGTTCAGTCACCTAGTTTAAAGTTTTGGACAGCATTACGAAGCAGGCAGAGTTCAGTTTGCAAGATTATTGGTGCTGGTTTTGGAAAATAATTATTTTGTTTTATAGATTTTCTTAGATATGCTGCATAGAAATGTGCTAAGGGACAAGGTTATGATGGACACGATTAAACCCTTTCAGAGTCATGTCAATCCAGTAAAAGGAATTGTGGGTAAGTCATTTTGGAAAGGGAGGCTTTTGGAGGGTATATTGTATGGCAGCTTCCGGCATTATCTCATCCAACTGAATTCACAGTATTTGGTTAGTTGATAACTTTAATGTAAGTGTAAGTTACATGAATGGAAAAATAATTTGGAAAGCATTTATTAAAATTTGTCAGAGGTTTTAATTCTCCGGAGGGAAAAATTATGTG
The DNA here is from genome assembly GCF_036365525.1 of Heterodontus francisci. Classification (NCBI taxonomy): domain Eukaryota; kingdom Metazoa; phylum Chordata; class Chondrichthyes; order Heterodontiformes; family Heterodontidae; genus Heterodontus; species Heterodontus francisci. The sequence goes on along the minus strand of NC_090375.1, from coordinate 181,849,004 downwards.
AAGATTTTTTTGAAATTATTTTGTTTCTATCTTATTACTTGACAATAGTCCAAAATTTGAATTTGACTCATTTTCTGCTTCTCTACAAATGCTACCATTTCATATTTAGTGGAAGCCCAAAAGCCTGTTGATTTGAGTTTAGTTATTTCCCTTACTGTGTCCCAAACATCTGCATGTTTTTCTTGCCATAGAAAGTCAAGCCTATACACATGAGGGTATTGGATTCATATGCTGATCTCCCCCACCTCACACCCCCCACTGAGCGACATTTTCAATGACACTGCCAGATTGTGGAAAGTACAGATGGAAAACTTTCCACATTTCACAAGCATGCCACCTGAAGGAGTGAATTGCTGAGATCTAAGGAGATGTTTAATTAATCCATCTGTTCAACCAAGAAAGGGCAAGAGTAAGAAGAAACATAATTAAACTGACTGTATTATCTCAGTGTGATGTCTGGCTCTCTGTGCAACCTGAAGGTTGTGAGTTCAAATTGCTGCACTGAAGCTGAGCACCATCCTGCTGAAAAGAACAACAGTGTGGCATTATGTTTTAATTTTCTAAATCCAACTTTTAACTTTGAATAATAAACTGTGTGTTAAAATGGTATCTACCTCATCTATTAGTCACAATATTATGCTAGCCTGGAAGGGGGCACTTTGCAAAGTATAAATCAGGTTCTTCGATCTGCAGTCATATGGAATGTTCTGAAAATTAATCTTGTGTCTCATCCGAGCATTTATTGGACATGCTAGGCCTGGAAGTGATGTGACCATGTGCTTATCATGTGGCCCTATGTTCCTGACATCCCATTGTGTCTTTGAACAGTCTACATTTACAGTTCTGTATCCAGGGGTCTCTTTGGTTGTGATATATCTGTGTGTTGGCTATTTCTTGAGTTCATTTAGACCAACTGTATCATCAGATGAAGCAAGACAACTCGGTGAATGTAAAGGTGTATACTTTTTGTAAAATGCCAGCACAAGAATTTGAAAAGATTATGAAACTCAGAATGACTTCTTGCATTGGATTCACAAAAACAGTTTAATGTAATGTTTAAAGACTGAGCTGTTTTCTGAGCGGGGGCTGTTTTCTTTATAAAAGGGAAGATTATTAGTTGACCTGATAGAGATCTTTTAAGATTATGAAGGTGTTTGATAGGGCAGACATGCAGAGGAGATTTTCATCTTTGTGGGAGTCCATAAATATAAGATAGTTGCGAAGAATTCAGGAGAAACTTCTTCAGAGAGTGGTTATAATGTGGAACTTGCTACCACATGGAGTATTTGAGGTGAATAGCATAGATACATTTAAGGGGAATCTAGGTGATGTAGTAAAGAATAGAACGATGTGTTGATGGGACGAAAAGAAGTAAGGTATGAGGAGGCTTGTGTGGAACATAAACACGGCATAGATTGGTTGGGCCAATCAGCTTGTTTCTGTGCTGTAAATTCTATGTATTAAAGAAAGTCAGGTACATAGAAAAAGTCTATTCAGCCCATTGAGCCTGTACTGGCTTCCTGAAAGCTATTAACTTAGTCTTACTTTTGTTCCCTTTCTTCTTTGCCATTTAGAATCATAGAATGGTTACAGAACAGGAGACCATTTGGCCCATCGTGCCTGTGCCGGCTCTCGGCAAGAGCAATTCACCTAGTCCCATTGCTTTGCCATTTCCTCATAGCCCTGCAAATTTTTTCCCTTCAGATTTTTTTTTTCTTTTCATTATTTATCAACTTCCCTTTTAAACGTTGTTGTTGATTCTACTTCCACCACTGTTTCTGTTCTATCTTAGCAAACCTATTGTGTACAACAATTTCTCCTATTCCTTCCTTGTGTTCTTTTGGTGATGTTCTTAAGTTATGCTGTCCTGTTGTAATCTGGTTTAATTCTGTAGCAAAAGCATAGAATGTGAGATGCGCTGCATTCCATTTATTGTACATAGCCTTTGGACCATAAGTGTGGGACTGTTTGTGGAAAATGCCATTTACAATAAAGCTTGAGTAAAGGGTGTTGGGAGATGGCCTGGACTATAATACTACTTTCCATTTATCACTGTTGCATTTCCTGGTGCTTTTCTGGACGATTTGTAGAAACACTGTGGGAGTAAAACGATCCTTCAAGTAACCCCCATAATTTCTGCTCCCTTATTTTTTTATTTTATTTATTTAGAGATACAGCACTGAAACAGGCCCTTCGGCCCACTGAGTCTGTGCCGACCAACAACCACCCATTTATACTAAGGCTACAGTAATCCCATATTCCCTATCACCTACCTACACTAGGGGCAATTTACAATGGCCAATTTACCTATTACCTGCAAGTCTTTGGCTGTGGGAGGAAACCGGAGCACCCGGCGAAAACCCACGCAGACACAGGGAGAACTTGCAAACTCCACACAGGCAGAACCCAGAATCGAACCCGGGTCCCTGGAGCTGTGAGGCTGCGGTGCTAACAACTGCGCCACTGTGCCGCCCTTGTGGGCCCCTTGGAGTGTCCATCAGTGTTCGTCAGCAAAGAGTGAGTCAGGTTCCTTGCTGCTTCAGAAAGGAGAGGGGCTATGGTGATTCTGTCTAGGGGGAAAGAATAAAGGTACGTAATGTGGATGAAAAAGACTTGTGGGGGAAAAAAGCGACACAAACCTTCATTCGTGGATGCGTTAACTGTGGTTACTTTTCATTCCATCAACTTTATAGCAAATTCCAGCAAAGTTTATTCTGCTGCTGTGGCAAAAACTCAGAAGGTCTGGCCATCTTACCAGGATTCCATTCTAAAGGTATTCACTTTATATTCATACATTATGATCATGTTGGGTTTTCTATTTCAGTTGTGTTCTTTATTTTCAGAACCTTCTGTTTTATAGTAGATACAAATTTTAAAATGTGTTCTTGTTTATTTGAGTGTCAGAGCAGCAATGTGCTTTGACACTGTAAGTTAATGATCTTGCAGTTCTCCACAAGATAATCTCCTTATTCTGTCTCTGGCAAAGCAAATGAAGCTGCCGGGATGCCGATAAAAATGGCAACTGAATTGTCCAGATGCTGATTTCCACATTTCCTTAGTCATCCAGAAGGGCTTGGCCGGAGAACTGGGAGCTGGTCATTCAGCCATTCCTTCTGATGGGGAGGATTCTGACCAAAGGAGACCTTTGTGTTTTTAGTAAACATAAAAACATCACTTGGATGATCTTTTTTTGAGAGCCACCCTTGGAAGTAAGGTAAAAAGGAGCATGGAACATTAGTGCATTTTTATTAATGTGTTAATTCATTCATTACTGTTGATGGCTCAGTTTATCTCACACCCATTGGGAGAGAACAGACCCTTTTGAGGTTTTTGTCTTTCATCGTTTTTTGAGCTTTTCTGCACTATGCATCATCTGCAGCTGAGAGATGGGCATCTTATTACTTGAGAGCTTCAATGACGTCGTCTCCTGCTATTTGCAGTGTATTGCATAAAAAGTAACATTTTGAAATGGAGAGATGAATTACCTTATACTATCTGCCTGTATTATGAAAAGGAGCAGAGGATGAGGATTATAGACGAGGCTAAATTGGAGGAACGTAGAGTGTGATGTTCGGGAAAATGCTGGTTTCCAACACACTGCGTCCTTCACAACTTTGGGATGCCCCAATGTACTTTGCAGCTAATTAAGTACTTTTGAAGCTAAACCAAAATGCCGCAGATGCTAGAAATCTGAAATAGAAACAGAAAATGCTGGAAATAATCAGGTTAAGCAGCATCCTTGGAGAGGGAAGCAGAGTTAACTTTTTAGGTTGGTGATGAAAGGTCACTGTGTTTCTCTCTCCACAGATGCTGCCTAACCTGCTGTGTATTTCCAGCAGGTAAGTTTGCCAGCACTTTTCAAGTGTGGTCACTACTTTACTCACCACACGGGTCCTTGCAGGTCCGATCTTGATTTTATTTTTCACATGGCAATGCATTAGAAGGCAGTACTTCACCCCTGTGGCTTTTATGCCACTGGGTCATCCAGCCAACCTTGAATGACCTCAGTCATAAATGTCAATCCGCAGTGTATCACGGCATCAAAAAAATCCAGCCCAGTGCATTGCTGTGCAGTATTTGTGTGTGGCTTGCGCGAGTAGCCATTATATATAATTAATTAGAGAAGTTTGTTTGTCTGGCAGGGTTAGGATGGTGAGTCATGGAAACAACATTTGTTTCTTTTAAGTATTTTGCATCAATTTTGCCTGTTTAACCTAGGGCCCAAATTTAACTCGAGTCAAAACTCATTCACTTAAACTTTTAAGCTGCTTGCAATCTAAAATATTTCATAGCCTAGTTTACACATCATAAAATGTCTGATTTATTAATGAGTTTGCCAACAGTGAATTGAAATTATGTGGAATTGCAAATGAAAATCCCTGATTATTCCTCGGTTGGAAGAATTTTAAACCTATCCATTATATTTCCTACTAAGTTAAACTTGCTTTGCAGCTGATGAATACATATCCAGTAGTGAAATGTGGTCTTAATCTATTGTATTGTTAACTTGTGGGCTAAATTTTTATAATCTTGCTTATTTTCAATGTGCAGGTGGGACAGATGCAGATATTAAGGCAGCAGATTGCCAATGAACTGAGCTTTTCGTGCAAGTTTGACTCGAAGCATCTTGCAGCAGCACTGGAAAATCTCAACCAGTAAGAACACGTGTCATCCTGAATACTACAAACTAGAATGTTTATCGGAGCACAAAACTTCAGTCCCTTACATACAGCTTCCATGTGCCAATAGTACATGGAGCATTCGATGACTCTCCTGCTGATTAAAAGGGAAGGTAGCTGTGTCCGTGCAGGTCCAATCTTGATTTTTATTTTCACATGGCAATGCATTAGAAGGCATCGCTGAATGGTACTTACCAGTTGAGTTATTTCTTGCCACGAAGATCAATGTTTGGATTTTTATTTTCAGTCATTTTCACTGAGTTCTGGAATCATTTGTTTCATGGAGCTAGGCAGGAGCAGGCATTTTGGAGCCCAATGAATTGCTTTTGAAGTGTATTTACTGCTATTAAAATAGGAACAGGAGGAGTCCATTTAGCTGCTTGATCCTGTTCCACCATTCAGTGAGATTGTGGCAATAACCCCTGTTGGATCTCAGTTTTTTATGATCTCATGGGTTACACGAAAAGAGACGAAGTCCGACTAGCTTTAAGAAACTTTATTGCAGTACTTAAGTTTTCTGAAGATGTAACAATTAACAATGAACTGAACTAAAACTAAAAGCACCACACACACTAAACTAACCCTGAACTAACCCCCCCCCTGCGAACTGAACTCTTCGCGCCAAATCAAGCCTTATTATAGTTATTCATACAAATCAGTAACACCTACTCTTTGTTCCCAATTGGTCTACAAACTTCTGCAGTTTCTTGGTGTCGGAGCCTGATTGGGGTACTGCCTTGTCAATTTGTCTTAACTTCTTACTCCAATTTCCCATCCCCTTATCTCCTTGTGAACCTTTAGGCTGACTGTTATACAAAGGGTTATTATTAAGCAGTCTGCAGCTGTCCTGTTAGTTTCTGCTGATAAGTTGTCCCTACAGCACTGAATAGGCTACTATTAATTTCTGATAAGCTGTCTACTGAAGCTCTAAAGTTATTTTGTTAGTAGGCTATACTTAATTGATTAGTTCACTTTAAATGTCCCCAAGTTCTGTTCCCATAGTTCTGTTCCCACACCCCATATACCCGTCTTTGGCCCATATCCTTTAATACCTTTGGTACGCAAAAGTTTATCAATCGCAGATTTAAAATTTGGAATTGATCTGGAACCAATTTCCATCTGCAGAAGAGAATTCCAACCTTCTATCACCTTTTGTGTGTAGAAGTTTCCAAATTTCACTTCTGAAAGGTCTGGATCTAATTTTTAGACGATGTCCCCTAGTCTTAGACTTCCCAACTAGTGGAAATGGTTTTTCTCTATCTACCCTATCTGTTGTCCTTAATATCTTGAAAACTTTGATCAAATCATCCCTTAACCTTTTAACTCCCAGCGAATACAACCCTACTTTGTGTAATCTCTTCTCAGGCAAATACAACCAATCTGCTCACAGCAAGGTCCCACAAACAGCAGTGAGATATATGACGAATTAATCCATTTTGATGGCTTGCTGAATAATGTTGGCCAGGTCACTGAGAATTCCCTGCTCCTGTTTGAATACTGCCATAGGATGTTTTACATCCACCTGAACAGACAGAAGGGGGTTTGATTTAACCTTGTATCTGAAAGAAAAACAATATTAAATTACATATACTTTCAGCAGAAATCTCACATTTTTGTAATCTTTCTGTAACGTGCAGGATTGGTTTTTTTTCTTTTCAGGTCCCTGTTAGCTGACGTTGAAGCACACTATCAGGACCCTACATTGCCATACCCTAAAGATGATAACACACTATTTTATGAAATCACAGCTTACATGGAAGCTGCTGGCATTCACAACCCTCTTAGTAAAGTAAGTGGGAGGGGGAATACTTTTATGAGTTCATAAATAATCATGCAACATTCAACCTAAGCTGCTTGATGGAACATTAGAATGCTCACTATCAATGGGCTTCATGACGACAGGCCTTAGCCTTTCTCGTTTTGCCGGTACCAGTTGGGTTACTCAGTAGTGCCCTGCACTGTATTTGTGTTTCTAGGGTAGACTCATTCATTTTATACCTGCTTTAAAACTTTAGTTTTGTTAGCTGTTCTGGTTTACTGCAGGGCGTTTTGCTTATTCATACTGTTAAATGCTTCCTCACGTTGCTGACAATTGGTTTTACTGTGTGTAACTTATTGTAATGACATCTTTTCATCCGTGCCAATTTGTGGTGCGGTTCTGTTTCTGTTTTTTTTTTTCCCTGTGTTTGTTTTTCCCTCTCCCCCGCCATTTGCTGCCCCCCCCACTTGGTAACTCATGCTGGAGTCTGGATATATCAGTGGGAGTATCTCAGCCAATTAGTCATTCTCCAACATAATCCTGGACAGTGAATGCCAACAAACTGTTCAACTGTGGGACATCTCAGCTGAGATATAGCTGTGTACACATTCCCTCCCTCCTTCTGTCCAGGTTTCGTTGGTGGTGAACAGGAGTCCTTGCCTATTCTTTTACTCCTTCGCTGATTTGAGGATTCGGAGATTAGATGTGAATCTTTGTTATTGCCCCAGTTGACATTGGGTAACTCGGTATAGATCTGAAGTTTAAACCTGGGATCTTCCTTGTCAATATAGTTCAGTACCACAGCACATTTACTCACCAGCACAGGTTGGTCAGTGCGGGTGGGCCCTCATGATCAGGCACCCTGTGCCCTACAGAGGGCCGCCCCCAATGTCCCAACTATTCCCAATGCTCAACATGCCCCCCCCCCCCATCCCCCCAATCGACCACCCTTCCCTCGCCGGGGCCAGACCAATCACCCCCAGGGAGGCTACAAAAACTTACCTTTTCCCTGGGCGTCCTTCCTCTTCTTCTTGATGCTGGGTTACAGTCCCATCGTTGGCCACCGCACCCGGTGGCGCTGCTGGGACTAAGATTGGCCAGCAGCTCCATTAGGCAGAACTTCCTGCTTCAATGAGGTGGAAGTCCTGCCCAAGACCAATTAAGGGCCTGGGGACCGTAAAATGTGGTCTGGATCCCCAGGCCCGGAGGCGGGGTCGCCACCAACTTTTCACTCTGAAGTAAAATTCCGGCCTATATCCTTAGTGGTGTAAGTTGCCACATGAGACCTAACTCTCTCTTGCTATCATTAGAATGAGTTGTATTTTTATTCACTTTCTTTATTTCTAGATTTACATTACAACAAAAAGACTGCCATATTTTCCAGTGGTGAACTTCCTGTTCCTCATTTCTCAGTTGCCAAAACTGCAATACATTAAGAACCAAGGTAAAGCATTCTGTGAAATTGTTGTATGTTTTGTAAAATACACAATAGACATTTGGGGCAGGATTTTCAAAGGGCTGCGGGGTTGGGATCCAGTGCGAGTGAGATTTCAAAATCGTGGTCCTGGAGATTGTCTCGGAATCCCAACGCTTCCGGGACAGTTGTGAATTTTCAAAGGGCTAGCATTGGGTGGTGGGGGGCGCACTGGGGGGACGGGAAAAGGGCTCGCCTCCAATTAACAGCCCCATAAGCTCTTTAAGGGGCTTGTTAAGAGGCCTGTGTGGTCGTGATTAGAATTTTCAGTCTTCAGTTCGGCAAACCCGAACAGTCTGCACATTTGTGCACAGCTGTTGGGTTCGCTGTGTGTTCATGGAAACTTAATTTAAGCTAACCTTTCCTTGACCTATGTGTGCTGGTTTGAGCACTCAACCGTCATCTAGCTTGCATGGCCACTTCTATCCCCGGGGATGCTGCTGTCTCTCTAAGGAACTGCCTGCACTCTTCGGCAAGGCATTGGCAGCCCCCAAAATAGCAACTCCTTGCCTTTACCGTGGGCGCCAGGCAGGCAGCTCCCGCCTCCTGGAGGTGTTTGACGCCACTAATTGGACGCTGAGTTCGCCTCCTACCCAATTAGGACATTTACGTTTAAAAATAGTGTTGCAAGAGCGACGCAGCTCAGGCGCGGGAGAATTCATCCAGACGTTGGGTTCCTGACCTCGCTTTGAAAATGCAGCCCTTGGTGTCTCTGGTTTGAACTCTTTACAGAAACCAGAACTGGATGCTTTTGATTACTGATTTTAATTGTCAGTCACTTTTCCCATCTCTCTAATTTACTCCTTTTAATTATCCTCTGCTGCTGTCTCCTTCAGATGTTTGGGTGATTGAGTCTCAGTATGATTGATCTGATGCTGCTCTATGTTTTTCAGGGCAAGGCTGGTGAGTGCCAGTTTTAGTTTCTCCCCAGATATTAGGCAGTGCTCCATCTAGTGGCTTGGCTGGGAATTCTCAGCTCTCCTTTCGGGTCAGATGGGGCTTGCCTTTAAATATATGGCTAATCTTGTAGAATCAGAATTGCCACAGCACGGAAACAGGCAGTGTAGTCCATTAAACACTATTAAACACTGTGCCAGTGTTTAATCCCACATGCGCCACCCAGTCTAAGCTTGCTCTCTTGCTTGCTGCCCATACTGTTTCAAACCCCAATTACTTGCTGTGAGGAAGCCCAAAGTAAAAATCAGATTCTCACAGGGAGAGTAAAATTGGACGGAAAAATCAACATTTTGGGAGGCACCTCTTTCAGACCTTCTAGCCTCTGGCTCCAGAAATCTGGGAATAACTCCACCACAGTCGTTGCACAGTCCACAGAGACTATAAAATTAGGAAAACAGAATGAGGGAAAGATTCAAGGTCAACATATTGTCCAAGAAGTACAGGGAGAGACACACACACCAGCGATTATGGAGAGTCTTAAGAATCTCTGAAGAGCATTCTGGTACTATTTAGTCCCAAATATTAAAGCCTGTACATTTTCTTTTCCTGCAAGTTTGCTAACTAAGATAATCTTATGAATTATAGAGGTACAATTGAAAAGTCATAAAAAGCAGTGCATAAAGTGAGATATTTTTAATCCATATCACAGTTTAGTGCTGTAACTAACATGAAGGTGGAGACTGATGCTCACGATTGGCCCATATATTTGCTTCCAGTTATAGAAAAAATACTGGGCTGGATTTTACCAAGCTCACGCGTCTGGCTCCGTGGCGGGGTGTGGGGTGGCTGCCGGAAGATGGTAGAGGCAGAGGCCTACCGTGGAGCTCAGTCCAATTCTCCCGGCAGCAGCGAGGCTCCGTGGCAGCCACCTCTGGCGTTGGGCGACGGGACCTCAATTTCAATATTTAAATTGAGATGAATAAATTTAAAAGAAGATACCTTGAATCTTCCGGGCCTGCCGCAGTCCTCAGTGTGGCGGCCGGCACTACCACATCTTCAATTCCCTTTCTGGGGAAAGCTGGCGTGACACTGGTGGGGAGGGGGAAGGAGTTAAGATTTTCAGGGTTGGTGGCGGGGGGGTTAATGAATGGGGTCAAATAAATGTAATGAGTGTAGGGATTGGTGGAAAGGGGTGAACTTTAAACTTTGTGCAGTCTGTGGGGGTGGGAAGGTCAGATTTAAAAGTTCTGGGGAGGAAAGGGCAAATAGTTAATGTAACTGTTGGGTGGGAAAGGGAATTGTATTTGATAAATTTTGGGGGGATGTATCTTTAAAAATTTAAATACGCTGGCAGGGCTGGCTGCCCTTTAAAAATGGCGCCTGCAGACAGGCAGCTGACTCCATTGCTGGTGTCGGATAGCCCGGCCCCTACACGTGATTGGGGGAGTGGGCCGCCCCGGCTATTTAAATGAGCCGCTGCGCGTTAGATCGTGGCAGCTCTAAGGCGTGGCATTTTTTGAGCTTGCCGCCAAGAACAATGGCGGGCTGTTAAAATCCAGCTCACTGCCACCTTTATCTCCTATTGCAAATGTTTGATTGCTGTGCCAATTTGTTGAGTCATTATTCTGCTTCGCCAGAAATGATTTGGGAGCTAAACTTTTGTCACCCCAAACTGCCTCCCAGCAGGCCTGAATCCTCATTGTTGCCAAGATCTGAGAAACAGAATTATTGCAGGAGCAACTTCCCATGCTCCTATTTAGACCAAGATTCTTCTGTGCAGTTTGACCAACATTTGTTTCGACTATGAAAGCTTAAAAGTTGTTCCACATTCAGCTACACATTTGAACAGCTTTACTGATGTCACAGCATCTCCTGGTGCGGAACTAATGAAATTAAGCAACAAATGACAAGAAATTGTAACTGTCAAGTTCCTGTTTGCTTGTCGCTGCTTCTTATTGTGCTGATGAATACTGAGTGTGGAATTGCTCTCTGCCAAGTAAATAGCGGGTTTCATTCTGCTATTCCTAGTAAATTTCTGTATCTTGTGCTGCACCTAAATCAACTATGTTTGGTATGGAGAATATATATCCTATGATATTTCTCTCTCCCCACCCCACCCATCTTAATATCAGAATCTTCTGGGTGATGACTTGTAGTTCGAGTGTGTTGCAGTCTCAACGTGGGGTTAAATACCTCAGCATGGCTGTGAAATTGGAAAAGGGATACTGAAGTCTTGACTACTCAAGTCTGCAGTAAGTCATCTTCACCAAAATCTAATTTGTTTATATTGATCAAGAATGTTTTCCATGGTAAACACAGTTGACATTATGTACAGAATTAAGCCAAATACACAGGGTTTGATTTTAATTTCTGTAGTGCCACTGGTGATTAGTATGAGTGCTGCATCTGCAGCGTTACCAGAGAAAATGGGCGGCACAGTGGCGCAGTGGTTAGCACCGCAGCCTCACAACTCCAGCGACCCAGGTTCAGTTCTGGGTACTGCCTGTGCGGAGTTTGCAAGTTCTCCATGTGACCGCGTGGGTTTCCGCCGGGTGCTCCGGTTTCCTCCCACAGCCAAAGACTTGCAGGTGATGGGTAAATTGGCTGTTGTAAATTGCCCCTAGTGTAGGTAGGTGGTAGGGGAATGGTGGGGATGTGGTAGGGAATATGGGGTTAATGTAGGATTAGTATAAATGGGGTGGTTGTTGGTCGGCACGGACTTGGTGGGCCGAAGGGCCTGTTTCAGTGCTGTATCTCTAAATAAAATAAAATGAAAAATAAATAAAAATAGGCCAACAATTTGGATGACATTTTGCAGTCAGATCCAAAGTAATATTACCAGAAAGCTGAGAATGTCAATTTGCCTGTTTCCTCAGTTGGAAATGATGTATAATGAAATTAAAGACTATAAAAATTAATTTAAAAATTGAGAAACATTAGTGGAGTGTGTATTGCTTTCAATGGGAATCCAGAGAATACTGTAAATTTTAAAAAATCTAGCACGTATGTCTTGGTTCTAGTATCTGCAGATGGTGTTGCAGTATTGCAGGTCTTATGTCCGAGACGAAAATTAAAAAAGGATTTTTTTAAAGTCTCAAATAATCAACATGTAAAGCATTAGAATAATTTGACTGTTCCATTGCCTTTTGTTCTGTGTGCAGGAATGTTGTGTAAAAAATCCACGGATCCCATAGATTGGCCACCTCTGGTAGTTGGACTTGTCACTCTGCTGAAGCAGTTCCACTCACGTTACACGGAGCATTTTCTGGCCTTAATTGGCCAGTTTGTTCGCTCCACAGTGGAGCAGTGCACCACCAGGTAAGGTGGGGGAAGACCCAGTGCTGGCACACTTTACATGCTGAACTGTTTCATAAAACAGTTAAATGGTTAAGATTCTGATTTTCATTAAGGACGCTACAGTTCTGAGGCCAAAACAAATTTAATTTGCAAAGTTCAGCCTCAAGCTGAAATTTCTGCATTTTATTGCAATAATTTTAAATGTGTGGTATATAAACTTTTTAACTCAGATATTTTTAACCCAGGGATGCTTTTCTTTTTGCTTATTTAGCCAGAGAATTCCAGAAATGCCTGCAGATGCTGTCGCTGCCTTGATGTTCTTGGAGAATTATGTTTATTACACAAAACTACCCAGAAAGGTAGAGAAATGTTCATTAACATGAATATTGCACAACATCAGGAAGGAGTTATGCTACACTGGATTAAGATGATGGTCCTTTAGCTGTGGAATTCTAGAATTCCAGCTGGCTCAGATAGATTTCTTTTCTGGTCCAGTGAGTAACAGAGCACGATTTTCAGTGCTAATTTATCTATCTGAGGGAGGGTGCAACTAGTATGTAGGAAAATGTGAGAACCTGATAACCAAAATGTCCTTGCTTAATTGTTCTGGTAGGCTAAACTGCTGGTGTACAGCAGTCCATAAGAAGATTTGACCAACATTGTTTTAATTTCCTTGCTAGGTTGTGGAAGCTCATGTCCCTAGTTTCATCTTTGATGAGTTCAGGACGATTCTATAATGATTTCGGAGATGAAGATATTACCCTGCAATGAAGTGAAGCAGAGTGTGTACTAATGTCCATGAAATGTTGGAATCTTTTTGGTTAACATAAATAAGTCTGTGTCGGGCAGTACTAAAGCACTAAAAGGGTGAAATTCCTCCTGTTGAGAATTTTACTGAAAAAGGAAATTGTGAGAATACAGAAGAGATCCCATGTTGTACTTGAAATGACTTGGTAACATTATCTGCTGAATCCTCTTTTTTTAAAAAAAAACTCACAGCTCCAAGATATACATAACCTAAATTCTGATTCAAGTAAGTTGTGAAAACATTTTTTTTACTTGAAGTATTAACAAACACAATTTCATGGCTACAATGTATTACATTCTAGTGAGCTGTAAGTTATGAAAAATAATGTTTTTGTTTAAAACATTACCATTTGTAGTCCGTTTAAAAACTGGAACTTCAAGCAAAATTGAAAGAATTACCCTGTTTAGGAAGGGAAAAAGTTGCTGTTCCTTCAAACAAAATACATTTTTACATTAGAAATGTAGGAGATTTTTGACTGTACAGCTGACCATTAAAAGTTCTTTCTGATTATGCACTGTGTTGGAAGATTCAGTAGTTTTCCAAGATATACTGTAGTGCAAATTAAATACTGTCCCACAAACAACGTACAGTTGGTAGGGATTTCACTTAAAGGAATTTTTGTCTTTATTCCTTTTGATTTGGATGCTAGTAAATGGTAATGCAGGCAGAGGTCTCGATGATGCCAGAAAGTAAAAAGCAACCTCCAACATGACTTTTAGCTTTACTGCATGATTAATCAAAGTTGTTTTGTTGTCTTGCATTAACATCTTAACTTAGTTTAAGAATAGTTAACATTCTGTGTTGTGCTGACCATTTATTAAAAAGGGAAAATAATTACAGGATACATTTTCCATATAATGCACTTGCATATGAACATATGAATTAGGAGCAGGAGTAGGCCACTCGGCCCCTCGAGCCTGTCCGCCATTCAACAAGATCATGGCTGATCAGATTGTAACCTCAACTCCACATTCCCGCCTACCCCCGATAACCTTTCACCCCCTTGCTTATCAAGAATCTATCTAACTCTGCCTTAATGATATTCAAAAACTCTGCTTCCGCCGCCTTTTGAGGCAGAGAGTTCCAAAGACCCACGGCCCTCTGTCTTAAATGGGTGACCCCTTATCTTTAAACATTGACACCTAGTTCTAGATTCTGCTACTAGGGGAAACATCCTTTTCACATCCACCCTGTCAAGACCCCTCAGGCTCTTGTATGTTTCAATCAAGTCGCCTCTTACTCTTCTAAACTCACACGGATACAAGCCTAGCCTGTGCAACCTTTCCTCATATAAGACAACCCATCCATTCCAGGTATTTGTCTAATAAACCTTCTCTGAACTGCTTCCAAGGGATTTACATCTTTCCTTAAATGAGACCAATATTGTACACAGTACTCCAGATGTGGTCTCACCAATACCCTGTATATCTGAAGCATAACCTCCCTACTTTTGTATTCAATTCCCCACACAATAAATAACATTCTATTAGCTTTTCTAATTATGTGCTGTACCTGCTTACTAACCTTTTGTGATTCATGCACTAGGACACCCAGATTCCTCTGCATCTCAGAGCTTTGCAATCTCTCACCATTTAGATAATATGCTGTTTTATTTTTCCTGCCAAAATTGACAATTTCATATTTTCCCACATTATACTCCATTTGTCAGATCTTTGCCCACTCACTTAACGTATCTATGTCCCTTTCTAGCCTCCTTATGTCCTCTTCCCAACCTATTTTCCTACCTATCTTTATCTCATCAGCAAATCTAGCGACCATATATTCTGTCCCTTCATCCAAACCATTTATATAAAGGCTGCATTTGCTGACAACGCTACCGCTAGGTGGCGCTGCTGTGGCACATGCGCAAATGCAGCATGTGCCACTAAAACGTCACAGTCTGCGACTTTAGGCAGCTTCCAGGACTAAAGATGGCGCTGCTCAAATAATCACACGGAGGCAACCTGGCAGCACACACATGGCTGGAGTGAGACAGCGGGGGAGCGGAGCGGCCGCGGAGTGGGCAAGCGAATGGACCGGGGAGGAGCAGAGCGGCCGGAGAGAGGCGGGGGAGGGAGGAGGAGTGCGTTTTTCTGTGCATGTGCCATAAACTTGCAACAGCAAAAGACGTACCGGCCGGTCTCCGCACCCGGCGACACCAAGGTCTTTGGCTGCTCGCTCCCTGAGGCTCTCTACGGCCTCTCGCTTCCGGCCCCCGCCATCCAGCCGTTCCCTCCAGCCGCTCTCTCCCCTACTTCTCAACTGTACTGTAGGCATTCCAGCTGTCTGGTCCCTGCCTTTTGCATCCCCCTCTTCAGGAACTTCTGAATTTAATTCCCTCCCACTACATGCCCACCCCCATCTCCCCTCTTTTCCCCCCGCCCCCCCAAGGACCACACCGCAGTTGAATATCTGAAGTGCAGTTGCAAAGTCGGGAAAATAGCATCAAAAACCTAAACAATTCCAGGTTTAATTATTGAGAAATGTTATTAAGTACATTAAGCATTCGAGGCACTGCTGTGCATGGATATATAAGCGTTGTGTCGCCAGCATTCCCGTGACACAGACCGGCCGAGTCTCTGCTATGCAGAACTAAAGAGATTGTTCCTGGAGAGCCTTGTGGTGAATGAACGCTTGGCTCTCTATTCCACTACTGTATTGTCCATCTGAAGAAGGCAAAGTCACGAGTCTGAGCTCAGTCTATTCTTGGTGAATGTTCCCCAAGCGCGTACCAATGTGCGCTCCCACTTCATCCATAAATGCAGGGTTCCTTTTCACATCGTGACAAGCTCCGCAGCATGATCCAGTTGCCTTCGTTGCTTGAATGCTGACCTTAAGTCTCAAGGATTGTTTTCTCGACGGCATGTTTTACATGAAAAGAAATAAAGCAAATCAGTGTCAGAGCTTGCCTCCCTCCATCCACTGAAATTACTGTTGCGCACACCTTTTTAAGTTCTGCAGTGAAGGCACCAATTGATAACATCGCCAATGGAACACTTATTACCCACCTCAGATGCAGGAATCAGCACATCCTTGCGTCCTCTCCTGCACTGCCTCCTTTGCTTGAATGCTGTCCTTGAGTCTCAAGGATTGTTTTCTCAAGGGCACGTTTTACATGAAAAGAAATAAGGAAAGAACATCAGTGTCAGAGCTTCCCTCCCTCCAATGAAATTACTGTTGAACATGCTTTATGTTCTGCAGTATAGGCATGTACTGATAACACCGCCAATGAATCACTTAGTACCCACCTCGGCTGTAGGAGTCAGGATGATGTTACTGCCCCTATCTCGTGATGGTTCAATGCTGCTCTCAGGGAAAACATGAATGATGTGAGGGTGCTGGAAAAAGAAGCACATTTCTTTTGGATTATGAACATAAAGCAGGCCATTTAGCCCAGCTGTTTCCTGCTAGTGGTTATGCTACTCCTCCGCCTGCCCATCCGCTCCCATTTAATCCAGCCTACTACTATCAGCATCACCTTCCATTTCTTTCGCGGTTATCTACCTTTGCCTTAAAGCAACATTGAGGATGGAGAACAGTGTGTTGTGGCTGCATTCCCACCTAACCAGTTGTGTACGCAGCAAGAGCATTCACATTTGTGCTACCACTAGACACGGCATGCTTGTTTCTTTCAGTGCTCAGTTTCTTCTTGCTGAATGTTCCCCAAGTGCTTGACCGCTTTGGACGCCCTCTCTGCTTGACAGTTGCAGCTGGCAATTGCGGAGTCTCACAAGGCTCTGCATGGTTGTTTCAAGGGCGGATGGGGAAACAGGTGGCTGTGTGTCCATGTGCACTGCTCTGATGGGTGCAGGAACAGAGCAACTTACAGCAGGGACTGGAGCACATGTACTGCCTGCACACAGCCCCAGACAATGGAAAGGGTTTTAGTGCAGTGCAGTGGACTGGAGCACATGCAGTGCCCAGACAATGGAAATGTTTTCAGAGCAACTTACAACAGGGACTGGAGCACATGCAGTGCCCCAGACAATGGAAATGTTTTCAGAGCCAATTACAACAGGGACTGGAGCACATTTACTGCCTGCATACAGCCCCAGACAATGGAAAGGGTTTTAGTGCAGTGCAGTGGACTAGAGCACATGTCATGCCCCAGATAATGGAAATGTTTTCAGAGCAATTTACCTTGGAGCAATCTCCTCTTTCTAATAAAAATGAAGCAGACTGAAATCTCCGAAACGACTAAATAATTGTGATAAAATGCGAGAAAAGGCCTGACGAAACCTCTCCTCCTTCCACTTTCAGAAACTCGTGCCGAAGCTTGACGCATGCATGATTATCCGAAGGTTGACGCATGCATGAATACCCGTTGGCGTTGCATAAAGCGCATGTGCAGAGGCTGACCAGGCGTGTTGGCCGAAGATGCACATGTCACGCGATGACGTCATCGGCACATGCGCTAACCAAGCCGGAACGCAGTGCATGCGCAGAGAGCAGGAGACCGTCTGCGCATGTGCGCACCGCAGCGCAGCCTGCTGACGTCAGTGGCGGCCAGCGTTGTCAGGAATCACTTTGTTATATAAATTTTAAAAGGTTGAGGCCCCAGCAGTGATCCCTGTGGCACACCACTTGTTGTATTTTGCCAACCAGAAAATGACGCATTTATGCCGACTCTGTTTCCTGTTAGCTGGCCAATCTCCTATCCATGCCAATAAATTATTTCCCCACCCCCATCCCACACCATGAGCTTTTATTTTCCACAATAACCTTTGATGTTGTTACAACTGAGGCAGGAGGGGTGCACTGTCTTTTCTAGTTCCACTTCTTCACGGGTCACAATATATGTTTAATTGTTTACCCAGTTAACGGTACAGCCAATCATACACTTTTTTTTGCAATCCCAGAATAAAATACACCAACCAGGTTCTTTAATGAGCTACAAAATTATCAGTTTATTACGAAAGAAGACTTAACCAGCAACGAAGCAAAGGATGAACACAGATTAAAATACGAAAGTTCCCTCTTTAAATTCCTCAATTACACTCTGTCTCTCTCACACTGACTCTCACGCACACAAACACACTGGAAAAATACAGAAATGCTCTCTGCAGAGGTCTGTTACAAAAAAAGACAAAGAATAAAAGACCACTTTCGCCAAATACTTGCTAATTCTTGACAAAAAAAAGATATGGAAGGAAGTCAGTTGTCCTTTTTTTTTTGGTCTGACGTCCGGGTATACGGAGTCAGGTCACTGGGATTGTTTCAGAAGCGGTTCTGGAGATGTTGACAATTATTCTAGTAGGCTTTCCAGGAGAAATGTGGCATCAGGCTTTTTCACCAGCACACACTTGAATTGCAGGATTTTTCTCAGCTTCTCAGGAACTATGCAGCACCAGGGATTTTAGTGCTCTCATGCTGGATTTTTGCAGGATTTCTTCAAAGAGGTAGAGAAGGTGGTGAGCTGGATGGTTTCTTTTTCCTTGGCAGGAAAACCCCAACTTTCTTCAAACTGTTCACACCCCAACTGACCTGAAAACAATATCCAAACCCCAAAGAGAGTCGACTTCCTGACCTCCATAAACCTTGACATGTGTCTTCCCTGTAACCATTTTTCCCTAAGTCACCAAGGGTTCTGTTGTTTACTGAGCCCAAATCACAGGTGGTTTCCAGCACAGGTCGTTTTCAAACAACATCTCAAGTGTCTTTTCGGTGAAATTGATTTAAAAAAACACATCCATGGAATCGTTTCAGTTTTAACAGAAATCTTCCAAAAAAAAATATTAAAAGAAGCACATTTGTAACAATGTGGCACCTTATCAAATGTCTTCTGGAAATTTAAGTACAGTACATCCAACTGTTCCCTTTTATCCACAGCACATGTTACTTCTAAGAACTTGCTCCTTCATATGCCCCGGGGCCGCCTTTTAAATAGCCAACTACTTTTGAAGCAGCTCTTACAAATTCTGGTTTACCTTTCATCAGTTCGGAAAACATGCTTCAATTTGAAAAGGGGGAAGTTGCTGTTCTGTATCAAGAAAGTCAGAAGGTTTCTCTGCAGAGACTTGCTGATGGAAATTTCATCACAGGAAGCAATTGATTTGATCTCTAAATGATATGACTTTTATCCAATAGGTTTACTCCAAGCTTCTGCTGCAGCTGAAGCCTGCTTATAGATCAAATAGTAGACCCTAGATGTAAAATTGGTCATTGACGTCAAGAAAATTGGGTGAGGTGCAGACCTGGCTGCCAATTATTGCCAGTTTTGTTGTATCTCCAAAAGCAATTTCACCCCACCTTTATCTCTTAATCTGTACACACTAGCCTAAAATGAAGCACCATGGATGAGTAAAGAGATAAGGTCAAAATTGAAAAAAAGGAAAATACATACGCCAAGTACATAGCTAACAATGGACAAGATAACAAAAGGAAATATGTAAAGGTTAGGAAAGAAGTTTTAAAAAAAAAAGGAAAGCAAATGAACTACAAGATTAAATTATCAAGGAATATTAAGAAAAATTCAACAGACACATCAATACCAAAGGAAAAATTAGAATGAGGACAATTAAGCGATGAACAACATAAACTGCAGGTATTGACAGTGTTACAACCGAGGTGGGAGCAGCGCACTGCTAATTCCGTCCCACTTCTCCACAGGTCACAACATATTTTTCTAAAAATTTTCCCACTTACTGAAACAGTCAGCAGATACACTATTTTCCCCAGAATCGATCACACTAACCAGGTTTCTTTACTGAACAACAAAATTAACAGTTTAAACAAAGAACAAAGAAAATTACAGCACAGGAACAGGCCCTTCAGCCCTCCAAGCCTACGCCGATCCAAATCCTCTATCTAAACATGTCGCCTATTTTCTAAGGTTCTGTATCTCTTTACTTCCTGCCCATTCATGTATCTGTCTAGATACATCTTAAAAGGCGCTATCGTGCCCGCGTCTACCACCTCCGCTGGCAATGCGTTCCAGGCACCCACCACCCTCTGCGTAAAGAACTTTCCACGCATATCCCCCCTAAACTTTTCCCCTTTCACTTTGAACTCGTGTCCCCTTGTAATTGAATCCCCCACTCTGGGAAAAAGCTTCTTGCTATCCACCCTGTCTATACCTCTCATGATTTTGCACACCTCAATCAGGTCCCCCCTCAACCTCCGTCTTTCTAATGAAAATAATCCTAATCTACTCAACCTCTCTTCATAGCTAGCGCCCTCCATACCAGGCAACATCCTGGTGAACCTCCTCTGCACCCTCTCCAAAGCATCCACATCCTTTTGGTAATGTGGCGACCAGAACTGCACGCAGTATTCCAAATGTGGCCGAACCAAAGTCCTATACAACTGTAACATGACCTGCCAACTCTTGTACTCAATACCCCGTCCGATGAAGGAAAGCATGCCGTATGCCTTCTTGACCACTCTATTGACCTGCGTTGCCACCTTCAGGGAACAATGGACCTGAACACCCAAATCTCTCTGTACATCAATTTTCCCCAGGACTTTTCCATTTACTGTATACTTCACTCTTGAATTGGATCTTCCAAAATGCATCACCTCGCATTTGCCCTGATTGAACTCCATCTGCCATTTCTCTGCCCAACTCTCCAGTCTATCTATATTCTGCTGTATTCTCTGACAGTCCCCTTCTCTATCTGCTACTCCACCAATCTTAGTGTCGTCTGCAAACTTGCTAATCAGACCACCTATACTTTCCTCCAAATCATTTATGTATATCACAAACAACAGTGGTCCCAGCACGGATCCCTGTGGAACACCACTGGTCACACGTCTCCATTTTGAGAAACTCCCTTCCACTGCTACTCTCTGTCTCCTGTTGCCCAGCCAGTTCTTTATCCATCTAGCTAGTACACCTTGGACCCCATGCGCCTTCACTTTCTCCATCAGCCTACCATGGGGAACCTTATCAAACGCCTTACTGAAGTCCATGTATACGACATCTACAGCCCTTCCCTCATCAATCAACATTGTCACTTCCTCAAAGAATTCTATTAAGTTGCTCCCAGAGCTCCCTGGATGATGAAAGAGTTAGAGAATAAGATGAAGCATAAAAAGGATGTGTATGACAGATATCAGGTTACTAATACAATGAGAACGAGGCTGAATATAGTAATTTTGGCGGGGAAGTGAAAAAGGAAATAAGAGGTAAGGGAAGTGTATGAGAAAAGTCTGGCAGCTAACATAAAAGGGAATGCAAAAGTCTTCGATAGGCATATAAATAGTAAAAAGTTACTAAGAGGAGGGATGGGGCTGATTAGGGACTAAAAAGGGATTTAAGCATGGAGGCAGAGGGCTGAGGTCATCTGTCATCAGTCTCACCAAGGAAGAAGCTGCTGACAAAGTCATAGTGAAAGAGGACGTAGTTGAGACACTGGATGGGCTAAAAATTGAAAAAGAGGAGGTATGAAAAAAGTTGGCTACATTTAAAGTTGTCACCAGGACCAGATGAGATGGATCCAAGGATGCTGAAGGAAGTGAGGGTGGAAATTGTGGAGGCACTGGCCATAATCTTCCAAACCTAGTCAGATATGGGGAGAATTGCAAATGTTGCACCCTTGTTCAAAAAAGGGTGTAAGGATAAACCCAGCAACTACAGGCCAGTCAGTAGTGGGAAAGGTAGTGGGAAAGCTTTTAGAAATGATAATCTGGGACAAAATTAACAGTCATTTGGACAAAACTGGATTAATTAAGAAAAGCCAGCATGGACAGAAGCAGAGGTACGGAGCGAACTTACAGCTGGGAGGTCAATTTCAGTGAAAGTTAAAAGTTAATTCCCTTTTGTTTTCGGAGGACCAGGGGACTGCTGGGTAAGTGAAAACTATATATTTGGGTGGTGGCTGTACCCGAGGCACTACACGTGTAGTGTCTCCCACCCACCCTCCTCCTCTAACCAAAAAAAAGGACTCTTGTGTGTTGATAAGGTAAGCTTTTTATTTAAAAAGTTCTGTCCGTCGGACTGCTAAGCTAACAAGTTTTGACTTTTTTTTGGGGTTTTTCAGTAGATTTGTTGGGAATTTAGAATAGTGGGAATGGAGGTTAAGGCAGTTGTATGTTCCTCCTGCAGAATGTGGGAGGTAAGGGTCGCCAAGAGTGTCCCTGCTGACTGCATCTGCGGGAAGTGCACCCAACTCCAGCTCCTCAAGAACCGCGTTAGGGAACTGGAGCTGGAGCTGGATGAACTTCGGATCATTCGGGAGGCGGAGGGGGTTATTGAGAGGAGTTATGGGGAGGTAGTCACAGCTCAGGTAAAAGAAGTAGGTAGATGGGTTACCGTCAGGGGAAGGAGAGGGAACCAGCAGGCAGTGCAGGGATCCCCTGTGGCCGTTTCCCTCAACAACAGGTATACCGTTTTGGATACTGTTGCGGGGGACGACTTACCAGGGGTAAGCAATGGGGTACAGGTCTCTGGCAGAAAGTCTGTCCCTGTTGCTCAGAAGGGAAGAGGAGCAGAGCATTAGTCATTGGGGACTCCATAGTTAGGGGAACAGATAGGAGGTTCTGTGGGAACGAGAGAGACTCACGGTTGGTGTGTTGCCTCCCAGGTGCCAGGGTTCGTGATGTCTCGGATCGTGTTTTTGGGATCCTTAAGAGGGAGGGGGAGCAGCCCCAAGTCGTGGTCCACATAGGCACCAACGACATAGGTAGAAAGAGAGATGGGGATTTAAGGCTGAAATTCAGGGAGCTAGGGTGGAAGCTTAGAGCGAGAACAAACAGAGTTGTTATCTCTGGGTTGTTGCCCGTGCCACGTGATAGCGAAGCGAGGAATAGGGAGAGAGAGGAGTTGAATACATGGCTGCAGGGATGGTGCAGGAGGGAGGGTTTTGGTTTCCTGGATAATTGGGGCTCTTTCTGGGGTAGGTGGGACTTCTACAAACAGGATGGTCTTCACCTGAACCAGAGGGGTACCAATATCCTGGGGGGGAGATTTGCTAGTGCTCTTCGGGGGGGTTTAAACTAATTCAGCAGGGGAATGGGAACCTAAATTGTAGTTCCAGTGTACAGGATGTTGAGAGTAGTGAGGTCAGGGATAAGGTTACAAGGACGCAAGAGGGCACTGGCAAGCAAGAACTTGGTTTAAAGTGTGTCTACTTCAACGCCAGGAGCATCCGGAATAAGGTGGGTGAGCTTGCAGCATGGGTTGGTACCTGGGATCTCGATGTAGTGGCCATTTCGGAGACATGGGTAGAGCAGGGGCAGGAATGGATGTTGCAGGTTCCGGGATTTAGATGTTTCAGTAAGAACAGAGAAGATGGTAAAAGAGGAGGGGGTGTGGCATTGTTAATCAAGGAGAGTATTACAGCGGCAGAAAGGACGTTTGAGGACTCGTCTACTGAGGTAGTATGGGCCGAGGTTAGAAACAGGAGAGGAGAGGTCACCCTGTTGGGAGTCTTCGATAGACCTCCAAATAGTTCCAGAGATGTAGAGGAAAGGATAGCGAAGATGATTCTCGACAGGGGCGAGAGTAACAGGGTAGTTGTTATGGGGGACTTTAACTTTCCAAATATTGACTGGAAATACTATAGTTCGAGTACTTTAGATGGGTCAGTTTTTGTCCAGTGTGTGCAGGAGGGTTTTCTGACACTGTATGTAGACAGGCCAACCAGGGGCAATGCCACATTGGATTTGGTACTGGGTAATGAACCCGGCCAGGTGTTAGATTTAGATGTAGGTGAGCACTTTGGTGATAGTGATCACAATTCGGTTAGGTTTACCTTAGCGATGGGCAGGGACAGGTATATACCGCAGGGCAAGAATTATAGCTGGGGGAAAGGAAATTATGATGCGATTAGGCAAGATTTAGGATGCGTAGGATGGGGAAGGAAACTGCAGGGGATGGGAACAATCGAAATGTGGAGCTTATTCAAGGAGCATATACTGCGTGTCCTTGATAAGTATGTACCTGTCAGGCAGGGAGGAAGTTGTCGAGCGAGGGAGCCGTGGTTTACTAAAGAAGTTGAAGCGCTTGTCAAAAGGAAGAAGAAGGCTTATGTTAGGATGAGACGTGAAGGCTCAGTTAGGGCGCTTGAGAGTTACAAGCTAGCCAGGAAGGATCTAAAGGGAGAGCTAAGAAGAGCGAGGAGAGGACACGAGAAGTCATTGGCGGATAGGATCAAGGAAAACCCTAAGGCTTTCTATAGGTATATCAGGAATAAAAGAATGACTAGAGTTAGATTAGGGCCAATCAAGGATAGTAGTGGGAAGTTGTGTGTGGAATCAGAGGAGATAGGGGAAGGGTTAAATGAATATTTTTCGTCAGTATTTACAGTAGAGAAAGAAAATGTTGTCGAGGAGAATACTGAGATTCAGACTACTAGGCTAGATGGGATTGAAGTTCACAAGGAGGAGGTGTTAGCAATTTTGGAAAGTGTGAAAATAGATAAGTCCCCTGGGCCAGATGGGATTTATCCTAGGATTCTCTGGGAAGCCAGGGAGGAGATTGCAGAGCCTTTGTCCTTGATCTTTATGTCGTCATTGTCGACAGGAATAGTGCCGGAAGACTGGAGGATAGCAAATGTTGTCCCCTTGTTCAAGAAGGGGAGTAGAGACAGCCCTGGTAATTATAGACCTGTGAGCCTTACTTCGGTTGTGGGTAAAATGTTGGAAAAGGTTATAAGAGACAGGATTTATAATCATCTTGAAAAGAATAAGTTCATTAGCAATAGTCAGCACGGTTTTGTGAAGGGTAGGTCGTGCCTCACAAACCTTATTGAGTTTTTCGAGAAGGTGACCAAACAGGTGGATGAGGGTAAAGCAGTGGATGTGGTGTATATGGATTTCAGTAAGGCA
Organism: Heterodontus francisci; assembly: GCF_036365525.1. Taxonomy (NCBI): domain Eukaryota; kingdom Metazoa; phylum Chordata; class Chondrichthyes; order Heterodontiformes; family Heterodontidae; genus Heterodontus; species Heterodontus francisci. Next base: position 181,824,321 of record NC_090375.1, on the reverse strand, counting down.
TTTGATAAGATTCCCCACGGTAGGCTATTGCAGAAAATACGGAAGTATGGGGTTGAAGGTGATTTAGAGCTTTGGATCAGAAATTGGCTAACTGAAAGAAGACAGAGGGTGGTGGTTGATGGCAAATGTTCATCCTGGAGTTTAGTTACTAGTGGTGTACCGCAAGGATCTGTTTTGGGGCCACTGCTGTTTGTCATTTTTATAAATGACCTGGAAGAGGGTGTAGAAGGGTGGGTTAGTAAATTTGCGGATGACACGAAGGTCGGTGGAGTTGTGGATAGTGCCAAAGGATGTTGTAGGGTACAGAGGGACATAGATAGGCTGCAGAGCTGGGCTGAGAGATGGCAAATGGAGTTTAATGCGGAAAAGTGTGAGGTGATTCACTTTGGAAGGAGTAACAGGAATGCAGAGTACTGGGCTAATGGGAAGATTCTTGGTAGTGTAGATGAACAGAGAGATCTTGGTGTGCAGGTACATAAATCCCTGAAAGTTGCTACCCAGTTTAATAGGGCTGTTAAGAAGGCATATGGTGTGTTAGCTTTTATTAGTAGGGGGATCGAGTTTCGGAGCCACGAGGTCATGCTGCAGCTGTACAAAACTCTGGTGAGACCGCACCTGGAGTATTGCGTGCAGTTCTGGTCACCGCATTATAGGAAGGATGTGGAAGCTTTGGAAAGGGTGCAGAGGAGATTTACTAGGATGTTGCCTGGTATGGAGGGAAGGTCTTACGAGGAAAGGCTGAGGGACTTGAGGTTGTTTTCGTTGGAGAGAAGGAGGAGGAGAGGTGACTTAATAGAGACATATAAGATAATCAGAGGGTTAGATAGGGTGGATAGTGAGAGTCTTTTTCCTCGGATGGTGATGGCAAATACGAGGGGACATAGCTTTAAGTTGAGGGGTGATAGATATAGGACAGATGTTAGAGGTAGTTTCTTTCCTCAGAGAGTAGTAGGGGCGTGGAACGCCCTGCCTGCAACAGTAGTAGACTCGCCAACTTTAAGGGCATTTAAGTGGTCATTGGATAGACATATGGATGAAAATGGAATAGTGTAGGTCAGATGGTTTCACAGGTCGGCGCAACATCGAGGGCCGAAGGGCCTGTACTGCGCTGTAATGTTCTAAAAAGGCAAATTGTGTTTTTAAAAAACAGTCAAGTTAGTTAATGAGGTTGAAAAGGGTAATGAGGTTAGAAGCATAGAACCATAAAAATGTTATGGCACAGAAAGAGGCCACTCAGCCAATTGTGTCTGCGCCGGCTGTAAAAGCTAGTTGCTCAATATAATCCCACTTTCCAGCACCTGGTCTGTAGTCTTGCAGGTTGCAGCACTTCAGGTGCAAGTCCAGGTCCAGGTCCAGGTACCTTTTAAATAAGTGGAAGGTTTCTGCCTCCACCACTGATCCGGGTAGCGAATTCCAGTCACCCACCACCCTCTGGGTGAAAAAGTTTTTCCTCATGTCCCCTCTAATCCTTTTACCAATCACCTAAATCTGTGTCCCCGGTAATTGACCTCTCCGCGAGGGGAAACAGGTCCTTCCTTTCTATCTAGGCCCCTCATAATTTTGTACACCTCAATTAAGTCATCCCTTAGCCTCCTCTGTTCTAAGGAAAACAATCCTAGCCTATCCAATCTTTCCTCATAGCTGAAACTTTCAAGCCCTGGCAACATTCTTGTAAATCTCCTCTGTACTCTCCCCAGAGCAATTATGTCCTTCTTGTATTGTGGTGACCAGAACTGTAAGCAATACTCCAGCTGTGGCCTAACCAGTGTTTTATAGAGTTCCAACATTACATACCTGCTTTTGCATTCCATATGCTGCCTTCACCACTTTATCTACCTGTCCTGCCACCTTCAGGGATGTGTGGACACATACTGCAAGGCCTCTCACTTCTTCTACCCTCTCAATATCCTCCCATTTATTGCGTATTCCCTTGCTTTGTTTGCCCTCCTCAAATGCATTACCTCACACTTCTCAGGATTGAATTCCATTTGCTACTTTTCCGCCCACTCAACCAAACCATTGATAGCATTCTGGACTCTACAGCTATTCTCTTCACTATCAACTACACGGCCAATTTTTGTCATCTGCAAATTTCCCAATCATGCCTCCCACATTTAAGTCCAAATCATTAATATATACCACAAACAGCAAGGGGCCCAACACTGAGCCCTGTGGAATGCCACTGGAAACTGCCTTCCATTTGCAAAAACATCCATCAACCATTATCCTTTGTTTCCTGTCACTGAACCAACTTTGGATTCAATTTGCCACATTCCCCTGTATCCCATGGGCTTTTATTTTTCTGACCAGTCTACTATGTGGGACCTTGTCAAATGCCTTACGAAAATACATGTAGACTACATCCACTGCACTACCTTAATCAGTCCTCCTTGTTACTTCCTCAAAAAATTCAGTTAGTAAGACACAACCTTCTCTTAACAAATGCATGCTGAATATCCCTGATTAATCCGTGCCTAAGTGGCAGTTTATTCTATCTCTCAGAATTGATTCTAATAATTTACCCACCACCAATGTCAGACCGACCGACCGATAATTATTTGGCCTATCCCTTGCACCCTTTTTAAATAATGCTGCAACGTTCACAGACCTCCAGTCCTCTGGTACCTCGCCTGTATCTAGTGAAGATTTGAAGGTGATCCTCAAAGCATCCACTATTTCCTCCCTGGCTTCTTGAACAACCTGGGATACAATTCATCAGGTCCTGGTGATTTATCCACTTTCAAGGATATCAGACCCTCTAGTACTTCCTCTCTCATTATGCTAATCGTATCTAATATTTCACACTCCTCTTTTACTACAATATCTGCATCATCCCTCTCCTTTGTGAAGACAGAGACAAAAATCTCAGTAAGAACCCTGCCCACATCTTCTGCATCCAGGCATGTTACCTTGTACATCTCTGATAGGTACTGCCCTTTCCTTATTTATCCTCTTGCTCTTAATGTACTGATCGAACATCTTTGGGTTTTACTGATTTTACCTGCTAATAATTTTTTATGTCCTCTCCTTTCTTTCCTAATTTCCTTTTTTTACTTCACCCCTGAACTTTCTATGCTTTCTAGAGTACTAGGTTTTCTAAAGCCTCTAGGCTTTCTAAAGTATTACGTTTTTGTGACCGTCATAAACATTCTTTTTCAGCTTCATCTGACCCTGTATACTTCTAGATAACCAGAGGGCTCCAGATTTGGCAGTACCATCCTTTTTCTTTGTGGGGACATGTCTACACTGTGCTCATAGATTATCACTTTTGAATGCCTCCCATTGGTTTGCCACTGATTTTCCTTCAAGTAGCTGTATCCAGTCCACTTTTGCCAGATCACCTCTCAGCTTCACAAAATTTCCCTTCCCCCAATTTAGAACGTGTACTCCTGTTCTATCTTTGTTCTTTTCTGTGATTATGCTAAAACTAACTATTATGGTCACCCATTGCTATTTCATCCACTTGCCCAGCTTCATTTCCTAAGACTAAATCTAGAATTGTGCCCCCTCTCGTTGGGCTTGTTATGTGCTAGCGAAAAAGATTCTCTTGAATGCAGTTGAAGAATTTTGTGCCCTCTGTGCCCTGATGTGGTGTGCATGGACTTCCAAAAGAAGTTTGATAAAAGTGCCACATAATTGCTTTGCCAGTAAAGTTGAAGCTAATGGAGTAAAGAGACAGTGGCAGCATAGATATGACGTTCACTGAGTGACAGGAAACAGAGAGTAGTGGTGAATGGTTGTTTGTCGGGCAGGAGGAAGGTATATAGTGGGGTTTCCCGGGGGCATCACTAGGACCACTGCTTTTCTTGGTCTATATTAATGAGCTAGACTTGGGTGTGCAGGGGAAAATTTCAAAATTTGCAGATAACACAAAACTTAAAAGTTTTGTGAACTGTGAGGAGGATTGTGATAGACTTCAAGAGAAACTTAGAAAATAGGAGAAGTAGGCCATTCGGCCCTTCGAGCCTGCTCCACCATTCATTATGATCATGGCTGATCATCCAACTCAGTAGCCTATTCCTGTTTTCACCCCATACCCTTTGATCCCTTTAGACCCAAGAGCTATATCTAACTCCTTCTTGAAAACATACAATGTTTTGGCCTCAACTGCTTTCTGTGGTAACGAGTTCCACAGGCTCACCACTCTCTGGGTGAAGAAATTTCTCCTCATCTCAGTCCTGAAAGGTTTACCCCATATCCTTAGACTATGACACCATCATGAACATCCTTCCTGCATCTACCTTGCCAAGTCCTGTTAGAAATTTGTAGGTTTCTATGAGATCCCCCCTCACTCTTCTGAACTCCAGCAAATATAATCCTAACCGACTCAATCTCTCCTCATATGTTAGTCCCGCAATCCCAGGAATCAGTCTGGTAAACCTTCGCTGCACTCCCTCTATAGAAGAACATCCTTCTTCAGATAAGGAGACCAAAACTGCACACAATATTCCAGGTGTGGCCTCATCAAGGCCCTGTATAATTGCAGCAAGACATCCCTGCTTCTGTACTCGAATCCTCTCGCTATTAAGGCCAACATACCATTTGCCTTTTTTACCACCTGTTGGACCTGCATGCTTACCTTCAGTGAATGGTGTACGAGAACACCCAGGCCTCGTTGCATATTCCCCTCTCTCAGTTTATAGCCGTTCAGATAATAATCTGCCTTCCTGTTTTTGCTACCAAAGTGGATGACCTCACATTTATCCACATTATACTGCATCTGCCATGCATTAGCCCACTCACTCAACTTGTCGAAATCACCCTGAAGCCTCTCTGCATCCTCCTCATAACTCACCCTCCCACCCAGTTTTGTGTCATCTGCAAATTTGGAGATATTACATTTAGTTCCCTCATCTAAATCATTAATGTATATTGTGACTAGCTGGGGTCCGAGCACCGATCGCTGCGATACCCCACTAGTCACTGCCTGCCATTCAGAAAAAGACCCATTTATCCCTACTCTTTGTTTCCTGTCCGCCAACCAATTTTCTATCCATTGCAATACACTACCCCCAATCCCATGTGTTTTAATTTTACACGCTAATCTCTTATGTGGGACTTGGGCCTTCTGAAATTCCAAATAAACCATATCCACCGGCTCCCCCTCATCAACTCTACTAGTTACATCCTCGAAGAATTCGAGTAGATTTGTCAAGCATGATTTCCCTTTCGTAAATCCATGCTGACTCTGCCCGATTCTACCCCTGTTCTCTAAGTGCTGTGCTATAAAGTCTTTGATAATGGACTCTAGAATTTTCCCCACTACCGATGTCAGGCTGACTGGTCAATAATTCCCTGCTTTCTCTCGACCTCCCTTTTTAAATAGTGGGGTTACATTAGCTACCCTCCAATCTGTAGCAACTGTTCCAGAGTCTGTAGAATCTTGGAAGATGACCACCAATGCATCCACTATTTCTAGGACCACTTCCTTAAGTACTCTGGGATGCATACCATTAGGCCCTCGGGATCTATCAGCTTTCAATCCCATCAATTTCCCCAAAACCATTTCTCTACTAATACTGATTTCTTTCAGTTCCTCTCTGTGCTAAGCTCTGTGTTTCCCAACATTTCTGGTATGATATTTGCATCCTCCTTTCTGAAGACAGAACCAAAGTATGCATTTACTTGTTCAGCCATTTCTTTATTCCGCATAATAAATTCCTCTGTTTCTGACTGGAAGGGACCCACATTTGTCTTCACCAATCTTTTTCTCTTCACATACCTATAGAAACTTTTACAGTCAGTTTTTATGTTCCCTGCAAGCTTGCTCTCGTACTCTTATTTTCCCCTTCTTAATCAATCCCTTGGTCCTCCTTTGCTGAATTCTAAACTGCTCCCAATCCTCAGGTCTGTTGTTTTTCCTGGCAAATTTATATGCCTCTTCCTTGGATCTAATGCTATCTCTAATTTCCCTTGTAAGCTATGGTTTGGCTACCTTACCCGTTTTACTTTTGTGCCAGACAGGGATAAACAAGTGTTGCAGTTCATCCATGTGCTCTTTAAATGTTTGCCTTTGCCTATCTACCGTCATCCCTTTAAGTAACGTTTCCCAATCCGTCATGGCCAACTCGCGTCTCATACCTTCGTAGTTTCCTTTACTAAGATTCAGGACCCTTGTCTCAGAATCAACTACGCCACTCTCCATCTTGATGAAGAATTCTATCATATCATGGTCGCACGTCCCAAGGGGTCTTGCACCACTAGATTGTTAATTATTCCTCTCTCATTACACAATACCCAGTCTAGGATGGCCTGTTCTCTAGTTGGTTCCTCAATGTATTGGTCCAGAAAACCATCCCTTATACACTCCAAGAATTCCTCCTCTACAGGCTTGTGATTAATTTGATTTGCCCAATCTATATGCAGATTAACATCGCCCAAAATTACAGATGTTCCTTTATCACATGCATCTCTGATTTCCTGTTTAATGCCATTCCCAACATCACCACTACAGTTTGGGGGTCGATATAAAACCCCCACTAACGTTTTTTGCCCCTTAGTGTTTCTCAGCTCTACCCATACAGATTCCACATCGACAGAGCTGATATCTTTCCTCACTATTGCGTTAATTTCCTATTTAACCAGCAATGCAACTCCACCGCTTTTTGTCTGTCCTTCCTAAATACTGAATATCCCTGGATGTTAATTACCCATCCCTGGTCACTTTGCAGCCATGTCTCCGTAATCCCGACTATATCATACCCGTTTACATCTATTTGCGCGATTAATTCATCCACTTTATTGCGAATGCTCCGCGCGTTAAGGCACAAAGCCTTAAGGCTTGTCTTTTTAACATTACTTGTCCTCTTCCCACTATTTTTCACTGTGGCCCTGTTTGATTCTGGCCTTTGATTTCTCTGCCTATCACTTTTCTTATTCCCCTTACTGTCTTTTGTTCTTGTCTTTGATTCCTCCCTCCTCTGACTCCTTGGAAAGGTTCCCATCCCCCTGCCATTTTAGTTTAAACCCTCCCCAACCACTCTCGCAAATACTCCCCCTAGGACATCAGTCCCGATGCTGCCCAGGTGTCACCCTCCTCCCAAACCAGGTCCCAATGCCCCAGGAATCTAAAACCCTCCCCCTCACACCATCTCTTCAGCCACGTATTCATCCGATATATCCTGCTATTTCTACTCTGACTAGCACATGGCACTGGTAGTAATCCTGAGATCACTACCTTTGAGGTCCTACTTTTCAACTTCCTAGCTCCCTATGCTTTTAGGACTTCATCCTTTTTTTTTTTAACCTATGTCGTTTGTACCAATGTGTACCACGACCACGGGCTGTTCACCCTCCCCCTTCAAAATGTCCTGTAACAGCTCTGAGACATCCTTGACCCTAGCACCAGGGAGGCAATATACCATCCTGGCGTCTCTTTTGCAGCTACACAAATGGCTATCTATCCCCCTTACAATTGAATCCCCTATAACTATTGTATTCCCACACTTTTTATTCCTCTCCTGTGCAGCAGAGCTGACCATGGTGCAACGAATTGGGCTGTTGCTGCTTTCCCCTGAGAGGCCATTCCCCCCAACAGCATCCAAAGCAGTATATCTGTTTTGCAGGGGAATAGCCACAGGAGATTCCTGAACTGCCTGCCTAGTCCTCTTGCTCTGCCTGGTGGTCACCCATTCCCCTCCTGCCTGTGGGGTCTGAGCCTGCGGTGTGACCACCTCTCTATACGTGCTATCCACAATACTCTCCGCCTCGTGGATGCTCCACAGTGTCCCCAGCTGCTGCTCCAGCTCTGAAACCCGGGCTTCCAGGAGCTGCAGCTGGATATATTTCCTGCACACATGCTGATCCCGGGCACTGGAAATGTTCCCGGCTTCTGACATGGAGCACGAGGAGCACACCACGGCTTTGAGCTCTCCTGCCGTGACTTAACCCTTTAAATTAAGTCTTCTGGAAGATCTTAATGTCCAATAATATCAGTTACTCTAGGGCCCTTCTTCCCTGGTCCTCGTTACTACAGAACTCCCTTAAAAAAAACACTACTTACTATATTTGAAATAAACTTTAAACTTTTCTTATCTGAGATACTTACCCAGCTATTTACAGCTATTCCCTAACAGCGGTGACTCGCCAACCAAGAGGACAAAGACAGGCTGGTCAAATGGGCAGAAACATGGCAGATGAAATTTAATGCAGAGAAGTGTGAAGATTTTAGCAGGAAGAATGAGGAGAGGCAATATAAAATAAACGGTGCAATTCTAAAAGGGGGTGCAGGAACAGAGAGACCTGTTGAAGGTGGCAGGGCAAGTTAAGAAAGTGGTTACAAAGGTATATGGGATCTTGGGCTTTATAAATAGAGGCAGACAGTACAGAAGCAAGGAAGTTATGGAGAACCTTTATAAAATACTGGTTTGGACTCAACTGGAATATTGTGTACAATTCTAGGCACCACACTTCAGGAAGGATGTGAAAGCATTCGATAGGGTGCAGAAAAGATATACAAGAATGGTTCCAGGGATGAGGGACTTAATTTACGTGAATAGATTGGAGATGCTGTGGTTGTTCTTAAAGAAGACTAACAGGCAATTTGATAGAGGTGTTCAAAATCACGAGGGATCTAGACAGGGTAGATAGATATAAACTGTTGCAGAAGGGCAGAAGAATCAAGAACCTGAGGACACCGATTTAATGTGATTGGCAAAAAGAAACAATGACAACATGAAGAAAAAAACCTTTTTATGCAGAGTGGTTAGGATCTGGACTGCAAGGCCTGGGAGCGTGGAGGAGGCAGATTCAATCATAGCTTTCAAAGGGGCACTGGATAAGCACCTGAAGAGGAAAGATTTGCATAGCTATGAGGACATGAGACAGAGTTAAGCAATCCCACACCCAACAGATCAGATCTAAGCTCTGCAGTCCTGTCACATTCAGTCGTGAATGGTGGTGGACAATTAAACAACTGACAGGAAGAGAAGTCTCCACAAATATCCCTATCCTCAAAGATGGGGGAGCCCAGCACATCGGTGCAAAAGACAAGGCTGAAGCATTTGCATCCATCTTCAGCCAGAAGTGCGAGAGGATAATCTATCTCAGCCTCCTCCTGAGGTCTCCAGCATCACATGCCAGTTTTCAATCAATCCAATTCACTCCACGTGATATCAAGAAACGGCTGAAGGCACTGGATACTGCAAAGGCAATGGTCCCTGACAACATTCTGGCAATTGTACTGAAGACCTGTGCTCCTAGCCAAGCTATTCCAGTATAGCTATAACAGTGGCATCTACCCGGCAATGTGGAAAATTGCCCCGGTACGTCCTGTGCACAAAAAGCAGGACAAATCTGACCTGGTCAATTATCACCCTATCAGTCTACTTCCAATCATCAGTAAATTGATGGAGGGGGGGTCATTGACAATGCTATCAAGTGGCACTTGCTCAACAATAACCTGCTCACTGATGCTCAGTTTGGGGCACTCAGCTCCTGATCTCATTACAGCCTTGGTCCAAACATGGACAAAATTCTGTGATTATATCACAGAATTGTTACAGCGCAGAAGGAGGCCATTTGGTCCATCGTGTCTGCACTGGCTCTCTGAATGAGCAATTCACCTAGTGCCATTCCCCTGCCTTCTCCCCGTAACTCTGCACATTCTTCCTTTTCAGATGAGTTTAATTCTTTTTTGAATGCCTCGATTGAACCTGCCTGCACTACACTCTCAGACAGTGCATTCCAGACCTTGAACATCTCACTGTGTGAAAAAGTTTTTCCTTCTGCCACTAAAGCTTCTTTTGCCAAATACTTTAAATCTGTTCCCTCTCGTTTTCAATCCTTTCACAAGTGGGAACAGTATCTCCTTTTCTACTCTGTCCAAACCCCTCATGATTTTGAATATCTCTATCAAATCATCCCTCAGTCTTCTCTTTTCTAAGTAAAAGTTCCAACTTCTCCCCTCTATCTTAATAACGGAAGTTCCTCATCCCTGGAAACATTCTCATGAATCTTTTCTGCACTCTTTTCCAATGCTTTCACATCTTTCCTCAAGTGCGGCGCTCAGAACTGGACGCATTACTCTAGCTGAGGCTGAACTAGTGTCTTATAAAAGTCCAACCCAACTTCCCTGCTCTTGTACTCTATGCCCCTTTTAGTAAAGCCCATGATACTGTATGCTTTATTAACTGCACTCTCAACCTGTCCTACCGCCTGCAATTACTTATGCCTATATGCACTAGGTTCCTCTGCTCCTGCACCCCCTTTAGAGATGTATCCTTTATTTTAAATTGTCTCTCCATGTGCTTCCCTCCAAAATGAATTACTTCACATTTCTCCACATTGAACTTCATCTGCCATCTGTCTGCCCATTTTACCAGCTTGTCTATGTCCTTTTGAAGTTCTGCACTATGCTCCTCACAGTTCACAATGTTTTCAGGTTTTGTATCGTCCGCACGTTTTGGAACTGTGCCCTGTACACCAAGGTTTAGGTCATTAATATAAAAACAGGAAGAGCAAGGGTTCCAACACTGACCCCTGGTGAACTCCATCAGCCTGAAAACATCCATTAATTATACAAATTAATCACTATTCTGTTTCCTGTCACACAGCCGATTTTGTATCCATGTTGCTACTGTCCCTTTTATTCCATGAGCTACAACTTTGCTCACAAGTTTGTTGTGCAGCACTGTATCAAATGTCTTCTGGAAGTCCATGTACATCACATCAACAGCATTGCCCTCATCAACCCTCTCTGTTACTTCTTCAAAAATCTCCAGCAAGTTAGTTAAACAGCATTTTCCTTTAACAAATCTGTGCTGGCTTTCCTTAATTAACCCAGATTTGTCCACACGCCTATTAATTTTGTTCCGAATTATTGTTTCTAGAAGTTTCCTCACCACTGAAGTTAAACTGACTGGCTTCTTGCAGGGCTTATCAATAGTCCCAGATCAGAATGGTGTACAATTTGGCATCTTAAAGCACTAATACTAGTCCACACTCATAGAATTTTGCATTACATTAAATTTACAGCACAGAAACAGGCCTCTGCACCCTATCCTGAAATGGTTGGCAGTCTGGTCATGGTTATTTTGGAGAAGCCTGTCTTTTTTTTTGATGCTTTGCACGTGATCAGGCGCGGGGGGCAGTCGCAGAATGAGGCACGGGCTCCAAGGGGGGGGGGAGGGCTCTTCGACACAATGCCTCCTGGGATTTGTAGTTTGCCCCTCGAACCATCGGAAACAGAAGGGAGAGAGCGGAATGGCGGAGGACTACAAGTCCCAGGTTGCACTGCGCGGCGTTGCGCCGGCCATTTGAACAGTGAGGCGGCGGTAGTGGAGTGAGGCCGAGCATCGCCTGTAACCTGTGATCTGTTGAGTGTGTGAGTTAGTTAGTTTTATTTAATGTATTTTGTTGTTGTCAATACATTGTGGCTTTGTTTTGCGTGAGTGACAGGCTGTGTGTTTGAGCTCCAGCAGTGAGAGGCCGAGTTACAGTTTACAAACACACAGTCAATGTTTACCAGCCAGGCTCAAGTAAACAGCATCCACAAGGGAGGGATGTGTTAGCTTGTCGTTTCTCATCACCGAAGGACCAATTCAAAATAAATACAAATCAGTCATGGTCCTAACCTGGATGGAGAATTGTTTAGTTTTAAAAGTGATCAAAATTAGCTGCTCTTTTGTCAACACTTGACAGGTTTACAAGGGCCTTTATGAAAAAAAGTGTTAAAAAAACTTTCGGATCAGGATCATAGAATGTTACTGCACACAAGTAGGCCAGATGACCAATCAGCTCTGTAAGTGCTGCTGGTTTTTGCCTACCTGAGCTAAACAACCTATTCCCACTTTCCTGACTTTTTTTTATTTGTTTGTGGGATGTGAATATCACTAGCCAGGCCAGCATTTATTGCCCATTTCTAATTGCCCTTGAGCAGGTGGTAGTGAGCCCACAGTACTGTTCGGAAGGGAATTCCAGGATTTTGACGCAGTTACCGTGTAGGAATTATCGCCGTTCCAAGTCACGATGGTGAGTGACTTGGAGGGTAACTTGCAGGTGGTGGTTTTCCATTTGTCTGCTGCCCTTGTGCTTTTAGGTGGTAGAGGTTGCGGGTTTGGAGGGTGCTGTCGAAGTAGCCTTGGTGAGTTGCTGCAGTGCATCTTGTAGATGGTACACATTGCTTCCGTTGTGTATCAGTGATGGAGGTAGTGAATGGTTACTGTAGTGGGTGGAGTGCCAACCAAGCAGCTGCTTTGTCTTGGATGGTGTTGAGTTTCTTGAGTGTTGCTGGAGCTGTAGTCATCCAGGCAAGTGGAGAGTATTCCATCACATACATGACTTGTGCCTTGTAGATGGTGGACAGGTTTTGGGGAGTCAGGAGATGAGTTACTCGCTGCTGAATTCCCAACCTCTGACCTGCTCTTGTAGCCACTGTGTTTATGTGGCTCATCCAGTTAAGTTGCTGGTCAGTGGTAACCCCCAGAATGATGTTGGTGGGGGATTCAGTGATGGTAATGCTGTTGAATTTCAAGGGGAGATGGATACATTATCTCATTGGAGATGGTTACTGCCTGGCACTTGTGTGGCGTGAATGAACTTGCCACTTATCAGCCCAAGTCTGAATGTTGTCCAGGTCTTGCTGCATGTGCACATGGACTGCTTCAGTATCTGAGGAGTTGCGAACGGTACTGAATGCTGCAATTGTCAACGAATGTCCCCACTTCTGATCTTTATCATGGAGGGAACGTCATTAATGAAGCAGCTGTAGCTGGTTGGGTCTAGTCCAATACCCTGAGGAGCTCCTGTAGCGATTTTCTGGGGCTGAGGAGATTGGCCTGCAACAACCGCAACCATTTCCTTTGTGCTAGGTATGACTCCAACCAGTGGAGAGTTTTCTCCCTGATTCCCATTGACTTAAATTTTGCTAGGGCTCCTTGATGCCATATTCGGTCAAATGTTGCCTTGATGTCAAGAGCAGTCAACCGTACCTCTGGAATTTAGCTCTTTTGTCTATGTTTGGACCAAGGCTGTAATGAGGCCAGGAGCTGAGTGACCCTGGCGGAACCCAAACTGAGCGTCAGTGAGCAGGTTATTGCTGAGTAAGTGCCGCTTGATAACACTGTTGATGACACCTTCCATCATTTTGCTAATGATTAAGAGTAGATTGATGGGGCGGTAATTGGCCAGATTGCATTTGTCCTTTTTGTGGATAGGACATAATTGGGAAATTTTCCACATTGTCGGGTAGATGCCAGTGTTATAGCTGTACTGGAGCAGCTTGGCTCGGGGTGCTGCTGGTTCTTGAGTAAAAGTCTCAGTACTAAAGCCGGGATGTTGTCAGGGCCCTTTGAGCCTTTGCTGTATGCTTTCATACATAAGAAATAGGAGCAGGAGTGGGCCATTTGGCCCTTTGAGCCTGGTCTGTCATTCATTAAGATCATTGCTGATCTACCTCAACTCCACCTTCCTGCACTATCCCCATATCCCTTAATTCCTTTACTATCTATTGACCTCTGCCTTGAATACACTCAGCGAATGAACATCCACAACTCTCTGGGGTAGAGAATTCCACAGAGTCACAAACCTTTGAGTAAATAAATTTTTCCTCACCTGACCCCTAAATGGCTGATCCCTTATTCTGAGACTGCGACCCGCTGTTCTAGAATCCTCAGATGGTGAAACCTTTTCTCAGCATCTACACTGCCAAGTCCCTTAAGAATTATGTAATGTTTCAATTAGATTACTTCTCATTCTTCTAAACTCCGGAGGATATAGGCCGAGTCTACTCAATATCTCTTCCAAGGCAATCCCATTATCCCAGGAAGCATATTCTTTAAGATTCCTCTTTTCAACCAATTATTTGATTACCTCTTAAGAGGATTTTGGTCCCTGCTTCAATCTAGCTGTTCCTTTTCCAACTTCCCCTTTAATTCCTTGGTGATCATTTGTACCCTCTTGTTGCTGTCTTGCTCATCATTGGAAACAATCACTATTTTCATTATCATCATTATTAACCTGTCATAATCTTGAAGTTTTTGATCAGGTGGGAAATGCCTCTCCTATGTGGTGCTGAAAGTTACCAGGTTCTGTACGAGTTGGTAGTGAGTTAGCTGACCAAAGTCAGTATGACACTAGGGCTGCTGGCGGTACCCTTGGTGCTTCTGGGTTATGGATTGGACAAACAGCTAGATCTCGATTTATGACTTCAGTAAATCCCACTCTATGCTTCGCCTGTATGCATTCTTACAGGTCCATAGATGATGAACTGCACTGGGAGATTTTTTTCAGCCCACCTCTGAGTTCTTTCATTAGCTTAGCTGGCAAGTAGCTGAGCTGTACAGACCAGTAAGCTCCCAAATGTGATCAGATAGATTTGATTGCCTTTGTGTTATTTTCATTTCACTTTGATTATCGGCAGTTAGAATTTTTAGTGGGTGACTGTACAATTTGATTTTAAGAAGGTGGTTTATTTTAGATGTTTTAACGATGGAAATGTTTGTTTGTGTAAGAAATACAGAGGGTTGTATCAGCTATGGATTTCATTTAAATTTGCTGCTTTGTTGTTTGTTGTTGCTGTGCGCAGGTTAATATTATTACAGGATGCCTGGACGGTCGACCATAATGCCTGTGATCTCATTCAACTCTGTGGATTCAGCAGTGTCTTCACTGAAAACATGTCATGTGTCTATCAACACTGGAATTGAAGTCACAACAGATGTTGCACTTGCTCTTACTGAGCATGAAGGTAAGTGTGATGAAAATAGATTTTTTCCCCCCGTTAAATGGGTATTGTATCTTTTACAAAAAATGATTTTAACCTAGTTCTAAAATGAACTGCAAGAACATTATCAAAAACCGAAATGCACGTTCAGACGCATTATAACGCAAAATTAGAAAAACTTTGTTCTGTGGACTTTATTACTTGCATCACCTTTGCAACGGGGTATATAAAAATATGATTCCATATAATTGTGCATGAGAATTCATTAAAAAAAAAATTGCTTTTGTGTCTTTGTTGGCAGAGATTGCTATTGTATTTGCAAAGGAGGGAATACATGAGCTGTTTGGGTTTTACTGGGTACAGGAGGTGCAGTCTGCCTTTTTATACATCAGGTTCAGATTGGTTAATTAGTCACCTCTGACAAAGTGAATATATGCAGGTATAAAAACAGAAACTGCTGGAAATACTCAGCAGGTCTGGCAGCATCTGGAGGACTGATGAAAGGTCATAGACCTGAAACGTTAACTATGCTTCTCTCTCCACAGATGCTGCCTGACCTGCTGAGCATTTCCAGCACTTTCTGGTTTTATTTCAGTTTTTCAGCATCTGCAGTATTTTGCTTTGATTATAAATGTATGCAGAGTTGCCACTGGAAGATAGAATGTTACTGTTATCCCACCAAAATAATTTTTTTTCTGAAAAGTTAGATGAGTGCCAATAATGTCAGAATGAGCAAACTTGGAAGTGTGGCAAACAGTGAGAATGATTTGAATCACCTGCAACAGGACACAGATAGGCTAGCAGAATGGACAGACAAATGGAAGATGGAATTTAATACAGAGAAGTGTGAGGTGATGCATTTTGGCAGAAGGGATAGGGAGAGGCAATATTGACTAAATGCCACAGTCCTACAGAGTGTACAGGGATAGAGGGACCAGGCGGTTCATGTGCATATATCTTTGAAGGTGGCCGGACATATTGAGAGAGTAGTTAGCAAAGCATGTGAGATCTTGGGCTTCATAAATAGAGGTATTGAGTACCAAAGCAGGGAAGATAGGCTGAACCTCTATAAAGCTCTGATTAGGCCACAACTCGAGTATTGTGTCCAGTTCCGGTCACCTACACTTTAGGAAGGAAGTGAGGGTCCTTGAGAGGGTGCAGAGGAGATTTACCAGAATGGTTCCAGGGATGAGGCATTTTAGCTACAAGGTTAGGTTGGAGAAGCTGGGTTGTTGTCCTTGGAGCAAAGAGATTTGATTGAGGTGTACAAGATTATTGACAGGTTTATATGAGGTAGACAAGGAAAAGCTGTTCCCATTAGCTAATGGTACAAGGACTAGGGGACACAGATTTAAGGTTTTAGGCAAGAGATGCAGGGGAAGAACATTTTTACGCAGTGAGTGGTAATAACCTGGAACTCGCTGTCTACGAGGGTGGTTTAAGTGGAGACGATTTCAAAAGGAAATTGGATGGGCACTTGAGGAAAATAAACTTGCAGGGCTACAGGGATAGAGTGGGGAATGGGACTGATTGGAATGCTCCACAGCGAGCTGGCATGGACTCAATGAGTCAAATGGCCGCCTTCTGTGCCATAATGACTATGACTGTATATCAGGGTGTTACTGTCAAACAGTGTAGTGTGTGATCCATTTCCTGCTGTTCTGTCTTTATTGTGATGCTTGATTGACAGTTCTGTAGCTCAGTTAACTAAATCTGGGGACAAATATTGCAAGCTCTCCCTAGTTCTTCAGTTCACTTCAGAGTTTCATCATCTGAGTGTGTTCCTGTAATGAGGCAGGACGCTTGAGTGTGACGGTGGGCGCTTGTGTCATTAAAAAAAGTCTTTGTTACTTTGGCTTGACAAGTTTTAAAGGATTAGTGATCATTAAGGACATTTTAAATCTGTTTTATGTAAGATTACAACAACAAGAAACAGCAAAAGCACAAGGTGCTTCACAGGAGCATTAGGAAATTTTACAGCTGATGACCAAAAGCTTGGTCAAAGAGGCAGGTTTTAAAGAGTGTCTTAAAAGAGGAAAGAGAGGTGAAGATGTTTAGGGAGAGAATTCCAGAGCTTAGGGCCTTGGCAGCTGAAGGCACAACGACCAGTGGTAGAATGAGTAAAATTGGAGATGCTCAAGATGCCAGAATTGGAGGTGTGCAGATAACATGGAGGGTTGTGGGGCTGGAGGAAATTGGAGCTAGGGAGGGTGAGGCCATGGTAGGCTTTGAAAACAAGGATGAGAACTTTAAAATCAAGGCATTCCAAAGGCAAAATCAGTACATTTTAACTTATATTATCTGTTTTCTGTTGGTTTAAAGAAATCTTGAGCATGCTTTGGGAAGGCTGTATTATTTCTATACCTCAGTGGTACAAGGGTTAATTCTTCCCTCTGTGATAATGCTATCTGAGATATTTTGTGCATAAGATCATGTTCTGGTTTATAGAAAATGTAGGTTTGCCTCTGGAAGCTGTGTGCAAGTGCAAAGTTTTGGAAAGAATTTTGAATTGTAATAGGTGAAGGAGCCATTATTCCATTGCTAATTAAAGTATTAAAACTGTGGACATTTTGTTTGTCTGACTTCAAAGAGTTGCATGAGCTTCAAAGAGAAAAGTATCCCCTTAGTTTCTGTTCATTGTCATGTATAAGCAGCTCAAACTGTAATGAGGTTAATGAAACAGTAAACAATCAGAGACTGTATTTTTAATGGTTTGCCAGAGCAGCTGGGTAAGCCAAATATCCTGTTTCTAAAAGTGTTGTGTATATTAAAGAGAGAACTTGCATTTATATAGCATCTTTCACAACCTCAGACTGTCCCTAAACATTTTACAGGCATGGAAGTACTTTTGAAATGTAGTCGCAGTTGTATTGTGGGTAAACATGGAAACCAGTTTGTGCACAGCAAGCTCCTACAAACAGCAACGAAATAATGACCGGATATAGTGTTTTTAGTGATGGTGATTGAAGGATAAACTTTGGCCAGAACACGAGGAGAACGTCCCTGCTCTTCTTTGAATAGTGCTGTGGGATCTTTTACATCCACCTGAGAGGGCAGATGGGGTCTCAATTTAACATCTCATCCCAAAAATTATATCTCCAACAGTACAATAATTAAATCTGCATTAATTCGCTGGACTCTGGGGTAGTCCCAGCAGATTGGAAAACAGCAGATGTGACGCCACTGTTTAAAAAGGGAGGTAGACAAAAGATGGGGAATTATAGACCGGTTAGCTTAACCTCTGTAGTGGGGAAGATGCTTGAGTCTATTATCAAGGAAGAAATAGCAGGGCATCTCGATAGAAATTGTCCCGTTGGGCAGATGCAGCATGGGTTCATGAAGGGCAGGTCATGCTTGAGAAATCTTTTGGAATTCTATGATGACATTACGAGCAAGTTGGACAATGGGGACCCAGTGGATGTGGTGTACCTAGGTTCCCAAAAGGCCTTCGACAAGGTGCCGCACAAGAGGCTGCTGCATAAGATAAGGATGCATGGCGTTAGGGGTAAAGTATTAGCATGGATAGATGTCGTGTCCGACCCATTCCCCGCACCTCTACCCTCACCCCTTCCCCTCCCTCCCAGAACCGTGACAGGGTTCCCCTTGTCCTCACTTTTCATCCCACCAGCCTCCATATCCAAAGGATCATCCTCCGCCATTTTCGCCACCTCCAGCGTGATGCCACTACCAGTCGCATCTTCCCCTCCCTTCCCCTGTCAGCATTCCGAAGGGATCGTTCCCTCCGCGACACCCTGGTCCACTCCTCCATTACCCCCACCACCTCGTCCCCGTCCCAGGGCACCTTCCCTTGCAATCGCAGGAGGTGTAATACCTGCCCATTTACCTCCTCTCTCCTCACTATCCCAGGCCCCAAACACTCCTTTCAGGTGAAGCAGCGACTTACTTGTACTTCTTTCAATGTAGTATACTGTATTCGCTGCTCACAGTGTGGTCTCCTCTACATTGGGGAGACCAAGCGCAGACTGGGTGACCGCTTTGCGGAACATCTCCGCTCAGTCCGCAAGCAGGACCCTGAGCTTCCGGTTGCTTGCCATTTCAACACTCCCCCCTGCTCTCATGCTCACATCTCTGTCCTGGGATTGCTGCAGTGTTCCAGTGAACATCAACGCAAGCTCGAGGAACAGCATCTCATTTACCGATTAGGCACACTACAGCCTGCCGGACTGAACATTGAGTTCAATAATTTCAGAGCATGACAGCCCCCCATTTTACTTCTTCCTTTTTTTTTACATTCCTTTTTACATTTTTTACAATCTTTTTTTGCATTTATTTCATTTCACCTTCGTTTGTTCAGTTTGCTTACCCACTGTTTTTTGCAGGTTGTTTTTCTTCAGGTTTGCACTTGCTGCTGTTCAACATTCAGTGTATTCACACCTAATCTGTACTAATTTGTCTTTCAACACACCATTAACATATTGTTTGCCTTTGCTCCGTGACCTTTTGGTCAGCTATGTTGCCTGGTCCAATCTGCACCTTCTCCTTTGTTATCTCTTGCCCAACCCCCACCTCGCTTGTTTATAATCTGTGACTTTTCTAATATTTGTCAGTTCCGAAGAAGGGTCACTGACCCGAAACGTTAACTCTGCTTCTCTTTCCACAGATGCTGCCAGACCTGTTGAGTGATTCCAACATTTCTTGTTTTTGTTTCAGATTTCCAGCATCCGCAGTATTTTGCTTTTATATTAGCATGGATAGAGGATTGGTTGACTAACAGGAAGCAGAGAGTGGGGATAAATGAGTGCTATTCTGGTTGGCAGTCAGTCACTAGTGGTATGCCTCAGGGATCGGTGTTGGGACCGCAATTATTTACAATTTATATAGATGATTTGGAGTTGGGGACCACGTGTAGGGTGTCAAAGTTTGCAGATGACATTAAGATGAGTGGCAGAGCAAAGTGTGCAGATGACTGTGAAACTTTGCAGAGGAACATAGATACATTGAATGAGTGGGCAAAGGTCTGGCAGATGGAATACAATGTTAATAAATGTGAAGTCATTCATTTCGGTAGGAGTAACAGTAAAAAGGATTATTACTTGAATGGTAAAAAGTTGCAGCATGCTGCTATGCAAAGGGACCTGGGTGTCCTTGTGCATGAATCACAGAAGGTTGGTCTGCAGGTACAGCAAGTATTTTAGGAAGGCAAATGGAATTTTGTCCTTCATTGCTAAAGGGATTGAGTTTAAAAGCAGAGAGGTTATGTTGCAGCTGTATAAGGTACTGGTGAGGCCGCACCTGGAGTACTGTGTGCAGTTTTGGTCTCCTTATTTGAGAAAGGATATACTGGCACTGGAGAGGGTGCAGAGGAGGTTCACTAGGTTGATTCCGGAGTTGAGGGGGTTGGCTTATGAGGAGAGACTGAGTAGATTGGGATTATATTCATTGGAATTCAGAAGAATGAGGGGGGATCTTATAGAAACATATAAAATCATGAAGGAATAGATAAGATACAAGTAGAGAGGATGTTTCCACTGGCAGGTGAAGCTAGGACAAGAGGGCATAGCCTCAAGATTAGAGGGAGCAGATTTAGGACTGAATTGAGAAGGAACTTCTTCACCCAGAGGGTTGTTAATCTATGGAATTCCTTGCCCAGTGAAGTAGTTGACGCTTCTTCAGTAAACGTTTTTAAAGCTAAGGTAGATATCTTTTTGAACAATAAAGGAATTAAGGGATACGGTGAGAACGCGGGTGCGTGGATCTGAGTCCACGCAAAGATCAGCCATGATCTTATTGAATGGCGGAGCAGGCTCGAGGGGCCGGACGGCCTACTCCTGCTCCTAGTTCTTATGATCTTATGAATTAAAATAGATGTTGCTGAGTATTCATTTTAAGTAGTATGACATTTTTCTGGGTTTTTGTTCTCAAGTTGGTTTATTTTTTCTCTTTGTGCTTTCACTTGTGCATTGAGGGATCTTGTTTTCAGTCTAGAATTATATGATATAATGTTTCTGTCCTGGTTAGCATTTCTCTTTCACCCAAACCACCAAAAACAGATTAGCTGGTCATTCATCTCAGCTGTTTGTGAGACCTTGCTGTGAGTTGGTCTCAAACCCACAAGCTGAAGGCAAGAGTCAAAGCTGACACTGTTTTTCAAGTTTGTTTCTTCAAAGGTTTTCTGTGTGTCGCACAGGGTTCTTCCACTGTTTGTTTTGCTGTTGTAGTCTTCCCATTATCTTTCCCTGCTCCATAAAAGATATCTGAAAATATTTTTCCAATTATCTTAATTATTGAAGACTTCAATTGTGGAATCAGCCTGCTGTGGGTTAAACTCAGAATCAGCCGTTCAATTGAAATTTGCCTGTTTGCTTGCTAATTGTAATAGAGTTAATTGTGTCCTTTAAAGAGGATGTTGCTATTTTCATTAAAAATAGGGTACACTGGCTCTTGGTTGGAATAATCTCTGATAACCCTTGGAACTTTGATTCAACAAGTATTGTTTCTTCCCCTATCATTAGAACAAAAAAAAATGAAACTGCTCCCACACAGGCTCTTTGTTAGTCTCCAAGAGACAGAAACAGGATAAAATAGGGGTAGGGTGTTTCATTAGTGGGATTTTTAACACAAAAGCAAAATATTGTAATTCTTAAATAAGAACAGAAAATGTTGTAAATACTCAGCAGGTCAGGCAGCATCAATGGAGGAGAGAAACAGAGTTAATGTTTTAGGTTGATGACCTTTCCTCAGAACTGGAAAATGTTTCCAATGTTACAGGTTTTAAGCTAGTACGAAGGCAGGGAAGGAAAGAACAAAAGGGAAGGCCTGTGATAGGCTAGAAGGCAGAAGAGATTGAATGCCAAAAGGGATGATGGTACAACACAAAGGGGGAGTGCTAATGGGACAAATAAAGAAACAGAAAAGCGGTCTCGAGGAAGGTATAAATGGCAACAACAGAATCATCACCAATAGCTACTGTCCGAAAGGGAAGTGGCGGTTATGAGCTGGAATTGTTGAACTTGATGTTGAGTCTGGAAAGTTGTGAAGTGCCTAATTGAAAGATGTGGTGCTGTTCCTCAAACTACCATTGAGCTTCATTGGAATCATGTACGGGGCCAAGATCGGAGTAGGAGCAGGGCAGAGAGTTAAAATGAAAAGCGACCGGAAGCTTAGGGTCACACTTGAAGACTGAATAAAGGTATTCAGCAAACATTTCAACTAATCTGCATTTAGTTTCCCCAATGTAGAAGAGACCGCATCATGAGCTGCAAGTACAATATTCTAAATTGAAAGAAGTACAAGTAACCTTCTGTTTCACCTGGAAGGAGTGTTGGTGCCTTGGAGGTGGGAAAGGAGGCAGGTGTCAAGTCCTGTGCTTGCACAGGAAGGTGCTGTGGGACGAGGAGAGGATGTTGGAGTGATGGAAGAGTGAACCAGGGTGTCTCTTTGGAATGCAAAACGGGAAGGGATGGGAAGAAGTGTTTGGTGGCATCACAGCAGTTGGCAAACTATAACTAGTGGAGTGCCACAGGGATCAGTGCTGGACCTCAACTATATGCGATATATATTAATTACTATTTATGATCTATATGAATGACTTGGATGAAGGGACCGAGTGTATTGTAGCCAAATTTGCGTACGATGCAAAGATAAGTAGGAAAGCAAGTTGTGAGGAAGACACAATGTCTGCAAAGAGATTATAGATAGGTTAAGTGAGTTGGTAAAAATTTGGCAGATGGAGTATAATGTGGGAAAATGTGAAGTTTTCGACTTTGCTGGGAAGAGGAGAAAAGCAGAATATTATTTAAATGGAGGGAGACTGCAGAATGCTGCAGTACAGAGGGATTTGGGTGTTCTTGTACATGAATCACAAAGTTAGTATGCAGGTACAGCAAGTAATTAGGAAGGCAAATAGAATGTTGGCATTTATTGCAAGGAGGAGGGAGTATAAAAGTAAGGAAGCCTTGCTACAATTGTGCAAGGCGTTGGTGTGACTGCACTTAGAGGACTGTGTATGGTTTTGGTCTCTTTTTACGTAGGAATGATATATTTGCATTGGAAGCAGTTCAGAGAAGGTTCACTAGACTGATTCCTGGGAATGAAGGGGTGTCTTCTGAAGAAAGGTTGAGCAGGTTGGGCCTATACTCATTGGAGTTTCGAAGAATAAGAGATGATCTTATTAAAGCATGGAAGATTCTGAGAGGGCTTGACAGGGTAGCTGCTGAGAGGATGCTTCCCCTCATGGTGGGGAATATAGAACTGGGGGTCACAGTTTCAAAATAAGGGGTCTCCCTTTTAAGACGGAGATGAGGAGGAACATCTTCTCTCAGAGGGTCGTTAATCTTTGGAATTCTCTTCCCTGTAGAGCAGTGAAGACTGGATCGTTGAATATATTCATGTCTGAGTTAGACAGATTTTTGATTGACAAGGAAGTCTAGGGTTATGGGGGGGCCGGCAGGAAAGTAGAGTTAAGGTCACAATCAGATCAGCCATGATCTTATTGAAGGGCAGAGCAGGCGCGAGGGGCTGAATGGCCAACTCCTGCTCCTATTTCTTATGATCACACTGGAGATGACGGAAATGGCAAAGGATGATCTGTTAAATGTGGAGCCTGTTGGGCCGGACATTGCAGTGGGCCTTCTGATTGGGCCTGCCACTTTACTCGTCTGCCTGCGGCCCTTAATTGAACAGTACTCCAGGAGGCGGTGGCTTAATTGGTTGCCTTTGGGAAGATCGTGAGTGATGTGCTGCGACGGTCGCATTGGGGTTCCCAACTCTCAACTGAGCCCGAAGTTGGGGTTCTGACGATCTTGGCAAAATTCGGCCAACTTGCCTCAGTGAGGATTCTTCACTCTGGTTGGTTGAAGTGCCTTGTTGTTTCTTGTCTTGCTTGCAGATGGCTCCATGCTGGAAAAAGCACCGGATTAGAGAAACTCTATGCCAAGAAGCCTGCCAAGACTCTGGCAAATTGTCAGTGAGGTGAATGCTGAGTGCTGTTCCTTTGCCACTGATGGCAGAATCTGGCCTGCTGATTCTATGATCTGTTATTAGCAACTTGAGAAATATGCAATATAGTGGGAGCATGGATTTTAAACTTCACACCTGGCCCCCCAAGCTTGGACACCCCTGCAGTTGAGGCTGCTGCCCAAATGGTGTGCATTGTCCAGGATGCCTCATGTTGAATTGTGCTGTATCTAAAGTACCCTGTCCGTAATACTAAATTGTGGGCAGATCTTAAGATGAATAAATCCTCTTCTAATGGAAACATATCAAAACGGAGTTCAATATTGTACAATTCTGAACCAGGCCCCTTTCTACAGTGGGTCTAATGCTACAGTCAGTTTGGATTGTGTGTATTGGCATCCTTCCATCTATGAAAGATGATGGACATGCAGCAAACAATCCATTTAGGTGGGGTGTCTTCTCTTGGTGCACCTTTGCTGAAGGCTGTGAAGTACACTCCTTGAGAGGCAGGTTCTGCCACGTGCCACACGTGAAGCTGCCAGGTGACACTGTGAGTTGTTTTTGGTATTGGTGCCTGTTCCAAGCTGCTGTAGCCACTGGTCATTGTGGTTGTGGACACCAGTCCACAGGATGTGTCGCCATTTCCCTCTTTTGCAAGCTGGTGATTCCCAGGTGCGTTATTCAACATTTAGGGCTTTCATGTCACGCTTGCAAGCATCCTTGAAGCAGAGCTTTGGGCGCCCACTAGTCATTTGGCCCCGGCTACCTCAATATGCAGAAGGTTGTTGGGTATGTGATTGTCTTCCATCCTGCGGACGTGTCCGATCCACCGATGCCACCTTTGTTTGATTAGTACCAACACACTTGGGAGCTCTGCCTTTGAGAGGACTGCTACATTTGTGATTTTGTCCTGCCAGAATATTCCCATAATGCACCGCAGACTACGAAGATGGAAATTATTGAGCTTTTTATCCTGGTAGCTGTAAGTCACCCATGTTTCACAGTCATAGAGCAAGGTGCTGAGAACGCAGGCCTTATAAACCATCAGCTTGGTCCTAAGGGTCAGCTTGGTGTTATCCCATGTGCATTTTGCAAGTCAGCCAAAGGTGGTAGCTGTTTCCCAATGCGTGTGTCGAGCTCTGCATCAAGGGACAGATTGTCGGTCACCGTGGACCCAAGGTAGCAGAATTTGCTCACCATTTCCAGTGGGGTGTTGTTTAGTGTGATCAGGGGTGGAGATGTAACACCTTGTCCCATGACCATGGTTTTCTTGATGCTTATAGTCAAGGTGAGCAAGTTACAGGCATGAGAGAGAGAGTCCACGAGTCTTTGTAGCTGAGTTTCCGTGTGAGTGACTAGCGCAGCATCAGTGTAGATGAGTTCTCTGATCAGGACACAGTGTGTCTTGGCCTTCGCTTTCATCCTTGATAGATTGTCAAGCTTGCCATCTGAGCTAGTGTGCAAGTAAACTCCTTCCATATCTGCAGGGAAGGCGAAGGTCAGGAGCATGGAGAAGATACCAAACAGAGTGGGAGCTAGGACAAAACCCTGATTCACTCCATTCTTCACTCTGCAATTGTTGGAAGTGGAGCCATAAACTGTACAGTGTTGTCATGGAAGGAGCGGATAGAACTGTGGAGCTTCGGTCCACAGCCAATTTTTCTCAACATCTTTTTGAGCCCATTTCTGCTGATGGTGTCGAATGCCTTGGTGAGATTTACAGAAGTAAGGTAAAGTGGCAAAGTCTGTTCCCTACACTTCCTTTGGAGCTGACATATGGGAAGATCATGTCCACAGTAGATCTGCCGGCATAGAAACCGCACTGTGCTTCGGGTCTGCAAGTAAATGAAGTCTTTTCGGTATGACCCTACCAAAGGCCTTCCCCATGACACTAAGGAGTGCAATGTCCCTGTACACTGATATCATCCAGTATAAACTGGCAGTCGACTTGGAACTTTCTTCCGTCTTCCCAATGCTACTTTAATCTGTATGTGGATTTGCTCTGCTTTAGTTATTACTGTGGTGTAAGTAATTCCCAGTAGATGGTAGCATTGCCATGATTTATATGATCTGCAGTAAAAAAAATCTGTTTTACCTTCTGAAATATTCTCAATTTCAGTGGCAGTAATTGTGGAAAGAAAACTGACAATGTTGGCAGTTAAAATGTCATCGGAGCTATTCTGCAGTTTAATGTGGACGGCTATGTTCATTTCAGCTATGAAGATTCAATTATTGAGCCTTGATTGTGACATTGAGCTTGGATGTAAGTGAAGTAACAAGAAAGACTTGTATTTATATAACACTTTTCATGGCCCCCAGATGTCTCAAAGCACTTTTTACAGCCAACAAAGTACTTTTCAAGTATAGGAAATGCAGCAGCCAATTTGTGCACAGCAAGCTCCTACAAACAGCAATGTGCTATTGACCAAATAATTTTTTTTTACAATGTTGCTTGAAAGCTGAATATTGGCCGGGGCACTGGGGATAACTCTTCAAAATAATGGTATGGAATCTTTTACTTCCACCTGATGGGGTCTTGGTTTTAACGTCTTGTCCAAAAGGCAGCACCTCTGACAGTGCAGCACTTCCTCAGCACCGTGGGAGTGTCATGCTTGATTTTTGTGCTCAAGTCCTGGAGTGGGACTTGAACCTGGAACCTTGTGACTCAGAGGCAGGAGTGCTAATAACTGAGCCACACAAACATTCAGTAGGTTTTTTCAAAAAGCAATTTTTTTACTTTTATTGTGTGCTGATACAGTTGGGATGGAAAGTTACTTTTAAAGGAGACTGGTTAATATGTTCTGTGGAACAATCCATTGAGATTCAGACAGCTTTTTTTTTTTTACATGATTCAATGAACAATACTACCCCTTTCATTTGCTCACTGCATTGCCCGAAAACTCTTTATAAGGCATGCGTTTGGTCTTCTAAATAATGTGACAGTACAGAGCAACGAACTATATATTTTGAAGTGCCAGTATGATAAAAGTTTTTAATTCTACTTCCATCCTCCCCTTTCAAAATCATTTGCTTCATAATGAGTGGGTTCTTTACTAAAGAGAGACTAACATTTATATCGATTTCAGGACCTCACAAATGAAATACTTTGTCATCACTGTTGTGGGAAATATGGCAATGAATTTGTGCTCAGCAAGGTCCCACAAACAGCAATGTGAATGTGACCAGATAATCTGTTTTAGCAATGTTGGTTGAGGGCGATGTATTGGCAGGGCACCAGGGAGATCTCCCCTGCTCTTCAAAACAGTACCATGGGATCTTTTACGTCTACCTGAGAGGGCATACCGTGCCTTGGTTTCACCTCTCATCCAAAAGGTGGCACTTCTGACAGTGCAGCACTCCCTCAATACTGCAGTGGAGTGTCAACCTGGGTTATGTGCTGAAGTCTCTGGAATGGGACCCACAACTTTATGACTCAGCTGTGAGTGCTACCACATAACCACAATTGACACACATTTGTTTTAAAAGGATAAGCCCATCTTCATTTTAACGTGTAAAGTACTGGAATTTTCTTCAAACTTTTTTTTGTGGAGATTTCAATGTTGTGCAATGAATATTTCTTCTATTGAATTTTATTAAGTTTTTTAAATTTAAAAAATCATTATGGGGCTGGAGCAAAACTAAAATTGAGTGCAGGTGGTAGCCCCTCCAACCCTGATTAAAGGTGCATGGTATTGAATTAATATACAATTTATTAAAGACAAAAATGGGCTGAGCTGTCTGCATTGAGGTACTTCATAAATTACTGTAAAGTTGTCAAAGTACTTTTTAATATTGTCTTTATTTCTTAGAGCGTTACATCAATTATTTATTGGCTGCGTTTGCTGACAATGCAACCACTAGGTGCGCTGCACTCGCAAATGTTCTGGCAGCTGCCAGGACTAAAGATGGCGCTGCTCAAATAATCACACAAAGGCAACGGAAACGCATGGCAGTACACAATGGCGTGAGAAGTGGGCGGGGGGGGAGAAAGCGTGAGGGGGAGAGAGTGAGTGGTGGGGCATTGAGGGGGAGAGAGTGGGGGGGGAAGAGAGTGAGTGGTGGGGCATTGGGGGGGGGTGGGGGAGAGAGCAGGCGGACGGGGGGACAGATCGGGCTCTCTCTTCACCCCCCCCCCCCCCCCCCCCCATTCTTCTCGCCCCCGCTTCCCCACCCCCGCTCTTGCCCCACTTCCCCACATAACGCAATGACATCATTTGCGCATGCGCCAACTAGTCATGGCAATGCGGAACGCTGCGCACGCGCAGAGAGCGGGAGCCCATTTGCGCATGTGTGCAGCTTGGCACAGCCTGATGACGTCAGCGGCCGCCTGCGTTATCAAGAATCACTTTGTTATTTATTTATTTAATTAAAAGACGCTTTACATTTCAAAAATGTTGCACATCATTTGTGATCATAGAGTAAAAAATTATGATTGGTTTAAATCACCATTGTCTGTTGAGTTAACGATAGCGATTGGAATGTTTCACCCAATCAAAACTCAGTACCCTTCTCTAGACAAGGGGTGATGTCCTCAATTAACCATCAACAACTGCCACAAGATCATAATGAATTGCTCATTTCTTTTCACAAAAGTGGCTAATTGAAGCAGACAATTTTAGTCAAATCCTTAGAGTGGCCATGCTTTCTGCTCATATACACCCTAGTATGTACACTTAAAGGTTTAATTTATGCACCATAATGAATACATTAAAAATAACATGATTATGGCATTTCCTTCTCTTTCCCCCCCAGCTTCCACTAAACTTACCATTAAGTTAGCCTTGCACGAATGTTCCACTGCATGGATCCAGCCACGGATCCTTTTGGAGCTTGTGCTCTGTTTTATGCTCTGTGTTGTGTTTTAGAACTAGGTTTTATGTTCAATTCCATCACCCAGAAATGCTGAGCCTAGTGTAATGGACCTACTGCTGCCTTGGCTGACAGCATCTAACCCAGTACGGATCAAAGTTCCTGGTCAATGCTAAGGTAGCTCATTTTGCCAAAGCAGCAAACGGATGCTACATTTAATCTCCGATGTTCCATGGTAGGAAATTAAGTTCCACAGGGATCGGTGCTGGGACCTCTGCTGTTCACCATTTGCATAAACAATTTGGACTCGGGAATCTGAAGGGCAATTTTCAGATTAGCAGCGACTCCAAATTGGGAGGGGGAAACATAAGAATATAATAAGAACATAAGAAATAGGATCAGGCTATTCAGCCCTTCGAGCGCACTCTGCCATTCAATGAGATCATGGCTGATCTTCAACACCATTTTCCTGCACTTTCCCCATATCCCTTGATGTTTTTAATATGTAGAAATGTATTGATCTCAGTCATGGAACATACTCAATGACTGAGCATCCACAGCTCTCTGGGGCAAAAAATTCCAAAGATTTACCACCTTCTGAGTGAAGAAATTCCGCCTCATTTGAGTCCTAAAATGGCCTACCCCTTATTCTGAGACTTTGTCCCCTGGTTCTGGACTCCCCAGCCAGGGAAGCATCCTTCCTGCATCAACCCTGTTGAGCCCTGTAAGAGTTTTGAATGCGATCACGTCTCATTCTTCTAAACTCCAGAGAATAAAGGCCCAGTCTATTTCATCTTTCCTCATGAGATAATCCTTCCATCCCAGGAATTAGTTTGGTGAACTTTCTTGGCACTCCCTCTACAGTAAGTATATCCTTCCTTAGATAAGGAGACCAAAACTGCAGATAGTACTCTAGGTGCAGTCTCACCAAGGCTGTTTCTAATTGCAGTAAGGGAGGGGGTCGGGGGGTGGTGGGTATTGTTAATACTGAGGAAGAATGTGACAAAAAACAAGATGACATTAATAAACTTTCAGAATGGGTGTGTAATTGGCAAATGAACTTCAATATAGACAAGTATGAGGCGGTGCGTTTTGGTAGAAGAATGAGGAGGCCACATATTGCTTAGAAAATATGTTTCTAAATAAGGTAGAGAAAATGATGGGAGTTTGCCAATCTCCAAACCTACAGTGGCTTGAGTGCATCACAGCAACGATTTAAATGACAATCAGGAAGAAAATGTACAAACATGATGGAAAAAAAATATCAGAAATGAGCATGTATGTTGTTAACTTCAAAGTCTGAGCTAAAGAGGCCTGGTGACCCTTGTTTGTGCTGGAGCTAGATAGGTCTGTTTACCAGGCAATTTGCTGTGTAGCCAGAGTTAGGTCATGATAAATGACTGTCTGTTCAAGGTTAAAGAAAGATTCATAAAATCAAGCCCTTGCATCCTAAGCAAGCACTGTAAATGTAGTAAATAACCAAAATGAGAACTTCTGTACAGAAAAAGAATGAAGACCCACATGGTCTTAAGCAAACTTTGTAAAGTGAAAGATAAATAGCATTGGGAATATTATATCTGTGGATGCATTTATCTAAATATCAGTAGCACATAATATTTTTACATCTTATCAATCATGTATCTTGCTTCAGTAAATGTGCCCTCAGTATCTGTCACATTTATACTGTTGTGGAACCATAGTTATCATCAGAAGCCACACTCCAAGGTCTTCAATACTGTTACGACCAGGTGAGAAAGAGGTCTAGGGTTCCCTTTCAGCCTTCACCTGGTCTTACTGTAACAGGGTTTAATTTTAAACACACTGCTTTCCAATTATAAGGCAAATAAACCAGCACAAACAGGCTTTCTCAGGTTTAAAGAAGAAAAGTTTAAATTTATTAAATTTAAATTCTAATTCTGTTAACGCCTACGGATATACGCCACATCCCACGCGAGCAGCATGCATACTTGATACACACATGCAAATAGAGACAGAAAAGAGAAGAAAAATAAAGTGGAAAAGTTTGAGACAATATCTGAAAAGTTGTTGTTACAGTTCTTCAAACTCACAGTAGAGTTGTTGATTGTAGGTGGATCTTGCTTTTCGTTGGGGCCCAGTATTATTCTTAAAGCTTGTTCGCTGTAGGATACTTTTCTCTCTTGGGGTTCATGTGTCTTCAGTGGATTCAGAGGCTTGTGAGAAAGAGATGGGAGCAGACAGACAGGAGAGGCTGTGGTGAGTCAGCCAGGAGAGATCTGTTTCAGCCCAGGAGCATTCTGCTTTCTGCAGAAACTGTACAAATTCAAAAAACCGCAGGTTGCCCAGCAGGTTAGTCATGTGACTAGCTGGTTTGACCATGTCAGTTTGTGTATTTGGCCATCTTAGCAGTCAACCTGGAATGCGAGCTCTCCCACCTTCAGTGTCTGGTGATCAAATGTCCATTGGGGTTGAATGTCAGGGAATAGCTGCTTTGTCCTTCAAAACACGTCTGTTAATATGCAAATGTCCTTTCCAGCCATCTGTTTAACAAGTCCTCCCCTCACTCCTGTAACAGTTAAAATCAATGTTCATGACAAAATTAATGTGCCTCTTTCTTGGCAGGTGGGGGCCTAGCATGACACTAGCTATGAGCAATGTCACTGAAGAACTATTTTAATTATACGCTGCCAACATTACACTGTATAGTCAAGACATTTTATTTAAACGACAGTATATGCAGGCTTGTGTTATAGAGGTTTGAAATATCACAATCACAACTGTCTTGGATAAAGGGACCGAAGGAATGGTTGCTAAATTTGCTGATGACACAAAGATAGGTAGGAAATAATTGTGAAGAGGACATAAGGAGGCTCCAGAGGGATGTAGATGGGTTAAGTGAGTGGGAAAATGTGAAATTGTCCATTTTGGTAGGAAAAAAGAAGAAGCGTATTATCTAAATGGTGAGTGATTGCAGAGCTCTGAGATGTAGAGGGATCTGGGTGTCCTAGTGCATCCAAAAGGTTAGTATGCAGATACAGCAAGTAATTAGGAAAGCTAATAGCATGTTATCATTTATTGCAAGGGGAATTGAATACAAAAGTAGGAAGGTTATGCTTCAGTTATACCGGGCTTTGGTGAGACCACATCTGGAGTACTATGTACAGTATTAGTCTCCATATTTAAGGAAGGATGTAAATGCATTGGAAACAGTTCAGAGAAGGATTACTAGACTAATACCTGGAATGGGCGGCTTGTCTTATGAGGAAAGGTTGGACAGGCTGGGCTTGTATTCACTGGAGTTTAAAAGAGTAAGAGGCGACTTGATTGAAACATATAAGATTTCTGAGGGGTCTTGACAGGGTGGTAGTGGAAAGGATGTTTTCTCTTGTGGGAGAATCTAGAACTAGGGGTTGCCCATTTAAGACAGATGAGGAAGCAGAGTCTTTGAATATTTTTAAGGCAGAGGTAGATAGATTTTTGATAAGGGGTGAAAGGTTATGGGGGTGGGCGGATGGTGGAGTTGAGGTTACAATCAGATCAGCCATTATCTTATTGAATGGCGGCGCAGGCTCGAGGGGCTGAGTGGCCTACTCCTGCTCCTTGTTCATATGTCTTGTTATTCAAAAAGGTACAGGGTAGTAAAATGTGAGGAGGATAACAACAGACTTCAGGACGACAGACGCAGACACATGGCAGTTGATATTTAATGCAGAGGAGTGTGAAGTGATCCATTTTGGTAGGAAGAATGAGAGGAGACAATATAAATTAAATGGTACAATTAAATTGGGTACGGGAACAGAGACACTTAGGGTGTACATATATAAATCTTTCAGATGGCAGGGTAAATTGAGAAGGCTGTTTAAAAAGGCATACAGAATCATTGACTTTTTGTAAATGGAGGCTGGAGTACAAAAGCAAGGAATTTATGCTAAACTTTTTTTAAAAAGCTGGAGTGTTATGACCAATTCTGGGTGCCACATTTTAGGAAGGATGCCAAGGATTTCGAGAGGGTACAGAGATTTACTAGAATGGAACCAGGGATGAAAGACTTCAGTTGCATGGAGAGACTGGAGCAACTGGGATTGTTTTCCTTGGAGTAGAGCAGGTTAAGGGGAGATTTGATAGAGGTGTTCAAAATCATGAAGGGTTTTTGATGAAGTAAGTAAGGTGAAACTGTTTCCATTGGCAGAAGGGTCAGTAATCAGAGGGCACAGATTAAGGTTATTGGCAAAAGAGCCAGAGATGACATGAGTATTTTTTATATTTACGCAAGTTTTTATGATCTGCAATGCACTGCCTGAAAGGGTGGTGGAAGCGGGTTCAGTGCTAATTTTCAAAAGGGAATCGGATGTATACTTGAAGGGGAAATATTTGCTGGGCTGTGGGGAAAGAACAGGGGAGTGGTACTAATTGGATAGCTCTTTCCAAGAGCCAGCACAGTCAAGATGGGCCCTATGGCCTCCTGTGCTGTATCATTCTATGAATCTGTAATTCTATGATTCTACGAAGTTTTAGCATCTATTTGTACTTTAATATTACATAATAGTAATTGCATAGAAGTAATCCTGAAGACATTAATGTCCTGAGACCTTCCTGACTGAAATTTTTTAGCTGTTGAATTATTTCATGCATTGGGAAGCAGGTTGAGACTAATGGAATGTATATCAATCTGCAGTCTGAATGTGAATTGGAGAGATTGTTTTGCTCAATTTTAAATGCTTGTTCTGAAGAAGTGAAAGGCTGTTGTTTCAACGTAGTGTGATTATAGAAAGAACTCCAGCAAGAAGTCCATTGGGGCTTTATAGATGTGAAGTGAGCAGTGTGCTAATCCTTCATTTTGAGAAACAAATATAACTTCCCTACCTCCTGTAAGGACATTCTCCAAGTTTCTCCGTCTCCGACGCATCTGCTCTGATGATGCTACCTTCCATGACTGTGCTTCTGATATGACCTCCTTTTTCCTCAACCGAGGATTCCCCCCCACTGTTGTTGACAAGGCCCTCAACCGTGTCTGGCCCATTTCCCGCACCTCTACCCTCACCCCTTCCCCTCCCTCCCAGAACCGTGACAGAGTTCCCCTTGTCCTCACTTTTCACCCCATCAGCCTCCATATCCAAAGGATCCTCCTCCGCCATTTCTGCCACCTCCAGCGTGATGCCACTACCAAACGCATCTTCCCCTCCCTTCCCGTCAGCATTCCGAAGGGATCGTTCCCTCCGCGACACCCTCGTCCACTCCTCCATTACCCCCACCACCTCGTCCACTTCCCATGGCACCTTCCCCTGCAATCGCAGGAGGTGCAATACCTGCCCATTTACCTCCTCTCTCCTCACTATCCCAGGCCCCAAACACTCCTTTCAGGTGAAGCAGCGATTTACTTGTACTTCTTTCAGTGTAGTATACAGTATTCGCTGCTCACAATGTGGTCTCCTCTACACTGGGGAGACCAGACGCAGACTGGGTGACCGCTTTGGGGAACACCTCCACTCAGTCCGCAAGCAGGACCCTGAGCTTCCGGTTGCTTGCCATTTCAACACTCCTCCCTGCTCTCATGCTCACATCTCTATCCTGGGCTTGCTGCAGTGTTCCAGTGAACATCAACGCAAGCTCGAGGAACAGCATCTCATTTACCGATTAGGCACACTACAGCCTGCTGGGCCCCCCATTTTACTTTTACTTTGTTATTTTTTCTTTTTTACATTTTTTACAGTTTTTTTTGTATGTTTATTTCATTTCATCTTAGTTTGTTCAGTTTGCTTACCCACTGTTTTTTGTTTATGTGTGTACTTGCTGTTCAATCTTCAGTCCGTTAACACCCTATCTGTACTAATGCTTTGTCTTTCAACACACTATTAACATATTATTTGCCTTTGCTCCATGACCTTTTGGTCAGCTATGTGGCCTTGTCCAATCTACACCTTCTCCTTTGTTATCTCTTGCCCCACCTCCGCCTCACTTGCTTAGAACCTTTGACATTTCTAATATTTGCCAGTTCCGATGAAGGGTCACTGACCCGAAACGTTAACTCTGCTTCTCTTTCCACGGATGCTGTCAGACCTGCTGAGTATTTCCAGCATTTCTTGTTTTTATTTCAGATTTCCAGCATCCGCAGTATTTTGCTTTTATATAACTTCCTGCTGTTGGGCTTTAGCATATTTGTCATACTTTTCATTAACATTCTCCACATGACATTAATTTCATATTTCAACCAGTGATTTTTAAATGTGCCAGATGATATAGAATGCTGTTTTTGCATTTTAAAGATATTATGTGCAAACTTGTGAAAAAGGACAGAAGAGACCAGCTGATCCATGGAGCCTGTCTTGTTCCACATGGTGAAGCCTCCTCATACCATGGAACTCTTCTCCCTCACCCTACAACTATGCAGTCTCCTGAAATGGAAAAATAGAAATATTGAGAAAATTCCAGGAGACCATGGTGACCTGTGCAACTATTCCCATCAACCCACCTACTACTATAACCTGAAATATCTTCGACACACGGGAACTCATCCAGCTCCCAGAATCACAGAATTGTTATAGTGCCATTTGGAGGCCATTTGGTCCATCATGTCTGCACCATCTCTCAGTAAGAGCAATTCACTCAGTTCTATACCCTGTTCTTCCTTTTCATATAACTGCTAATTCCCTTTTGAATGCTTCATTTGAACCTGCCTCCACCACACTCTCAGGCAGCGCATTCCAGACTGTAACCACTCTCTGCATGGAAAGCTTTTTCCTCATTTGCTTTTCTTACCAAATATTTAAATCTGTGCCCTCTCGTTCTTGATCCTTTCACGAGTGGGAACAGTTTCTATCTACTCTGTCCAGACCCCTCATGATTTTGAATACCTCTATCAAATCACCTCTGCCTTCTCTTCTCCAAGGAAAACAGTTCTAACTTCTGCACTCTATCTTCATGACTGGTTCCAGGGATGAAGGACTTCATTCTCGTGAATCTTTTCTGTACTCTCTCCGATGCCTTCACGTCTTTCCTAAAGTGCGGCGCCCAGAATTGTACCCTTTATTTTATTTTGTGTCTCCATGTTCTTCCTACCAAAATGAATCACTTCACATTTCTTTGCATTGAATTTCATCTGCCATCTGTCTACCCATTCCACCAGCTTGTCAATGTCCTTTTGAAGTTCTACACTATCCTCCTCACAGTTCACAATGCTTCCAAGTTTCGTATCATCTGCAGACTTTGAAATTGTGCCCTGTACACCAAGGTCTAGGTTGTTAATATATATCGGGAAAAGCAAGGATCCCAACACTGACCCCCTGAGAAAGTCCACTATAAACCTTCCTCCAGCCCAAAAAACATCCATTAACCACTACTCTCTCTGTTTCCTCTCACTCAGCCAATTCCATATCCATGTTACTACTGTCCCTTTTATGCCATGAGTTATAAGTTTACTCACAAGTCTGTTGAGTGGCACTGTATCAAATGCCTTTTGAAAGTCCATGTACACCACATCAATTGCGTTGCCCTCATCAACCCTCTCTATTACCTCCTCAAAAAACTCCAAGTTAGTCAAACATAATTTTCCCTTAAGAAATCCATGTTCGCTATCCTTAATTAACCTGCATTTGTCCATGTGGCTATTAATTTTGTCCCAAATTAATTATTTTTCGAGAAGTTTCCCCACCACCAAAGTTAAACTGACTGGCCTGTAGTTGCTGGGCTTCTCTTTATACCCTTTTTTGAACAAAGGTGTAACTTTTGCAATTCTCCAGTCCTCTGGCACCACCCCCGAGTCTAAGGAAGATTGAAAAATTATGGCCAGTGCCTCCACGATTTCCAGTCTCACTTCCCTCAGTATCCTTGGATGCATCTCACCTAGTCCTGGTGTTTTATCCATTTTAAGTACAGACAGCCTATCTAATGCATCCTCTTTAGCAATTTTAATTGTCTCTAGTGTCTCACTTACCTCCTCTTTCACCATTGCCTGGGTTGCATCTTCTTCCTTGGAAAAGACAGATGCAAAGTATTCATTTAATACCTCCGCTATGCCCTCTGCCTCCATGTGTAAATCCCCTTTTTGGTCCCTAATCGGCACCACTCCTCCTTTTACCACCCTTTTACTATTTATATGTCTGTAGAAAACTTTGGGATTCCCTTCAATGTTAGCTGCCAGTCACTTTTCATGCTCTCTCTCTTTGCTTCTCTTATTTGCTTTTTCACTTCCCCTCTGGACCTTCTATGTTCAGCCTGGTGCTCAATAGTATTTTCTACCTGGCATCTGTCATAAGCACACTTTTTCTTTTTTATCTTAATCTCTACCTGTTTTGTCATCCAGGGGGCTCTGGATTTGTTGACCCTACCTTTCCCCTTCGAGGGAACATACCTTGACTGTGCCTGAACTATCTCCTCTTTTAAGGTAGCCCATTGTTCAGCTATTGGTTTTCCTGCCAACTTTTCACTCCAATTTATTCGTCCCAGCTTCATTCTTAGCCCATTGAAGTTGGTTTTTCTCCAGTTAATTATTCTTACTCTGGATTGTTCTTTGTCCTTTTCTATAGTTAGCCTAAACCTTATGATGCAATGATCACTGTCCCCTGAATGCTCTCCTACTGATACTTGATCCACTTGGCCCAGCTCATTCCCAAGAACCAGGCCTAGCAGTGCCTCCTTGCTCATTGGACTAGCCTGCTGTAGAAAATTTTTCTGAACACACTGTAGGAACTCTTGCCCCTCACTGCCCTTTACACTGCTACCATCCCAGTCGATGTTTGGATAATTAAAGTCCCCCATTATAACTTCCCTATAATTTTTGCACCTCTCTGTAATTTCCTTGCAAATTTGTCTTCCATGTCCTTTCCACTAGCTAGTGGCCTATAGACAACGCCGAGTAATGTAACTGCAACTTTTTTGTTCCTTAGCTCTAGCCAAATTGATTCTGTCCTCCTGGGACATTCTCTCCAGTACTGCAATGCTCTCCTTAATCAATACTGCCACCCCTCCATGTTTTTTCCCTTTCCTATCTTTCCTGAGCACCTTGTATCCAGGAATATTTAACATCCAGTCCTGTTCTTCGTTGAACCAGGTCTCTGTTATAGCCACAACATCATACTTCTTCATGGCAATTTGTGCCTGTACTTCACCAATCTTATTAACAACACTCCGTGCGTTCACGTACATGCATATTAACCCTGATTTAGACTTTATTACTTTCTCCCTTACTCTGACCACATCTAATAACTTACTATTCCCTACTCTAGTGCTATCTATCTCCCCCAGTATTCTGTGCGCCTTGGTATTCTTCTCTGATATTTGCTCCTGGTTCCCACACCCCTGACAAGTTGCCAGTTTTACGTCCCTCCGATCTGAGCTCCCTCTCAGGTTCCCATCCCCCTGCCAATCTAGTTTAAAATCTCCCCAACAGCACTAGCAAATCTTGTGAGGATATTAGTCCCAGTCCTGCTAAGATGCAACCCTTCCATCTTGTACCGGTCCCACCTGCCCGAGAACTGATGTCCTCCCTCCTACACCAGTTTGTTGCTTATCTGCACAAGCTTAAAAAAACTGTAACTAAACAACCTTTCAAGTCCAAAAAATACACTAACATTGGAGCCACGTACTGGAGGTGGTGATAGAGTGCGTCCAACCCGGCCGGTCTCGACCCGAACCCGAGTACTGGACCCGTGTGTGCGACCCGACCCAAACTCGTCACATGTTGTTGGGTTCAGGTCGGGTAGCCATGCTGTACTGTACTGTGGACCGCGACCTGTGGCTGTTCACCCTTCCCCAGAAGAATGTCCTGTAGCCATTCCATGACACCCCATTTGAATATTTATAACGAATGCACATTCGCCACACATACTGGCAGTTTTTTCCATAAATTGATGACTACGAAAAGAAGAAACTCCTGGCATTTAACCTGACTTTCTGCTTTGTATTTTGTACTGATTTTACCCCCCGCGCCCCGCCCCTTTGGTTTCCCCTGCCGATCTAGCTCGGGTAACCTATCCACGGACAGAATATAATCCCTTCATGCATTTAAAGACCTCAATCATATCCCCACAAAGTCTGTGTTTTTCTACTTTTTTAAAAAATCTCTAAGCATGATAACTGTGAGTTCTGAAAATAGGTTTCAGTCAAGTTTCACCCCACCCCCCCAGACATTCTATATTCCCGCACAAGTGAAGGGACTAAAACTGGACCCTGTATTCCAGGTGCAGCCAGAACAAGGCTTTGTACAAGATGGAGATCCTACTTTTAGTAGACCCATAAGAGGTGGCGGTATAGTGGTATATAGTCAAGAGGGAGTTGCCCTGGGAGACCTCAACATCGATTCCAGACCCCATGAAGTCTCATGGCATCAGGTTCAACATGGGCAAGGAAACCTCCTGCTGATTACCATCTACCGCCCTTCCAGCACCACTACTGACCGAGTCCTAAAGGACATAGCTGCTAGACTGGGTATGCAGCAGGTGGTGAGGGAACCAACAAGAGGGAAAGACATACTTGACCTCATCCTCACCAATCTACCTGTCGCAGATGCATCTGTCCATGACCGTATTGGTAGGAGTGACCAGCGCACAGCGGAGACTAAGTCCCGCCTTCACATTGAGGATACTCTCCATCGTGTTGTGTGGCACTACCACCGTGCTAAATGGGATAGATTGTGAACAGATCTAGTGATGTAAAACTGGCCATCCATGAGGCCCTGTGAGCCATCAGCAGCAGCAAAATTGTACTCAACCACAATCTGTAACCTTATGGCCTAGCATATTGCCAAGCCAGGAGACCAACCCTGGTTCAATGAAGAGTACAGGAGGGCATGCCAGGAGCAGCACCAGGCATACCTCAAAATGAGGTGTCAATCTGGTGAAGCTACAACCCAGAACTACTTGCGTGCCAAACTGCGTAAGCAGCATGCTGCAGACAGAGCTAAGCGATCCAGTAACCAACGGGTCAGACCTTAGCTCTGCAGTCCTGCCACATCCAGTTGTGAATGGTGGTGCACAATTAAACAACTAACTGGAGGAGGTGGCTCCATAAGTATCCCATCCTCAATGATGGAGGAGCCCAGCACATCTGTACAAAAGATGAGGCTGAAGCATTTGCAACAATCTTCAGCCAGAAGTGTTGAGTTGATGATCCATCTCTGCCTTCTTCTGAAGTCCGCAGCATCACAGATGCCAGACTTCAGCCAATTCGATTCACTTCGCGTGATATCAAGAAACGACTGAAGGCACTAGATACTGCAAAAGCTATGGGCCCTGACAGTATTCCGACAATAGTACTGAAGACCTGTGCTCCAGAACTTGCCGCGCCCCTAGCCAAGCTGTTCCAGTACAGCTACAATACTGGCATCTACCCGGCAATGTGGAAAATTGCCCAGGTATGTCCTGTAAACAAAAAGCAGGACAAGTCCAACCCGGCCAATTACCGCCCCATCAGTCTACTCTCAATCATCAGTAATGTGATGGAAGGTGTCATCAACAGCGCTATCAAGCGGCACTTGCTTAGCAATAACCTGCTCAGTGACGCTCAGTTTGGGTTCCGCCAGGGCCACTCAGCTCCTGACCTCATTACAGCCTTGGTTCAAACATGGACAAAAGAGCTGAACTCCAGAGGTGAGGTGACAGTGACTGCCCTTGACATCAAGGCAGCATTTGACCGAGTATGGCATCGAGGAGCCCTAGGAAAACTGAGGTCAATGGGAATCGGGGAGTCGTGCCTAGTAGAAAAAGGAAGATGGTTGTGGTTGTTGGAGGTCAATCATCTGAGCTCCAGGACATCACGGCAGGAGTTCCTCAGGGTAGTGTCCTAGGCCCGACCATCTTCAGCTGCTTTATCAATGACTTTCCTTCAATCATAAGGTGAGAAGTGGGGATGTTCACTGATGATTGCACAATGTTCAGCACCATTCACGACTCCTCAGATACTGAAGCAGTCCATGTAGAAATACAGCCAGTCCTGGACAATATCCAGGCTTGGGCTGATAAGTGGCAAGTAACATTCGCGCTGCACAAGTGCCAGGCAATGACTATCTCCAACAAGAGAGAATCTAACCATCTCCCCTTTACATTCAATGGCATAACGATCGCTGAATCCCCCATTATCAACACCTTAGGGGTTACCATTGACCAGAAACTGAACTGGAGTAGCCCTATAAATACTTTGGCTACAAGAGCAGGTTAGAGGCTAGGAATCCTGCAGTGAGTAACTCACCTCCTGACTCCCCAAAGCCTGTCCACCATCTACAAGGCACAAGTCAGGAGTGTAATGGAATACTCTCCACTTGCCTGGATGGGTGCAGCTCCAACACTCGAGAAGCTAGACACCATCCAGGACATAGCAGCCCGCTTGATTAGCACCCCATCCGCCAACATTCACTCCCTCCACCACCAGTGCACAATGGCAGCAGTGTGTACCATCTACAAGCTGCACTGAAGGAACTCACCAAGGCTCCTTTGGCAGCACCTTCCAAACCTGCGACCACTACCACCTAGAAGAACAAGGGCAGCAAATGCATGGGAACACCACCACCAGCAAGTTCCCTTCCAAGTCACACACCATCCTGACTTGGAACTATATCGCCGTTCCTTCACTGTCGCTGGGTCCAAGTCCT
This sequence comes from Heterodontus francisci, assembly GCF_036365525.1. NCBI lineage: Eukaryota > Metazoa > Chordata > Chondrichthyes > Heterodontiformes > Heterodontidae > Heterodontus > Heterodontus francisci. Next base: position 181,783,375 of record NC_090375.1, on the reverse strand, counting down.
GGAACCCCTTTCCTAACAGCACTGTTGGTGTACCTACCTCACATGGACTGCAGCGGTTCAAGAAGGCAGCTCACTGCCACCTTCTCGAGCAATTGGAAATGGGAAATAAATGCTGGCCAGCCAGCGATGCCCACATCCCATGAATGAATAAAGAAAAAAGTTTCATATTTAATTGTTTTACATGTAAATCCTAACACTCTTATTTGTTTTGCAACAGCTTTGTGACATTGGTCACTTGTGACCTGCGAACTTTTATCACCAGGTCCTTTTCCCACTCAGCTGCCTGTATGCAACCATGTATGATGTGTCTATGCTTAGAATTGCATCTGTCCAAATGCATCACTTTGCACTTAACTGTGGCCTGGATTTTGTCGTCCGTGGTGAAGGAAGGGTGTTCATGTCGCACTTTTAGCTGCCCACTGACTTCAAGGGCTTTTGAGCAGCAACTGAAGACATTTAAAGATCCTTTCCAGTATGGCACCTTCTACAGGGTATCTGGTGTGAGAGAGCAAAGCAAGCAACGATATGTCTCTTCAATCAATCAGATTGAAGAATCGTTACTGAGACAGAGAATCTAAACCAGGAAGTATAGATTAGAATATCTTGTTGATTGTAGAATCATATACAGAAAGTAAAATAAAGAAAGGGAAAGAAATGTGAAATTGAGAGAGAGATAAAAGATTTTTTATTTTAATTTTTTAAAACATCTAACAAATTGGACTCCACACTTTTAAAAGTAAATTTTCAGTGCCTGTGAGGTGGTTTTGCAGTAACTAACTAATCACACCCTAAAAATTCTCTTACACCTGAATGCACCAGCCCTAATTTTTTTTCTGGCATGTTTAGTGAATAACCGGGGAATAAGCACTACAACTTCAAGCCGAGTCTTATTGGCGAGGTACTGGTGGTGCACAGCTTGTAGAGGAACAGGGCAAATCTGGATTTTTGTGTTTAATCGTGTATGTGTGGACTCTGGAGGTTGCTGTCTGATTTACTCCTAAATAATGTGTAGGATGGGGAAGGAAACTGCAGGGGATGGGCACAAACGAAATGTGGAGCTTATTCAAGGAGCAGCTAATGCGTGTCCTTGATAAGTATGTACCTGTCAGGCAGGGAGGAAGTTGTCGAGCGAGGGAGCCGTGGTTTACTCAAGAAGTTGAAGCGCTTGTCAAGAGGAAGAGGGCGGCTTATGTTAGGATGAGACGTGAAGGCTCAGTTAGGGCGCTTGAGAGTTACAAGCTAGCCAGGAAGGATCTAAAGGGAGGGCTAAGAAGAGCAAGGAGAGGACACGAGAAGTCATTGGCGGATAGGATCAAAGAAAACCCTAAGGCTTTCTATAGGTATATCAGGAATAAAAGAATGATAAGAGTTAGAACAGGGCCAATCAAGGATAGTAGTGGGAAGTTGTGTGCGGAATCAGAGGAGATAGGGGAAGCGTTAAATGAATATTTTTCGTCAGTATTTACAGTAGAAAAAGAAAATGTTGCCGAGGAGATTACTGAGATACAGCCGACTAGGCTAGATGGGATTGAGATTCACAAGGAGGAGGTGTTAGCAATTTTGGAAAGAGTGAAAATAGATAAGTCCCCTGGGCCAGATGGGATTTATCCTAGGATTCTCTGGGAAGCCAGGGAGGAGATTGCAGAGCCGTTGTTGTTGATCTTTATGTCGTCATTGTCGACAGGAGTAGTGCCGGAGGACTGGAGGATAGCAAATGTTGTCCCCTTGTTCAAGAAGGGGAGTAGAGACAGCCCTGGTAATTATAGACCTGTGAGCCTTACTTCGGTTGTGGGTAAAATGTTGGAAAAGGTTATAAGAGACAGGATTTATAATCATCTTGAAAAGAATAAGTTCATTTGTGATAGTCAGCACGGTTTTGTGAAAGGTAGGTCGTGCCTCACAAACCTTATTGAGTTTTTCGAGAAGGTGACCAAACAGGTGGATGAGGATAAAGCCGTGGATGTGGTGTATATGGATTTCAGTAAGGCGTTTGATAAGGTTCCCCACGGTAGGCTATTGCAGAAAATACGGAAGTATGGGGTTGAAGGTGATTTAGAGCTTTGGATCAGAAATTGGCTAGCTGAAAGAAGACAGAGGGTGGTGGTTGATGGCAAATGTTCATCCTGGAGTTTAGTTACTAGTGGTGTACCGCAAGGATCTGTTTTGGGGACACTGCTGTTTGTCATTTTTATAAACGACCTGGATGAGGGTGTAGAAGGGTGGGTTAGTAAATTTGCGGATGACACGAAGGTCGGTGGAGTTGTGGATAGTGTCGAAGGGTGTTGTAGGGTACAGAGGGACATAGATAGGCTGCAGAGCTGGGCTGAGAGATGGCAAATGGAGTTTAATGCGGAGAAGTGTGAGGTGATTCACTTTGGAAGGAGTAACAGCAATGCAGAGTACTGGGCTAATGGGAAGATTCTTGGTAGTGTAGATGAGCAGAGAGATCTTGGTATCCAGGTACATAAATCCCTGAAAGTTGCTACCCAGGTTAATAGGGCTGTTAAGAAGGCATATGGTGTGTTAGCTTTTATTAGTAGGGGGATCGAGTTTCGGAGCCACGAGGTCATGATGCAGCTGTACAAAACTCTGGTGAGGCCGCACCTTGAGTATTGCGTGCAGTTCTGGTCACCGCATTATAGGAAGGATGTGGAAGCTTTGGAAAGGGTGCAGAGGAGATTTACTAGGATGTTGCCTGGTATGGAAGGAAGGTCTTACGAGGAAAGGCTGAGGGACTTGGGGTTGTTTTCGTTAGAGAGAAGGAGGAGGAGAGGTGACTTAATAGAGACATACAAGATAATCAGAGGGTTAGATAGGGTGGATAGTGAGAGTCTTTTTCCTCGGATGAGGATGGCAAACACGAGGGGACATAGCTTTAAGTTGAGGGGTGAAAGATATAGGACAGATGTCAGAGGTAGTTTCTTTCCTCAGAGAGTAGTAGGGGCGTGGAACGCCCTGCCTGCAACAGTAGTAGACTCGCCAACTTTAAGGGCATTTAAGTGGTCATTGGATAGACATATGGATGTAAATGGAATAGTGTAGGTCAGATGATGGGCGCAACATCGAGGGCCGAAGGGCCTGTACTGCGCTGTAATATTCTAATTCTAATTCTAATAATTCTAATTCTAATTGGAAGTACATATTGATAGAGTGGTTAGTGAAGCATAAGGGATCTTGGTCTTTATAAACAGAGACATTGAGTACAAAAGCAGGGAAGTTATGCTGAACCTTTAAAAAGCTTTCGTTAGGCCCCACCTGGAGTATTGTGTCCTGTTCTGGTCACCATACTTCAGGAAGGATGTGAGAGTCCTTGAGAGGGTGCAGAGGAAATTTACCAGAATGGTTCCAGGGATGAGGGATTTTAGTTACAAGGTGAGGTTGGAAAAACTCGAGTTGTCCTCCTTAGAACAAGGCTTAGTTAAGTTAGACAAGGAAAAACTGTTCCCATTAACTAGTGGTACAAGGACTAGGGGACACAGTTTGAAGGTTTTGGGCAAGAGATGCAGTGGGAACATGAAGAACTTTTTTACACAGCGGGTTGTAATGACCTGGAACTCGCTGCCCACAATGGTGGTGGAAGTGAAGACAATCAATGACTTCGAGGGAAGTTGGATGGTTAGTTGAAGGAAATAGACTTGCAGGCCTAAGGGGATTGAGCAGGCGGGTGGGGCTGACTGAATAGCTATGTGGAGAGTCAACATGGACTCAATGGGTCAAATGGCCGCTTTCTGTGCCATAAATGACTATGACCTCCATTTTTCTGTCTCTCAGTCCATAAAAGGTAGCTTCGTCAGTCATAATTTAAAATCATAGTCCTCTGTTTTCCTGGAGCACCACAAATTGGTAGGACAAGTTCACATTGGCTGTACACCTGATTTGTATACAAACAATGCTGGTGATCTCATCAGGAGAACTGGTAGATGTGATACTGAGCTGAATGGTATGGAGAGCTGAAGTTTTGTCAATAAATATACAGTCAAAGGACAAATATTTTGGTGACCCATGCCATTTTATGTGCTGCAGTTAAATTCAGTTTACAGAGTCTGTTGATCTGATTAACTTCTCCAAATCACGATATCACCAATGTTCACTATTTAAACAAAAAAAAAGTAGGAAGATGACATACAAATGCCAAATGAATATTGGACCATAAGGTTGTAAAGTATCTGTTATTTCATTCACGGGGTTTAGTAATCTTCATTTAATTAAAATGGAAAACAAATGATACAGTGCCGATGGGAGGGCTGCTGATCTGGACATTAGTTTTGCAGTGTTTCTCAGGTTGAGCACTGAACTGTGATTTTGGCCACTTTGCTTTGACTCTCAAGTGGCTTTGGCTTTCAGTGAAGCCAGAGGGAGCCTGCTTTAAGCTGAGGTTAAATAGCTGGAAAATGTTAGACGGTTGATACTCCATTGAAAGGCCAGCCACTGCCTGACAAGTTTAGAAAAGTAAAAGGAAGCTGTGAATAAAAGACTAAGGGGCCAATTTTCACTTTTCGCAGTGGCAGAAAAGCTGCCTGTTGTTTGCCTAAGTTTCCTGTCCATTGACTTCAAACCCCCAATGCTGGAAGGTGGGAGTCGAATAGGTGGATCGTTTCTCGGCCAGCACAGACACGATGGGCCAAGGGGCCTCTTTCTGTGCCTTAAACTTTCTGTGATTCTACCTTGCAATTTTGCAGGGGTGAAGTGAAATAATAAAAATGAAAACTAAGTCCATGTTGAGTGCATTTGGGCCTCAACCAGCTCAAAATTAATTCCTTTTGAAGGATAACTAATTCTGTACTGTATTGCTTTGGTGCCTCATTTCTGTCACCACAGTCCATTGACTGAAATAGTTTAGATAGTCAATGGAAAAGGCATCCAATGGGCAGAGCCATGTATTTTTTTGGGAAAAAGCACTCAATAAAAATTTTGGTGGAATGCTAGCTCTTACACAGATAATGACTCTCAGTGTCTTTTCATCATCACTATTGACAAAACCCATCTGGCTAATTGAGTCAGGGAGTACTTCCATTGTCTCTCGGTGCAACTGTCTCTCAGAATGCAAATGTACAGCCATGTTTTTAGTCATTCAGTCCTGTGGTGGTCTTAAACAAGTTATTTCAATGTCTAGTAAACGTTCAAATAATGTTCCATATGACAAAATTAATATGTTTCCATTTGGCAGGTGTAGTTTCCGTCACAATCAGTTCAGCTGACTGGTACAGATCCATCTACACTGCAGGGGCATAGACCACACCATTCACATTCAAAGTCACAGCTGTGGGCAAAAATATCAACTCCAAGTCCAGGTTTTTGAGGGAGGCTTAAACCTTCAAATAAAATCATCAGTGAATTCATTAGAAGACACAAAAGACAATTCAATGGCTAAATTTAACAACGTTGCTATGAAATATTAGATTTTTTTTGTTTTGTTTTGTTTAAACCCTTATTTTTGCTGTTAGAATTTTGAGATACTGAAGGAAAAAATGCCAATGAAAACATCTTTCAGAAAGCATTTTGAGATAATGTGAATCCAATGGCTAGATTGTGGAATCAGACTTTACATGGAAAGTACCTATAATAAATGTGAAAATAAGAATATAGAATGGAAAAGTTGGTGCAATTAGTGTGAAAACAGGTTGTCAAATGGTGTAAACAGGAAATGCAGACACACAAGATTTTAAAAAATATATAAGTGATGTTTACCTTGATTGGGTTTTCAGAAAGGCACACAGACTGCAACTGGTGGCATTCAGTGAGGTATGGTACATTGTTCATGTTGTGCTCTGGAGTATGGTTGCAATGTATTTACAAAGTTTGTGATGAGCTGTGCTGCCACCAGGATGATATGGAGGATTTGTGGTACCTGCTATCTGCTTAGTGAGCAATCAACTGATACTCATTGGTTGTCTAATGACCAAGTAATGATTATCCTCCTTGTTGGGGTCAAGTTAGCTGTAAGGTAATTTATCTGCTGATAAGAGATTGGAACTAAGTGAATCCTTGGCGGTAAATGCAGTAATCAAGCAGTAAGTGAAGCTGAATACTGGAACAGGTAGTGAACAGCCCCACAACTCACCTTTATAATGGTGGGATGATAAGTGACAATGCAGCTGAAGATGTTTGGGCTGAGGATGCTTCCCTGAGGAACTCCTGGAGTGCTGTCCTGGGGCCCCAATGATTGGCCTCCAATAACCACAGACTTCCTTTGTGTCAGATATGATGACAGCACTGGAGAGTTTCCTCTTGATTCTCATTGTCGTCGGTTTTAGTAGGGCTTCTAGAAACCATAATCAATCAAATGTAATCTTGGTGTTAAGAACAACTGCTTTGGCTTTCTTTTGGCATGTCTGGTTAAAGGCTATGAAGAGGTCTGGAGGTGGGTATTTCTGACTTAACCGAAATTCAGTGTCTGGCAAAACGTTTATCATAGAATTATTACAGCACAAAAGGAGGCAATTTGGCCTGTCATGTCTGTGCCGACTCTCTGCAAGGGCAACTTGGCTAGTCCCCTTATCTCACGCTTTTCCCCCACAGCCTTGCAAATTCTTTTCTCTAAAGGTGCTTATCCAACTTCCTTTTGAAAGCCATGATTGAATCTGCCTCCACCACACTCTGAGGTAGTACATTCTAGATCCTAACCACTCGCTGGGTAAAAAAGCTTTTCCTCATGCCACCATTGGTTCTTCTGCCATACATCTTAAATCGTTATCCTCTGGTTCCTGACCCATCCAGCAATGGGAAGAGTTTCTCTCTTTATACTCTGTCTAGACCCCTCATGATTTTGAGCACCTCTATCAAATCTCTTCTCAAACTTCTCTTCTCCAAGGAGAACAACCCCAGCTTTTCCACTTTATCCACGTAATTGAAGTCCCTCATCCCTAGAAACATTCTTCTAAATCTTTTCTGCACCCTCTCTAAAGCCTTCACGTCCTTCCTAAAGTGCAGTGCCCAGAATTGGATACAATACTCCTAAACTAGAGTTTTATTCAGGTCAATCATAACTTCCTTGCTTTTACGTTTTATGTCTCTAGTTATAAAGCCCAGGATCCCGTATGCCTTTTTAACAACTTTTTAAATCTTGCCTGCCACCTTCAATCGTTTGCGCACATATACCCTGAGGTGGCTCTTTTCCTGCACCCCCTTTAGAATTGTGCCCTTTGTTTTATATTGCTTCTCCTCCTCCTTTCTACCAAAATGGATTACTTCACACTTCTCTACATTAAATTTCATCTGTCACCTCTCTGCCCATTCCACCAGCCTGTCTATGTCCTCTTGCAGTTTATCACTATCCTCCTCACAGTACTTTCAAGTTTTGTGTCATCCGCAAATTTTGTAATTAGCTGAGCAGGTAGGTGATTGGTGAGTTTTAAGGTTTTTTTTTCCTCTCTAAACCAGTTTGTAGTTTAAGCTGGTACTGGGGAGATGTAAGTATTGTATTAACTTTATAACTTAATTAGTTAAACTACTTCATTTTACTACAAGTTATTGTTCAGTGATATTTCTAAACTTGAAACCTAATTAGTTAAATAAAGCACGATAAAGATGGCAGGGCAGGTGATGTGTTGCAGCTGCAGCATATGGGAGCTGCTGGACACCACTGTGAGCCATAGTAACCACATCTGCAGTAGGTATCTGCAGTTCGATGAATTTCGGCTCTGAGTTGATGAGCTGGAGTCTGAGATTCGGACACTGCGATACATCAGGGAGGGGGAAAGTTATCTGGACACTTTGTTCCAGTAGGCAATCACACCACTTATGCTACGTACTTCAGATTTGGTCTACCCTCAGGGACAGGAGGGTGTGACTACGAATGAAGCAGCTATGGGGATCCAGAAGTTAGCAATGGAGGCGCCTCAGCCCTTGCACTTGTCCAACAGGTTCGAGGCTGTTACAGATTGTGTGGACGAGAGCAGGGATAGTATAGTTCGGGGGATAGATGCTGCTCGGTGCAGCTGAGAGCGTGAGTCCCTAAGGCTGTGTTGCCTGTGCGATGCCAGGGTTAAGGACATCTGCTTGGGGCTGGCAAGGAACTTGGAGTGGGAAGGGAAGGATTCAGTTGTCATGGTCCAACAACATAGGTAAGAAAGAGGTTCTGCTGAGGGAGTATGAACAGCGAGGGGCTAAATTAAAAAGCAGAACCACAAAGATAATCTTTGGATTACTACATGAGCCACGAGCAATTGGCGTAGGGTAAATAAGCTCAGAGTTGAATGCTTTGCCCAAAGATTGGTGTGGGGGAAATGGGTTTTGATTCATGGGGCACTGGCACCAGTACTGGGGAAAAAGGGAGCTGTACTGTTGGGTATCCTACACCTGAAGCCATTGTACTGGCAAATCGTATAATTAGGGCTGTAGAGAGGACTATGAACTGAATAGTATTGGCGGGGGAGGGTTTAGGAGAAATGTAGAAAATTAACAAGGCAATAGTGCAGTGTAGCGATATGGGGCGGGGGGTGGGGGAGGGTGATAACCAGAGTGTGACAGGAAGGGACAGAGCATACAAGCATAAGAGTGCACCAGCAAATAAGGTCAGAAAAAATGGTTAAAAGACAGAATTGAAGGCTGTTTATCTGAGTGCATGTAGCATTCATAACAAGATGGATGAATTGATAGCACAAATAAAAATAAATGAGTATGATAGCCATTACAAAAATGTGTTTACAGGGTGACCAAGGCTAGGAACTGAATATTCAAGGAGATATGACATTTTGGAAAGATAGGAAGAAAGGAAAAGGAGGTGGGGTAGCTCTGTTAATAAAGGATGAGATCAGTACAGCAATGAGAAATGCTCTTGGCTCAGAAGATCAAAATGTAGAATTGGTTTGGGTGAAAATTAGAAATAGCAGGGCGAAGAAGTCACTGGTGGGAGTAGTTTATAGACCCCCTAACAGTATCTACACATGTATGACAGTAAAAATCAAGAAATAAAGGGGGATTGTAGGAAAGGTACTGCAATAATCATAGGTGATTTTAATCTTCATGTAGTTTGGACTAATCAAATTGGCAAAGGTAACCTGGAGAATGAGTCCATCGAGTATATTGGGGACCGTTTCTTAGGACAGTATGTTCTGGAACCAGGTTTTAGACCTGGTCATGTGTAATGAGACAGGATTAATAAATGACCTCATAGTAAAGGATGCTCTGGGCAAGGGTGATCATAACATGATAGAATTTTACATTCACTTTGAGGGTGAGAAATTTAGGTCCGAAACTAGTGTCTTAAACTTAAAGGCAATTATAAGGGTATGAAGACAGTTGGCTAAAGAGGACTGGGAAAATAAGTTTAAAAAGTCAAGACAGTAGAGAAGCAGTGGTAGACATTTAAGGAGATATTTCATAACTCAGCAAAGATATATTCCATTGAGAAAGAATAACTTGATGAGAAGGAGGCACCATTCTTGGCTAACAAAGGATGTTGAAGATGGTATTAAATTGAAAGAAAAGGCGTACAATGCAGCAAAGATTAATGGTAGGCCAGAAGATTGGGAAAATTTTAGAAACCAGCAAAGGATGACATTAAAAAAAGGGAGAAATTAGAGTATGAGTAAACTAACAAGAAATATAAAACAGACAGTAAAAGCTTCTACAAATTTATAAAAAGGGAGAGAGTAGCTAAAGTAATTGTTAGTCCCTTAGAGGATGAGATTTGGGCATTAATTATAGGAAACCAAAAAATGGCAGAGACTTTGAACAAGTATTTTGTATCTGTCTTCACGGTAGAAGACACAGAAAGCATCCCAAGAGGAGGAGAAAATCAGGAGGCAAAAGGGAGAGAGGAACTTAAGCACTATCACTAGACAAAAAGCAGTAGGAATACTAATGGGCCTAAAGGCTGACAAGTCCCCTGAACCTGATGGCCTGCATTCTAGGGGGAAGTGGCTGCAGAGATAGCAGAAGCATTGGTTGTAATCTTCCAAAATTCCGTAGATTCTCTTAAGGTCCTAGCAGATTGGAAAACTGCAAATGTAACACCTTTATTCAAGAAAGGAGGGAGGCAGAAAATAGTAAACTCTAGGCCAGTTAGCCTAACATCTGTCATTGGGAAAATGCTACAATTCATTATTAAGGAAGTAGTAGCAGGACACTTAGAAAATCATAATGCAATTAGTTGGGTCAGCGTGGTTTTATGAAAGGGAAATCATGTTAGCCAAATGTATTAGAGTTCATTGAGGATGTGAAAAGCAGTGTGGATAAAGGGGAACCAGTAAGTATAGGGTATTTGGATTTCCAAACTGTAACTAGTAGAGTGCCACAGGGAGTAGTGCTGGAACCTCAAATATTGACAATCTATATTAATGACTTGCATGAAAAGACCGAATGTATTGCAGCCAAATTTGCACACTATACAAAGATAGGTAAGAAAACAAGTTGTGAGAGGGACAAATTTGGTAGTTGGAGTATAATGTGGGAAAATGTGAGGTTGTCCACATTAGCCGGAAGAACAGAAAAACAGAATATTATTTAAATGGCGAGAGACTGCAGAAGCTGTGATACAGAGGGATCTGGGTGTCCTTGTACATGAATCACAAAAAGTTAGCATGTAGGCACAGCAAGTAATTAGGAAAGCAAATGGAATGTTGGAATTTATTGCAAGGGGGATGGAGCATAAAAGTAGGGAAGTCTTGCTACAGCTGTACAGGACGTTGGTGAGACCGCACCTAGAGCACTGTGTACAGTTTTAGTCTCCTTACTTGAGGAGGGATATATTTGGAAGCAGTTCAGAGAAGGTTCACTTGGTTGATTCCTGGGATGAAGGGGTCGTCTTATGAGTAAAGGTTAAGTAGGTTGGACCTAAACTCATTGGAATTCTGAAGAATAAGAGGTGATCTTATGAAGCATATAAGATGCTCGGGGGGCTAGGCAGGGTAGATGCTGAGAGAATGTTTCCCCTCATGGGGAAATCTAGAACTAGGGGACACAATTTCAAAATAATGAATCTCCCTTTGAAAATGGAGGTGAGGAAGAATTTCTTCTCTCAGAGGGTCATTAATCTTTGGAATTCTCTTTCCCAGCGAGCAATGGAGGCTGGGTCATTGAATATATTAAAGACTGAATTACAGATTTTTGAGCCACAAGGGAGTTGAGGGTAATAAGGGTGTGATGAAAAGATACTTTTTGTTTATCCCAATTTTCAACTTGTATTTCATAATGGTAAAAACAGCATGTGAAGGTACTACAGAAAATGCTGAAATTAATCAGCAACTCAGGCAGCATCTGTGGAGAGGGAAATAAGTTAAAGTGTCAGGTCGATGACCCAGACCTGCTGAGTATTTCCAGAATTTGATTTTTTTTCAGATTTCCAGCATCTACAGTGTACTGCTATGTAAAGGGTTATTATTGATTCAGCTCCTTCTAGACAAAATTTGCTCAAAAGGACTCCAAGGTGTAAGTTTCTGCCACTAACAGTAATCTGTGGGTTTTTCAACTCAGAAAACTATTTTCTGCTCACGGTACAGTCTCCTCCACATAGGGGAGACAAAATGCAAATTGGATCATTACTTTGTTGAAAATTCCTGTACAGTCCACAAACATGACCCTGAGTCTCTGGTTGCTTGCCATTTTAATGAAATTCAGCACAAGCTTAAGGAACAGCTCCTCATCTTTCAATTAGCATTTTATAACCTTTCAGCCTCAACATTGAGTTCTGCACCTTCAAATCATAAACACCACTCCCATTTTCACAAACACTAGTGGGTGGTAATAGTTCTGCTGTTGTCATTTACACCTCCTCTGGACTCTGTTATTTCTTTACTGACCCATTGCCACTCTTTTTACCTTGTGCCATCATCCCATTTGTCATTTACTTGCTCCTACCCTCTACGCTATAATTTGGTGGTATATAAATGCAAGTTGTTTTTGTTGTTTAAAACCAATGAATTTTATGTAGTGCTGAAACATTTGTGCCTCAAATGATAAAGCACAGTTCCTTAGTATACCAGTTGGTCATTACGAATTGTGGCATTTTTAAAAATCTGTGAATTTACTATAAATATATATTGTGGATAGGGAAATAAAGGTGTGGTCTTATGAATTCATTGTGATATTGGGGCATTTTATTCTTAGCCAGATTGACACTTCATAGGCAAGTTATAGATTTTGTTGAGTTAAAGAGAAAAAAAAAATTAATGTGGCAATACTGCTAAATATTTCCAGCATTTTCTGTTACCCTTCCTGTTCAGCATCCTAAAGGGCCTGTTCCCTGCACGACACCCTGGTCCTCTCTTCCATCACCTCCAACACCCTCTCCCCTTACCACATCAGCTTCCCATCCAAGTGCAGGAGATGCAACATCTGCCCTTTTACCTTCATTCCCACTGTCCAGGGCTCCAAACACTCCTTCCAGGTGAAAGAGCAATTTAGTTGTACTTTAGTACATTGTATTTGCTGCTCATGATGCAGCCTCCTCTACATTGATGGAGACAAATTACAGATTGGGTGATTGCTTTGCTGAACACCTCCATTCAGTCTGCAAGTGTGATCCTGAGCCTCCGGTTGCTTGCCATTTACGTTCTCTGTCCCACTCCCACTGATTTTGCTGTCCTGGCCTCTTACACTATTCCAGTGAAGCTCAACAGAACCTCTAAGAACAGCACCTCATCTTTTGATTAGGTGGTTTAAACCTTCTGGACTCAACATTGAGTTCAACAATTTCAAATCATAACCACTGCTCCCATTTTTACGGACAGATGGTAATGATTCTGCTGTACACTAAATCACTGCTGCCTTTCACCCTATCACAGACTTTCCCCTTTTCCCTCCCTTTTCCCTGCAGCTCTTCTTGCTTAAAACCTGTTTGATCTGTACTACGAAATTCACAGACCTGAAACATTAACTCTGTTTCTCTCTCCACAAATGCTGCCTGGCCTGCTGTATATTTCCAGCATTTTCTGTTTATATTATTGAGTACTAGAAATCTGAAATGAAAACAAAAATTGGAAAGCCATAACAGACCAATCAGCATCTTGGAGCGCAAGATAGGTTAACATTTCTATGATAAAGTTTTACTTGAGGTATTGATTGTATCATTGGTTTTTTCCCTTATACTTGGTAACAGATTAAAATCAGTTTCAGCTGCAAGGATGAATGCTTGCTAGCTGCTGTGTATCAGATGCTGGCTTCACAGATAATGGGGCTACATCTATATACTTGAAAGGGAAATATTCACAGGGCTATGGGGAAAAGATGGAGGAATGAGACTAATTGGACAACTCATTTGAAGAGCCAGCACGGGCATGAAGGGTTGAATGGCAGCCTTCTGTGCTGTGTCATTCTATGATTGTATGATGATGGGCTAAAAAGTTATGTAATCTGTTCTCTCCAAAGATGCTGAGTGACCTGTTACATGTTTCCATCATTTTTCTATTTTTGTTGTGCAAGATTCCCTTTTTTAAAAATCGACTTTGTTCTGATACATCTTCTACATACTGTAATTATATAATTCTGGCTACTAGGTCAGTAGTCAATCTGAGGCCTGCAGAGACAATAAACTAAGTCAGTGACTTTTTGGTAGTGTTTTGCCACATAAGGAGAAGTCAGAAACCATGCTTTAAACAACAACTTTATAATAAGACGCAGTTGAGGAGAAGCTTCTTTGTTGTTTTAGTATTTTTAGGAGAATTGTAAATTTTATAAAATGTTGTACATGTACTATTTTTACATTGAAATGCCAATTTGCCTGTTTAATTTTTTAAAAAATTGTTGCTTTAGAGCCTGGATCTCGGTTCAAGAGGTCATGTGTCCAGTAAACCAGAGTAAACTGAGAAGAGTTTTATGTTTGATTCTGAGGTCTTGCTACATACTTGGATTCATATTGTTCTTGAGGACCACTGATGAAAGTGGCCACTGACGCTGAACCCAAGTTGCATATCAAGAAAATATATGTACTCTGCTGTAAACCATAATGAATTATTCCTCATCTTGCACTTAAAATCGCAATATAAAAAGTGACTGTATGAACACAGAAGTTCTTTTTGCTAATTGAACTGTAAGTATAAGTCTTAAATTAGAAAGATACCCATTAAAAGTGCCTAATATAAATATTTTTCAGACTTTTGGGAATGAAATGCAGTAAGAGATACAGTAAGAGTATTCTTTGCCTACAGACTTAGTTGGACAAGAAAGCAGCACCAGCCTGTCTACGTTCATAATATATAGTAAATTTGTGCCCAAGGTTGATGGTCTGGAATTAATTGACTGCCATATTGGATAAACATCTTGAATTATTGTGTTGATTCAAAGATTCTCTTGGCTTGAGTGGGTACATGAGTCTGCAGAGAAGGGAAAGCCTTAAGAGGAAGCATGGTATTTGCTGAGTTGCTTGCTTTGCACTGGGGACTTGAGGAATGGCACACGATCATGATTGTGCAACACAAGTCAAGCAAACAAAGATTTGCTTGTTTCTTACTATTAAAAGCAGCTGAACACAGTTAACTGCTATGAAGCTATCTTTAGTGCAGATTCATGCATCTGTGCAGAAGTTATGAAGAAATAACTTCTGCTGCAGCAGTCTCACTCAAGTACTGGATTGTCAAATATATTATGGAATGGGAACATAAGCAAAGTGGGAGATCTTGCCAAATCAGAATTTTGAGGGAAAAGTGGTATAGAAGATGTGCAGCCTTTTATCCTCAGTGATCCTCTATTTTCCATGGAAAAAATGATGAGCTGATCAATGAGTCTTTTTAAGAGATAAAGTACATTCATTATTTAGGTGCCTGACTCATATCTCACAGCTTGTAACCTTTGCTGTCAACAGATGATGTTTCGCATTTAAACAGCAAAAAAGTTGCAAATGTATTGAAACATAGGACTAATGGACTTGTTATGGAATATTTTTAAAATAGTAAATGTTACATCAAAGATGTGGCTGTTACTATTTAAATATTTCAATGTAAGACAACTGGAAAAAAATGGTTTATTTCCTACTAAATGTTTAAATTCCAATTTTGGAAAAAACTGCCAAAAAACTGTCATTTTGAAAGTAACATAGTTGCATATTAGTATTTCCAATAGGAAAATTTATATGAAAAGGGAGGCAAATGTATCAACATGAACCTCTGTTAATCTGTTGCCTCTGGCACCTGAGTTCAAATCCATCCCAGACTAGTGGGACAAAATTTATGTTTCTCTGACCATGGAAAGAGTACTTGATAAAATGGAGCACTTTAAAACACTGGAAACTAAAAGTTCATGGGATAATCCTGTACATAATTCAGTGTGAATTGACAGCCTCTGAGCTTTAAGTAAACTGGTTTGTGAAAAGGGAGTGCTATCCTAGGACAATGTAGATGCTTTTCAGGGTTTGGCCACTTTTATTGGGATTCTGACTTGCAGAGATTTTCCTCTCAGCATATCTCTATGCTATAAAATATTTGGCAATCCAGTACTTGTGATGCCATTTTGGATGAGGTTATTTATGTGTTGTTTCTACACAAAATGAAGCAATCTGCACTAAAATAGCTCCATGGTTAGTTGCTTTTTATAGTTAGCAAATGTTGCTGTGGGCTCAAGCACATTATTATGGCATTTTGTCATTAACCCACAATATTCCTGGTCTTGTATTCCTTGATCCTGATAGGTTTTTAACATTTCGTATACACTTTCTTGATCCCACATTCACATTCCCATTCAAACCTTTTATAAACTGTGTACAAATGACTTGACAGCTTTTTTTATTAAAACATTTCAAGCATGTTAAATAACAGTGCCTTAACAAAGTGGATTTTAAATTTGATCCAGGCATTTACAAATATTTCACCACGTTGAAAAGTATAAACAATGATGGAGGCTGGTGGGTGTCTGGAACTCACTGCCTGAAAGGGTGGTGGAGGCCGAACACCTCATGGCCTTTTAAAAAAAACTCGGATATGCATTTGAAATGTCTTAACCTATAGGGTTACAGACCAAGAGCTAGAAAGTGGGATTAGGCTGAATAGTTCATTTTCTGTTAGCACAGACACAATGTGCTGAATGGCTTCCTTCTTTGTTATAAATTTTCTATGTTTCTATGATGTAGTAGTTCCTGATACATTTATGAAACCTGTATTAAGTACCCGGTATCTCTGCATCATGGTTGGCAGGTATTGAAACATTAAGCAATGATTAGTTTTGAAAAGTTGCCCAAATAGAGATTAAAAACAATAATACTGTCTGATACCCATTTACAGAGAGATGCCAGAAGCTTGTGCCAGACTCGCCTGTGACGTATCTAGTTTTCATTTTGAAGCTGTTCTTTTTTACTTATCATATCTCGGACCACTCCTTATTCCAAATTATCTAATCTGTTACAAACCACCTCAGTCCTCATTGCAGGTTCCTGCTGGTAAATGGTGTGCCAAGTAAGTTGTAGCTCTGGATCCATGCTTACATTGGTTCTGACTTCAGACACTGTTGAGTTCCACTTTATCCACTCAACAGATGATGTTTGACAGTGAAGGAGCACTGAAGTCAATGGCTTGAACTTTGTGGTATTTAATTTTAGTATTTATACTTCAATATACTTTAATTTTTAAGGGAAATTATACATTAAATCTTTTGATTATTTGTAGTCAGTTATTAACATCATAACTTATTTTCCTAATACATGAAAGAAAGCCTTTTTTTGGGTCAGATAAATTATCAAAGTGTTCTAGTGTTTAGAATCTATCCTCTCTGGAGAGAAACATTGTTAAATTTACTCTAATGACGTTTTTCCTTGTGTCTATGCCACTGTTGTGGTTGACATCGACAGGATGTACCTGCCAGGTTTTTTTTTAAAGAAAGCAATCAGTTCATACATAATAAATCTACATACTTACCTGGTCACCCTTTCATGCACTTTTTTTGAAGTGAGTGCTCATTACTCAGGGGAAATGACAGGGACATTTGAGTAGTATATAAAGAGTTGAGCAGTTTTGTTGCTGATTCAAGAGCTTTGGTCACTCATGGAGGAGAGAAACTGAATCCTTTCTTGGGTTGGATAACAGTAAGGGCTGGTGCGCTTAACTCCACCAGAGGGCGCTCCTGTTAGATGCTACAATGTTGAGTTTCTCTATTTTGTGGTTCTTTTCATCATTCTTTTTTCAAGTTAATTGAAGGCAGCATTTGCTCCCCTAAACTGAATGTTGTGTTTTGTGTACTCTATGCAGTTCCGTGTGTAGCATTTAATCTTCTCCAAACTGTTAATATGTGCATTACACCCTCAATTTGCTCATATGCCTGTTTAGATTCATAAGAGAAAATAGGTACAAGATTAACTATGAGAGATTTAGGACTGCGAGCAGGAGAAACTTTTTTCGAATGCAAGGGGCTGAGAGACTGTGGAATACACTTCTGGATTTGGTGATTGAAGCAGAGACTATTTAATTATGGATTAAGTATGTTGAGGATAAACACTAGCACGGAGTGATTGGAACGAACAGTCTGTTTCCATGTTGTAATTTCTACAGAAATAATTTCTATTTAATTAATATGCCAATTGCCTTAATTCTGGTGTTATGATGGAGTGATGTCATTTTGAGGCTATAAAATCTAATTGGTGAGCAGAGTTTCAGATAAATCAGAGTTTAATTGTTGGATGAGCAAGTGGTGCTAATTGAAAAATGCTATTTAGGTTTCAGGCTTTGAGTCAGAAGAATACAGCAATAGTGTGATTGGCTTTCTTGCTCTTTTTAAGTGCAGTTGCTAAGATCAAGTAGTTAGACATTCTGATTGCTGTGTAAGTGAGGCATTTTGTATTGCTAGGAGAGTTCCTCTGAAGTTGGAAATAATCGTTCTCTCTTTTAACACTTTTTTAATTGAAATGCGGCATGGAACATGCATATTGAAATATCATGAGCTTTGTTTTTACATATATTAATAAATCTCTGGCGCTACTCATGTGAGTAATACGTAAAGATAGGAACATTAAACAGCGTAAAATGTATTTTCCTTTGCAACTCCAAAGGCTAATTGAACTCTCCCAGTGTTTACTTAACATTCAAAGGTTAATTACAAAGGGCTTTTCACACCACCTGACATCTCAGCGCTTTATAGCGAATGAAGCACTTTTGAAGTGTTTAGTTACTGTTGTAATGTTGGAAATGCGACAGCCAGTTTGCGCACAGCAAGCTCCCAGACAGCATGATGATAATATCCAGATAATCTGTGTTTTCGTGATGTTGATTGAGGGATAAATATTGGCCAGGACATCAGGGATAACTTCCCTGCTCTTTGAAATAGTGACAAAGGATCTTTTATATCCGCCTGAGAGGGCTGACGGGGCTTCGGTTTAGAGTCATAGAGTTATACAGCACAGAAACAGGTCATTCGGCCCATCGTGTCTGTGCCTGCCCGACAGCACCCAGCTATTCTAATCACATATTCCTGCACTTGGCCCGTAGCCCTGTATGCTATGGTGTTTCAAGTGGTTATCTAGATACTACTAAAATCTTGTGAGGGTTCCTGCCTCCACCTCCTCTTCAGGCAGTGCGTTCCAGATTCCAACCGGCCTCTGGGTGAAAAAATGTTTCCTCAAATCTCCCCTAAACCTCCTGCCCCTTACCCTAAATCTATGCCCTCTGGTTATATTTTTAAAATATTTATATTTAGAGATACAGCACTGAAACAGGCCCTTCGGCCCACCGAGTCTGTGCCGACCATCAACCACCCATTTATACTAATCCTACATTAATCCCATTACCTCTCACATCCCCACCTTCCCTCAATTCCCTTACCACCTACCTATACTAGGGGCAATTTATAATGGCCAATTTACCTATCAACGTGCAAGTCTTTGGTTGTGGGAGGAAACCGGAGCACCCGGCGAAAACCCACGCGGTCACAGGGAGAACTTGCAAACTCCGCACAGGCAGTACCCAGAATTGAACCCGGGTCGCTGGAGCTGTGAGGCTGCGGTGCTAACTATTGCGCCACTGTGCCACCCAAGGGTTCTAGACCCCTCTGCAAAGGGAAAAAAGTGTCCTCCTATCTAACCTATCAATGCCCCTCATAATCTTGAACACCTCAATCATGTCCCCCCTCAGCCTTCTCTGCTCCAAGGAAAACAACCCTCGCCTTTTCAGTCTCTCTTCATAGCTGAAATGCTCCAGCCCAGGCAACATTCTGGTGAATCTCCTCTGCACCCTCTTCAGTGCAATCACATCCTTCAGTGTGGTAACCAGAATTGTACACAGTATTCCAACTGTGGCCTAACTAACGTTTTATACAGCTCCATCATAACCTTCCTGCTCTTATATTTTATGCCTCAGCTAATAAAGGCAGGTATTCCATATCTCTTCCTAACCACCTTATATACCTGTGCTTCTGCCTTCAGTGATCTGTGGACAAGTATACCAGGTCCCTCTGACTGTCTGTACTTCCTAGGGTCCTACCATCCATTGTGTATTCCCTTGCCTTGTTAGTCCTCCCAAAATGCATTACCTCACACTTTTCAGGATTAAATTCCATTTACCACTGCTCCTCCCATCTTACCAGCCCATCTATATTGTCCTGTAATCTAAGGATTTCCTCCTCACTATTTACAACACCACCAATTTTCCTGTCATCTGCGAAGTTACTGATCATACCTCCTATATTCACATCTAAATCATTAATGTACACTACAAACAGCAAGGGTCCCAGCACCGATCCCTGTGGTACACCACTGGTTACTGGCTTCTAATCGCAGAAACAGCCCTCGACCATTACCCTCTGCCTCCTGCCACGAAGCCAATTTTGGATCCAATTTGTCAAATTGTCCTGGATCCCATGGGTTCTTACCTTCTTAGCCAATCTCCCATGCAGGACCTTATCAAAAGCCTTACTGAAATCCATGTAGACTATATCTACTGCTTTACCCTCATCGACACATCTAGTCACCTCCCTGAAAAATTCTGTCAAGTTAGTTAGACATGATCTCCCCCTAACAAAGCTATGCTGACTATCCCTGATTAATCCCTGCCTCTCCAAGTGGAGATTAATCCTGTCCCTCAGAATTTTTTCC
Organism: Heterodontus francisci; assembly: GCF_036365525.1. Taxonomy (NCBI): domain Eukaryota; kingdom Metazoa; phylum Chordata; class Chondrichthyes; order Heterodontiformes; family Heterodontidae; genus Heterodontus; species Heterodontus francisci. Next base: position 181,763,430 of record NC_090375.1, on the reverse strand, counting down.
AATATTTTCCCAACTACTAATGTTAGACTCACCGGCCTGTAATTACCTGGTTTATCCCTACTACCCTTCTTGAATAATGGTACCACATTTGCTGTCTTCCAGTCCTCTGGTACCTCTCCTGTGGCCAGAGAGGATTTGAAAATTTGTGTCAAAGCCCCTGCTATCTCCTCCCTTGTCTCACATAACAGCCTGGGATACATCTCATCTGGGCCTGAGGATTTATCCACTTTTAAGCCTGCTAAAACAACTAATATTTCCTCCCTTTCAATGCTAATATGTTCAAGTATATCACAATCCCCCTCCCTGATCGCTACACCTACATCGTCCTTCTCCATAGTGAACACCGATGAAAAGTAATCATTTAAAACCTCACCTATGTCCTCTGGCTCCACACAAAGATTGCCACGTTGGTCCCTAATGGGCCCTACTCTTTCCCTGGTTATCCTCTTACCCTTAAAATACTTATAAAAGGCCTTGGGATTTTCCTTTATCTTGCCCGCCGGTGTTTTTTCATGCCCCCTCTTGGCTCTCCTAATTACATTTTTGAGAGCCACCCTACACTTTCTATACTCCTTTAGTGCCTCCGCTGTTTTCAGTGCTTGGGATCTGCCGTAAGCTTCCTTTCTCCCCCCCCGATCCAATGCTGTATATCCCTTGACATCCAGGGTTCCCTGGTACTGTTAGTCCTACCCTTCGCCTTAACGGGTACATGTTGGCTCTGGACTCTCACTATTTCCTCTTTGACTCCCCCTGATGTGATGTAGACTTTCCTACAAGTAGCTGCTCCCAGTCCACTTTGGTCAGATCCTGTTTTATCATATTGAAATCGGCCTTCCCCTCATTCAGTACCCTTATTTCTGGTCCATCTTTGTCCTTTTCCATAATTACCTTAAATCTTTAGAGTTATGGTCACTATCCCCAAAATGCTCCCCCACTGACACTTCTACCACTTGACCAGCTTCATTCCCTAGGATTAGGTCCAGTACTGCCTCTTCCCTTGTAGGACTTTCTACATACTGGCTCAAAAAGCTCTCCTGTATGCATTTTAAGAATTAATGCCTCATCCGAAAGATGGCACCTCTGATAGTGCAGCATTCCCTTAGTACTGCACTGGAGTGTCAGCCTTGACTTCTGTGTTTAAGTCCAGGAGTGGGATTTGAACCCAGAACCATGTAACTCAGTTGAGAGTACTACCTACTGAGCCACAACTGACAGTATCAGAATCTAGTTTTTTTTGTTGAAAGACGTATTGGGAGCCTACAGACATTCTAGTTACACTATTTTCGTTCCGACAATTTTTTTTAAATGTAGATTGCAAATAACTGCCTTTGTTTCAACATACCTTTTGGGCGACACAGTTGTGGCATCTGAAATGTGACGGATGAGAATTACCTAAAATAGATCTCCTGTGGCATTGTTCATTGAGTTGGATGATCTGTTTTATTCTATAGAATGTATAATATAATAACCATTGATTTATGGTGACTGACTATTCATTGTACACCTCTGCTTGTTTCTGTTCATATTCAAATTCCAGAAGATTTTATTTATTTTCTCAGTGGAAAATTTAAGCATGGCTTTGGTGTATAGCAGTGTTTGTTTCAATTTGGTTTTGAAAATGTATTTGAATACAAACTGAGCAAAAACTTTAGGAAGGTTTGAGTTAAAATTCCAGAAAAACTATTTACTTTTTAATCGTAGAAATGATTGGAGCTGAGGGAGACAGAGACACTGACACTCAACACCTTTCCCCTCTGTTGGATGCGTTTAGATTCCAGGACAAATTGCTGTTAACAAAAATATGTTTAAAAGCTACAGTGGGTGAAGGAAGCACTGAAGTATTGAGTGAAAAAGGCCTGAACCACAAGAAGATTATTTTAATGTAATAACCTGACAGTAGAAAGTATTTTATCAAACTTTATGCCTCCAAAATAATTCGAACCTGTTGGGTAAATAATGTTTTCTGAAGCAACTTGTGCAGATCCTTATGATTGACGGCAAGATTGACCATTCACGGAGAATGCTACTTGCAAGACCAACCCCCTCCTGGAAGTTCTACCAAATCTTAGGTTACCCCTCTACAGTGCTGTCAATCACAGGACACACCATTTCAGGAGCTACTTCTCCAATGCTACTAAAGCACAGGACCAGCTTATCACTGCTGTAAACTCAACAAATTTCCAGTGCTGCTAAATGCTAACTACCTCGAAGCTGGTATATCTTGAATACCGTCTTCCAGTGTATCCCGGGCTTTACAAAAGGCAAGAGATATGAATTAACTATGTTGGGAAAAGAATATTTATGAGTAGTCAGACAACTCATTTATAGCTTTTGCATATTAAGAGAGTCCTCAAAATTGATCAGTGAATACTGTATATCTACCCTAGTAAGTTTAAAAAGCCATGCTTGAAAAGTTTTCAATAAGCAATAATCAAACCTGTTGAACCTCATTTGCTACTGTCTGCTAATGTACAAAGGTTGTTCGGTGAAGTTTAAAAAAAAAAAAGTCTTACAAGCAATTCGTTGACATCAGCTACAATTTACTAGCATCTACAACTGTCTGAATGTACACAGAGAGTACTTGAGCAGTGGTCTTCAGGGGACAAATCAGATTTATACCCAGACATCACAACTGTGCTCTCGACCCTAGGCATATTGTCTGGAGCAATGGCTTAGAAGATCCTTTAAGGTCTAATGAGAGAAAGCTTTACTTAGTTTGTTAAATGGAAAATGTAACTAAAAACCCTGAGTGTTTTTGCAGTTCATTTCATGATTATACATTTGTCATGTGGTCTTTGACATTTATAGTGTATTGGCCTGCTGTAAAATTTTGTTAGAGCTTCATGAGCTGATAGAATAATGTAGCACAGAAACAGCTGTTCAGATCATGAAATCAGCATTGGTATTTTTCTCTATATGAACTACTTGGTCTAATTACATTCTGCAGCTCACTTCCCATACCTTTTTAATAATCTTTCTCCTGCAATTGTCCAATTTCCTTCTATAATAATTAATGGTCTCTTATTCAACAATGGTTTGTGGCAGAGAATTTCACATTCCAGCCACCTTTGGTGTAAACAAGCTTGGGTTCAAATCTTTATCATCCCAAATTGCTGTTCACCAGACAATGATTGTGCTTTCAGAGCTGAGTTCTTGCTACTTCAACCTCCAGAAGCACCTACTTTACAAACAGTTAATACACTTAAAGCTTCAATGGTCAAAACAGCTGGAAGTTAACTACTCACTAATGCAGCCATAATTTATTGGTGTGATTTGTTTTCTAGGTGCTGTGGAAGAAATAAGCAATATGGAAAAGCTAATGCTAGACTATGTATCTATGGACCGAGAGCTTGAGCAGTTCATACAGGCTGTAGGTGATGTCACACACCAGGTAGGAAATCAAGACTGCTTTGATGATGCCTTTATATTTCACTACTTTTGCAAGTAATTCTGCTATATTGGCTTAGGTTCTTGGGTGTTGTAAAATCCTCCCCATTTTGATTTGACCAGCTGGGTGGGATTGCCCTCGCCTAGTTCCGTCATTATCTGTGTAGTCATAACCAGAAAATCACCTGCAGTGTCTTCTCTGCTTGCTCCCATACTGTTACCTCTGGAGTCCCCAAGGGTCTCACCTTGGTTCCCTTCTGTTACCTACATGCTGCTGCCCCTTGCCAATATCATCTGTAAATACAGTCTAGTCATTCACAACCAGATTTGACTCAACCAAATTACATACTATTGTGATTTGCATTTTTCTAACCAAAGCTGCCTACTATTTCAGGATCACCCTGTCAGCCATGGATAACTCAGACAAGGCTCCTTTTCTCCATGACTTGTTAAGTTCCTCTTTCCTTGGTCCCCTCTCCCCTCACCTCAAACAGTTATGAAAATTGCTTCTTCTCCAAGGTTATCAGTGCAACTGCCATTTCCATCCCTTTCCATTTCCTCCCTGAACTCCAATATTCCAGTCCCAATCCCCTGTCATTTTGCACTTCGTCTCCCATTAAACCTACTTTTTTCCATGAAACCAACTTCCTACTTCCTTGATCACCTCCCCATTCCACTCAGTTACACAGTTATCCATCCTTGTCCCCATAATAGCTGACATACCGTTGGCTCCCTTTCCTCAGATAGCATCCTATTCCCTTATAAAACTACCATTATCATCTGTATCATCATCAAAAAGGCCACCTTCCACCCATCTGACCTTTCCATCATAAACTTCCACTCTAGAGTCTTTGAAAGTGTTATGGTCTCTTCAGCTGTAGCCCACCTCTTTCAAAACTCCCTATTAGAACCATTTCAGTGCAGCATTTACCGCATATATAGCACCAAGTCTATTCTGCCCAAATCTCGAACGATATCCTCTGTCACTGTGACCACGGTGTGCTATTTGTCGTCCTTGACCTCTGTAGCATGTACGAACAGACGAATTAGAAGTAGGAGTAGGCCATTCAGTCCCTTGAACGTGCTTCACCGTTTGATAAGATCATGGCTAATCTGGATGTGGCCTCAACTCCACTTACCTATCTGCCCCCATAACACTTGATTCCCTTGACTATCAAGAATCTGTCGAACTCAGCCTTGAATATATTCGATGGAGACAGTCGGGAGAGGCAGTGGCACAGCGGCGGACTTGTGGGAAAAATACTAAGGAGAAGAGAAAGCAAGGCCCAGGCTTGGGGCCTTCACTCACCTGGAGATTGTCAGGAGATGCGGCAGCAGAGTGCTTCATGTACCTTCAGGAATCAGCACGTGCTTACTGAATTTGAAAAAAATTCAAACAGTGACATCACAGGAACGCTGTAAGGTGATTGGTTGGTGAATAACTGCTGTTAGGGTGTATCTGTAAATAGCTAGGTCAGTACACTGCTATTAGGATGTGTATGTAAATAGCTGGAAATTATAAAAAAGTAAAATTAAAATTTATGTAGCTATCTTATAATTAATTAAGACACGCAGGCAGAAGGGAAGTAAGAAGCTGGTGAGTCTACTGTGCTGTTTTATTTTGAAGCGGTAAGATTTATTATATTACCAAGGTTTAAATTTGTGCAGTAAGTGCTGGTGAGGAGGGACATTAATTAAAAGTTAACTAAGTAAATAATTTGTTATTTAAAACACAATCAGGATGATAGGGTAGGTGATGCGTTGCAGCTGCAGTATGTGGGAGCTCGTGGACACCAGTGTGATCCACGGCAAACATGTCTGCAGTGTCTGCGGCTCGAGGGGCTTCGGCTTAGAGTCAATGAGCTAGAGGCCGGGCTGCAGACACTGCGATGCATCAGGGAGGGAGGAAGTTACCTGGACACTTTGTTCCAGAAGGCAATCACACCCCATAGGACAGAGTCTTCTGATTTGGTCAGTGGTGAGGGACAGGAGGATGTGACTGCGAGTAAGGCAGGTAAGGCAATCGGGAAGGTAGAAGTGAAGGAGCCTCAGCCCTTGCAGTTGGTTCTTTCAGCTTGTATGGATGAGAGTGGGGGTTGCAGGGTGGATGAGCAAACTGACCATGGCAATACGGTACAGGACGCCATTCAAGAGGAGGGAGTAAATAGGAATGTATGGAGTAGGGGACAGTATAGTCAGAGGGATAGATACAGTTCTGTGTAGCCGAGAGCGAGTGTCCAAAAGGCTGTGTTGCCTGCCCGGTGCCAGGGTTCGGGACATCTGCTCTAGGTTGGAGAGCAACTTGCAGTGGGAGAGGGAGGATGCAATTGTCGTGGTCCAATGTGGGTACCAATGACATAGTTAGAACGAGGAAAGAGGCTTTGCATAGTGAGTATGAGCATCTAGGGGCTAAATTAAAAAGCAGCTCCTCAAAGGTAAAAATCTCTGGATTATTACCTGAGCCATGTGCAAATTGGAGTAGGGTAAATAAGAGTAGAGAATTAAATGTGTGGCTCAAAGATTGGTGTGGGAGAAATGAGCTTTGATTCATGGGGCACTGGTACCAGTACTGGGGAAAGTGGAAGCTGTACCGTTGGGATGGTCTTCACCTGAATCATGCTGGGACCAGTGTTCTGGCAAGTCCTATAACTAGGGCGGTAGAGAGGGCTTTAAACTAAACAGTGGGGGCGAGTGATCGGGTGAGAGAAGGTATGATAAATTAAAGAGAGAGGACAAGGCAAGAGAGTGAAGTGGCACTAAGGGAAATAATAATCAGAGTGTGGCAGGAAGGGACAGAATGTACAAAATTAAGAGTGTGCAAGCAGCTAAGGCTAGAGGTTGCATAAATAGTCAAAAGATAGAACTAAAGGCTCTGTATTTGCGCGTAGCATTCGTAACAAAATAAATGAATCGATCGCTCAAATAGAAATAAATATTTATGATCTGGTAGCCATTACAAAGACATGGTGCACGATAACAAAGGCTGGGACCTGAATATTCAATGGTACATGACATTTCAGAAGGACTAGGAAAAGGTGTAGGGATAGCACTGTTAATTAAGGATGACAGTACAATAGATATAGGTGACCTTCATTTTAAAAATCAAGATGTAGAATCATGTTTGGATAGAGGTAAGAAATAGTAAAGGTAGAAAGTCATTTGTGGGAGTAGTTTATAGCCCCCCTAACAGTAACCACACTGTATGACTAGGTATACAGGAAGAAATAATGGGCCTTGTGAGAAAGGTGTGGCAATAATCATGGGTGATTTTAATCTACAGATAGATTGGATGAATCAGATTGGTAAAGGTAGCCTGGAAGATGATTCATGAAGTGTTGTCGGGACAGTTTCTTAGAGCAGTATGTTCTAGAAGCAACCAGAGAGCAGGGCTACTCTAGATCTGATACTGTGCAATGAGACAGGATTAATTAATGACCTCATCGTAAAGGCGCCCCTAGATAACAGTGATCACAACTTGATTTTATTTTGCATTTAGTTTGAGGGTGAGAAGAGTGGATCTAAGACTAGTGTTTTAAACTTAAATAAGGGTAATTATGAGGGTTTGAAGACAGAGCTGGCTAAAGGAAACTGGGCGATTAGGTTAAGGGATAGGTCAGTAGAGATGCAGTGGCAGACATTTAAGGAGATATTTCATAACACTCCGCAAAGATACATTCCAGTGAGAAAGAAAGACTCTATGGGAAGGATGCACCATTTGTGGCTAACTAAAGGAGTTAAAGATAGTATCAAATTGAAAGAAAAAGCATACAATTCAGCGAAGAGTAGTGGCAGGTTAGAAGATAGGACAGAATATAAAACAACAGCAAAGAATGACTAAAAGAATAATAAGAAAAGAGAAATTAGCCTATGAGAGAAAGCTAGCTTGAAATAGAAAAACAGATAGTATGGGTTTCTACAGATATTTAAAGAGGAAAAGAGTAAGTAAAGTGAGCGTTGGTCCTCTCGAGAGAGTCTGAGGAGTTAATAATGAGAAATAAGGAAATGGCGGAGGAATTGAACAGCTTTTTTGCATCTGTCTTCACTATAGAAGATTCAAATAACATCCCAGAAATAATTGTGAATCAAGAATTGAAAGGGAGGCAGGAACTTAAAACAATTACCATCACCAGGGAAAGGGTGCTGAGAAAATTATTCGAACTAAAAGCTGACAAGTCCCCAGGTCCTAATGGACTTCATCCCAGAGTCTTTAAAAGAAGTGGCTGCTGAGATAGTGGATGCATTGCTTTTAATTTTCCAAAATTGCCTAGATTCTGGAAAGGTCCCATCAAATTGGAAAAGAGCAAATGTAACTACTATTCAAGAAAGAAGGAAGACAGAAAGCTGGAAACTACAGGTCAGTTAGCTTAACATCTGTCATAGGGAAAATGCTGGAATCTATTATTAAGGAGGTTATAGTAGGTCATTTAGAAAATCTCGATGCAATCAGGCAGAGTTAACATAGTTTTGTGAAAGGGAAATTGTGTTTGACTAATTTATTAAAGTTCTTTGAGGAAGTAACAATCAGCGTGGATAAAAGGGAACCTGTGGATGTGGTGTACTTGGATTTCCAGAAGACATTTGACTAAGTGCCACATCAAAGGTTACGAAACAAAATAAAAGGCCATTGCATAGGGGGTAACATATTAGCATGGATAGAGGATTGGTTAGCTAACAGGAAACAGTGAGTAGGCATAAAGGGGTCATTTTCAGGTTGGCAAGCTGTAATTATTGGAGTGCCCCATGGATCAGTGCTGGGGCCTCAACTATTTACAATCTATATCGATGACTTGGATGAAGGGATGGAATTTATGATTGCTGACTTTGCTGATGACACAAAGATAAGTAGGAGGGTAAGTTGTGAAGAGGATGAAAGGAGTCTGCAAAGGGATATAGATAGGTTAAATGAGTGGGCAAAGATTTGGCAGATGGAGTATAATGTGGGAAAGTGTGATCTTGTACACTTCGGCTGGAAAAATAAAAAATCAACATATTATTTAAATGGAGAGAGATTGCAGAACTCTGCGGGATCTGGGTGACCTAGTACGCAAAACACGAAAAGTTAATCTGCAGGTACAGCAAGTGATTAAGAAAATAAATGCAATGTTGTTGTTTATTGAAAGGGGAGTTGAATAGAAAAGTAGAGATGTTTGCTACAGTTGGACAGGGTATTGGTGAGTCCACATCCAGAGTAATGTGTATAGTTTTGGTCTCCTTAATTAAGAAAGGATATAATTGCATTGGAAGCAGTTCAGAGAAGGTTCACTTGACTGATTCCTGGGATGAGAGGGTTATCTTGTGGCGAAAGGTTGGACAGGTTGGGTCTGTATTCTTTGGAGTTTAGAAGGATGAGAGGTGATCTTATTGAAATATATAAGATCCTGAGGTGACTTGACAGGGCAGATGTTGTGGGAGAGAACTAAAGCTGGGGGCACAGTTTAAAAATAAGAGGCCTCCTATTTAAGACAGAGATGAGAAATTTTTTCTGAGGGTCGTGAAGTCTGTGGCACTCTCTTCCCCGGAGCACGGTGGAAGCAGGGTCATTGAATGTTTTTAAGGCAGAGATAGACAGATTCTGACAAACAAGGGAGTCAAAGGGTATCGGGGGTAAGCAGGAAAGTGGAGTTGTGTCCACAAACAGATCAGTCATGATCTTGTAGAATGGCAGAGCAGCTTGAGGGAACCGAATGGCCTACTCCTGCTCCTAGTTCGTATGTTTGTATGATTCAGCATCTACTGCTCTCTGAGGAAGCAAATTCTACAGACTGATGACCATCGGAGAAACAATTTTTCCTCATCTCTGTCTTAAATGGGAGACCCCTTGTTTTTAAACTGTGTCCGCCAGTTCTAGTCTCAGCCACAAGTAGAAAGAAACATCCTTCCAGCGTCCACCCTGTCAAATCCCCTCAGGATTTTATATATGTTGCAATAAGACCACCTGTCATCTTTCTAAGCTCCAATGGGTATAGGCCCAACCTGTCTAACCTTTCCTCATAAGATGACACTGTCATCTCCTATGTGAAGTAAGAAGACCAAAACTGTATATAGTACTCCAGATGTGGTCTAAACAAGGTTCTGTACAGCTGTAGCAAAATATCCCTACTTTTATATTCTATTCCTCTCACTATAAACAACAACATTCCATTTGTGTTCCTAATCACTTGCTGTACCTGCATACTAACTTTTTGTGATTCATGTACCAGGACCCCCAGATCCCTCTGCACCATCGAGTTCTGCAGTCTCTCTCA